>NW_028093589.1:0-662902 GCF_014824575.4 Sturnira hondurensis
TTTAATACAGTGGTACCTGGGTACTCGTTGTTACTGGTCATTTGTTCTGGAATTTGTGAAGGGTGCCAAAAGTGACGAGTACCAAACAACAAAGCATTTTTTCTTGCAGGTCAACACTGGGACTCATACAAGTTCTAGCAAGTGCAATGAGTCTCAAGCAGGCGCCAGGTGCTGAAACATTTTTTTTCTGATCAAAATGCAATGAGTACAGGGTTTGATTACTTCTGAAGCCAACAAGTGCTGAGGTATGACTATTTTCTATTATTATGGGTCCCCAGTACAGTACAAATTCCTTAATGATAATCTTCCTCTGCTTTTTGTACCCTCTCACATATAGTACTAATACTCCATTATCTCTCTCTCTTTTTAGAAATCACACCAAAATGTTCTTTACCTTCTCGAGCTAAATCACCCACATTAACGTATTTCAGTTCTGATCTTGCTGCAAGTTCTTTGCCTAGTGTTGTTTTTCCGACTCCTGGTGTACCTGTAAGACACGCAACAGAAAATATTGTTCATGAAATACTTATGAGAATTAAGCCACCTACCTGCCTTTCTTAATATTTCTGAACAACTGAAAAGTTTCGTAACTAGCGACACTATTTGAATTAACATACCCAAAGCCTGTTGGATGTTAGACTCTCACCCAGTGTATCTGATTCTGCCAGAAGTGGGACTTAGGCCATTCTCGTAACAGTCCACAGACCTCTTGCCACCACTGTGGAAATTCCCAGAGTAAAACTAGCCATCTCAAATAAATTATTATGTCATTTTTTCAAATTAATAAATTGTTCCCCCCCAAATTAAGCAGTATGAGAAACAAATTTCATTTCCTCTAATGAGTCCCTATACTCTTCCTTATAAACAAGATTCTTGAAGTCTTATGCATGTTTGTGTAAACTTTCACACACATGTACGTGCCATAGCATATTGTGTATGTGTATGTACTAATATATAAACATAATGTGCGTACATACATGTGCACACACTGTACATTCCCTCATACATACATGGCACACTGTTACAGAACAGTGGTACTACACACTGTTCTTCACTTTCCCTTTTTAATATCTACCGGATTAGAAGATAATCAAATGCATAATTTTCAGCTGTTCAAGTTTAATGCCACTGAATAAAACTCAATCATTACAACCCAAGAAGAATAAATCAAATCTCTATATACAAAACAATAGCATCCACCTGAAGTTTCTCTATAATACACCATGTTTTCAATAAAATGCTCACATACAAATTTTTGACACTAGGGCTTAATATCAAAAACCAAGATATTGACTTCCCAATCAATTTGGATGTTGTACAATTTTCCCCTTAAGGAATCTTAAAGGCTAAATACTAATTTGTTGAGATTAATTTGCACCTCTGAGACACAGATAAAAATTATGCGCCGTTAACAAGCTGTTTTCTTAAACGATAAAAACTTTATCGCTTCCCCCATACAAATAGCATCTCCGTTATGTAGCATTTTAGTACTCCTCACGTGTAACAGGCTCCTCCGAGTATGGATCCAAAGAACCAAAAGGGCCCTCAGGGGAACTTCACATCTCTGTATGAGAAACAACCAGGTGTACTCAGAAAACAGACTTGTTTTCTTCTTGGGGAAAAAAAAAAGTCCCTGATGCTAACTCAACAAACATAGCAAAGTAATCACTAAAGGCCACAAACACCCAAACTCTCTTAGCGAGAGCTGACTCTCAGATACACAGGAAAAATGAAAGGCCTCCCACTAAGGCCTAAAACTAGACATCCACCAGTAAGAGACCTACTAATGTGATCTCTAAAAGCCAAAGAAAACCTAGCCAAATAAAATTAAGAGTCAACATCTCTCATTAGAGAGACATCTATGGGTTACCTCCTTTACCAAACAAAATCCAGGTTTAGAAAGATTAGTCAGCTTGCCAGAAAGAGCAGCTGGGCAGGCGTACCCCTCTCCACCTCGCGAACAGCCTCCGCCAGCTGGACAGACGTTCTGCAGCCCCGCCCCTCCCCCAGCTCAGGGTCACGAGGGCCGGCTGGGGACCTGACAACTGCCAGGCCACAGCGCCCACCACAAGCCTCAGAACAAAAATCTGCGCGCTGCGCGTTCGGAGCCCGAGGCTCCAGAGAACTCAGCATCCAGATCCGATCCACTGTCTAGCCGCTCCCCGTCACGCGCGCGCCCTAACCGGTGAGGAGGATGTTCGGAAGCAATCTGGTCCTAACCCCGACGTCCCTGTAAAACTGGGCGCAAATGCACTGAAGACAACCGGAAAAGGCCGGAAGGGGCCGGAAGGGGCCGGATGGGGCGGGCACCAAGCGCTTTGGCCCCGGGGGCTCTGCGCACCGCTCTCAACCCATGTCCGCTTTCCAGCCAACCACCTTTGGTTACCGGGCATCCTGTGACGCACTTTCATTGCACAATCGAGGCAGGGAAATGGAGGGGAAACCACGATTCGAGTCTGGCAATGCGCTGGATGCCTAAGTCACCCTCTCTTGTGGCTGCCCCCGCCCTTCGGGCTGTGTCGCAGAAGCGTCCTTGAGCGTGGAAAGTCCCCGGTGGGTGGGACCTCGGCGTGGCTCTGCGGTGTATCCAGGTAGGGCCGGGTGGCTGCTTTTCTACCTGGACCAGGGCCAGTGTTCCTCCTCTCCTGTCCCCCCCACGAGGGCACGCAGCTCCCGGCTAATAAGTTTGCCGCGGTTGCGGCTGTGGTGTGTATATCTGTCCTGGTGACGTGAGTCCACGTCTGCGTTCACGCCTTCCTGGAATCTCTTTGCTCCTCCTCCCTACTTGCCCCTGTCATTTGGAACTGAGAAGGGTGGGGACGGCGATCTCTGCCCTGGAGCCGGGGCACGTGAGCCTATCTCGGCTGTCTGCTCATTAGCCGCCTTGCTTTGGAGACTGTCTGAGCTTATTATACCCTGTGCAGGGTGTACGGTTGTATGGGTCTGCTTGAAATATTCTCGAACTTCTCTTCTACCTCTGACGTCTCATTGCAGGAACGTGGCATCATCAGGGGCAGTTACCTGCTTTTTAAAGGACGTAATTGTCATTTGCAAAGAATGATTTGAAGTCCTTAGCCTTACCACAGCCGGCCTCTTTCATTTCTAGTTTGCAGCTGTATTTACTCAAATAGGTGTTTTTTCCACCTATGTATCTCTTTGAAACTCCGAAACAAAGACTTCTTTAATTGCGAACGATTTGTGTGTGTACGATTCATTTTCTAGTGCTTGGAAGAAATTACACGTTATCTGTGCCTCCAAACTGTAAGAGTCTAATGTACCTTCCAGTTTATATCTTTAAAGACCGTTTCCTGTGGCTAACTTAAAATTGGTGAATTTACTAGTTTGTATAAACACTGAAGAAGTTTGAAAGTCAGAAAACAGTGCTGCCAAAAATTTCCTAGTATGTTTAAATGAGGAAAACAGTTATAGGAAAAATTTACAGTAAGATTCGAACTTCGTCCAACATACGTAATAAATTTGAATTCAATGTGTGAAGGTTTTTTAAAAAAAAATTTGGCAATTAAAACCTTTACCTGATTTAAAACGAGGAAATATTTCCTTACAAAAACTGCACAGATTATATTGTCTACTTTTTCTTAATAACTAAAGGTAGGTGCAAAATATGTGGTATTTCTCTTTTCTCTAATTATTGACTTCGTATGAAATACTTTATAGCACCATGAATAAGGTTGACACAGCTTATAGTCATTAAAATGAAACTTTATTTTAGCATTTTGATATTTGCATCTGTGTTTATTATGTTCTTTCTCACTGGTCTTAACCATTAGCATTATGCTGTTGATTATATCATATATATTAATTGCTATCCTCACAGTTTTTTGGAAATCTTTTTTATTGATTTAAGAACTAGAAACATCAATTTGTTTTTTTTGTTCCAATTAGTTGTTCATTCATTGGTTGATACTTCTTTGTGTCCTTATGGGAGATCAGACCCATAACCTTGGCTATCAGGGTGATGGTCTAACCCACTGAACTACATAGCTCCGGTCTGTTTTTTCTTAACTGAGAATTTTTTTCTTTTATTTTTTCTAGGTGAATGATACTTTAATATACTATAGGTTGTATGCTATGGATGGGAACTATTAAAGTTTATAATGTCAAAAACTTTTCGTAAACAAAAGGTGTCTTCCACAAAGGTATGATATACTAAAATGGTCATATAATTGCTAAGAAAAATTTACATTTTTGTACTGTTGTTAATGATTTATTACTGCTATCAGTGTAATGGTATCCAGTGTCTGTTGTAATTAGTCATCTAAAAAGCATAATATGTTGTTAACTGTACACTGAAAGTGTAGCCTGAATTTCGAAAACATATTTACTATGCTGGTCACAAAGAAAAGACTGAACACTGTAGAATTAAAGAGCAGTAGAAGAAAAGAAATGTATGAGTTGTAGTGGTGTTAAACTTTAACAACAAGCCCTGCCTCTTAGAACTCCTAAGGTTCAGTGAACTAGTTTTCAGCAAGGTTAGGAGGCAAAGTGGGATGAAGGTCAGACAGTGTCATACTCAACTTCAAAGAGCTATTTTCCTAGTGGTTGATATGTTTAAAATTTTTTAATTTTTTTTTTCTTTCTTAGAGTTTATTTATTTTTAGAGAGTGGAGAAGGGAAGGAGAAAAAGAGAAACATCAGTGTGTGGTTGCCTCTTGTGCACCCCTTGATGAGGACATGGTCTGCAATCCAGGCATGTGCCCTGACAGGGAATCGAACCACGACCCTTTGGTTCACAGGCCTGCATTCACTCCACTGAGCTATACCAGGCAGGCCTAAAATTTATTTTTTAGAGAGAGGTGAAGGGAGGATGAAAGAGAGGAAGAGAGAAACATCTATCAGTTGCCTCTCACACACCCTCAACTGGGGACCTGGATTAGGCATGTGTCTTGACTGGGAATCTAACCAGTGACCTTTCTCTTCTTCAGATGCTCAGTCCACTGAGCTGTACCAGCCAGGGCTGCTTTATCCTTGATCTTATGTAAATGATTTGACTTTGCTGTTTCTCTCTGTCTTTTTTTCAGTAAATGGTAGTCCACACAGTTATGTCAGAAATAAAGCCATAAAATCTGTATGTAACATGTAGATCAGAATTGCTATCAGAAGGATTACTATAACATAATTTGTATGTACTCTTAAAAATAGAGGAAAGGGACCAAAGTTATAGTAATAGGGACAGTCTTTTGAAGAGGAAATGAATCAGGTAGCTATGACTGAATTTTTTTCCCAGAGGTTTCATTTCTTCATACATGACTGATAACATTTCTAACTCTCTGTCCTTAAAAGAGGAGTGAATGTAATCAAGACATAATAACCAATTATTCATAGTATCAGGATTCTTAAATTATATCCTCACAAAGTCTTAAAGCTAATAGGGATTGTTTTGATGTATGAAATGTAATGTGTTAACTGGTTAACATGGAAGTAGTTCTCTTCTCACTGTTGTACATGGTTAAAGTATTGTTCCTCTGTTTTGTTTTGCTTTTTTTAAAAGGTACTCTAAATATTTTATGTTTCAGCCCTACATGAGTTTAAAATAATCAGACTACTCTTTACCCTGGGAAGAATACAGTAATAACAATTAAATTTGTATTCTGTATTGCTTTATATGGTATTTATCATTACCATGGTCAAGTAGACAAGTATGCATTTGAACTTACTGTAAAGTACAAAAATAACTAATACATATGGAATCAGTTTTCTTGTTTTTTATTCTCACCCAAGGATATAGTTTTTTAAAATTGATTTTTAGAGAGAGAGACATCTATGGGTTACCTCCTGTATGTGCCCCAACTGGGGATCGAATCTGCAACTTTTTTGGTCTATGGAACAATGGTCTGACTGACTGAGCCACCTGGCCAGGGACAGAATCAGTTTTATTTTTTATTTTAAAAAATATTTTATTTATCTTTAGAGGGGAAGGGAAGGAGAGAGGGAGAGAAATATCAATGGATGATTGCCTCTCCTGTGTCCCCTGCTGGGAACTGGCCTGCAACCCAGGCATGTGCCCTGACTGGGAATAGAACTGCGATCCTTTAGTTCACAGGCCTGTGCTCAATCCACTGAGCTACACCAGCCAGGGCTGGAATCACTTTTATTTAAACAGCTAACTTTTGAGATTTTTATTTTATGTATTACAAGTAGACATTTTTTTAAACAGAGTAGTTAAATTATATAGGGACAGATGCAAAAAATGTAATAGTATTTATGTGATTTTTTTTCAGGTAACAGATTGGGTAGACCCATCATTTGATGACTTTTCAGAGAATACAGGCCTCTCTGCTGTTACTGCCACATCATTAAGTGTGAATAACTCAAGTCATAGAAGAAAGAACGTGCCTTCCACGTTAGAAAGTAGCACATTTCCAAGCAGGAAAAGAGGAACGCTGTCTTCCTCAGAACAGATACATGCTCTAGAAAACTCAAAGAACTACCTGTCTGAAAATGAACCATGGGTGGACAAATACAAGCCAGAAACTCAGGTACTAAGTAGGACACAAAAATAATTTTATTTCAGGAAGGAGAAGGATGTGCATTTTCGGGTTATTATTCAGACAATCTTGCTAAATGAGTTGGAAAAAAACAATAATTTCAGGATTTTTATTTTATATCCCAAGGCTCAGAGTTTTCTCAACAGTTATTCTGAAGTGGTACCATTGGTAGTCTTACATCAAATTTAACACGAATATAGAATTGATCTGATTTATTTATTTATTTATTGCTAAATGTTATACCCCTTGCTATTTATTCCCTTCCCAAAATATATTAAAGGATTTTCTTAAATTTACAATCCAAACCTTCTCAGATTTTCAAATAATGGCGTTAATTCCTAAATGTAATCAGTTTTTATTTTATCATGTTAATTGTTTGCTAGTTTTAAAATGTTTAGTTTAATCTGCACTGATGTACCAAAAACTCTTGAGTTAAAATGTTTTATTTTAAACTTGAAATTTTTAGCATGAACTTGCTGTGCACAGAAAGAAAATTGAAGAAGTTGAAACATGGTTAAAAGCTGAAGTCTTAGAGAGGCAAACTAAACAGGTAAATAAAAGATATATTTTAAACATTTAACACCAAATGTTTCTGTCTAATCGGTGGTTTCAAGAAGTTAAACTTTTATGAAGATTTTATGCCAGTAAATCCAGGTCACTATCCATGGAAAACTTTCTGATCTTACTACTTCTGGCCACACTGAAAGATTCTGAAACTTGAGTTTTTCCTGTACATTTATATCTTCTTTTCACTCTTATGTCCTGTTATTAACATAAAGCACAGTAAAGCAGTTCAGGTGCTAGTATCTCTCAACAGTGGAGTAAGCAGGCAAATTAGATACTAGTTTTTGTACTAACTATAGCCTAAACAGTCATCATTCATTTATGTTGATGTTTTTTGTTTCACTTCCTAATACCACAGTTACTCTCAGCCCTCAAGCCAGAAGATTCTTCTCTCTCTTTTTTTAAATTTTTCTAATTTTGAGATTCTCTAAGCATGAACATAGAGTGGTAAATTAATACATGGATTCAAGTTAAACAGTTTTGTAAGAATACTTTATAAGTCATAGTGTGTATTTTATATTGCATCATATCAGGAAATATGTCTGGTTCTGCTGTTTTTGACATGAAGTTTGATCACTAGATTAAAGAAGTGTTAGTCAAAAATCTTCATTGTAAAGCAGTTTTCTGTTGCAGCTGGCACATAATCTATGGGGAGGTACTTTGGCAACAAGTAAGTGTCCAATGCCCCAGCACTCTTTCACCTAACTATTTTCATATCCATTTTCCGTCTGTCTGATAATGTGTTTTCACACTAAACCAAAGGTTAGATCCAAAAGCTGGACGTGATTCAAAAGAGCACCTGTTGCCATTGGAGGCAACTGAAACACTAACTGTTTCATCTCAACATTGAAAAGGGAATGATTTTTTATTATTTATTTTTAGAGAGAGGGGAAGGGAGGGAGAAGGAGAGGGAGAGAAACAGGAATATGCGGCTGCCTCTTGCATGTCCCTTTGGGGACCCGGCCCGCAACCCAGGCATGCTCCCTGACTGGGAATTGAACCAGTGATCCCTTGGTTTGCAGATTCATGCCCAGTCCATTGAGCTACACCAGCCAGGGCGGGCATGATTTGTGAGGGAATATTATTGGGACCTATAGTCTCTAGTTTCTTTAGAGTCCTGTCTTCTAAATGTGTTTCTTAGTATACATTTTTTTTAAACCTTATCACCAAACTGCTTTTCCTGTTAGAATATTATACTTGTGTAATATTAAAATATATAATCCTAAGAGTTGTGTGTTAAGATTGAATTTTATGATTTCAGGTAACCTCTAAATATGTTTGTTTCAAATGTTACCTCCTTAATCCAACTGAGGTTTAGTTGTTTTAATCTGGCTACTAAATTGTCCTTGGGAGGGGCATAATGTAAAAACTGAAGAATTAGTAGAAGCTACACTTAAAGGTCAGGAAATAAGATTATCTTCTTTTATCTAAAGCTGGCCTGCTCCAGATACCATTATTGTGAAATGTAGTCTGCTTGTACCAGACATTGAATAAATATTTATAGAATTAATTAGGATTTAGAAAAATTCAAACATAATATTCTAGTATTCCAATGATTTTGATTGTTAATTAATGTTTGTGTTTGGTTTTAGGGTGCATCTATTTTATTAATAACAGGGCCTCCTGGATGTGGAAAAACAACAACTATAAAAATACTATCAAAGGAGCACGGTATTCAAGTACAAGAGTGGATTAATCCGGTTTTACCACAGTTCCAAAAAGATGATTTCAAGGATATCATGTTTAATCATGGTAAGAGTTGTTATGGAAATACTGGAAAAAGTCTGTGCTTAATCAAAGAACATTTGAAACAGACTCCCCATCTGTATCCTTAAGGTTCCGTTTTTTGGTCTATGTTCTATAGATAAAGGTATATATTACCTCTGCTGTAGTAGATTGGCATCTGCTCACTACCAGCTGCTTTACAAAGTCAAAGTAGAAATCAAATGAAACTGTATGAGAGCATTTTCTCCCACCTGTCCTAGTTTTCAGAGAGAAGTAATTTTAGGAGAAGAAAAGGAACCAGGTGTCCAGTAGAAGAGAAGGGGATTCTTTGAGGATTAAGTCTTAACTGTTTTGTTAGATAACAAGCTAATCTCTTTATATTATTTATTATTTTTCGGGTTCAGGCTAGAAAATTAAACTGTTTAAATAAAACCTTTTTGTTCTAAATCAATCAAGCTTTAAGAAATACTAAAGGAGCTTGTCTCCAAACAAAAGGAGAGAGCTTTAATCAGACCTGTGTGAATCAAATCTAATCAAAGCACGAGGCAAGATTGTCTTTAGAATTGGGAAGGAGGCCTTAAGAGAAACCCCAAAAGATAATAATGGTACCAGCCCAGCCTGGTTCGGCTCTGTGGATTGAGTGCCGGCCTGTGAACCAAAGGGTTGCTGGTTTGATTCCTGGTGGCATGTCAGGGCACATGCCTGGGTTGTGGGCCAGGTCCCCACTTGGGGGCGTGTGAGAGGCAACCACGCATTGATGTTTCTCTCCATGTCTTTCTCCCTCCCTTCCCCCTTCTCTAAAAATAAATGAAATCTTCAAAAATTTTACTGTTTAGAAAAATAGTAATGTACCGATTTAAAGATGTGGTACATCATCATTTCACATGTATGCTTGAATACTCCAGCACAATCATTTTTAGCTCTCAAAGTTTTTCTTATTATTACTATAATGAAATGAAGGGAAGTCAAGTCCCTTAGGCTACTTTGAAGTGAAAGGAATTCTATGAAAGGAAAATTTTATTGTTTTTAATTGTTTTATTTTTAGAGAGAAGGGAAGGGAGGGAGAGAAACAGCAGTGTGTGGTTTACTCTCTTGCACCCCCTGCTGGGGACCTGGCCTGCAACCCAAGCACGTGCCCTGACTGGTAGTTGAACCAGCAACTTTTTGGTTCACAGGTCACTGCTCAGTCTGGTGAGCCACACCAGCCAGGGTAAGGACAGTTTTATGTGGAATAGTCTTCAAAAATCCGTTATCTCGTATTTTCGTTAATGTGCTCTGTGCATATTATATCCTTAGTATGCACAGTGTTTATGTTACTAGTATCCTGAATTCCTAAAATTTTACTGCTTTTAAACAGGAACATTACTTTTGAAAATATCCAGCAAGTCTTCATAAACAGTCTTCTATATGAAAAAAGTCTTCTGTATGGAGAATTTCCCATATTGCCAAGTTTACTAATCAGTCATTCTACTTTTGTTGTTAAACCTTTATTAGTGAAAATATTTTATTTATAATCACAGACTCATTTGGAGAGTCTTCATTGTGTACGCAAAGTCCTAAGCATTTTTACACTTGTGTCAAATGACAGTTGTGTTCTGAAGTGCGGTGATTCCACAGCACATTCACTGGTTTGGAATAACTACGTGATGTCCGTGACTCTTGCCTCTTGAAATGGGTATCCTATTTGAAATTTGAACAGTTTTGCCTATTTGAAATTTGAACAGTCTATAGTATTGTGAGCTCTTCTTGCATGTGTATTAATTGATGTATATATATATATATATGTGTGTGTAACACTGATGTGTATATAAATTGTTGAAAATTAAAGGATTAAATATGTTCCCTTTCAGAATCAAGCTTCCATGTATTTCCCTATCAGTCTCAGGTAGCAGTTTTTAAAGAGTTTCTACTGAGAGCAACAAAATATAACAAACTACAAATGGTTGGAGATGATCTGAGAACTGATAAGAAGATAATTCTGGTTGAGGTACGTACAACTTTTCAAAACCTTCAGTAAGTGTAAACAATTGCAAGATATATTTTGTATTAATAGTGGTAAAATATACCATAAAGCTTTAAAATAGCAGAAACCTAAAAACCTATTTGGTTGACTTGAATAGAATAGCGTAAGGTTAATGGGCTTTAAAAATCTTATGGCTTAAGTATAGAACACCAAAGTAAATATTTGGAAAATGATGTCTTAGTGAAAATACTCTTAACTAGGAATCACCCTAAGAAATTTAATGTGAAAATTAGGTTTCCCGTTAATGGATATTACTGTTCAGAATATTAGTTATTTCATATTTCTCTTCTATAAAAGTTCTTGCTGCAATACATGGAATGGATAGCATTTTTTCCTGTCTTAAATATAAATCTGAAAATAAATTTACATGGGAATAAAACTGAATAGGTACTTATCATGTATTTTCAATAGGATTTACCTAACCAGTTTTATCGAGATTCTCATACTTTACATGAAGTTCTAAGGTGAGTTTCAGTGAAGCTTTCTAAAATTCCAAATTAAATGGTAAGTGGCTTAAATGTTAACATTGCTATATTTTGTTATTTTAGGACGTATATACAGATTGGTCGATGTCCTCTGATATTTATAATCTCTGACAGTCTCAGTGGAGATAATAATCAAAGGTTACTGTTTTCCAAAGAAATTCAAGAAGAATGTGCTATATCAAACATTAGGTAAGAATGAAATTTCTGCTTAAAATGTTAATGTACACATTATGTTTTTAGTTAATCATTGAACCATTTTCTTGTATAAAACTTTGACAGTTTCAACCCTGTGGCACCAACAATTATGATGAAATTTCTGAATCGAATAGTGACAATAGAAGCTAATAAGGTAAGTTTCTTAAGAACACATTAATTTGAATCTTTTTAAAAGAGTTTGTTTATTTCTAGAGAGAGGAGAAGGGAGGGAGAAAAAGAGAGAAACATCAGTGTGAGGAAGAAACATAGAGTGGTTGCCTCTCGTATGCACCCTGATCTGCGACCAAACCTGCAACCCAGGCATGTGCCCTGGCTGGGAATCAAACTGGTGACATTTTGCTTTACTGGACGACAGCCAACTAACTGAGCCGCACTGGTCAGGGCTTGAATCTTACATTGTAATTTTACAAAACCAAACTTCAGAGGTATTATGTGTACTTGAAACGCATATTATTTCAGTTTTGGGGTTTAAAAAAATTTATTACACTTATAAGGCATGCCATTTTGGAAAATGTAGGAACTACTGATTTTAAAAATTCTTCACCTTTTCTATTATTAAACGTAGCTTTCTTTTCAACATTGAGGGCAATTTCCCTTTGTTTAGCATAGTATTCTAAATAGTGCCTATAATCAAGATATTGTTTCCTGGGGACTTCCAGCCAAGATGGAGGCATAGGTGGAAACACCGTACCTCCTCACACAACTAAGCTTAAGAACAACAAAGTTTTAGTAACAAAAACACAACCAAAACACAGAAAATTGAACTGTACGGAAGTCCAAGAACAAGGAACCATTCATCCACACCAGTAAGAGGGGCGGAGTCAGCGGCTGGTGGAGTGGGGTCTCGCAGGAAAAAGCGGCCAGACCCACCCAGGCATGCAGGCAGCGGTTGGCAGATTCCAGGTGTGGGGTGGCAAGGGGCAGACCCAGTGAGGGCACAAGGCGGCTGACTGACGAAGGTCACACATCCGTGCTCAGATAAACCAGGCAAAAAAACTAGCAGTGAGAAAGACTGTGCAAACCAGGGCGCAAGTGATGGAAATTAAAGCCTAAAAGAACAATTGGAAAAACTTTCAGGGGTTGAGGTGCCAGGAGAGGCTCCCAGGCTCAGAGAGAGTTTGTTGGAGAGACTCACAGGGTCCTAGAGGATGCACAAGCCCACACACCCAGGAACCAGCACCAGAGGGGCCCAATTTGCTTGCAAGGAAGCAGCAAAGGGAACCTAAATCTGTGAGAGAGTGGAACAAGCGCCATTGCTCCCTCTCTGACCCCACCCCCACATACAGCATCAAAACCCAGCAACTGGGTCACCCTGCCTTGGTGAACACCTAAGGCCCCGCCCCTGATATGTAACGGGTGCAAACAGACCAAAACATTATGGCTCAAGAAGAACAGCTCAAAGCCCCAGAGCCAGTACTTATGAACAACCAGGAGACAGCCAACCTATCAGATGCACAGTTCAAAACACTGGTGGTCAGGATGCTCACAGAACTGGTTGATTTTAGTCACAAATTAGAGGAATAAATGAAGGCTAAACTCATTGAAATGAAGGGAAATGCACAGGAAACCAATAGTGATGGAAAGGAAACTAGGACTCATCAAGAGAGTGGGCCAGAAGGAAGAAAGAAACAACCAAACAAAAGAATGAAGAAACAAGAATTTAAAAAAATGAGGAGATGGTTAGGAACCTCCAGGACATCTTTAAATGCTCCAACATCCAAAATTATAAGGGTACCAGAAGGGGAAGAAGAACAGCAACAAGTGAAATACTTATTTGAACAAATAATAAAGGAGAACTTCCCCAGTCTGGCAAAGGAAATAGACCTCCAGGAAGTCCAGGAAGTTCAGAGAGTCCCAAAGAAGTTGGACCCAAGAAGGAACACACCAAGGCACATCACAATTACATTAGCCAAGATTAAAATGAAGGAGAGAATCCTAGAAGCAGCAAGAGATAAGGGGACAGTCACCTACAAAGGACTTCCCATCAGACTGTCAACTGATTTCTCAAAAGAGGCCTTACAGGCAAGAAGGAGCTGGAAAGAAGTATTCCAAGTCATGAAAAGCAAGGACCTATATCCAAGATTGCTCTATCCAGCAAAGCTTTCATTTAGAATGGAAGGGCAGATAAACTGCTTCTCAGATAAGGTAAAATTCAAGGAGTTCATCATCACCAAGCCCTTATATGAAATGTTAAAGGGACTTATCTAAGAAAAAGAAGATAAAAAATAGGAACAGTGAAAGGACAGCAAACTCAACAGTTATTAACAACCACACCTAAAACAGAAGCAGACTAGGAGGACAGCTAGATCAGGAGCAGAACCATGGAAATGGAGATCACATGGAGGATAAGCAACGGGAGTGGGAGGAGGGAGAAGGTAGAATAAGTAGCATAAATGGTAGGTAAAAAATAGACAGGGAGGAGGGCAAGAATATTATGGGAACTATAGAATCTAAAGAACTTGTGACACATGGACATGAACGAAAGGGGGAGAATGGTGGAGGAGGGGTATGCAGGGTGGAGCGGAGTGAAGGGGGGAAATGGGACAACTGTAATGGCATAATCAATAAAATATATATTAAAAAAAAAGAAATTGTGTCCTGGCATCTAGATTACATTGGTCATCAACAGTTCAACTCTGCTTTTATACTGTTGACAGTTTTTTGTGTGTGTGGTTATAAAAGACATAATAGCCCTGGCTGGGTGGCTTCGTTGGTTAGAGAGTCTTCCAGATATGCCAAGGTTGGGCGTTTGATCTGTCACCAGGGCACAACCAATGAATGCATAAATAGGGTGAACAAATCAACGTTTCTGGCATTTTAGCATTCAAATTTAAGATTCTAATATACTTCCATTAAATTTATAAAATCGAGAAGTTTTAATTTCATTGTTTTAGAAAAACATTTAAAATTTTTAATTTTCTCATGTTAGAATGGAGGAAAAATTACTGTCCCTGATAAAAGTTCTCTGGAGTTGCTCTGTCAAGGGTGTTCTGGTGATATCAGAAGTGCAATAAACAGCCTCCAGTTTTTTTCTTCAAAAGGTAACTATGGAAGATACATTCTTGTAACATTATGTATAATGTCATTGTTCATGAAATGAAATCAAACTCAACATTTCAATTTATAATTGAAATCTACCTATCTTTACTTACTATTTTTTAATTGAGACAATGTCATAAAATTACATTTGTACACATGCATGAAGACTCCTTAATGAATATGTCATCATATGTATCTGTGTACATGCGACAGAACCTGATTGAGTTGTGGTTTGCTGCTTTCCCTTTCAAAGTGAATTTCACTTCCTTGGTGAAAGTCCTGGCTCTGCTACTTAGCAGTGACTTAATCTTACAAGTTTTAGCATTCATATTTTACATTTATTTTAAATATTGTCACTTGGGTGTATATTATTTAGGAAGGAACAATTTATGTCCAAGGAAAAAAGGAATGTCTTCGTTAAAATCAGATGCTGCGCCATCAAAATCAAGACGAAGAAAGAAACCTGATAAGGTTTTTGAAAATCAAGAGGTCCAAGCTATTGGTGGAAAAGATGTGTCTCTCTTTCTCTTCAGAGCTTTGGGGAAAATACTATATTGCAAAAGTAAGAAAACCTTATACAGTAAAAAAAAACTTTATTGTATATTAGTCTTACAACTGATAAAAAGCACTCCAAAGTTTTAAATGTCATGTATTTGGTTCTGTTACAAGAAAGAACTATGGCTAGGTCAGTTACTGTTTGGCAAGGCCTAAGCAGGAAAAATATATTTATCTAGATAGAGTATTTTGGGAATATGAGTGATTAAACATAACAACTAACTACTATAGGCCATGTTCATGTTTATAAGTCTTACACAATTATAGTTTGCCAAAGGTAAGACATCAATCAGTTCATGTAGATTTTTAGTTGCAACTGTTGACTGCCCAAGCCTTCTTAACACTGAGCTGTGGCCACCAGGGTGCTAGGCAAATTGCCCTGTAGCTTCAGGTTTCTTTGGATTCTCTTACATTTCTCTGGTCTCTTCACTAGCTGCCTGTCCCTAACCAGAGGTGTTCTTCCTTTTTACTCTTCTGTTTTTAATGACTGTTTTTCCTCAGTGCCTTCACCCTCATCACCCATCTGTAAGCTCCCAGATTGTCTGTCTTTTCAATAAAATCAGTTTTCAGTCTTATGGTCCAGAAGGAAGAAAATTGAGATCCCCCCCTTTTTTAATTGGTCTGATATAATTTTTATAAAGAATAAAACAATTGCCCAGGTTGGTGTGGCTCACTTAGTTGGAGCACCATCATCCCATAGCCAAAATGTTGCGGTTTGATTTCTGATCAGGGCACATATCTAGGTTGCAGGTTTGATCTGTGGTCCAGGCACATTCGATCTTCAGTTGGGGTGCATTTGGAGTCAACCAATTGATACTTCTTTCTGTCTCTTTGTCTGTCTGTCTCTTTCTCTTGCATCGATATTTCTTCCTCTCTTTCTAAAAGCAATGAAAAAGTGTCCTTGAGTGAGGATTAAAAAATAAATAAATAGAACAGTTTATACAGATTTTTTCCAAAAGATTTTATTTATTTTTAGAGAAGGGGAAGGGAGGGAGAAAAGGTTGCCTCTTGCACACCCCCTGCTGGAGACCTGGCTGGCAGCCCAGGCATATGCCCTGACTCCCGGGGATCAGACCGGCGACCCTTTGGTTCGAACGCCAGCACTCAGGCCACTGAGCCACACCAGCCAGGGCTACACGAATTTTTGAAGGAAAGTCATGGTGATAGTTTAGAATGGTTTTAGATATCAGAACAAAAAGCAAATCATGTTTAAAAAGAAGAACATCTTATGTGTATAGTATCCTCAATATTCTCTCAGTTTTTCAGGCCTCTTGTAAAATAGCTATATCAGTGAGTCACAAACAGTCTGAGCAAACCTTCACTGGAGCCTCATGCTTATTCCATCTGTTACTGTCTGAGACTGTTTCCTGGTTGCCAAAAGCCCAGTTGTTTGAACCCACTCTGTTTATCTTCCTATAACATTCTGAATGCCTTTTATACCTGCTTTCCATCTGTCTTCCTTGTTGAAAATTGAGATTTCTAGATAGAAACCTTCGTGCCACCTGAGGAAAATGAAACAGGTATCACTTAGATGGAAATGAAGACACTCCTCTGTCTGTGGCTCCTCTGACCTCTGAAGCTCCTTGCCCATGCCACTGATTGCGTTCCTTCCACCCTTTCTTTTTCCTCCTCAACTTTCTTCTGTAACCTCCTGCGTTAGGGAATGGGGGTTCTTGTTCGCTCCAGCAGAGAGCAGCATCTGCCTAGATAGTGAATTAAGCAGTAGTGACCTCCATATTGAGATGAGTCTCTAAGGAAGAAAGCAGCCCAGAAGTGGAAAGATGAAATGCAGAGTGCTTTAAGAAGTGGAATATTTTAATTCCAGAAATGCCATAATCTAAGCATCAGAATTCTAAATTTTTCTTGCTAATCAGCAACTCACTTAAGCTTCCAGTTATTTTGTTTTTAAATTTTAACAGCTCACTTAGTATTTTTGGAATTATGTGCCTAAGGTGTTGAAAAACCTTCAAATGAGAAGTGTCATATAATTATAAAGATGTTGTTTTTAATCCAGAAATTTTTTATAGGAGCATCTTCAACAGAATTAGAATCACCTCGATTGCCCTCCCATTTATCAGAGCATGAACGGGATACATTGCTTGTTCATCCTGAGGTAAAGTGTAAAGTCGTTAATACCACTTAGCACTATTTACAAGACATATATTGTTTACATTTGTAGACATATAGCTTTGACCACCAAAATTATGTATGTGTGCTTTTTTTATATTATAGGAAGTAGTAGAAATGTCACACATGCCGGAAGAGTTATTTAATTTGTATCTTCACCAAAACTATGTAGATTTCTTCACGGAAGTAGATGATCTTGTGCGAGCCAGTGAATTTCTGAGTTTTGCAGATGTTGTCAGTGGTGACTGGAATGTAAGCCCATTTGACTTCAATGTTTTTATGTCTGAATATTTCCTCATAATTGAGAACAAAATTATACTTTCATTCTTTATTATTTGAAATTATACTTTTATTCTTTATTATTCTTAATGATTTTCTGTGACTTCTTTTTTTTTGTGACTTCTTAATAACTATGAGAAAATTAGTTCCTCCAACTCAGTGTGTATAATGAAGCTGCAGCAGTTAATCTGATTTTTCTGGTGATAATGTAACACCAATTTCTTTCTAAAGTTTTCTTATTATAAAAGTAACATGTACTCAGAGTTTTGACAGCTATTGAAAAGTGGATAGAAAGAAAATAACTGCTACTTTCTATACTGTCTGCTAATTTTTAAATGTTTATTTTTTTTTACAGATTGGAAATTATTCACAATATAAATGTGTATTTTTTTCTTAATATTTTAACACTTCTCTGACCAGTATAGTAGCCACTAGCCACATGTAGCTAATTAAGTTAAAATTCAGTTCCTTAGTCACACTAGCCACATTTCCAGTATTTGATAGTTGTATGTGGCTAGTAGCTGCTATATTGAACAGCCTATTTTAATATAGCTGATATTTCTATCATAAACAAAACATTTCTATCATAGAAAGTTGCACTGGTTAACACTGTTCTGATAAGTAGACATTTCTCTGTTATAAATGTTGAAATAGCATTAATAATTAAAATTAGGAAAAACGCAATAAAAACATTTAATATAGTATGGCATGTTTAGAGTTTCATTATTCAGTAGTTGTATTTGCTTGAATTTTTAAATAATTTTTTTAAAATTTACTTTGAGAGAGAGGAAAGAGAGGGAGAGAAACATCCTTGTGTGGGAGATACCTACATTGACTGGTTGCTTCTCACATGCCCCCAACTGGGGATCTGGCCCGCAACCCAGGCATGTGCCCTGACTGGGAATCGAA
Organism: Sturnira hondurensis; assembly: GCF_014824575.4. Classification (NCBI taxonomy): domain Eukaryota; kingdom Metazoa; phylum Chordata; class Mammalia; order Chiroptera; family Phyllostomidae; genus Sturnira; species Sturnira hondurensis. Next base: position 18,429 of record NW_028093589.1, read on the forward strand.
CCAGCAACCTTTTGGTTCACAGGCTGGCACTCAATCCACTGAGGCAGGCATACCAACCAGGGCTGTTTGCTTGATTTTTTTATATTCCTTTTTTATTTTGAAAATTTTCAACCTGTTGACAATTTGAATGAACAGTACAATAAGTATCTGTATACCTTTACTTTGTTCACCAGTTTTTCACATTTGCCTCCATATTTGCTTAACAATGTATTTACAGAATTCTTTTGACTGAATAATTGGAAAGTGATTGCAAGCATCATGACACTTAATACTTAAGCATGCATAATAACATCACTCTATTACAAGCCTAACAGCATCACACCCAAGAAAATTAACATACTTTTATTTCCCAGTTGTCTCAAAAATATATTTAAAGTTGTTCCTCCCACTCACATCCAAGATCTAATCAGAGTTTACACATAGCATTTGATTGTTATTTTTTAGGGCTGCAGTGGTGTTCAAAAAAGTGAGCATATAGTGACTAAATATGGTTAATTTTTGTGTGTATGTGCCAGTGGTACCAACAGTACTGTGTTATCAGTCTCTCCTTTATTTCACATTTTGTCTTCTTTATTTAGACACGCTCTTTACTCAGGGAATATGGTACATCTATAGCTACAAGAGGTGTGATCCATTCCAACAGAGCCCGAGGATTTGCTCACTGCCAAGGAGGGGGATCAAGTTTTCGACCACTGCACAAACCCCAGTGGATTTTAATAAATAGAAAGGTAAAAAAAATTGTGCCCTTTCCATAGGTGAACTTTATGGCATGTGAATCCCATGTCAATAAAGCTGTTATTTTTTTCAGTTAAAGAAGAAAAATGATGTTTTATTCATAGTAAATACTTGCTAGGGCCCATTTGAAGGCTCATACCTATTTTGTTAGTTAGTAATTACTATTGGAATCAAAGTATATTTATATTTTAGTCTTAATTGAAAATAAATCCTGGCTTTGCCTCTAACCACTTGGACAAGTTATTTTACTTCACAACTAATCAGTGTGTGCACTTAGTTTTTAGAGTTATAAATGGAGAGTATTGAGCCCTGTCTGGTGTGGCTCAGTGGATTGAGTGCCAGCCTCTGAACCAAAGGGTCCCTGGTTCAATTCCCAGTCAGGGTACATGCATGGGTTGCAGGCCAGGTCCCCAGGAGGGAGTGCACAAGAGACAACCACACATTGATGTTGCTCTTAGTCTTTTTCTCCCTCCCTTCCCCTCTCTAAAACTAAATAAAGAAAATCTTTTAAAAAATGTAGAGGATTGAATTAAAATAAAGGTCAAAAACAGGTGACCCACCAGTTGATAACAGGCACAGATTTTTTTTAAAGATTTTATTTATCTAGTTTTTAGATAGAGAGGGAGGGAGGGAGAAAGAGAGGTGGAGAAACACTGATCTGTTGCTTCTTGCACACCCACAACCAGGGACCTGGCCCACAACCCAGGCATGTGCCCAGACCAGGAATGGAACTGGGGATGCCCAGCGCACTGAGCCACACCAGTCAGGGTGCATACAAAGGGTTCTTTAAAAGAATTTTGCTCATCTTTAAAAATTAGTATAATAATTGAAATTCAGACATGGATCTCTGGCATTTCCTGGGGGGAATAAAAAGGAAAAGTAAGGCAACACTGGCTCATATTTTTTCACGACAGCAGTGTACTGAAGCCAAGTAGAATCTGCCTGTTGAAGATAGGAGTGGTAGGTACCCCTGTTGACAGCTGTTCCTCCTGCCTGGCTCCTGTAGCATCTGAATCTGTGACCCCCTGGGTAAAATCATATGACTAAGTATAATTTATAATCTGAGAAATTTCAACAGATTGTTTTGAAGGATTTTGTGACTTTTAAATAATTTATAACCCCTATTGACTTGCTTTGCCCATACAGAGCAACTATAATTTTACATTATAGTTACATATGAATTATCTCTGCAAGACATGCTTCTCTCCTCATCAGCCTAACACTGCACCTGTGTTAACTGAAGACAATAAGTTCTTTCATTGAGAAACAGTGTCCTCAAACAATTTGTGATATATCTTTGTTCATAAACCATTCTTTTGATTTTTAACTGTTTTTTCCTTCTACCTTAAATTTTTTTAAAAACGATTCTTACTGCTGTTATGTTAAATGTGAGATAACTGTAGGTAAAATGCTTTGTTAGATAATGTTAGGATAGTTATAAAAGACTAATTAGATAAACTCTTAAAAGTATATTTGTAGTATGTAAGCCCACACACTTTTGTAATATTACAAACTTAGCATGTATAGGAGTACATATCCGTATTATTTATTTATTTATTTCATTTCTTCTATACAGTATCGGGAAAATTGCCTGGCAGCAAAAGCACTTTTTTCTGACTTCTGCTTACCAGCTTTATGCCTCCAAACTCAGCTGTTGCCATACCTTGCTTTGTTAACCATTCCAATGAGAAATCAAGGTAATGACATGGGTTTTTATTCTCCCCCAGAAGTAGTGTTTCATAACATTATTTTTTTGTAGGTCTACTCATTGCTCAGTAGTAGTGAGACTAAGTTTTTTTCCCTTTATTTGTTGATCCAAAGTTAATATGCTTTTTGATTAAAAAAGAAGTAAAATAGGCCCTGGCTGGCGTAGCTCAGTGGATTGAGCACAGGCCTGCGAACCAGAGGATCGCGGTTCAATTCCCAGTCAGGGCACATTCCTGGGTTGTAGTCCAGTTCCCTGCCGGCCAACTACCAGCAGGGGACGCACAAAAGGCAACCATACATTGATGTTTCTCTCCTTCCCCTCTAATGACAAATAAATAAATAAAATCTTTAAAAAAAAAGAAGTAAAATAGCCCTGGCTGGTATAGCTCGGTGGATTCAGTGCAGGCCCACGAACCAAAGAGTTCCTGGTTAGATTCCCAGTCAGTGTAGATACCTGGGAATGGGCCAGGGCCTCAGCAGGAGGTATGCAAGAGGGAGAGAAACACACTGATGTTCTCCTTCCCTTCCCCCCTCTCTAAAAATACATAAATACAATCTTTTTTTAAAAAAGAAAGAAAATAATACAGAATTATATCAAGTAAAAATGGACAGTCTCCTATAACCACAGGTAATTCCTTTTGACAGATTGGTATAAATTTTTATACCAATTTTTTGGTATAAAAATTTATATTTTTTATACCAGACATTTTTCTGTGCATATACAAATATTAGATGTAAGCTTTAATTTGTTATGTCACTTACTATGGATAGTGTTCCATATTTTATAAGATCACTGTGATAAAGCAGCTCTGGAGACCTAGAACTCCAAAATTAAGGTGCCAGCAGAGACACTGTCTGGTAAGCACCTGTTTCCAGGTTTGTAGATGTTCATCTTTTCATATTCTTACATGGTTGAGAGGAGAGCAAGAGAGAGCTGTCTCTAGGATCCCTTCTATAAGAGCACTAATCCCATTTATGAGGGCTCCACCCTCATGACCTAATTACCTCACCTCCTAAAGCCATCAACATTGTGGGTCAGGATTTCAGTACCTGAATTTGAGGTGCACAGACATTCAGTACGTAAAGTATATTCAAGTCTGACTCCTATTTTTTCAAAACTTGCAATAACTTTAACCTTATTGATAGATACTTTGATTTCAGTATTACAATTTCCATTAATATATTTACATTGTCTTTCTAAGTTTTGAAATTACAAATATTGCTAAAAAATAGTGTACTTATGGCAATGTACACTTGTACAATTTATGTCTACTGTGGTTTCCCTTTTTATAAACTTTACCAATTTTTTCATCATTTGTTTCTTTTTTTTACTGTGTATTTTAACGGCCACATTTCATTAACAGTACTAGGTCACAAGCCTGTGGTATTGATCTTGAAGGTAGAACAGAGAATTTGTGTAATATTTAAAATAGTAATCTACCATATAACTCAGAAACTTTCAAGATAGGATTTGCCTAATGATTGATCAAAGGAAAGAATTACACAGTAAATGCCTGCCCTCAGACGATAAGGGTCTCATCTTGTGGCTTTTAAGAGTATTAATACTAAAATATTTAAAGTATTCTATTGTACATTCACAGGCAGAAAAGTAGATGAATTTGTTGTGGTTTTTTTTAAAGATTTTATTTATTTAGAGAGAGAGAGGGGAAGGGAAGGAGAGAGGGAGAGAAACATCAGTGTGTGGTTGCCTCTCACATGCCCCCAACTGTGGACCTGGCCCCCACCCAGGCTTGTGCCCTGACTGGGAATCAAACTGTCAACCCTCTGGTTTGCAGGCCTGTGTTCAATCCACTGAGCTACATCAGCCAGGGCAGAAGTGGATGACTTTTGTACAATCGATATGATTAATCTGTGGGTCAGAATCCAGAGATTTCTCTATCCTTGCCTATTATTTTGAAGATTATAATTCAGTTATTTCAGGAAAATAATTTTAAATTTAGAGAAAAGTTACAATAAAAGTATGAAAGAATTCTTTTATATCCTTCACCAGGATTCCTCAGCGGTCAATTTTTACTATATTTACCTTTCATTTTTTTCTCTTTCTTTATACCTACATGCCCACACATATATGAGTGAATTTTTTTCTGAACCATGTTTGAGTAAATTGTAGACATGATACCCACTACTCTTAAATACTTCCTCGGGTACTTCCTGAAAACAAACTCCTATATAACCACAGTGTACACATCAAAATCAGGAAATTAACTTTTATGTATTGCTATCATCTAATTTATACACGCCATTCACATCTTGCCAGTTGTCCTAAATAATGTCCTTTGTAAGATAACAACAAAAACTTGTTCTCATTCTTGTCCAGAATCCAGTTCAAGATCACATGATATATTTGGTTTCAATGTCTTCTTAGTCTCCTTTGATCTGGAATAGTACCTTAGTCTTTCTTTGCTGATGAAGTTTTTGAAGCATATGGGACAGTTACAGTGTAGAGGCTGTTCCTCAGTTTAGGTTTGATTATCTCTCATGAGTGGATTCAGGATATGTGCTTTTGGCAGGGACACCCCAGAAGTGATGCTCATGCTCAGTGCATCATATCAAGAGAATATGATGTCTGTTTATGCTGTTACTGGTGAAGTTAACTTTTATTATTTGAGAAGATGATATCTCAGATATTTCTAATGTAAAGGTTTTAAGTGTTTATGGGGAGATACTTTGAGATTATGTAAATATCCTATTTCTTACTAAAATTTCACTTACTAGTTATAGCATCTGTTACTTCCTAGATCTATAATAGTTGGCAAATGGTGATTTTCTACATTATTCCTTCCAAATTTGTGTTGGTGAACTGTACTGTAGGTATTGCTTTGCCTTCTCCGATATTTGTTTGTTAATATTAGTATGGACTCCAATTCTTATTTCCTCATAGTTCCTTGCTCTCATTATTTTGGTCTCAAATTGTCCAGATTTGGCCAGTACAAGCTGCTTCAAGGTAACTCTCTGCCTTTTGATGTGTACCCATTACTCTTTGAGTACTTCCTGATACAAAATGTTCCAGTATCATTTTAGACTTTCCCTGCCCTAGTCCTGGAACCAGGAATTTCATGGAGCCCTGGTTCCTCTCAGTGGAAGTGCTATTTAGAAATCAGGATGTGGCACTAGGCATGTTCATTGCTACTGGGGTGTCATTGTTTCTAGACTTTTCTAGTGGAACAAATCTAGGAAGTGTGTGTGTATAACATGAGTTCACACTGATACCTTCAATTTCAGTCTAAGACAAGGAGTTTAACCTTTCCCCTCTTAACATCTGTACCTCCCTTACTGAGCAATGAAAAACCCATCTCCCATTTTGCTGAATATATTCATTTATTTACTCAGTTCTCCAGCTTATAGCATTTTCTAACAATGCAGGCTGTTCCTTCGGTTTCAGCCCTACTGCCACCAACTCACATTGGTACAACTGGCCACATCCCATGTGCCCCCTCCAGCTGTGGGATCAAGAATCTGTGTAATTAGCAAGAGCCCCCTTGGAACAGGACCATCAGCATCACCTGGAAGCTTGAGAGAAATGTGGAATATCAGACCTCACCCAATACTTTCTGAATAAATGTGCATTTTAACAAGATTCTCCAGTTGATTCTTCATGACAGATGTTTGAGGAGTTTGAGAAGTATGGGTTTAGATTACTTACATTGGGATGATCTGGAGAATCATTCATTCATTACTTCAAAAAATTCAGACTCCAGGAAAACTCTAAGTTTTCCATATCTAAAAGCTGGTTTCTAAAAATTATGATTGTATTGTAAGTGGATTTTTAAAAAAGTAAAGCATCCAAGAGCCCTCAGAGTGGTGGATTCACAAACTGTAAGAGGTTTAAAAATTAAAAATGTGGCTTTTCTTTGTATTATCAAATTTTATCCCATTTCTTTCATTGTATGTATTACATAATTTCAGATATTATTTCTCTAATATTTTTTCTGCTCCTTTCTCCCTTCACCTTTCTCGTCTTCAGTCAGTATTTATTGGAATGCTCTAAGGTAGCCTGCATTCCTGATAGCTTTGTTCATTTTTCTTCATGGCATTTTTCTCTCCAGTTGCGGTCTCTTGTGAGTCCGAGTTCAAATTAACTGTCTCTTCTGCCAGTTCAGATATGCTGCTGAGTCCCTGTAGTGAATTTTTTATTTTTGTTACTGGACTCTTAAACTCCAGAATTGCCATTTGACTTTTTTCCTGTAATTTCTGTCTCTTTATTGATACTCTCTATTTGAGGAGGCATTGTCATTATAGCTGCCTCTGTTTTTAAAATTTTTTTAAATTTATATATGTATTTTTTAAAGGATTTCCTTTTTTAAAGAAAATATTTATTTGTTTATTTATATATTTATTTATTTATTTATTTATTTATAGAGAGAGGGGAAGGGAGGAAAAGAGGGAGAGAAACATTGATGTGTGGTTGCCTCTCATGTGCCCCCTACTGGGAGTTGAACCAGTGACCCTGGTGTGTGCCCTGACTGGGAGTTGAACCAGTGACCCTTTGGTTCACAGGTTGGCACNGAAATATCAGTGTATGGTTGCCTCTCGTGCGTCCCCTGCTGGGAATTGGCCTGCAACCCAGGCATGTGCCCTAACTGGGAATTGAACCACCAGCCCTTTGGTTCCAAGACCTGCGCTCAATCCACTGAGCTACACCATCGAGGGCCTAAATTTATATATTTTTAAATTGAGTTTATTGGGCTGGCATTGGTTAATAAAATTATATAGGTTTCAGTTGTACGGTTCTATAATACATCATCTGTATATTATATTGTGTGTTTACCACCCAAAGTCAGATCTCCTTCATCACCATTCATTCCCCCCTTTACCTTCTTCTGCCTCCCCTCTCCCTTTGCTCCCTTAAGCATGATTTCCTTTTGTTCTTTGAACATGTTTATAATGGCTCTTTTGAAGTCTTTTTCTATTAAGTTTAAATCTGGGCTTTCTCACCTTCTGTTGCCTGCCCTTTTCCTGTGCAGGAGTCACACTTCCTTCTTTGCATGGCCTCATAATATTTTGTTTATAATTGGACGTTTTAGGTAATACATTGTAGCAGGTCTGGATACTGATGTTCTCTATTCTCTGGGGCTTGTTTTTTTTATTGTTGCTTATGTATCTGTTTAGTGACTTGGCTAAACCATATTAAGGAAGTCTGCTTCCCCCTGCAGTATGAAGCCTTTATCACTCTAAGAGCTCAGCCTTGGGCATGCCCAGTCACCTTGTGTTGACAGTGGTTTTTATCAGGGCCCTCCTTGATTTTATTTCTCCTTGATTTCTTGGTTAAACTGCCTGCCTTGTTTGGCATCAAACCCACCTATTGATGCTCCACTAATTACTAGCCAATTGGTCTGTTGTTTTCAACAGTGCCAGGTGCATACATTATTTCACAGTCTGATTGAATTAAATTTGGTCAGGTGTAGGCTTTGAGGCACGTCGATGAGATTTGCTCTGACCCCAGGACTTTCTTCGCTGTCTCTTTCTTTGGGTCTTTCCAGTGAAGTAACTGGCATATGTTTGTTGCTCTTAATAGGAAGTGTGGATTTTAAGATATCCCTTAAGCTTGAGCTTTCCCACACTTTGTTTTAAATAAAGTCATTTCCTTTGGGTTGAGCTTCAACTGGAGCGTCTGATCATCTTGGCTTGGCCTTTTCTGGTGTGGACCCTGTTCCCTAAGAATGAAATGAGCCTCTGATCATCTTGGCTTGGCCTCTCCTGGTGTGGACCCTCTGCCCTAAGAATGAACTGGGGCATGGGCCATTGCAGTTTGAGGAAGAGGGAGTAATCTCTGCCTTCTGTGCCACTGGAGTAGAGCTTCCATTTTATCTGTACAGAAAGCCCCTAACTTTTAGCTGGCCACATTCACCGGGAGAAAGCCCTATGTTCTTGGCTGCATCCAACTGAAGTGAACTCTCCCTGAAGCTGAGGAAGGGAAGGAACAGGTCATGGCTCAAACACTGCAGTCTGTTTGAATTTTCTTGAATAAATATTTCCTCATAACATAAAATTAAGCTGTTTTTAAATATACAGTTCAATAGAGTTAAACATACTCGCCTCGTTGTGCAGCCAGTCTTCAGAATTTGTCATCTCGCAAAACTGACTACACGTTATACACTAACCACCCCCATCCCTGCCAATACCACCTACCTCACATAAGTGTAATTGTACAATATTTTCTTGTGATTGGTTTATTTCATTTAGCATGTCATCAAAGTGTATTCATGGACAGCATGTGTCAGAATTTTCTTTTTAAGGCTGATTGTATGTATATCTCACATTTGTTTATTCATTCACCTGGACACTTAAGTTGCTTCCACCTTTTGGCTATTGTGAATAGTACTGCTTATAAACACAGGTCTATGAATAACTCTTTAAGATCCTACTTTTAGTCCTTTCATATATACCCAAAAGTAGAATTGTGAGGACACACAGGAATTCTGTTTTTAATTTTTTGGACTCTTTTCTGCATCAGCTACACCATCATACTATATTATCAGCAGCAGTGCAAAAGGATTTTAGTTCCTCCACTTTCTTGCTGACCTTTTTTGTTTTGTTTTTTTAAAATAATAGTCACCTTAAAAGGAGTATGAAATGGTATATCATGATTTTGATTTACTTTCCTAATGATCAGTAATTTCGAGCATCTTTTCATGTGTTTATTGCCCATTTATGTCTCTTCTTTGGAGAAATGTCTGTTTAAAGCTTTCTAAAATCTGTTTCAGCTCAGATTTCTTTTATCCAAGATATTGGAAGGCTCCCTCTGAAGCGACACTTTGGAAGGTAAGCTGAGGATCCTAATTTTCAAAGAGCTGTTACTGAAATGTCCACTGAGTGTGTTCTCTGTTTTTTTCAATATACAGTCAATAAATGTTATCTGTAAAATCCAGGAAATACATGTTGGGTGTATTGATTAAAGACCATATGATTGCATTGTAGACTCATTATTTTATTATATATAAAAGCATTAGTTATACCAGCTTACCATAGAATATCAGACTAAATAGAATCATGGGATCATGATGGTAAGGGGATCTTTAAAATCATCTAGTTCAACAACTCTTGCATATCTGGAAACCCCTTTCAGCTTTCCTAGCAAGAGATTTTCTTAGCCTGTATTTGAAGCCTGCAATGAAATGACCAGGAACTACCTCATAAGCACTCTCTTATTTTCTTAGCATAAAAAATTCAGAAAAGTGAGAAAATATAGATACTACAGAGAGATAAACCTATATCTATACTGTACATTTTATCGCAGAATTGTTTCTGGGCTAATATCAGTGATTAACACAATAATTATATTTCTATTCTGCTTATTCATAAGATCAAATTATGCCCTTAGGCATTTAAAAGGATTAAAAAGGGTTCATTGCTGTTATTGGTTCACCTACTTGATCTGACTTGGGAGGCAGGATTTGTCAGTAATACTTATTACAGTGACTAGTACTGTTCTCTTTCACTTATGATGACCGCATTTAACATTATCTTTGATTCATATTGATACTAAATAGGAATATTTCACTTGTATTTAATATTTTAATAGCTGCATAGTTTCCTGTAATTCAACCTGTACCTTGTTTTGGTACATTTAGCTTACCTCAACTTTTATCACAGCCCTTTTTATAGCTAAATCATCATGCATATCAAATACTATTTATATAGGATGAATTCCTAAAAAATTAAATTGCTGGATCAATGACATACATCTTTCTGAGGCCTTTGCACTGTAATTGCCAGATTGCTTCCAAGAATATGTTGACAATCTTAGGCCCTTTTACACTGTATCAGCAGGGTCCCTCACCAGCACTGGGTTTTATTATTTTAAAAGGTCTTTGCTAGTTTAAAAGATGACAGTAGTACCTTATTAATTGTTAGGTAGCTTATTATTTTAATTTCCATTTTATTTTTATTTATTTTATTTTTTTTTTAATTTATTTCTTTATCTTTAGAGGGGAAGGAGAGAGGGAGAGAAACATCAATGTATGGTTGCCTTTTGTGCATCCCCTGCTGGTAGTTGGCCTGCAAGGAACCAGCTTGCAACCCAGGCATGTGCCCTGACTGGGAATCGAACTGCGATTGTCTGGTTCGCAGGCCCATGCTCAATCCACTGAGCTACGCCAGCCAGGGCTTAATTTCCATTTTAAAATTAGAAATCAGGTTGAACAATTTAGTTAACATTGGTATTTTTTTTCTGTGAGTTTATGTTTTTGCCCTTTCTCTTTATTCTTTTTAGTTTGTAAGAACTCTGCTAACAACATTAATCAACTCATTTGTATCATAAGTTGTAATGGTTTATTCGGTTTGTCATTTACCCTGTACTTTTGTTTATATTGTTCAGTAAATTAAAGGGCCTGGCTAAGTAGTGAGTAGAATGAAGGTAAATGAAAGAAAGCTTCAGGATATGGCTTCATGGTCTTCATGCTCATGGTATAATTTAAAGGAGCCCCCTCCTTCGGTTATTATTAATGCTTGCATTATGAATCTGGCAGATTAAAAATGGAAGCCCTGACTGACAGGGAGAATGGAATGATAGACCCAGAAGGTGGATACGAAGCCCAGCTTAATGGAGGACAGCCTATAGAGGAAGCTCTGGATGAACCCACTCAAACCACAGAACCTGAATCCTGGTCTCTTCCTTTGAGTCAGAATAGTGGGCACGAACTGCCTGCCAGCCAGCCCCAGCCCTTTTCAACCCAGGGAGACATGGAAGAAGAAGAGGTGGCAATAGAAGACTATGAGAGCGATGAGACATAGAAAGCAGCCTACCAATCACAGTGCTGCCTGAGAGATTCACTTTAGCTTTATTCAGTGGCACTTGAACAGAGATAATACATTTTTCAAGTGAATTACAGTCTAAGTCTTCACTGTTGTATTTTCACACAAGAAACTGACTTTTGAAGTAAGCAGAAGATTGAGCCTTCAAATATAGTATCTTCGTTTTTTTCTCTAGTATTTATTTAATCTTGTGAGTGCTGTTAGAGGTCAGTGTGTATGAAGTGTGTTCGAACATTATGCCAAATATCACAAAATGTGAAGGAATAATCCAGAATACAAAAAGTTTATAGGATTGTAAATATGAATTTTAAAAGTTTATGCAATTATGAGTGTAAATAAACTTTGTGCCTTAATCACACTTAATAGTCTCTAGCTTCTCGGATGCCTTTTAGTATGTTGTACAGTGGAATATTCTAGATACTTTTTGGAAAATTACATAATTTATATAAAAATTAAAATGTTGAATTTCTTTTTATTTCTCCTTTCTTTTAATATTTCCTAACATGTACTGTCTGTGGTGTATCACTGGGCATAGTACGTGAATCTCCTTCCAGAGTCAGACTTTTTAAAACATGGGGAGGAGGTGGGCACCTTGCGATGACTCTCCAGAGGGGCTAAGCATACCCTCAGCTACCTCTCCCCCGGCCTCCCGGTGGGCGGGGGGCGCGCCAACTCGCCCGAGCTCCCAGCGGGAGTCCTGACAAAGCCGGGCGGGGCCGAGCTTGGTTCGGCCCCGCCCCGGGAGCCCGATCCCGGTTTCACTGCCGCGGGCTGCTGGCGCGCTCTTCCGGCGGCCGTACAGGTGAGGAGGGTCCGAGGGGTGGGGCTCACATGACCCGGGCCCGGGCCGGGAGGGGCTGGCGCTTTCCCCGCAGGTGTGCGGCGCGGTGAGGGGTTTCTCGGCGCCTCGGAGATTCCTCGGCCCCCCGTGCTCAACGCCCAGCCCCGCCTTAACCTGCGGGCGGAGGCCGGCGCCCTGGGCGGTGAGGAGGAAGCGGGGCCCGGGGCCGGAGGGCCAGGTGTCCCGCCGGGTCTCACTCGGGAGACAGGTGCGCCACGCGCGGGCCGCGCGCGCCTGTGTTCCGGGCGCGGGGATCCTGGTTACTGGGAGTCAGGCATGGCTGAGCCGGCTTAGTTCCGGCCACTTTGGGGTGGACTGTGGAAAGACCGAGAGTGGATTTTCGCTCAGAGACTCCAAGACGGTGCACGCAGTGTGGGCAGAGCACAGGGACCAAGCGAGGTAGGTGCACCCGTGCCGAGCGGCTGAGTCGGGAAACATCGGAGCGAAGATGATCCGTAGCCCATGGCTCCGCATTTGTGGGTGAAGTTGAAGCCCTCGGGACTTTCCCAGCCCCCCTGGAGGCCCCCAAACATCCGAAATCTGCCCCTTTCATGGGCCCGGTAAAATTTTACAGCCCGCTAAAGCGGTGGCTCTGTTTGTGTAAAGGTGACCAAATTCGATTCCTGGGACACTTTGCCGGGAGAACCGAAGAGGGCGGGAGCACTTCTCTCACCGCAGTGGCTTTCCCACGTAGGTGCCCCAGAGGACGCAGTGAGGGTTCGGGCCTGGACAAAACGAAGACCCACTGCGCCTCTGCGTGCCGAGTGGCTCCCAGTGACACCCTCTATCCGCAGGTTTACGATGTGCTACAATACAGCTGACCGTTCCCTTCTGACATCACGTATTTTGTTCTTCCACAAACCTTCAGATTTTTTTTTTTTTTTGCTTTTTATTTGAACACTGATAGGGTGATCTAATTTAAATAAGCGACTTTTCACAGGAGCAAATACATCCTTTACAATTAGAAGCACATCTTTCTTTTTTATGCTAGTGAATTAAATTAAACCATGGGGTATCCTTTAAATGTATATACTTTATAGTATAGATATTGAGAGCTGTTGTGTAAAATTTGCTAAACTTATTTGTTGTGCTTTTACTTCTACTCTTCTTAGGAAAATGTATTTCAAAACTGCAGTAGTACTTTGCATTCTAGAATTTAAGCTTTTCAGAGAAGATAAGAAACAGAGACAACAATTAATTACAATCATTTATAGAGCTCCTACTTTGCTTTGGGCACCATGCTGGGACTATCATAGTTACTTCTTTAAAACTGGAGTGCCCCATTTAGAAGACCCCCAAATGTAAACTCCACCTCTACCCCGGATGGTTCTATCTCGCCTGTGGCAGCAGGTGCCCTTCTGTATAAAGACTGCCTACTTAACATCTCCACCTGGATTTCAGACTCTCTGAGGCTGCTTCTCCCCAAGGCTACACTGGAGGAGTGAAATGTTGCAGGTGAAAGGGTCTGATGTCGGCTTTGCTTCCAAGTATTGTACTGACAGAGGGAATAAGTTCAGGGATATAGGTGCAACAGGATCGGTCGTAAATTGATCATCACTGAAGTAGAAGTTAATGGGTATGTAGGAGTTCATAATCCTGTCCTTTCCACTTTTATTAATTTTGAAAATCTCCATTAAAAAGTTTATCTCCACTGCTGCCACCATGACCCACTAGATTATTTCACTGGCCTCCTAGCCAGTCTCCATGTTTTCACGCTTGTCTCCTGTAGTGTACTCTCAACATAGCACCAGGAGAGATCCTATTAAAACATGGCCGGTGTGGCTCCATTGGTTGGAGTGACATGGTTGGGGTTCAATCCCCAGTCATGGCACAGGTTGAGGGTTTGGAGTGTGTACGGGAGGCAACCAATCAGTGGTTCTCTCCCACATTGATGTCTCTCTTCCCCCACCCTCCCCCACAAAAGTCAGATGTGTCACTTCTCTACTCAAAATCCTCCAGTGGCTCCTTATCTCACTCCCAAATAAAAACCAAAATCCTTTCCAGTGGTTTTCAAGGCCCTCATGACTCAGAGGGCCTCGATTCTGTCTCACTCACTCTGCCACTGCCACACTGGCCTCCTTGCTCTAATAGTTCAACACACCAGGCACCCTTTCAAGGCCTTTGCACTAGCTGCTCCATCTACCTGGAATACTTCCCCCTGGAATACCTGCCTGGCTTCTTCCTTTATCTCCTTCATTTCTATATTCAAATGTCACATTCTCTGTGAAAACTTCTTGGTCATTCTGTTTAACACCCTGTTAAACAGGAACCTAGGGAATACATGTAACACCCTGCCCACAGTGCACTCCTTATCCCCTTTTCCCCCCTTATCCCCTTTCTTAACTTTCTTCCTTAAAGCTCCTTATACTTCACTCCCCTTATCTATCATCTGTCACCCCCACTGGAATATAAGCTCCACAAAGAGATTTCAGTCGGTTTCGTTCACTGATAGACTTTCAGCATGGTGCACAGCACTGATACACCTGGTATGTGGCAGGTGTTCAGTAAATATTTATTGAATGATCAGTCTCCATTTTACAAAGTAAAATAAAACAAGCCTTAGGAATTTCTAAATAGTTCGATATCATTAGGTGGAATTATCCTTTTAAATTGTGACACCGCCTACATAATGTCAAGTACAATGCCATGTGCCCAGTGAGTCTTCAAGTAAATACTTACAAGCAATTTGAGGGAAAAATTCATGTGCTGTAAACCTAGTAGATACAGTAGCAAATGCTTCCCTTCTTTTTGTATTTGTGTCCACATTATTAATTTTATGAAGGAAATCAAGTTTCATAAAAGTGCTTGTTCTATGCTTTATTTTTTAGGTGTATTGAATACCCTCTAGGGTGACTTCCGAGTCTCCATGGCAACAGCAATCGCTCTTTGATAATTGCTCTGGAGTGATATACATGGTCATTGCTGCTGTTCTGTACTTTTGGGGACTCTTTACTTTTGGTGATTTTTTTTTCTCTGAGAAACCAGTTATAAAAATCTAGTATCAAGTGTTACTATTTTAGAGTGGGAGGGGCCATGCCCCTAGACTGACTTTCCTGATGTAGGAAGGAAAGGGGCTCTTCACTCTGTGTCTAACAGTCTGCTTCTCCTGGGCCATTCATTCCAAAGCAAATTTGAGTTAATGAAAAAGAGGAGTTATTTGCTGACCTATCACATTTTGGTGTGCTTACACTCTTAAATGTTTTGATTTAGCTGTTTGAGGAAAGGACTCTGCTTGGAATATGGTAGCATCTTGCTTTGTTAAAATTTAGTCTTATTTTTGTTGTTTTACATTTGGTTGTTTACAGAGCTCATACATAAGTTAGACTTATAAATGTTTTAGTTTAGAACTAATATTTGAAATTTTGATTACCCTTAAAATTGTATAGAATGATGACTGTATCCCTGGCTAACAATAATTGTTACATATGTTTAAGATATACATATTTATGTTGTCATTTTTTAAAGTTTTGTTTATTTTTAGAGCAGGGAAGGGAGGGAGAAAGAGAGGGAGAGAAATATCTATTCGTGGTTGCCTCTTGCATGCCCCCTACTGGGGACCTGGCCTACAACCCAGGCATGTGCCCTGACTGGGGATCAAACCAGCGACCCTTTGGTTGGCAGGCTGGCATTCAATCCACTGAGCCACACCAGCCAGACCTATGTTATTATTTATATATCATAATAGACGTGGCCATATTGGTTTCCTAAATGTGATCATTTACTAAGTGAATTAAATCAGCCTCATTGAAATCATAAAAAACTAAGTTTAAATGATAACTTTAATCTTGGCCACAGGTCTAGAAATCACAAATGTCGTCAAATGATGGACAGTCCAGGAATAGGCACTACGATGAGGTCCCAAGGGATTTGGCCTCTGAAGATGGCACCATAAGAACTCTGCAGACTCTTCGTGACAGTGAGCTGGCTGTGAGCGCTGATCCTTTGCCACCACCCCCTCTCCCATTACAGCCACCATTCGGCCCTGACTTCTACTCAAGTGACACAGAGGAACCGGCCATAGCACCGGATCTCAAACCTGTAAGGCGCTTTGTGCCTGAGTCCTGGAAGAACTTCTTCAGAGGGAAGAAAAAGGACCCAGAATGGGATAAGCCGGTGTCAGACATCAGATACATCTCTGATGGAGTGGAGTGTTCACCTCCAGCGTCTCCGGGGAGAGCAAACCACCGTTCACCCCCCAACTCCTGCAAAGATCCTTACGGAGGGTCAGAAGGAACCTTGAATTCCCGGAAGGAGGCTGAAGCGATGCTTCCCCAGGATCCCTATGGATCTCTAGGCCGACACACACAAACAGCCCTCACATACAGTGAGAAGGTGGAGGCGTACAACCTGAGGTATTCCTACATGAAGTCGTGGCCCGGCCTGCTGAGAATTCTGGGTGTGGTGGAACTACTTCTGGGGGCCGGCGTCTTCGCTTGTGTCACAGCTTACATTCACAAGGACAGTGAGTGGTATAACATGTTTGGCTATTCCCCGCCCACTGCCATGGGAGGCATTGGTGGCCTGGGCAGTATATATGGGGGCTATTACTATAGTGGCCCCAAAACTCCTTTTGTGCTCGTGGTTGCTGGATTAGCTTGGGTCACCACCATTATTATCCTGGTTCTCGGCATGTCCATGTATTATCAGACCATTCTTTTGGACTCTAACTGGTGGCCCCTAACTGAATTTGGAATTAACGTGGCCTTGTTTATTTTGTATATGGCCGCAGCCATAGTCTATGTGAATGATATCAACCGAGGTGGACTCTGCTACTATCCGTTATTTAATACGCCGGTGAATGCAGTGTTCTGCCGGGTGGAAGGAGGGCAGATAGCAGCGATGGTGTTCCTGTTCGTCACCATGATTGTTTACCTCATTGGTGCTTTGGTTTGCCTTAAGTTGTGGAGGCACGAGGCAGCCCGGAGACACAGGGAGTGCATGGAACAGCAGGAGGTAAGGAATTTCACAGTCTTTCGTTTGTTGTTGTGTTTTTCTGTTATTCACTCCTTTGTTAAATATGTATTCTCAAAACGAAGATTTTTACAGAAGCCTTTTATAAGAAAATGAGGTGAAGTTGAAAAGCCCTAGCTCAGCGACTGACATGCTGTGCCTGTGACAGCCCACCCCGGTGGCTCACTGCTGTGCAGCCTCCCAGGCAGACACCAGATACGTAATGTAATTTAGAGTTTGTTGCTGCATCAGTATGTTCTTCTGGTGCCCAAGAAGAAAAAACATAGTTACTGAATTTCTGAAAAGAAGAACATATTCAGTAATAAAATGTCTCATCGTTAAAGTAAGTTTGAGAACAGTCTTGATTCTTTAGCGTGGTGAGATAATAAAAAACCATAATTTTTCAGTTAGAGGAGGAAAGTGTTCATTTAAATCTGTTATGGTGAGTTCCACTTTCTTGTAGTGAGTTAAATAAAGTCCAGTAAGAATGTGGTGAACCACATGTGATTTTTTCCCCAAATATTGAGAAGTTGGGTTGTAAAAACATATTCTGAAAATTTACTCAGGCATTTTGATATTTCGTCCATATTTTAGGTAGATGAATGCTCCAATATTAAAATGGGAGCCATGTAATTGATTTCAGTTCTAAGATTTAACTCATTAAATATACAAAGGAGAAAGGAGGAGGGAGAGGATTAATAATAATAACATCTAGAGGATAAGACTGTATCAAAGCCCTATTTAAAATAATTTTATTTAAATAGTACCAAAATGTTAAGAGATGTTCTACTAGCTTCACTATACCCTGAAATAAGTTAATGTTTTGCTTTCTTTTTCTAAGGAGAAGTGTCTAGTAGAATTTCCTCATATTGATAATGTCAGTATTTAACGTTTTAAAATATATATTTTATTGATTATGCCATTACAGTTGTCCCATTTTCCCCCTTCATTCCCCTCCACCCTGCACACGCCCTCCCCCACCATGTGTCACAAGTTCTTTAGATTCTATATGTCCCATACTATTCTTGCCCTCCCCCCTATTTTCTACCTACCATCTATGCTACTTATTCTCCTTACCTTCTCCCCCCTTCTCCTCCTCCCACTCCCCTGTTGCTAACCCTCCATGTGATCTCCATTTCTATGGTTCCACTCCCGATCTAGCTGTCTGCTTAGTTTGCTTTTGTTTTAGGTGTGGTTGTTAATAACTGTGAGTTTGCTGTCCTTTCACTGTTCCTATTTTTTATCTTCTTTTTCTTAGATAAGTCCCTTTAACATTTCATATAATAGGGGCTTGGTGATGATGAACTCCTTAAACTTGACCTTATCTGAGAAGCATTTTGTCTCCCCTTCCATTCTAAATGAAAGTTTTGCTGGATAGAGCAATCTTGGATGTAGGTCTTTGGATTGCATGACTTGGAATACTTCTTTCCAGCTCCTTCTTGTCTGTAAGGTCTCTTTTGAGAAATCAGCTGACACTCTGATGGGGACTCCTTTGTAGGTGACTGTCCCCTTATCTCTTGCTGCTTCTAGGATTCTCTCCTTCATTTTAATCTTGGCTAATGTAATTATGATGTGCCTTGGTGTGTTCCTCCTTGGATTCAACTTCTTTGAGACTCTCCGAACTTCCTGGACTTCCTGGAAGTCTATTTCCTTTGCCAGACTGGGGAAGTTCTCCTTTATTATTTGTTCAAATAAGTATTTCACTTATTGCTGTTCTTCTTCCCCTTCTGGTACCACTATAATTCAGATGTTGGAGCGTTTAAAGATGTCCTGAAGGTTCGTAAGCCTCCTCATTTTTTTGAATTCTTGTTTCTTCATTCTTTCCTGTTTGGTCATTTTTTTCTTCCTCCTGGTCCAGTCCCTTGATTTGAGTCCCAGTTTCCTTTCCATCACTATTGGTTTCCTGTGCCTTTCCCTTCATTTCATTTAGTGTAGCCTTCATTTGTTCCTCTAAATTGTGACTAAAATCAACCAGTTCTGTGAGCATCCTGATCACCAGTGTTTTGAACTGTGCATCTGAGAGGTTGGCTATCTCTTGGTCACTTAGAAGTTATTGTCTCTGGGACTTTGAGCTGTTCTTCTTGAGCCATAATGTTTTGGTCAGGTTGTGCCTGTTGTGTATGAGGGGCAGAGCCTTAGGTGCTCAGCAGGGCAGGGAGACCCAGTTGTTGGGTTCTGATGCTATATGTGGGGACACGGTCAGAGAGGGGCAATGGAGTTTTTTCCGCTCTGTCTTGGATTTCGGTCCCCTCTGCAGCTTCCCACAAGAAAATTGGGCCCTTCTGGTGCTGGTTCCTGGATGTGTGGGCTAGTACACTCTCTAGGACCCTGTGGGTCTCTCCAACAAACTCTCTGTGAGCCTAGGAGCCTCTCCCAGCACCTCAACCCCCAAAAGTTTTTCCAATTGGTGCTTTTAGGCTTTAATTCCTGTCACTGGGGCCCTGGTTTGCATGGTCTATATCACTGCTCGCTCTTTTGCCTGGTTTATCTGCGCACAAATGTGTGACCGTGGTCAGCCAGCTGCCTTGCACCCCAACTGGGTCTGCCCATTGCCACCCCACACCTGGGATCTGCCAACCGCCACCTGCGCACCTGGGTGGGTCTGGCCACTTTTACCTGTGCAACCCTGCTCCACCAGCCGCTGACTCTGCCCCTCTTACAGGTCTGGCTGAATGGTTCATTGTTGGACTTCCGTACAGTTCAATTTTCTGTCTGTTTTGGTTGCGTTTTTGTTACTAAATCTTTGTTGTCTTTAAACTTGGTTTGGCGAGGAGACACAGTATTTCCACCTACACCTCCATCTTGGCCAGCAGTCTAACTTTTTTCTTAATGTTAATTATATTCTTCATCTTTTCCACATATCTCCTTATACTATATAATTGCACATGGCGTACAGGGATGGGCAAAAGTAGGTTTACAGTTGTAATACAAATAAATAATACAATAATTAATGAATAGCAATACAAGAATAAACTGTTTCTTGTACTCACAACTGTAGACCTACTTTTGCCCCACCCCTGCATATTGGGTTAAACTATAGATAAAAAATGAACTCCTGTCCTTATTTACTCAATAACCTATTTATTTACTCACTTACCTATATACTTTTTTATTCTTTTATAGGAATCTTATGCATGATAGCAACAAAAAACTTGGTTAAATTTATAACAAGTACCTTATGATTTATGGAGAACCTCAGCATGTTTCAATGTGATTCATATGCTTTTGTCACAAAATATATTAATCTTACTAGAACTTGACATAGATTTAAGTTTTTCTTAAAAGTTTGCCTTGGCATGTTAAGCATATTTCTTAAATTTATATCTGTGTATACAAAGTAAAGAAGTTTAAATTCTAATCAGTGTGAAATCTAGGTAGTGAAACACACACATCCTCATATAATTTTATGTAAATTTAATAACAATACAGTTCTTAATGTCATTTCAAAATTCTACATTATCTGTAATTGTCAACATAATACTTTCATTCTTTTCCCTTTGTCAACAAAAACTTGTTTCTATCAGACTTTTCATAATGGCTGATTAGGCTGGAATCTCCTCTGATGCTGGAGGTTGTGCCTCTTGTGTTGCTACATCTTCCTGAAAGTTAGAAGTTGTGATGGCCTGTGGCTTTTTTCTATTAATTTTATAATGTAACTGTCTCAGGCTCTTTATATGTACAAGGTAACAGGAGCCAAGAATAGAGAAATCAGGGTGACTCAGAACAACTTACCTAATAGTCTCGACCATCTCCAGGTTTCTCTACCTCTGCTCTTTGTTCCGGATTGGCAGGGAATTACAGTTATCCCGACCCCTCTGGCTCTCCACCAGCCGGCTGAAACCTGGCCAAAAGAGTAGAGGAACATGTGACAAGTAGAGAATCAACCTCTGTAGAATGAAGGTTGAACTGTAAATGCAGGTGGATGACAATGTTTGCAAAGTAACTTCACGTGCCTTTGAAAAATCATTTTAACTCTCTTTGTTCCAGATAAGCGAGCCATCATTTTCATCAAAGAGGAAAATGGTAAGGAAAAAACCTCACATTATATTTTATCTCTAGATTTGGTAAATACTTTTCTCTCTTGTCTGTAAGGCTACAGAGTAGATCATCTGTCTGTGAAAGTGTATCTATTACATGGAGTTCCTAAAAGGGCTTTCAGCTTTTTTCTAATATAAAAAGGACCAAATTAGATAAGATTATTAATAGCTTCTTTAAATTTTGTTAGATGAGAAGTTATGTAAGTGAATATTGCTTCTCCTTATATGTTTAAATTCTAACCTTTTTTAAAGTGAAGATAATTCTCCCAAACTTTCTGCAGTGTCTTTAAAGTTCTTTCAGATGCCAAATATTGTGTCAGGAAAGAAGTTTCTTTTTTTTAATTTGTTCTCTTTTTTTGTATATAATTTTTAAAAATTTAAGTATTGTTCAAGTACAGTTTTCTGTCTTTTATTCCCATTCCAACCCACCCCCCAGTGCTCCCCACCTCCCTCCCATTTCCACCCTCCTTTTTAAAAAATATATTTTATTGATTATGCCATTACACTTGTTTTATTCTCCCCCCTTCATTCCCCTCCACCCCGCACACCCCCTTCCCCACCATTCCCCCTCTTTAGTTTATGTCCATGTGTCAGAAGTTCTTTAGATTCTATATTTCCCCTACTATTCTTGCCCTCCCCCCTATTTTCTACCTACCATCTATCCTACTTATTCTCTGTACCTTCTCCCCCCTTCTCCTCCTCCCACTCCCCTGTT
Source organism: Sturnira hondurensis (assembly GCF_014824575.4). Taxonomy (NCBI): domain Eukaryota; kingdom Metazoa; phylum Chordata; class Mammalia; order Chiroptera; family Phyllostomidae; genus Sturnira; species Sturnira hondurensis. The sequence goes on from NW_028093589.1 coordinate 40,189, forward strand.
GCTAACCCTCCATGTGATCTCCATTTCTATGGTTCCACTCCCGATCTAGCTGTCCTCTTAGTTTGCTTTTGTTTTAGGTGTGGTTGTTAATAACTGTGAGTTTGCTGTCCTTTCACTGTTCCTATTTTTTATCTTCTTTTTCTTAGATAAGTCCCTTTAACATTTCATATAATAAGGGCTTAGTGATGATGGCTTTGATTTATTCTTTGATAAAATGAAACTCCTTGAATTTGATTTTATCTGAGAAGCACTTTATCTGCCCTTCCATTCTAAATGAAAACTTTGCTGGATAGAGCAATCTTGGGTGTAGGTCTTTGGCTTTCATGACTTGGAATACTTCCTTCCAGCTCCTTCTTGTCTGTAAGGTCTCTTTTGAGAAATCAGCTGACAGTCTAATGGGGACTCCTTTGTAGGTGACTGTCCCCTTATCTCTTGCTGCTTCTAGGATTCTCTCCTTCATTTTAATCTTGGCTAATGTAATTATGATGTGCCTTGGTGTGTTCCTCCTAGGGTCCACCTTCTTTGGGACTCTGAGCTTCCTGGACTTCCTGGAAGTCTATTTCCTTTGCCAGACGGGAAGTTCTCTTTTATTATTTGTTCAAATAAGTTTTCCACTCATGGGTGTTCCTCTTCCCCTTCTGGTACCCCTATAATTCAGATGTTGGAGCATTTAAAGATGTCCTGAAGGTTCCTAAGCCTCTCCTCATTTTTTTGAATTCTTGTTTCTTCATTCTTTTCTGTTTGGTCATTTTTTTCTTCCTTCTGGTCCAGTCCTTTGATTTGAGTCCCAGTTTCCTTTCCATCACTATTGGTTTCCTGTGCCTTTCCCTTCATTTCACTTAATTTAGCTTTCATTTGTTCCTCTAAATTGTGACTAAAATCAACCAGTTCTGTGAGCATCCTGATCACCAGTGTTTTGAACTGTGCATCTGAGAGGTTCGCTATTTCTTTTTCACTTAGAGTTATTGGCTCTGGGGATTTGAGTTCTTGAGCCATATTTTGGTCTGTTCGTGCCTGTTATGTATGAGGAGCAGAGCCCTAGGTGTTCACCAGGGCGAGGCGACCCAGTTGCTGGGTTGTGACGCTGTATGTGGGGGTGGGGGTCAAAGAGGGGCAATGGCGGTCCCCTCTGCTGCTTCCCACTGCTGGGGCCTGCATGGTCTGTCTCACTGCTCGCTCCTTCGCTGGTTTATCTGTGCTTGAATGTGTGACCACGGTCAGCCTGCCATCTTGCACCCCCACTGGGTCTGCCCGTTGCTACCCCACACCTGGGATCTGCCCACAGCTGCCTGGGCGCCTGGGTCGGGGGATCTTTCCTGCGCAAAAATATGGAATGCTTCATGAATTTGCTTGTCATCCTTGCTCAGGGGCCATACTAATCTTCTCTGTATTGTTCTAATTTTAGTATATGTGCTGCCAAAGCGAGCACTTCACCCTCCTTAGTTGTTGTCCATGTGTCCTTTATACTAGTTCCTGTAAATCCTTCCCCTTTTTCCCCTGAAATTCCCTCCCCTCTCCCCTCTGGTCATGTCCCCCTGTTCTCTATTTCAGTGTCTATATTTTGCTTGCTTGTTTTGTTGTTTACCTTCCTGTTAAAGGTGAGATCATATGGTATTTGTCTTTCAACGCCTGGCTTATTTCACTCAGCATAATGCTTTCCAGTTCCATCCATGCTGTTGCAAAGGGTCGGAGCTCCTTCTTTCTTTCTGCTGAATAGAATTCCATTGTGTAAATGTACCATAGCTTTTGGATCCATTCATTTACTGATGGGCACCTAGGTTGCTTCCAGCTCTTGGCTATTGTACATTATGCTGCTGTGAACATTGGGGTGCATTGGTTCTTTTGGATTGGTGTTTTAGGGTTCTTAGGATACAATCCCAGCAGTGGAATTGCTGGGTCAGAAGCCAGGTCCATTTTTAGTTTTCTTATAAAATTCCATATTGTTTTCCATAGTGGTTGTACCAGTCTGCAATCCACCAACAGTGAACTAGGGTCCCCTTTTCCCCACAACCTCTCCAACACTTGTTGTTTGTTGCTTTGTTTATGATGGCCATTCTCACTGGTGTTAAGTGGTATCTCATTGTGGTTTTAATTTGCATCTCTCTGATAGCTAGTGATATTGAGCATCTTTTCATGTGTCTCTGGATTCTCTGTATGTCCTCCTTGGAGAAGTATCTGTTCAAGTCCTTTGCTCATTTTTTAATTGTGTTGCTTGTCTTCTTAGAGTGGAGTCATGTGAGTTCTTTGTATATTTTGGAGATTAAACCCTTGTCTGAAGTATCATTGGCAAATGTGTTTTCCCATACAGTTGGTTCTCTTTTTATTTTAATACTGGTTTCTTTAGCCCTGCAAAAGCTTTTAATTTTGATGAGATCCCATTTGTTTATTCTAGGAACGAAATTTCTGTTCTACCACTTATTAACTGTATGGTAGTGGTGAGCATGTGTTTAACCTTCTAATGCTTTGGTTTCTTCATCTGTAAAATTGGAATAATAATAGTTTCTACTCACAAGATTGTTGAGATGATTAAATGAGATGCCATTATTATAGTTATTTGCATATATAATTTAATATATTTTCATCATAATTTTATCTCATTGAAAAGTTCTCTCATTTTTCTTTAAATCCTGACCCAAGTTATATGTTTATTGAATTTAGAGAGAGAGGAAGGGAGGGGTAGAGAGAGAGAAACATCAATATAGGAAACTTCAATCAATTGCCTCCTGTGCATGCCCTGTCTGGGGATCGAACTCACAACCTAGGTATGTGCTCTGACGGGATTGAACCTGCAGTCTTTCGGTGTACAGGACGATGCTCCAACCAATTCAGCCACCCAGCCAGAGCAAAAAGTTCTTTAAGATATGGGTATTATTTCCAAGCAGAAGTTGAGAATTCAAATCATTGCTTTGTTTCTTTCTTTGAAGAGATAGCATATTTATTTGATTCAGAATTCAAAAGAAACTTTAATACAAAGCCTTCTCTCACTCCTATACCTTGGCTTTTCAATTCTCCTGCTTGGAGGCAGCCAGTGTTATTAGTGTCTTGTGTTTCCTTTCAGAAATGTGTTATGTATATATTTGCTCTCCTCCCCCATTTACACGAATGGTAACATACCATACACACTGTTATGTTCCTTAATTTTTCCACAGTACATTTCTAAGATGTTTTTGTATTAGTAGATAAAAACCTTCTGCTTTCTCTTTTTATAGCTACACAGTATTTCATTATGTGGACAAATCATAGTTTATTTAACCATAAATGAACATTAAGGTTATTTCCAGTCTTTCACTATCAAAAACAATCTTATAGTGAATAACCTTATACATATAAGAATGTGCTTGTGCAAACTTCTTTTCATATATTTTGATAGATTGTCCAATAGAAATTTTACCAATTCCACTCCTACAACATGACAGGCCTCCTCACCCCGTGACTAACACAGTGTGTTAGGAAATGTGTCAGCATCAATCGATAGCTGAAAACCAGTATCTCGTATAGTTATAATTTCATTTCCCTTGTCAGGAGTGAGGTTCAGCATTTTCCTTGTTATGTTTGCCTTTCCTTTTCTATTAATTGTCATATCCTGCCCAGTTTTGTTGTTGTTGTTGTTGTATTGCGAATTCATTCAAGCCCTTTGTTAAGTACATTCATTTTGAAAATACCTTTTATTGGTTCTTTTAAACTTTATTCTCTATAACATACAAATATTCTTTGAAAATATTATCTTGATATGATGCACTGATAAAAACACAGCATCACTTCTGTGATGTTCCTGCCAAAAATACTTTGTCCGTGCTGAAATAGGGGATCTTATGAAGTGGGGAACAGTCTGCCCAAGGGATCGTGATTAATACCTCAGTGTGATCATCAATTAATTCACTGAACAAACATGTGCCAGTTTGGCTGTGGGCCAGTGACAGGAATACTGCAAAGAGTATCATTGTACATACATACATTCATGCATCCATACATGAATGTATGTGTGGAATTGAGGTAAAAAAGAGTATTATCTCCATTTTCCAGGGGCTTACAAATCTAGTGAAAAAGAAAAACACAGACACGAGATTATGGAGTGTGATTGTGTGAGTGTTCATGTGTGTATGTAGGAGAGAGGGGTCATAAGCATCAAGAACTATAAAATTTAAGTAATTTGCTTAGAGATTCGTATTTCTCTGACATCTCCTAGGAAAGTCAGTTTATGGATGATAATGTCAAATTTGGCATTGTTAATTGGTCATCATTGAGGATTTGCAACTAGCAGCATTTTTTAAAGAGTCAGTTGCATTATTTCTGACATATATGTAAAGTCATCTGAATTGCAGCTGACAGGGTTCAACAGCTTTCCTGGATTATTTTGGATATTCATCAATCTTTAGAAATAAGAGATATCTGACCCATTCTGACTGAGCAGGCTTGGTGCAGACGAGACCGGTATTGCAGAGTCTCTCTCACAAGGCTGTGTGGACCTGGTGCTGCAAACCCACGCACTTGCAACGTTTTTCGGAGAATTAGAGAGAGACTGCTGTACCTCGTGTGCATGTGTGTGCCTCTTCATTTGTTTTATTTTTAACTTCCCGCTTCCCCTGCGTTTTAGTTTGGTGTTCATTTATTCAGCGTTTATTGCTGTCAGGATATACATTTCAATTGAACTTGTTCTAACTCAGAGCTAAATGGATGCTCACTTTTAAGCTATCTAAAATGTATGTATCACATGTACCTGAAAGCGATTATAGTAGTTTCCTTTAGGAGGGCACCTGGCTAACTGGGGGGAACAGGGATAAAGGGAAACTTCCTTATGTACCCTTTTGGACCCTGTGAACTGCTATATATTGTGTATATATTACCTATTAAAAATTTTTAAGTTTTTTTTAAAAATTAGGTTAATATTTCAGATATTGAGATAAGCAAAAAAGGCGGATGTTTAAATAGGACTAACGCTGGCCCTTTTTTTGGTGATTTCAATGTGACTTTCCTAGCTAACCCTATGGGCTGCCTTCCAGTGTTAGTCCAGAGACATTAGAGAGTTTGACCACCTGGGAGTCATCGTGAGGCTGGTTTCGACAGACCATTGCCAGTGCTGTCCTTCAGGACTGCCAGCATTGCCTTAACCCACTAGGGACTCCTACTGCCCCAGAGGGGCTGACTAGGAAAGTCTTGGGTTCCACCCTGGCCAGGAATGTGTCACAGCCTTGTCAGAGTCCTAAAATAATGGTCGCTGCATAACACGTCGAGTTCAAAGGGACTTTGGTGTAGAAGGTGGATCAGGATTAGAAAGACTTTATAAAGGAAAGGGGGCCTAAAAACGTACATATGTAGAAAATTCACTTTCTAAAAGCTGACTGTTGTTAATAGGTGAGGTCAAAATCTGGTATCTGAGTTGGCAGATCAGAGTGTGAACATTAGGAAATGTGTTTCAGAACATCCTTGGGGGCAGAAGAGGAGAATTTGTTTGCTTTGCGGGGTTAAAGGTGACCACTCTGCAGGTGTTGACTGCTCAGCACCAGACTGGACTGTCACTGAGCTGCAGTGTGGTGAGGATGTGGCCATGGTGGTCATTCTTGGCCAGGGCAGAATTTATGGGCTTCCTGGTCAGACCCTTGCAGGTAGTGGGATTTACCAATGGGATTAAGTGCAGAATAGAGTAAAAGGCTTGTCTGAATTGGAGGAGCGTACACCAAATGATAGAGTGGCCAGTGTCATTGGTGAGAAGGCGGCTGATTTCACCTGTGGGACAGGATTAGAAAGATCTGCCAGGAGTTCAGGGTAGCTCTTTTGGGTGGAGCTACCCAACCTCCTCTAGGGGGTTGGTGCCCAGCGTGCCCGGGGTGTGCTGTGGGGTTCCAGATCCTGACAGGTCCTGCAATCGTCAGGAATAACCTTAGCAGAGATGGAACCCCCATTCCTGGGACTCCTTTTAAAATTATATCAATCCGGTATATCCTTTCGAAGGCATCTTTTCCTGGGCGATGGATCACTGTGAATCAGCATACGTAGGTGTATTTTACAGGCAGGCCTCCATGAGAGGAAATATCATGACTTAACTGAGGAATCACCCTTGGACTTACCAATGAGAAACCTTGTACAAGAGCTTAGATCTCCAGCTTCTCATTGGATATGATTTTTGCCTCCTTCCTCCCTAGTCCCTAGCAGGGAAGAATCAACAGACTGACTTAGGAGAGGCATGCAGTGTGATGAAGGGAAAATAAGTTTTGGGATCAGGCAAATCTGAATTTGAGTACAAGATCAGCTACTTACTAGTTTTGTGACCCTGGGTAAATTACTTACTGTGTCTCTGAACTTCACTTTTCTGTCACTTGTTTGGAACTATCTGCTAGGCTTTCCCTTGTTTGGTATTTAACAAATATAATTTATAAAAAGGAAACAAGATTATTTTTAAAAGAAATAATATACAGACATAAAGTAAGGTCAAATAGAGACAGAAATAAATTCGAATAAATCCCTAAGTGCTGAGCAGAGTTATTTTCCCAAGCAAAAAAAAATTTAAAAATCTAATCTAGGCATCAAAAAATGGGCACTGGTTTTTTTTTGTTTTTTTGTTTTTTAAGAATTTATTTATTTATTTCTATAGAGGGGAGAAAGACAGAAATACCGATCAGCTGCCTCTTGCCTGCTATGCTCCCCAACCAGGGACCTGGCCTGTAGCCCAGGCATGTGCCCTGGCCAGGAATTGAACCAGTGCCCTGGCAGTTTGGGGGATGATGCCCAACCCACTGAACCACACCGGTCAGGGCTAGCATTCCCTGTTTCTAACTTAGCAGGATATTCATCAGCCCCTTTGTGATTTGAAAGACTTAGTAATTATATACAAAGCATTACTTATCCTGTTGCTTAATTAATTTCTCTTGCCTCACAGTAAAGCTCCTCTGATATTTGCTGACAAACTAGTTTTTACTAGAAGTAAAGGAAGGTTGTTTCTGGGGCTATGTTCATAATCAGGAATGCTGCTTGAGAGCCGTCGGATCCAGGGCTAGAGCCCAGCGCTCCCTTCCCACGGAAGCTTAAAGCGATTTTGATTCTTCGTCTCATGTCTAGTTTTAGACTCCCCCCCACTCCAGTAGGGTTTTCTGAACTGATGATCACTGAGGTTCACCCTAAAAATGTGGAAGGATATGTAAAGGGCATAAAAACAAAACAAAAAATAAAGCAGATGAAATAGTCTTTTTGGAAATATTCTGGCTTCTTAAAACTCCCTCTTTGTATTAAAGGTTTATATCTTGGAAATAGAGATGGACAAGTAAGGAAAATGAATAGTTCCTGCTTGAAAAAAACTTTAACTGGAAAAAAACCCAAACTCTTTATGGACTCTCAGGTGGACTGGTGTGCCCACTGTGAGGACCTGGGCCGGATTCCTGACTCTGCTGAGGAAGCCTGAGCTTGCTGCCTGGGGCTGCTGCTGAGACTGTAGGGCCAGCAGTGTGAGAAATGGGTTGTTCAATAGTTAGAAGCTGAAAACGGAAAGCCATGAAACAGAACTCTTTCATGTAAGCCAAAATGTTCAATACCATAATTCGTTGTCAAGATTAAACATACCAGCACTCATTTAGGATGAAGAAATGGCATCCTCACCAGCGGAGAAAAAAGCAGACTTTCCCCCCGGGTATTCTGCTCCCACTCAAATTCTTGCTGCTTTGGGCCCAGGGGCCAGTGTGCCTTTCTGCACAGAGGCGATCTGGTTCCCCTTCACCTAGTGCCACCTCTGGGAGCTTCTCCTTTTCATGCCCCTCCCCCGCAGGGCTAGAGAGCACATCTGATCCTCTAATCTGGGCTGTACTCTTTGGTGAGTTAAGAGCTAGTGGTTTTTAGAATGAGCTAATGTCAGACCAAACCTCAAAGACAGCCCCAGAAATAGAAAGTCAGGAAACAAGGGATTTTAAAAGCTGCCTGGCAAGGTTTTAAAATCTCATTTTATATTTGTTTTCGGTGGAGCAGGGGCTGCTGTCAGTTTAGTTTGAGTTTCATTTAACAAGCCTGAGGCGAGGGCCCCCGGGGGCAGTGGAGGGGCGCTGACTCCCCTAACGAGATGGCATTGCCCACCTCACCCAGCACAAAGTCATTTCTAGCATACTACCAGAACTTCGGGGAACTTCAGGATTGAACAGTATACAGCTAACTACACCAGTTTCCTCATGTTACTCATTGAAAGTATCAATGAGCCAAAAAGTTCTGGGTTTTAATCATGGCTTTTCCACTCGTAGCTGTGAGACCTTCGAGGAGGTACTAAGCCTCTCTGAATCTGGCTGTTTTATGTGTAAAATGGGACCTCTTTCCTGGCATCCAGCAGCCTTACCAACTTAGTGGTATTCTGGCCACTGCTTAGTAGGGTCCTGAACACTCTTCCCAGCCAGCCCCAAAGCTGTGCGTCCTGCTTATTAGCCTGCCTGTTCTAGGGCGGGCTCACCGGGCCTTCCTCTCCAGGCTATTTCATCCCGTGTTCTTTTCCTTTCTTTTGAATGTACCATTGTTTACTAAAAAGGCCTTTAGGAGCTCTCCGGTGTAGAAACCAGGGTGACTTAAACCACCACCTCCAGGGTCCTCATGACCTTTTCAGGGAATCGCAGGTTAGGGACGCGTGGGCACGTTAAAGATGTCCACTATCTCTCTCTGGATTCTTTGCTTTCCTTTCAGGTAATGAAAACAACGCAGCTCACATCCCTCTCTGACTCACTCAGTGGCTACTTGTAATTGTTTCATCTCAGGTTCTGGTGTCATTTTTTTCTTATTCCATTTTAGTAGATTTGTTCCATTTTTGTTCCCTGAATTTATTTTGAATTGCATTTTTTATTCTTTTACACTTAGTTGGGGTATAAATCCAAAGAAAATAAGGTACTTAAGACCCCAGGTACAGAAAATAAGGGGCTTAAGACACCATTTCATCACCCGTCTTTGACATATACATGCTGGGGGTTGGAGGGTGTTCCACCTATTTTATGCTTGCCCACATCTCAATGGGAGTCCCTTTAGCTGTTACGAAAGGACTCAGAACAACTTTGTCAGTATAAAACCTGTAATTCTGAAATGAGATGTCAATTGCTGTTTCTGCTTTGCTTCTTCTTGACTCTCCATTTTCTTCTAAGAATAAATTCCGGTTTGTTTTTCTTCTGCCTCTGTTTGTAAACAAATCCTCTTTTTCTCCCAAACTGTAGTGTGAAATGGCCATCGGTGGTGATAGACAGAGAGACCAAGAAGTTAATTTCAAAGAATTGAGAGCAACAAAAATGAAACCTGAAGTACTGAGTAGACACATTCCTGCGGGCCACATCCCTAAACCTGTTGTGTTGCCTGACTATGTGGCGTGAGTATCTGTCTAAATCTTTGGGATAGGAACTGAGAGATTCCATTTGGGCTTTTCATTTTCCTGTTTGTCTCTAAGTTAATCCTCTCTGCCTAAACTCATCTACATTTGAGCAGTTGTTTTGTTACCTGGGAGATAGTGTATCGAATTGAAGGTGCAACATGGTCAATGAGGAATAAGCTAAGCTGATGTCCCATTCAGCTTGTTGTAGTGAAAAGTTACCACTTTGGTTAATTTTTCCCCCCAGAAAGTACCCTGTGATTCAGACGGATGATGAACGAGAACGCTACAAAGCTGTGTTCCAAGACCAGTTTTCCGAGTACAAAGAGCTCTCTGCAGAAGTTCAGGCTGTCTTGAGGAAGTTTGATGAGCTGGATGCAGTGATGAGCAGGCTGCCACAGCATCCGGGAAACCAGCAGGTCAGTGTCTGCAGCTGCCTGGGAAGACTGGTGGTTAGGAAAGGAAAGACCCGACCTTCTTAAAATGCAGACAGGCCATAACCACGTGCATCTGCTGTCTGTCTAGGAAAGTTACTTGAGGTCTTCAAGGTGACTAGTCAAGGTTACAATTCAAATTATATAATATAATGTCTTTGGCCTTCAATTGTTAAATAATATTTTGTTTTCTTATCTAAATAAAGTATGAATTTAACAAAGATACACACTGAGTCAATTAGGGTCCCAATGGAGACAGATGGCACACACAAATTAAGATATTTTGAGGAAGTTTTATTCATAAAGAAGTGGGCAGTGTGTCTGGGAGCCCTGAGGGGCTCTGCATTCTCCAGCAGCCAGTGATAGCTGAGTGGAGGCCACTCCAGGCCCAGGGAGCACAGGGGGAGGGTGCAGAGTGGGTCTGAAGGTGTAGGCGTGAGCTCCCGGGAGCCTGAGTAAGTCTGAGGAAGGCGATCTTGGCAGAGAGGAAAGCCAGGTGGGGGGCGGGGGGCAGCACTTTCTGTGGTGATCTTTTTCTTTTTCTGTAAATGGCTTCTTATTTCATATTTTACTCTCCATTTTTTAGCTAATGTACAAACTCTTTTATTGAAATACAATTCATGTGCCATAAAATTCACCCTTTTTAACTGTATAATTAGCGGATTTTGGTGTATTCACCAAGTCGAAGTCTAACAACCATAGCCACTCTCTAATTCCAGAACACGTTTGTCACTCCATGAACAAGTAGCCCTTACTCCCATTCCCACCTGTCTCCAGCCTTTGGCAATTACCAGTGTGTTTTCTGTCTATGGATTTGCTTCTTTTGAACCTTTCATATGAATGCAGTGACACAATGTGGCCTTTTGAGTCTGCCTTCTTTCACTTGGTATGATGTTTTCAAGGTTCATCTATATTGCGTTGTAGCAAGAATCCGTACTTCGTTCTTTTTTGTGGTGGGTCAATAACATTCCATTATTGGGATATCTGGCTTATCAGTTGATGGACATTTGGGTTGTTTCCACTTTTTTTTAATGTTTTTTTTTAGATTTTTTAAAATTTATTTAACTTTAGAGGGGAAGGCAAGGAGAGAGGGAGAGAAATATCAATGTATGGTTGCTCTCGTGAGTCCCCTGCTGGGAACTGGCCTGCAACCCAGGCATGTGCCCTGACTGGGAATCGAACCATGATCATGTGATTCAGAGGCCTGCGCTCAATCCACTGAGCTACACCAGCCAGGGCTGTTTCCACTTTTTGACTATTAGAATAATGCTGCTGTGAACATTTGCATGTGCTATCCTCTCCTTTTTAAAAAGGATGTATTAATTTAATCTATTACTTGTGTAATTAGAACTTTAAGAATTCACACAGTATTTTAAAATAATTTCAAAAAGGTTCGTGTATGGATATATAATTGATATGTTTTATATTATATATATATATATATATATATATATATATACACACACACACACACACACATATATACACACATACACACACACAAACATATATATATTCTTTTAGATCCATAAGTTGGGCATCCTTATTTTAACCACAGATTAAGTTGCATTTACATCAGTTATAATTATGAGCTAGCTAAGCCAAGCGTGTAGACTAGTGGCATTTTCCCAATCCTGGAGCAATGGGATAATGTTGGCTAAGTGACACTAGTACCAGGAAGCGGGAAAAACCCAGCAACTACTGCAGGTCAAGGGTCAATTAGTACCATTTGGAGAGCAAGCAAGGTCCACAGGTACACAAAGGGTGACTACATTTATAGGCCCTCCAGGGAGTGCAGGAAGGAGCAAGTGGCCCCAGGAATCTGGATTAGCACAGGGTGGGAACCTGGAGCTGGCTGACAGACAGGATGCTGAGAAACCCAACTGAGACCAGTAGCTCTGAGCCTAGATCCAGTGGTCTCTGGTTTGAGGGCTTTGTATGACTGGGCCAGGGCTCAGGCATGACAGTCTGCAGTTGGGGCTGGGAGACTGAGTCCTCCTGTGACATCTCCACACGGTAGCTGCAGTAGTCGTGTCCTCCAGTTTTTAGCATGGTATGGCAAGTAAGTAGCCCAGTGACAGGGCCACACTTCCTCTCGGTGTCTCCTCCAGTCCTTATCCAAAGTCGAAATATCAATTGTAGCACAAGGTTCATTTCTATTTGGCCACAGGCGGAGCCTTGCTGTGGGCAGGAGTCTGCCAGTAGAGCTCATTCATTCCCCAGCACGCCCCCAGGGAGCCACGTCAAAGCCCAGTGAGCTTGTTTGGAGGCACAGGTTCTCCCACCAACCTGGTTGTGGCCCTTGAAAAAGGAAACAATCGCGTGGCTTTTCTAAGCTCATAAAATAACCAATATTGCTCAAAGTCATTCCTCTGGTTCTCCCCCTCTTAAATTCAGTTTCTCACTCAGACACTAGAGTAGGTTTTACCACTCCTCTGTGTGCGTCTTCAGCACAGCAGCCCTGGCCCCAGGCGGCTGGTTTGCTCCCAGTCCAGGACCTGTTGATGTAGATGACAGCTGCATCCCCAGGTTCGTATCTCTGCAGGCAGCCTGCTCAACACAAATACTACTTGTAGTTGTAGTATGTAAAGGACATTGAGAAATTAAAATGTACTGGGAGAAGGATGTGGATAAGTGATAGAAAATGTTCTCAGGGGGCCCTGGTTGGTGGATTGAGTGCCAGCCTGCATACCAGAGGGTCGCCGGTTTGATTCCCAGTCCGGGCACATGCCTGAGTTGCGGGCTGGGTCCCCAATAGGGGGCGTGTGAGAGGCAACCACACATTGATGTTTCGCTCCCTCTCTTTCTCCCTCTCTTCCTCTCGGTCTAAAAATAAATAAATAAATCCTTAAAAAAGAAAAAGAAAATGTTCTCAGGGGAAGCTTTTAGAACTATAAATTATAACCTTTTATTTATTTATTTATTTATTTTATAGTATCTAATGATCTCTATAGCATAGGTTTCGTGGATAAATGAAGGCATTGTTCTAGTCATCCGTTCCCTTTGGATAGGCCATTCAACCCCTTGACAAATTCCATGTTTATTATAAAACTTAGAATAAAGTTAGAAGGAACAGTATGTTAGCTATTTTCAAACATTGAATAGTTTTAACCTCTGCATCCCAATACCTAATAACATGAAAAAGAACTTACCAATGGGGTGAAAATGATGCCTAATAATAAGTTTCTAAATAATAGGTTCATTATTATTTATAGGCTTATAAATAATAATAGGTTAATAAATGATCTTTAATAATGTGATCATTATGTGCCAAGCACTTTACAAGGATCATTTCAGAGACTTCTCACGACCCTATGAGGTAGTTATAGTTATTATTTCCATTTACCAATGAGGAAGCTAGGTCTTGGGAGGAGTAAAGATCAAGGTCACAGAGCTGGCAGGCAGTGGCACTGGGACCCAGTTTTGGTTTCATGCAGGCAGGGCCTTTCTGCTCACTCCTCAGTCCCACCGCCTGGCCATAGTTAGTCCTCAGATGTTGTCCAGTGAATCAGATTCTTGCACATGAATACTGTCATTATAGTCTTAGGTAAAAATTGCTTTCTGTTCTAATTCCCAGTGTACTTTGAGACATTCTTGAGATTTGTGAATAGATGCAAATGTTTTAATTTAAGTATACAATATACTTTTCTTAGGAACATGAGAGAATTTCAAGAATCCTTGAAGAGTTTAAGAAAAAAAAGAAGGTGAGTAAAATCATTTTCTTCTTCAAAGTATATTCTTATCCAGGTGCAATGGAAACAACTGACAGACTTTAGATTCTTTCAGCTAAAGTACTTTGTTTTGTATTTCTTAAGACCCCCCTTGTTAGGGAACGGGGGTGCCCGCTTCTTCTCCTCTCTGTTCTGATTACGTTCTGCTGGGCCCTAATGGAGCCACCAAGAGGCGTGAGCACTGATGCAAAACTCGCCACCCACATTTCCTTCAGAAACACGACCTTATCTTGCATGTTTCCGACTCCATCCTTAATTACACAGATCAGTACAGGCCCAAGAGAACCTTTATTAAATGTTTCTATACTTACTCACTTTTTATGTATTTTAAACTATTAAAGTTAGCCTTGGCTGGTGTGGCTCAGTAGATTGAGTGCCCTTCTGTGAACCAAAGGCTTGCCAGTTCAATTCCCAGTCGGGGCACACGCCTGGGTTGTGGGCCCAGTCCCCAGGAGGGGTGTGTGAGAGGCAACCACACATTAATGTTTCTCTCCCTCTCTTTCTCCCTCCCTTCCCCTCTCTCTTAAAATAAATAAATAAATTCTTTAAAAAAGTAAACTACTAAAGTTAAAGGTGCCTTTCTCAAATTTGCTGTGAACCTAAAACTTCTAAAAAATAAAGTCTATTAAAAACCGGTTTTCTTACAAGGCAGATTTTGAAATCTGCTGCAGTAAAATCTAGGAAGGGTCATTTTCTGGGTGTTACTGTATGTGTCTGTCTGGGGGGTTTTTTGTTGAGGCAGAGGCTGACAGAACAACTGTTTCTTTTTTAGGATCCTACATTTCTGGAGAAAAAAGAACGCTGTGATTATCTAAAGAATAAACTTTCTCACATAAAGCAAAGAATTCAAGAATATGATAAAGTAATGAATTGGGATGTTCAAAGTTATTCTTAAACTTTATTTGAAACCACTTTTTTATATGACACTTCATATTTATTTACTGTCTTTTTTATGTTAGTTTCTGTGGTAAAGAAGCAAGCTCTTCCTGAATCAGTTTCTAGTTGGTTTAGCTGGAATGCAATGTTCAAACAAGATGGTTTCACCTCAGCATTTCAGAAAAACAAATTTACTAAGGGGCTTTACTAAGCATGGAGGAAACCCTGTATTCATTTGTGTACAATTCATAATGAAATTAAAAGTGAGTTAGAGATCACATTCTCAGGTGTGAGAGCAAGTAGGGTATCAGTTCTGGTGCTGTAGAATATTAATTTTACCTTTTTGAATCAGGCTTGTTCCTAAGATTTTCTAGGACAAACTTCCCTTCCTGGCCACAACTTTCATTATTTTCCCTTACAAGGCGTTTGAATGCAAGATAAACATTTTCAAGCCCGATGATCCTGGGCAAGTTGCTTAATCTCTCTGTGCCTATTTCTTCATCCGTAAAACACGGCTGATAATAGTCCCTACCTCGTAGGGTTGTAGGAGGATTAAATGAGTTAGTATTTGGGAAGTGCTTAGAACAGTCTGGCCCCTTGTCAGCACTACACTGTTGTTTGTGAAATCTGTAGAAAAATGTACATGAGGTGAATAAACTTCCTAGAATGTCTCAAGGAAAGGTCCTTAATGAGCAAGCCTGACCAGCTAACCAAAAGGCCATGTGTCTCATGGCCTTCTCTCCTGTGCTGTTGTTAATAACCAACCACAGGTAGCCTTAAGCAGATGTTTCCCTGTGGTTTTGTGCCCACTGGGGTCCAACACGGACTTCCCGTCCTTAACCAGTGTCACTGTGCTTACATGTCCACAGCCCAGCCCTTCCTGTTCCCATCACATCCCGTAGGACCGATGGTGTAGATGTCCTTGCCTCTTCTCTCTTGTTTGGATGCTTATCCTCAGGCCCCATGACGTTGCCTTTACTTAGAATCCCCTGTTCGTTTTCTGGGATGCTGCTTCATCTTCCAAAGAATTATCTTCGCTTTGGGGCTTTATTCAAGAGAAATGTCTTATTTTTATTAGTATGAACAATGAACTGCCTTAAACAGTTTTTTTTAAATCATTGCTTACTGTATCCTGTTCAGCAGCATCTATTTTGTAATTTCCCAGGGTTGGAAATACAATTTCTGCTTAATGTAGCTTCCATTCAAATAATTGATGTTTGAAGAATTTTCTGAAGTGAAACCACAGAAAAGCATGGAAAAGTAGAGGGTTAAGAAATGTGGGTTCCTGAATGAATCCCCTGGTTTTCGTTTGTCACTGAAATCTTACCGCGTGTTGTTAGTGTTTTGATACCATGGTCCTCCGACTGCTTAGCGCCCTAGGAGTCTTAAGGGGTGAGACGTAGGGCAGTGTGAGGCCCCTCCTGGAAGCCTGTTTCCGTTAGAACAGCTTCACTTTCTATTTTATGCATTGGGCCCCGTGCTCACATTTCACTTAAGAATACCAATGCTTAAAAAAAAAGATAAAATAATTCCATTTTGGTAGACTATAAAGAGTTAGATTAATATTGAAGTGAACTGTTAAAGAAATTTAACTCTGCAAAACTTGATTCTGTTATAATTGTAAATGTTATTTTCCCAAAACCAATGTTGTAACACTGAACTTAAGTTTTTTAATGTCTGTACCTAGGCATATTAAAATTTTAGTTGTTTTGCTGTTCTGGCATTCCTGTGTTGACTGGACGTGTTCTTGCAAGTATTTAACATTATTATAAAATAAACTGGAAAATCATTGAAAACCTGTAGGTCATGACATTCAGGAGGTTGTTTTCCCCTCCCCCATTGTTTGTAAGAATTCAAAGTCAAGGCCACTGTGCTGCTTTCCACAGGCCACTGTCACAAAGTACCACAAGACGAGTGGCTCAAAACCACAGCGGTGTCCTATCTCAGTTTTGCAGGCTAGAAATCTGAATCATAGTGTCAGCAGGGCCAAGCTCCCCTGGGAGGGTCCTGCCTAGCCTCCCGTGGTTTCCTGGCAACCTCTGGTGGGCCGTGGCTTGTATGTGCATCACCTAAATGCTCTGTCTTCACACAGCTGTCTTCTTGTAGGGACACCAGTCATACTGGGTTAGTGACTCACCTTCAGTAGGATGACCTCATCTTTTTTTTCAAGTCAGCAGAGTATTTATTCAGTTCAATATAACAAGTGAAATGATTAAGAACCATTGTTATTTTTCAAGTGCCTCAAATATACTGGAATTTTTTTACTTTTCTAATTACAAAAGTAGTACATGCAAATTGTAGGAACTTTTGGAAAAGCAAAGTGTAAAAAAAAATTTTAAGTACCAATAATCTCACTGCTTAGAGGTGGCTACTGTTAATATTTGATATATTTCCTTCTCTTTGTCTATGCAATTTTTTTCCCATCACCATTTATCCCTCCCATACCCTCTTCCACTTCTGCCCACTCTCCTCCCCTGGATGACCTCATTGTAACTGATTACACCTGCAAAGACCCCTTTTTCAAATAACATCACATTCTGAGGTACCAGAGGTTAGGTATTCAACATACCTTTTGGGGATGAGGGGACACAATTCAACCTGTAACAGCCACATTTGGCAAGGTGCGATTCAGAAGCAAAGATAATTCCCTGTACATTTTTTCCCTCCACCTGGCTTGAACATATATTCTAATTTGAAATGTAGTAAGAGAATATGTCAGTATGTCTGAAACTTGGAAAGAGGAAAGTATACATTCTTCACTTGTTCACTTGCAATTGCTGTTTATGTGCCAGATGCTTCCATTGAACGGGTGGTATTGTAGCACTGAAGACGGTGGTAAACAAACGGAGACCTCATAGTTACTGTCTAACAGGAGGTCTGAAGGGGAAGACGAGATGTACACATTTTTATGTGCATTTCTACAAATGGTTTGCGTGATAAACCTGATACTGAGATGCACCAGTGTTCAAAAGATAAACAGTATAAGAAAAATCTGTAATGTTTTCTGACTGTCATCTATCTAAAAGAAAAAAATTATTGTGGAAAAAGTTTTAAAGGTAAAAAAAAGAAAAATGAGTATAAAAGCTTAGAAAATAAAAGTCCTGCCTTATCAGTTTCACTCCCTGGTGATATATACTGTTTGGAGCATATCCTTCCAGTCTGTTTACGGTACATACAATTATTTAAAAATTATCTACTTTAGTACTTTAAATGTGTTTTTTCTAAAAAGAGGGCCCGGGAGGCTGCACCAGCATGTGGTGGGAAAGCCGGGGAGAGCCACAGGTGGGAAGGGCAGTCAGCCCTGTGGACCGAGAACGTGGGCTTCCGGGCTCGCTGCAACCAAGGCTCCAGCTGCTGCTGAGAGAGCCTGATGGGCGAACTTCTTCGAGCATCAGCTTTCTTACCTGGGGATAAGTGATATGGCCTGATGAAATTGTTGTGAAAACTAATTGCAATAATGTACATAAAATACCAGGAAAGTATTTGCTCAGTAAGTGGTGATTGGATATTCAAATACTGTTTTCATTGAGTTAGATAACGAGTTGACTACTTTAAAGGTAGAAGAATATCAGAATGATTATTTAATAACAACAATGACAAAAGGTGTTTTCAGAAAGTATATAGGTAATGCATTATAGAAAATGAAGATGAGCTTATAGTCTTCCAAATACACACAAATAATTATTATTCTACAACCCCCAACCTGAGAGAGCCACTATTAATATTTTGGAACATAGCCTTCCATTCTTACCTTAGGTTTATATAGGGTGGGGCAAAAGTAGGTTTACAGTTTGTATGGAAAAATACAATAATAATATAAGAATAAACTTTTGAGTACTCACAAGTGTAAACATACTTTTGCCCCACCCTATATTTATATAAGCATATTATAGGAAAAAAGTCTTGGTATTAACAAAATATTTTTAAATTATATAGTATGGTGTGTTTTTGTGTTTTAAATGAGAAGTAATAAAATGATCATGATTTTTCTGAATTTAGAGTTTTCTATTTATTTCATTTTAATACAATTTAGTTATATTACTGTTTTAAAATTACTGATGTTCCTGTCATATGGTGGAAAAAGCAAGGAATAGATGTAGGTTTAAGCCTCCCTCAGCTCCCCTGAGCAGTGGGGGCAGATGAGGTAAAAGTATCTGAAGTCACACTGTAAACCACAAAGCCCTATTAAAATCCTTACATTTAGTTCCACGTGCTTTGTTCTGATGTTATCAGTAAGGGCTTTTCACTCCTGGAAGTGCAGTTCATTATTAGTAACTTGAGCTGTTAATGAGTGTGATGTCATCAGGGTTTCCCTGGGGGTCTGTATATTCTGGTACAGCCTGCTGGGGACACAATGGCACTGACACATTCTGATTCCATTTCCATCTCCATTTCAACTGACCAACTTGCCGGAGCCACAAGGTCCTGTGCCAGTGTGAAAGCAGGAAACAGAGGATTAGGAACAGCATTTTCCAACTAATAGGACACAGCTTTGGCACCTCACTTTCTTCTTTATTAAGGAGCGGGCAAAGGTCCCCAGATATAAGGAGCTTACCGTGCATTCTACCTCCAAGTATGTAAAAACTTAATTCTGATTGCCCTGTAAACTGATTTGTTTAATGGATGTACTTGCTTTGGAGGAACTAATGTTATTAAACTTACCAAGACAGTGAGAATTGTAAGTAGCATACAAGGTTGCTCTTTTTACACAAAGGAAAACCTTTTTTATGTTATCAATTAAAACAAGTATTTGTAATCATTGTTTTGTAGGGAATTTTGGGAGGAGAGTTTAGCGGTCAGGATTTTTTTTAAGTTTTTTTAAATAGTAATTGTTTGAAAGATTTTATTTATCTTTAGAGGGGAGGGGAAGGGAAGGAGAGAGGGAGAGAGGTATCAATGTGTGGTTGCCTCTTGTGTGTCCCCTGCTGGGAACTGACCTGCAACCCAGGCATGTGCCCTGACTGGGAATTGAACCACGGTTGTTGGGTTCGCAGGCCTGCGCTCAGTCCATTGAGCTACACCAGCCAGGGCGCAGTCAGGATTCTTAGTTATAAGGCACAGAAAGCTGAGCTGTGTGATTTAAGAAGAATTTATTACCATCCACTGTCTAGACTGCAGAATTGCTGGGTGAGCTGGAGAACTGAGCTAGATAAAGCTTGCTTTCTGCTCCTTTGCAGCAGGAGCGGCGTCCTAAATAGCATCTGAAATCCCGTCTGATGAGAACGGCTCTCATGACTCAGATTCAGGTGACTCAGTGAGAAGTGTATTGATGAACCCCTAGGTCGCTTGCCAGATTCATCACTCGGGGAATTCCCAAAAAGCATGGAGAGATTTAGATGCTGAGAGCCAGAAAGAAAACAAATAGCACCTACAGAACAGTAGTTGTACTAATTGTAAGTGTGGTCAGGGATTTATCCTATTCAGTTGTAAATAGGCCGGATACACAAATGACAGCCAAAGACAGAATATCTTTAACCTTAGAGTGTTTCTGGTGCTAAGAAAGAAGGCAGAAGGGTCACCACTAATGTCCTAGACACAGGAAATGAGTTCCTGTCTCCAGGTTTGAGATTCAGAAAACATTATCACTCTAAAGCAATGTGATTGAATAATTGCCTGTACCTCTAAGTATTTATCAAAAGATATGTACAGCCCCGGCTGGTGTAGCTCAGTGGATTGAGTGTGGGCTGTGAACCAAAGGGTCACGGTTCAATTCCCAGTCAGGGCACATGACTGGGTTGCGGGCCGGATCCCCAGTGGGGGCCATGTGAGAGGCAACCACACATTGACGTTTCTCTCCCTCTCTTTCTCCTTCCTTTCCCCACTCTCTAAAAATAAAAATAATAAAAATAATACATATATTTTTAAAAGGCATGTACAAGGTGGTTTCCAGCAGCTTTACTCATAATAGCCCCAAATTGGCAATAACCCAAATGACCATCAACAGTGGCATTGTAGAAATGGGCGATTGTGGTAAGGTCACAAGTACTATAGAACAATTTTAAAAAAAAGATGAACGGCTGTTATGAAACAACAGTGCTGAACAGAAGCCAGAGGCATGTGCATACAGGCAGAGTGATGGTGACTAAGAACAGTGGCTACTTTGGGAGAGCCAGTGATTGACAAGGAAGGGGCACGAGGCAGCCTTCTGGGGTGTGGAAACGGCCTGTGCACTGCGCCGGGTGGTAGTTCCATGAGTATATGCATATTTCAGTGTGTACTTCACTCTGCCCTTGAGATTAGTTCACTTACGCACTTAAATATGCCTGTTCCGTATCAATAAAAAGTTAATTTATGATGGTAGAATTCAGAATAGAGGTTATTTCTAAGAGATGGTTATTGGCTAGAAGGGGCATTAGGGAGGCTTTGCCGGTGATTTTCCTTGATCTGGTTGATTACCTGGGTATATTCACCAAGACAAGCACTTAAAAGTAGTGCCTTTTAACTGTATATGTGTGATATCTCAATTTTTAATAATCACAGGTATATTTTAAGGAAAGTATGTCCCCAGTTTAAAACAATGTAAATTTAGGAACACAGTCCTTTCAGAAATTGAGAACTGCCTCATGTGCTAGTGGTCTTGGGAAAAAAATATAAACTTATGGCTAGGGCAACACAACAGTCTTACAACTGTTGGTGTAATGGTACATATTTGAAACCCAAGATTGTGTGTGTTTGTGACTTTGAACCCAACCCCCATCTAAGACAGCAGATTGTAACCATTTTCCTCCCAAACATAAAGTCTACACGAGAATAAACCTGCCCTGGCTGGTGTGGCTCAGTGGATTGAGTGCTGGCCCGCAAACTGCAACTTCACCTGTTCAATTCCCAGTCAGGGCACATACCTGGGTTGCAGGCCAGGTCCTCAGTTGGAGGTGTGCAAGAGGCAACCGATCACATTGGTGTTTCTCTCTCTCTCCCTCCCTTTCCTGCTCTCTAAAAATAAATAAATAAAATATTTTTAAAAAGGAACGAACCTGAAGATTATTTATACCTGTTCAAACACATTTACTCTAAAGTTGCATTCATGCCTATGAATTCTCTTTGTGCGTAGGGCAGGAGGTTGCAGGATGTGTGACAGATGGGGAAAATTTTGCCAGTGTGTGAAAAACACCAGCCCTCCCCCCGTTTAAATCTTGTTTGTGATCTGGAACCCCGCCAGTGTTGTTAAGAGTCCAAGGTACTCCAGGGATTGTTATTGCTGAAGGGCAAACCTGAGTGAAACCGCGGGACAAAGTTATGCAGAACCACCTTTGCAAGTATTTGGAAGGTGTCTGCCATGTGATTCAGCTGAAACAGGCTGATGGACATGGTCTGTTGCTCTTCATACAAACAATGGTGATATCCAGGAGTTTCTTAGAAACCCTTGGGATTAAGGGTTTAAAATCAGACTATGGAGAAAGGACATATTGCAAAAACATTGTTGTAATCATCTGATGTCAACACGCCCTATATCAGTGAGTAATTCTTCATGAGTCACTTTCATAGTGTCACTGTTTCCCTATAGGTTGTGCCTTGATTCTATTCTCATGACGAAGAATTGGTACTGAATGGTTAGCCTATAGTAATTCCTCTTTGTCTTTGTGACAAGGACATCTAAGCTGTCACATCTAAGCTGGAATGGCCACTTAGCTGGTCTTCCCATCTCCATTTTTTTTCCATTTTGTGATATAAGCTGAACACAAATGGGCCCCTCCTATATGCAAAGTAGATGCTTTGTGTATACTATTTATGAGACCTAGCCATGTTTTTCTCTTTCATAGAAGTCATTGGTGTGCCATAGGCCCATGAACTTTGTTAGAAGCTGTGTGGTTAGGAGTACTGCTTCTGGGACCAGACTGGGTGCAAACCCTGACCATGCCACTTCCTAGCTGTGTAACCTCAAACTAGTTCCTCCACCTCTTTGTGCCTTGGGTTCCTATTGTATTATATAATGCAAAATATATCACCTCCCCCCTAAAGTTTCTGTGAAGATTTAAGTGAGCTGAAACATGTAAAACACTTAAAGCTGTATCTTAGCACACAGTGTCATAGCAAACATTCACAGATTATTCATAAAATATGAGGCTGTCCACAAGGTATTCAGCCATGTAATATGAAAAACAGAGACATTTAGTGAAGAAGATACAAGATACCAGAAACATTATACATAGAGTAATGATGCCTCAGACCCCCTAAGTAGGCACCTTGGGATCTCACACAGTTCTCCTAATCACTATCAGCTGCCCCTTCATATTTTCCTGAATCTCATCGACAGTTTGAAATCTCGTCCAAAGGTTATTTTAGTTTTGGAAAAAAGCCAGAAATCACAGGGTGTCAAATCTGGGCTGCAGGGGGGCTGAGTCACCAGGGTGATTTGATGTTTGGCCAAAAAACTTTGCATGAGACGTGATGCATGAGCAGGTACAATGCTGTGATGAAGCTGCCAGTCCCCAGTTGCCCATAGCTGCGGCCTTCTGAATCATCAGAATAGTTTCTGTGGAGGAATATTCAAGGTTAATGCAAAATTCAATGCAGATTCATTGCTCTACTCACTCAGACATTTTTAATGTGATGGCCATGCAGTACACATGCTCACTCAATGGTGTCTGCCACCTCCACTGACTAGTACAGTCAAGTCATTGTTCATGCACGTGCATTCTAGTCCACTCTCCTTGGCTGCCAGGTTACATCGATGTCATGAAAATTGTTCTTGTTACATTGACAATGATTGCACTTTTTCCACAGAGACCTCATATGCTTTTATTCTTACAGTGTTGTATTTATGCCAATGAACTCTTTTTGCTTGTGCTAGGGTGGGAGGCCAAAGAATATATGACAGGTGGGGAAAATGCTGGGTTCTTTTTTCCTAATTTAAATATTTTATTGTTTATGCTACTACTAGTTGTCCCAATTTTTTCTCACTTTGCCCACCTCCAACCAGCCCACGCCCCCACTCTCACAGTCAGTCCCCACAAGGTTTTCCATGTCTGCGGGTCATTCATATATGTTCTATGACTAATGCCTTCACCTTCTTTCAACCAGTCCCCACCTTTCCACACTCCTCTTACAGCCATCAGTCTGTTCCATATTTCTATGCCTCTGGTCCTATTTTGCTTGTTAATTCATTTTGTTCATTAGATTCCACTTATGCATATAAGTGAGATCGTATGGTATTTGTCTTTCATTGACTGGCTTATTTCACTTAGCATAAGTCTCCAGTTCCATCCATGCTGTTGCAAAAGGTAAGAGTTCCTTAATTTTTACCGCTGCATAGTATTCCATTGTGTGAGTGTACCACAGTGTTTGTTAGTAATGTGGGAGAAACACCAGCCCTTCCCTATTTTATGGTATAGTCATATAACAGAATGCTACAGAACAATGAGAAAGAATGAATCACTGCTACCATGACATAATACTCAATAAAAGCCAGACAAGGGTAAATATTAGACAATCCCATTTATATAAAGCCCCAAAACAGGCCAAGCAAAGCAATAATGATATAAGTTGAAAGAGGATTACCTTTCTCTTCCCTGAAGCCCACTGTCTTTAATTCCAAACTGCCAGAGTGGAGACCATGACACCTTGATTTCTGTGAGTCAGCTTGGGCTTTTGAAGTGGTTGACCTGGTGATCAGGATCACCAGGGACACTGTTATGAATTTAAATTTCTAGTTCTCTCTGGGATTTTTTCACCAGTCTGGAGTGAGGGCAAGGAATTTGTATTTATGTCCAGCCCATGGGATACCCAGGGGAGAGAGCCAGGGAGCAAATATTCCAACCTCCTCCTTCCATATCCCACTGGTATCTCCCATTGGCTGAACCCAATCAGAAGGCAGAGGTAAGGAGCCTGGTGAAGCAGCCTACCCAGGTCAGCTTCCTGGGTCAGAGTAGATCTAGGGGAAGACATCCAGCACCGGTCTAACTCACTGAATCCCAACCAACATCAACGCTATGAACCTATTCTTAGCCCACATTACAAATGAGGAAACTGGAGCCCAGAGGCAGGTCCTCAATTTCCCACACAAACAATGTGCACTTCTACCTACAGGGCATTATTCTTAACAGGATTTACATGGAAGCATTTGTGGCCTGGATGCCTCCCCTCTGAATGCCCAGCTTATTTCACTCCTCACCCTTCACATCCTCACCCTTTCTTCTCCTGTACCACTTATAGTCAGAGGTGCAGAGGTCACAATTTGTTACTCTCCTGGTTCCATAAATGTACGGAATGCTGAGTCAGAGAGCTAAAGAAGATGTCATCCAGTTCTCATGAGAGAGGCTGCCAGAACGATTGGCAGCCCAGATGTACTTCCTTATATTCATTTTCTATTCCCTGGCTATGCTGTATGCCAGAGGAGGGCAGAAACCGAGTCTCACACTATCTCTGTCTTCCACACTCCTCAGCAGAGTGGAACACATCACTGATGCTCAACAAACTCATGTTAATTTGTTTGGTTAATTATTATTTGAATAACAGATGGATTATTTTGGCATTGAAATTATCTTGCTGAATATAAGAGAGAAAAACAAACATTCTCATACATAGCTGTTGAGAGTTGAAGTTGGTAAATCATGTAACTGTCCATTGCCCAAATGTCAAAATGTAATGCACTTCTTCAAAAAAGCAGCATGTTCTCACTTGGCAATCTCGCTTCTAGGAGTTCATCCCAAAGACAAATTCATAGGTATGTGCAATCATATTTATGGATACATGTTCTTCTCAGTATTTATAATAGCGCACATATGAATATGCACACATTGTGCAAAACCAACACACAATTGTCCTGTAGGGAGTCCAAGAAGATGAAGTGCAACCTCTATAAGAAATCAGCCCCAAACTGTGAGGACTTGATGAATAACAGCCAGTTTTTGGCTGAATATCAGCCAGAATAACTGCTGTTATTCATCAAGTTGTTAATCCTCTCCCATACCTTGCAGTTTAGGAGCAGAGAAAGCCAAATGTGCTCCTCTAACCATTCACATAATGCCCACATCTACTTAGCCCACCTCCAGCTCAGGGCTTGCCTGCAGCCTCTCTTTTCTTTCCACATATCAAGCCTTTCAACTCCTCTCCCTGCCTTTGAGTCTGCCAAGTGCACATGTCTTTCTCGCAGCCAGCTTTGCATAAATAACTTCTGTTTGTTCTCATGTGGGTGGTCTTCCTTTATTTCTACAACTGGAAACAACCAAAAGGTTTGAGAACAGAAAATTTAAATAACTTATGGCATATCTATATGATGGAATGTTATGCAGTGGTTAGAAGTCGAGTTCTGCCCTGGTGTACCTCAGTAGATTGAGTGCGGGCTGTGAACCAAAAAGTTGCTGGTTCAATTCCCAGTCAGGGCACATGCCTGGATTGCAGGCCAGGTCCCCAGTAGGGGACAGGAGAAAGGCAACCACACATTGATATTTCTGTCCTTCTCTTTCTCCTTCCCTTCCCCTCTCTCTAAAAATAAATAAATAAAATCTTTAAAAAAATCAAGTTCTGCCTTGACCCATGTGGCTCAATTGGTTAGGTGTTGTCCCACAATGCAAAAGGTCACCAGTTTGATTCCAGGTCAGGGCACATGCCTGGGTGGTGGGTTCTGTCCCTGGTTGGGTGCATATGAGAGGCAACCAATTGATGTTTCTCTCTCACATCAATGTTCTCTCCCTCACTTTCTCCCTGCCTCCCCCTCTATAAATATTAATAAATAAAATGTTTTGTAAAAATCAGCCCTGGCTGGTGTAGCTCAGTGGATTGAGTATGGGCCTGTGAACCAAACAACCGCGGTTCAATTCCCAGTCAGGGCACGTGCCTGGGTTGCAGGCCAGTTCCCAGCAGAGGGCCCAGGAGAGGCAGCCACACATTGATATTTCTCTCCCTCTCTCCTTCCCTTCCCCTCTAAAGAGAAATAAATAAAATCTTTTAAAAATTAGTTAAAAAATCAAATTCTTTGAAGGAAAAAAGTCGATAAAGTGCTTATGATATAATATTGGATGAAAAAAGAAGGAAGCATAGTTAATAGATACAGTATGAAGTATACACAATTATACATTGCTTATATATTATATGTATTAGAGATATGCTCACATATTTTTTGTGCACACCACAGAAAAAATAATTTAAGGAAATCCATCAAAGTGCTAACAGTTGTTTTCTCTGGGTTGGTAACACTATGTATTATTTTTCCACATTGAATATGTATTTATATTGTGATAATAAAAAATTTAGGTTAAAAAATATGCCTTCAGTTTTAACATGCTTATGAAGAATTTGTGATTACAAACTAGCTATTTAGCACCTTTCCTATCCTTTTCCTTGTTGGTTTTCCAGTTATAGAACTTTTATATCTCTTTAAAAAAACAGATTGCAAATTGAGTTTCAGATTTTCTCCTACCATTCAAATTGGTCAAAGAATTTTACCTTTTAATATGGGTGGACCAAAAGACCTGATGTTGAGCTGACCACCTGTGGCCATGCCCTGGTGTCAAGAATCAGCTCAAGAATGGGTCTATCACATTTGAAATGTGGTAAGATATCCGACAGAAAACTCCCAGACCTTGTCTGTTTTTTTTCTTTTTCTTAAAAAAAAAGATTTTATTTATTTATTTTTAGAGGGGAAGACAGGGAGAAAGAAGGAGGGAAACATTAGTGTGTGGTTGCCTCTTGTGCACCCCCTGCTGAGCACCTGGCTCATACCCCAGGCATGTGCCCTGACTGGGAATCCAACCAGCAACCCTTTGGTTCACAGGCCAGCACTCAATCCATTGAGCCACACCAGCCAGGGTGTTTCTTTCTTTTTCTTTTTTTATTGTGGTAAAATACACATAAAAGTTACCATCTAAAGTATACAATTCATTGACATTAAGTCTGTTCACAATGTTGTGCAACAATCACAACTATTCATTTTCAGAATTTTATCATCATCCAAAACAGAAGTTCTGTACCTATTAAACTACAACTCCTCATTCATGCTTCCCCGACGGTTCCTGGTTACTTCGATTCTACTTTTGTCTCATAGGTGTGAATTCTATATGACTCATATAAATAGAATCATACAATATTTTCCTTTTGTGTCTGGCTTATCTCACTTGGCATAACATTTTCAAGATTCACCCTTGTTGTAGCATGTGTCAGTACTGACTCCCTTTTTATGGCTGAATAATATTACATTATACGTATATATCTTACTTTTCTTATCCATTAATCTTTTGATGGGCATTTGGGTTGTCTCCAACTTTTGAATATTGTGAATAATGCTGTGGTTGAGACAGCATGGGAGCCTGGGCCCAGGAACCCAAGGATGCTAGAAGAAACACCAGATTAGCTAACCACAAGAGAGTCACTACCCCAAACACAACACAGTGTACAGATGATGTGTTGTAAAAATGTGCACTTGAAGCCTGTATAATTTTGATAACCATTGTCAAACCAATAAATTCAATAAAAAGGAAAAAAAAGAATGTCACCACTCTTCCACTCCTTGCCCAAGAGTGCCGAAGTAGCCTTTCTTATGTTCTTTCCGACTGCTTACTTTCTTGCAGATATCAAAACCCACAGTTGCTAAGCAACCTGACAGAAGGAAGAAAATAGCTAAATGCTGACATGGAAAATTCCAAAAGCCCGCCTTTTCCAATATGCCTGCCTCATCCCCAGCTTATAAAAGCAGCCAAGCAGAACCTTGGCTGGTGTGGCTCAGTGGATTGAGTGCCAGCCTATGAACAAAAAGTTCGCTGGTTCAATTCCCAGTTAGGGTCCATGCTGGGGTTGTGGATTGGGTCCCCAGTTGGGGACATTCAAGAGGCAACCGATGGATGTTTCTCCCCAAAGAAACACTGGTGTTTCTTTCCTTTCTCGCTCCCTCCCTTCCTCTCTTAAAAAAATAAGTAAATAAAATCTTTTAAAAAATAGAATAAGAGCAGCCAAGCAGAGCCAGCCTCCGAGTCAGAGTCAGTTCACAGGACTTTCCTTTCAAACTCTGTGCTGCCTCCATTATGCTCAAGGGTAAGCTTAATAAAATCTGTCTGGAACTTTCTCTTGAGTTTCCTCTTGACTTTTATCGTAGGAACCCAAGAACCCCAAAGCCAGTAACATTATGAATATTGACACCTGTTTGAGTTTCTGCTTTGGATTCTTTGGAGTATATACTAAGGAGTGAAATTTCTGGGTCATATGGTAATTCCATATGGAACCTATTGAGGAACCACCAAACTGGTTCGACAGTGGCTATACCATTTTACATTCCCATCAGCAATGCATGGTGGTTTCCATGTCTCAACATTCTCACCAATACTTGTCATTTTCTGTCTTTTTTGAGAAGAGCCATCCTAATGAGTGTGAAGTGATGTCTCATTATGGTTTTGACCTGTGTTTCCCTAATGATTAGTGGTGTTAAGCATCTTTTCATGTGCTCATTGTTCATGTGTATATCTTCTGTGGAAAAATGTCTATTCAAGTCCTTTGCCTATGCTTTAATTGGGTTATTTTTTGTTGTTGAGTTGTAAGAGTTCTTTATATATTCTGTATTTGATCTAGTTTTGGCTAAATCCATTTCTTTACTCATCAGAAGACATATAAATACAGGCTCCAGAATAATCTGAACTAAATTTTCTTCAGAAGAAAAACCAATATGACCCCTAGTCAGGGTAATACAAGAATTAATTAATGGCTTTGGCTGGTGTGGCTCACCATACCACTGGTGAGATTCAGTGCTGACCTGTGAACCAGAAGGTCGCAGGTTGGATTCCCATTCAGGGCACATGCCCAAGTTGGGGACATGCGAGAGGCAACCAATCAATCTTTCTCTCTCTCTCTCTCTCTCTTCCTCCCTCCCTTCCCCCTCTCTAAAAAAAAAATCGATGAATAAAAAAATTTAAAAAGTCAACCCATGAATGCATAAGTAAGTGGAACAAATCTATACCTCTCTTCCCCTCCCTCCCCCTCTCAAATCAATAAGAAAATTTTAAATTACAACAAACCCCCCAGCCCTGGATGGTGTGTTTCAGTGGACTGAGCACCAGACTGAGAATCAAAAGGCTACAGTTTGATTCCCCTGTCAGGGCACAGGCCTGGGTTGCAGGCCAGGTTTCTGGTTGGGGCGTGCGAGAGGCAACTGGTCGATGTATCTCTTGCACATCAATGTTTCTCTCCCTCTCTTTCTCCCTCCTTACCCATCTGTCTAAAAATACATAAATAAACTTTTTTTTAAAAAAGGCTTTAAACATTTTTAAAGAAAATAAAACAAGTCACCCAATTATGCTTATGACCTCCAGAACTGGTTTTAGAAATATTGTTTTGTGGAAATACTGCAGCCGGCAGAGTTATTTTAAGAGGCTTTCTCATTATTTACTTTCATGCTGTAACCTTTGCCTTGCTTGCGGTCTAGTTTAAGCCTTTAGACTGAGAGAAGATATAAGCATTTAAGTTTTGAGATAGTTATGTAAACATAGCAGGTAACTGAAGCCCCATGCTAACAAAATAGACCTGTTCAAAATAGCAACATAGAAATTGGTTGTATCTAATTTTAGGAATAAGTAGGAAATTAAATAAATAGAAATCACTTTTTATCTAGCATTTAATTATAATTATTTAACACATATTACAAATAAGAGGAGGAAACATTATTTAAAAATTCTACCAAAGCCAGCTAGTAAGTCCTTAAAAAATATGAATAAATAACTTTTAAATTTCTGGGTTTTATTAATCAATAAAATAGCTTTAAAAAAATATCTAGCCCTGGCTTGTGTAGCTCAGTGGATTGAGCATGGGCCTGCGAACCAAAGGATTGCGGTTCGATTTCCAGTCAGGGCACATGCCTGGGTTGCAGGCCAGTTCCCGGCGGGGGATGCACGAGGGGCAACCATACATTGTATTTCTCTCTCTCTCTCCTTCCCTTCCCCTCTAAAGATAAATAAAATCTTAAAAAATATATCTAAAACGTATTATGTATTTTAAAATATTTTTAAAAGCATATTGTTAGAGAGAGGGAAATGGAAGGAGAGTGGAAAACATCAATGTGTGGTTGTCTCTCACACACCCCCTACTGGGGAAGTGGCCTGCAACCCAGGTATGTGCCCTGACTGGGAATCAAACCAGCAGCCCTCTGGTTTGGAGGCCCACACTCAATCCACTGAGCCACACTAGCCAGGGCCATGATATATATTTTAAAATTATATATGTGTATATGTAATATGTAGATTCAATTTACTATACTATATTGTATAAAATATACAATTTAATAGAGAGAAAAGTGGTGTAGGGTTTTTTCTTATAAAAAAATGAGGACAGAGAATAAGTATTTTCTTATTAAATGGTGGCCTGGAGTTAAGCTGAGAAGTGGGAAAAGGTTTGTAAATGTTTGTTTTTGTTTCCATTGAAAAATCCAAACTTTGTTGTTTTGCCAGCTCTGAAAGTCTGACTTTTCTCTTCTGAGGGGCTGGGGTGGAGCCCATTGGCCGGTAGGACCTACCAGTTCAAAAGACCCAGAGGGGTGTTATTTCCTTTCCTTTACAAGTTTTAAAATCCGTGGATGGTTAAAACCAGTCCCCAAGGATAAGGAGAGGATGTGACCTCATGACTCTTAAAATTTAGTAACCAGATCAGTTGAAGCCCTAGATTAAGTTCACCATTACTTTTAATCCAGGAAGGCGGGGAAAGGTAAAGAGTCTGTGCTCTGATTTGTGACTTTGTTTCTAAGGACACGACCTATGAACCCACCCTGAGGTGCTCTTTACCAGGAAATGACTCTGGAGTGGGGTCAGATCTATTTTTCTTCCTAAAGCTTCTTTCTGGATTTTGGAATTGCGCTCCCAGTGAGAAGGTTCTAAATTAGGAAGGGCGCCCCACCCACATGAAGAAAACACTGGTGTAGAAACAGTATCCTGTTTTCCTCTCAGAAATCTGTGCTCATCCTGACGCTCCGGACATCCAGTCCACTACCAGGTTTTATGTCCTACATATCTCTCAAAACCCTGTGTGCGGAGACCTTCCATACATTGCGACAACAGATTTATCGGCCACCTACTGTGTGTCAGAGTGTGCTGGCTACTGAGATACAGCAGGGAACCGAACTCCAGTACTGTTTGAATATCAAACCCTGCACATGGTAAAGCCCAGTTTCTTGAAATTATGGCTGCAAAATCCTGTCCATGTAAATAAGCATCGTTAAAACTACATGGTTAGCAAAGCAAAACATCATATTAATAATAATGAAGCTAAATGAACAATGAGACTTAAAGAGTAAGCCAACCTAATACTTGAAGACCAGCCTGAGTCAACATTGATAATGCGCCCTTAACAAAGCCTTTTGAGCTGGAAAACAGAGGAATTCCAACTATCTGGGTATTTGCACAGTGGGAACCTGGCAAATTTGCTGGTACCTCAATACTCAGTACAATGCTGAATCGATTCCTGTGTAAACCTGAGTTAAGGGCCAGTAGTCGGGTTCACGAAAAGCAAAGATGAGTTACCTTTAATAACTTCTCCAGATTATTAGTGGTCCTTAGTGTTACACAAAAATTTACTCTTTAAAAAGAAAAAAAGAGCTCTTGTATTGTTTGAACACAGAAACCAGGGGAAGGACTTCCCATTGGAGCAGCAGACGCCCCCAGGAGGCACACTTGCAGAACAAAAGCCAATGCAGTGGAGTGGCCGTGAGACTCAGGCAGTGGGGAGGGAGTGAGGATGACAGAGGAGAGATGACCCCAGATACCCTTTGACAGAGATGAAAGTGGCCGAGGTTTCCTCAGTAAAAGCACAGCTCTCTGGAGCCAAGCTTGAAAGAATGTGAGGGCTAAGCAGGGCTTGAAAATTATGAAATGTGCTGGTATTAGTAAGTACAGGGCTCTTTAGAATTCAAAGAAGTCTGAAAAGAATTTTTTGCCCTCCAGGAATTTTCCGCTGAGCCGAGTATGGCAGAATATGTTTACATTAAAATAACAACTTAAGATACACTATACTCGAACGTTTAGAGTCTTTATCCTTTCTTAATCACTTTTACCTAGCTTATCTCAGACTGACAGACCCTAATAGTCAGAAATTCTGGGGAGGGGGAGTTTCAGAGAGGCTGAAATAGGATGGAGTGGCCAGAAAATGTTTGATAAAGAGGCAAGATTGGAGTTGAACCCTGAGCTGCGTCTACAAAACAGGATGAGTTAAGAGGCCCTGAGAAGGGGAACTTGACCGAATTGGAGGTGAGCTGCAGTGAATACACAGGCCCCGATGGAAGAGAGCATAATAAACTAAGCTTTTTGTTACTCAGAACTTTTGAGGGTTTTGGAAGTCAGGGAAATGCCAGGTTTTAGAAAAAACACACAATAGTACTCTCAGTCATCCATCTGAAGCCTCAGTCTTCCCCAATCCAATTCTCTCCATAGTTACCAGGGGTCTCTTGTCTTAACATAGTTTTGCTTGTGGGACTTCCTTGCCTACACCATATGATTGAAAATTCCAGCCTATGCAGTTCTCTCCATAGTCTACCTTGCATCCTTGTTTCAGTGTGTAAGGATGGGAAGGGGTGAGAGGTTGTCCCCTCCCAGACGCAGGCTTTTGCATATACTCTTTCTCATTTCCAGAGTGCCCCCTTTACCCTAGCTAGGTTTCTTTAAATAGTCTAATGCATTCACCTCTTCAGTGTCATGCATGTGATACCATATATTGTATAATACTCTATTTTATAACTATTATATAGTATTAAGTATTGAATATTTCATGTGTATACACACAAAAACAAGTACAAGTGAAATAACAGGTTTGGGTTTCACACAACTGTCGCTAACCACCAACTCTGCTCCAGGCAGAGAGGGAAGTGGCTTCGCTGGAAAGTTGCCCTCCAGCTGTGAGGTTCCAGGGTTCTGGGGGCCTTACAAAACACTTGAACTTAGCTGACATGTTTTAAAATCAACTGATATGCTTTTTTGGAAGTCCCTTTTCTTTGATTATTAAGTAAATGATTATACAGTTCATAAGCATAAGACATGAATAATTTGAGGACTCAGATTAATCAGGTTTCTTTTGGTTGTAACAGAAACTCAACTCAAGAGAATCTATTGAATTAGCAAACTGAAAAGTCCAGGAATTCACTTGGCTTCAGGGCTCCCTTGCAGTCCACCTGGCTTCTCACAGCTCATGCTCTCATATTTATGCTTCCTCTGCATAACTGAGGAGAATGGCTCTGCTGTAGTAGGCAGCGTGGTTCTATCTAGGGATTACAGGAGAGACCGTGTTCTAGCAACCTCTACCACATCTCTGGGAGGTGTCTGACAGGCCTTGATTTGGGTCACATGTCCATCTCTGAACCCATCACCACATCTAATTAGCCAGCCTGGATCTCATACCCACTCCTGTGGGGACCTAGCATTGTAATTGACAACCCCACCAGGCCTCATGGAGTAGGGGATGGACATATCTTCAAAGGAAAAGCTGTCTGCTCTTAATAGAAGCTAGACCTGCAAAAACAACAGACACCCACAGCATAAACCATGCCTAAATTATTCTTATATTTCCCCTAAGACCAAGCACATAGAAGCAGCTTAGTGTCAAACATGGAACAAATAACTACTTGAAGCACTTAATATTTGCAAAACATTTTCACGGCCGCTATTTTACTATCAGTAGTAAAGACATTGCGTGACCCACTTAAAGTCACACAGCTGGTCTCTGATAGAGAGGGGTTCCTAACTGGGTCTCCAGGCTTCTAGCTCAGTTCGCTTAGGAAGTCTTCCTCTTTCGTTCTCTCTTGCTGCCAGGACAGATGTCAAAGGGGAAGAGATATTTCGGCCGCGCTTTCACTACTTCTTAGAAGGCTCGATACCGTTTTGCACCTAGAAGGCCATGCTGGTGGTACATGACTTGTAGGCCTCTCTCTTTCTACCTAATAATAGGTATATATAATGGATGGCTGTCACCACTATTTGGATTACTAATTTATGAAGTTGCAGAGTCTGCCAAGGAAAGCTCACTTATTGTTTGTTTCTAAGGCTAGCACCATGTGTTTGACAGTGCGTAGGTGTGTGAACGTTCCTTCGTGAAGACAGCTCTCAAGGGCAGTGCAGTGTGCTGGCGGCGACGCTGGTTGTAGAGCCGAGCTGCTGTTCGAATCCCAGCTTGGTTACTCATAATCCAAGGGCAACATGGGCAACTTCCAGGAGCCTCTGGTCTCCTATGAAACAGGTGGACATCTATCTATTACACCTACTTCACAGGTCCTGCAGCTGGGGTGGGGTCAGGGTCTCCTGGAGCCCCTGGCTGCCTGGGGAGGGTGAATGTCCAGTAAAGGTGAGATTCTGCGAGATAAGATGAAAGGGGTAATGGGAACTGGGAGGTATTCAATCGTACAGTATTTATGCACCAGGCACTGGGGTAGGGGGCATGGACCTAAGGACCTCACTCTGGTGTAGGAGGCAGGCATCTGTATAAACACAGTTGTAGGATGCCATGAATTTGGGGACAGAAAGATGTAGGTTTGTGCTTGTTTGTTTTTGTTGTTGTTTTTTTTTAGAGACAGGGGAAGGAAGGGAGAGACACATCAACTGGTTGCCTCTCACATGTGCTCCACCCCCAACTCCTACCCCAACCTCAACCAAACCAAAAACTTAGGCATGTGCCCTGACCTGGAATTGAACCAGCAACCTTTCACCTTGCAGGAAGATGCCCAACCAGCTGAGCCCCACCGGTCAGGGCAGAAAGATAAGTGTTGTAAAATCTCAGTTTTATCCTTTCTTGCTGCGCAACAGGAATCAAGTTGTTATCTATGAAACTCACTGTTCTTATCTATAAAATGGAGATAATATTTAACTCATGATATTGCAGTGACACAGAACTTACTCAGTAAACAGTGCTTTCTCTTTCTTTCCCTACAGTGTACAGCTTGTGGGGAGGAATAGTAAAGGAAGCAAGTTATCTGGCCACAGCAGGGACCAGGTTGCCAGATCACAAGTTTGGTAAATAGCATAGCTTCCAGGTAATGATAGTGGATACTTGGACTATTCTCTTAAAAGGCTCTATTTTAACTTTACTTCCCTCACATCAAAAAACAGCTAAATTGCTGTACTGGAAATTCTTAAAGCTCAAAACAACCTGGTTCTTTCAAGTGCTGCTATGATGACCTAGTATTTTGCACAACTCCTCTTGTACAGAAAGGAACAAATATTTGATATTCATCTTCATTGTCTGCTGTGGGTTGGTTTCCTGTTATTTTTTTCCCTCTGTCTAGAGGAAGGGAGTAAAGGAAGCTTCCTCATTAACCTACTCCTGTATGGAACATGTTTGAAAAAAAGAAGCACTGAGGGAAAGACTAGAGCTTCTCATCAAGATTATGAACAGCACAATTCCACTCTAGTACCTGAGGGATAGTTTATTGAAGCAGTGATGATTGTTCACTTCTGTAAAGTAGCAGAAGTGCAAAGTATCAGAAAAGGGGCCCGTAGTGAGCCTAGGTAAATTGGGGAAGCTCGGCCTCAGAGTGTGCGGTCTGGGAGGAGATCCCACACACGTGTGTAATCCGAGTTAGAGAGTGATTTAACACCGGACAGTCAAAAAATTGGGTAAATTGATCCCAGACTATGTGCAGAATTTGGAGAAGCCACTTCTTAGAGAAGAGAGATCAGAGAAGGCTTGTTGTTATTGTTTTTGAGAAGATGTGCTAGCTCAGTCTTGAAGCACTGGCGTAGTTTAGTATAGGAACCTGCAGACACAAAGGTAGGAGAACATTCACAGTAGAGGAATTAGTGTTGGGAGAAGTCAAGCCACAGAGACAAGAATAGGAGGAGCATGTGGGCAGCCAGGTGAGCAGTTTCACTTAGTCAGAAAAGAGAGTGTTCTTATCCTTACCACTCATCCAGCACTTATCTGTCCTCTTACTATTTTTTACTTCTATGAGTGTACACCTCATCTAGACTAGGTAAGGGACGTGTGCTGTGTGAAAGTACACTTTGCTTTCTCCCTATGTCACCTTAGTAAATAATAACGCCTACATTATGCAGGTGAGTGACTCCTTAAAGGCAAAACAGAAAGAAATTATGTCATCTAAAAGAAAATGTTTTCAGGTAAGGTCGATATTTTAATGAATTAGAATGTTCTCCACCTTCTTTTTTCTCATACTTAAAAATCCGTTGTTTATGTCCTCTTTTTTTAATTTATTGATTAGAGAGAGAGAGAGATCTGCTGTTCCACTAACTAATGTACCCATTGGTTGCTTCTTGTATGTGTCCCAATGAGGGACCAAACCCGAGACCTTGGTGTAGCAGACGACACTCCAACCGAGTTCCCCAGCCAGGGCTTTTTGTTTTTCTTGATAGTACTAGATAGTGTTCATACTAACATTTAATAGTGTTTGAAAAAAAAATATGTACCAACAGATGCAACAGTCAAGTCAGGCAAGAATCAGCAACAGACACTAAAAGCTTTCATGAGATGAATGGTTGTTGGGGAACAAAATAGTCACACAGAACCAAAGTACCACCCCATGGGAGAGTGATTAATTATAGAGGGAAAAGGGATACCTGGAGGGCACCATCTGGTTCAAACTCAGCATCCCTCCTCCCAGGACATCCCTCCTCCTTGATCTGTATCAGCTGTGACATGATACAGGACAAAGTTCACAACATCACTTACGTAGTATTCTTTTTTTTAAAGATTTTATTTTTATTTATTTTTAGAAAGAGGGGAAGGGAGGAGAAAAAGAGGGAGAGAAACATCAATGAGTAGTTGCCTCTCACAGAGCCTCAAATGGGGACCTGGCCCGCCACCCAGGCTGTGCCCTGACTGGGAATTGAACTGGCAACCCTTTACTTTGCAGCCCACGCTCAATCCACTGAGCTGCACCAGCCAGCGCTTACGTAGTATTCTTGCCAACAGCATGTCCTCTAAATGGAACTGCGGGAATAGGGGCATGCAAATTCAGACCGTGGAACACTCAACAGGACAACTGGACCGGATTCTTTTTAAAAATGGCAATGGGACTGTTCAAGAATTAAGGACACTAAGGAGACATGACAGTGAAACACAAAGAATGATCCGTGACTGGCTCCTGGATTAAAAAACACAACCAACCATAGAAAGCACTTTAAGACAATTGCTGCAGTGTGAGTATGCGCTGTGTATTACATAAGATTTATATTGCTCATCATTTTGGGAGGGCATATTAATGCTGTGGTGGTTGGTATGGACTGAATGTTTGTGTCCCCCTCCCACAACTCACATGTTGAAATCCCTACCCCCAATGCGATGATGCTAGGAGGTGGGCACCTTCGAGGAGGTGATCAGGTCATGGGGTGGCGGCTGGGGGGACTCCCATGAGTGGGACTAATGTACTAGTAAGAGAGCCCAGAAAACTCTCTCGTCCTTTCCACCACAGAAGGAGGAAACCACTATCAGCAACCCAGAAGAGGGCTCTCACCAGAACCTGATCGCAGACCTCCATCCTCCAAAACTGTGAGAAATAAGCTTCGTTCATTTACAGACCACACGGTCTGTGGCATTCTGGTCCAGCAGCACAAGTTAAGACAGTGGTTACATAAGAGAATGAACGAGATCATTGGTTCATTGATCTCGGGATCAATTGGTTCTTGGTTCTCGGGATCCTTGCTGAAGTATGTAGGGGTGAAGTGTTGTCATATCGGCAAATTACTTTTAAGTGGTTGAACCAAAAAAGGATAAATGCCTGTGTATAAATGCTTGAGCAGAAAGAACACACTACATACTGAACACACTGTGTGTGAGACAGAATCGGATGTGGACCATGTTGACAAATGGTGAAGGATAGAGTTCACATAATGTTATTTTATCAGCTTTTCTATAGGTTTGAATTTTCTGACATAGTAAGTTAGGAAAAAAGTGAAATTATATCTTTATGGTAATCATCAAACATCATGTATGCTTGTTCACTGAGAAATTTTAGAAAACATCATGAAAACGAAAATAACGTGTGCTATGGGAGAACTTCTCTTACCACCTCCCTTTCTAGCCCCTCCGCGTCTGCTGGTCTGCTGCCGCCCGGCAGTCCCTCTAATGAGGAGTCACAAACTCTGGAAGATGATGAATAGGAGTCATTTACACTTCTCAGAGATCCTAGCAACTGGGTTTCAGATCACCTTGGCTCCCTTCCTCAGGTTTATTTTTTTATTAGTTTTTATTTTTATTTTTATTTTTAAAATACATTTTATTGATTATACCATTACAGTTGTCCCATTTTTCCCACTTCATTCCCCTTCCCCCTGCACTCCCCCTCCCAGAATTCCCCCCTTTAGTTCATGTCCATGTGTCACAAGTTCTTTAGCTTCTACATTTCCCATATTATTCTTGCCCTCCCCCTATTTTCTACCTACCATCTATGCTACTTATTCTCTGTACCTTCTTCCCCACCTCCTCCTCCCACTCCTCTGTCACTAACCCTCCATGTGATCTTCATTTCTGTGCTTCTGCTCCTGATCTGTCTGCTTAGTTTGCTTTTGTTTTAGCTGTGGTTGTTAATAACTGTGAGTTTGCTGTCCTTTCACTGTTCCTATTTTTAATCTTCTTTTTCTTAGATAAGTCCCTTTAACATTTCATATAATAAGGGCTTGTAGGTAGCATGGCTGGGCGGTCTAAGGTGCTGGATTTAGGAGTTTTTAAATTATTTCAATTAGTAGAGGAAATAAATGATTCTGTAGAAGATAAAGGAGGAAGAAGCATGGTGAAGTAGAAAAGGCAGATTATTTCAAACTATTTAATATTTGTGCAAATTTAGGAGCCAATGCCTGGCACACAGGCAATCAGTAAGTAAGTATCGGATGAGTAAACTACTTCTTTATGCCTCACTTTTATTGTTTCTAAAGTGGGAATAACAATATTTACATTGTTGTGTTTGGGTGATAACAGAATCACATAGGAGAATACACGTGCAGACACCTCCCTCAGCTTTAATCCTCTCCATGCAGAAGCTACAAACTTTAAAAATAAATACTCAAGCGTGACAAAAACATTATTTTAAAAGACAGGAAAATTTTTAGGTTGGCCCACAGAATACCGCACAATTGAACATGCAAACTCATGCTTACGAAGGCCTAACCACCCCCAAACCTTCCCAGTGCAGCTGGAAGAGACACACTCAGGGGGCACAGCACCCAGGATCTGGCTCCTGCCTCCCTCAGAGGTCACCTCCCATCCCCTCCCCTTCTTTTGGCCTCCTGTAGGTTGAATCTCCAAAATGACCCTAGATTTTGCCTTAGAGTGTTCTTGGCTCAGAGCTTTGCATGGCCGGCTTTTTCTCATTAGTCTCAGCTCAAATATTATCGCTTCAGAGCAGCCACTAGTGATCTCTCCACTTAAGGCAGCTCTCACACCTGCGCCTCAGCCAGCCCTCTCTGTCCCCGTAGCCTGATTGGCTTCTTCAGGTCACTCCCTCATTGCCATGTGAAATTATCTCGTTCATTCTCAGTGCAGTCACCTTTGTTGCCTGTCTTCTCCCAACTCAGATGTACACCTCCACAAGGGACCCCATCTGTCTGGACTCCACTGTATCTCCAGGGCTTAGATAGGTCAGGGCTCCACACACACCGGATACGGAGTAAACATTTTGTGACTGAACAAGTATTCCTTTTCATACACAATTCACAAATGTGCCACTCTGACCATACTCTGTGTGGGTGGGTGTCAACATTTTCATGTCGTACGCAGTGAGACAGACAGGAGCAGAGTAGGAACCATAAGCCAGGGATGCAAGGTCACCAGGATGGCAAGCCCCAGGTCCCTAAAAACTAACAACTGGACAGGTGTAAGGTGGGACCTTGCTCCTAGGGGGACCTCTTTTCCCTGGCATGTTGCTATTCACGTGTTAGACTCTTTTAGAGGAGGAAAAAGGGGGCTGGAGAATAGCCCGAGGGGACTCCCATCCCACCCAACCCCTCTTGCACGACCACTCCCTTAAGCATTAAGCCCTAGGGATAACATCTAGGCCTCAGATGTGTTTCAGCTCCAGGTCCAAGTAGGCAACACCATCACTGACATCAGGACCAGCTGCAGCGACTAATGAGCTCCTGCCGGGCACCAACCAATCAGTAGAGACCTTGACCACACCTGGAAAGCTAATGAATAGCCTATCAAGATACTCCCCTGAGACCTCCAGATAGAAACCTTAAGATGAAGGACCCCCCTGCATAGTTCTTGCTCTCTCTCTCTGGAGCATGCGGCGTCTTTTCTCCCCATTTCTTCCTTCAAGATGCATTCCTTTGGTTTCTTACTTATAAGCTCAAAAAGCCCTAACTTTGCCTCTGTAATTTGTTTCCTGAGCCCACACTGCCCAGTTGGCTCACTTCTTCAACCTCTTTGACTTTCTTTTCTAAAATTTTATTTACTTTTAGAGAGAGGGGAAGGGAGGGAGAAAGAGGGGGGGAGAGAAACATTGATTGGTTGCTTCTTTTTTTTAGGACATACTTAGTTTTAAATTTATTCATTAAAAAAATATTTAATCTTTATTGTATTTCTTTTTATACTACCTTTTAGTGATCGGTTGCTTCTTGCATGCTCCTCAGCTGGGGACCAAACCTGCAACCCAGGAATGTGCCCTGACTGGGGATGGGACTGGTGACCTTTTGCTTTGCAGGACGACACCCAACCAACTGAGCCATACCAGTCAGGGCTCTTAGACTGTCTAAATAAACTTTTGCTTGTATTTGAGTCTTGACTCTGAATTCTTTCTTAGCCAGAACTCAAGGACTGAGGTCTAATATCTGGTGCCATTTGCTGTTAACAGTTTCAGGAGTGACACTGAGTTTCTCTTTGTAGGTTCCTAAAGTTTTTTCCTAAAGAAAATTTGAATAAAGTCAGCAAAGCTGCCATGTGGCAGCCCCTCTAATGAATGAAAGAACTGCACCTCATAACCAA
This sequence comes from Sturnira hondurensis, assembly GCF_014824575.4. Lineage (NCBI taxonomy): Eukaryota > Metazoa > Chordata > Mammalia > Chiroptera > Phyllostomidae > Sturnira > Sturnira hondurensis. The sequence continues at coordinate 81,363 of NW_028093589.1, forward strand.
CAGAATGTCAAGATAAGTTTGTGATCTGCTTAGTCTATCAGTTGCATACTAGCCCAGTTCAAGTGATTTTTCTAGGGTTAGGATTCCTTGTTGAAAACTTACCAGATCATTATCGGTGTATTTTACAGTTTGGGGTCACAGGAAATAAAGAGACCCATGAAGTCAAATTAGATATGAGAACATAGTATCTGCAGTATTTGGTTAATGTTTAGTTTTCCCTCTTACCTTTTCTGAACTTAAAAGCTTCAGGAAGCCAGTGGCTGAAAAAGCCTTCAAGGCCAGTTTTCCACTGCAGTGGAAATGACTATGACTGATTCCACTTAAAAATCATGGAATGATTTTTATCTTCACCATCCTTTTAATTTTGGCAACATTTTGTCCCAGATCAAAATCCTTCCTCTGCCTTTTCAAGTGACGACCTCGACTCCCTCTGATTCCATAGTTATTTTCTGCTGGCATGTGAGGAATATTGTTTCACAAAGCAAAACCCCTAGATGTAGGTCTCTAATCATCTCTTAAGAATGTCTCTAAATTCTATTATTTTATCTAAGTTTTTTACTATACAATAGAAAGTTCATACAAAGTTATACAAAAGTGCATAAAATGTGTACAGTTGCATAAGTTGTCCTAAGGCTAACAGGCATGTAACCTGCATCCAGGTCAGGAAACAGACCGTTGCCAGCACTCCCAAAGTATCTCACCTCCCCTTCCCATCCCATCCCTACCCTCGTTCCTCCTGGAGGTAACCACTATCTTAACTTTTATGATAATAATTTCTTTACTTTCCTTTGTAATTTTTACTGCTTACTTATCCTCAAATGACATAATTTAGTTTTACCTGTTTTTGAACTTAATATAAAGGGAATCATACTGCCTTTTGGTGTTTCTTGTTTATTTTGTTCAATATTATGTTTGAATGATTCACCATGTTGCTGGGAGGTGCTTGCATTGGTTCATTCTCATCCATAACACTCCATTATATCTCCATTTCTTCTTAGGGTTATTTTTTCTATGGCTGTACTCTGAATTCTTTTTATGGGTAGTTTAAATGAGTTTGGATATTTTTTTAGAGACAAAAAGCAGTAAAGCAGTTAAGAACATTAATTCTGGAATTAGATAATGTGTATTTGAATCTGGACTCTACAACTTAGTGGATTGTCTTGAGTGAATGATCAAATCTTTCTGAGATTTGGTTTTCCAGAAATGGAGAAAATATTACATCATAAAGATTGTTGTAAAGACAAAAATGTCTATGAAGCACTTAGTACAGCGCCTGGCACGTGGTTACCCTGAGTAAATGATGGTGATTACAGTGACTGTTCTTCCGCTTGTTGAAGACATTCCAGTTCAGGGCCTCTGTTTAACCTCAGCTCCTCCTTGAGGATCTTGCTTAATACTCAGGAATTGAGAAGATAGAGCTTTACTCACCACATGTCATCACCTCCTCAGAAATTGCTTTCCTGGTGACTTCCCCATAAACTCCTCCATAATCTGTCCCACCTCGTGACTGGGTGGGGAAACTACGGGCCCTTCCGGCCAGGCCCTCAGCAACTCCACACTGAGTTGCCCTTGAACAAACAGCAATCCTTGGATCCATTCATTAAGCAGGTGAGGCAGGGCAGAACATTCTAATCCCCCTTCTTTCCTCCTCTGAGACCTCGTACTAGAGCTGTCAACCTTGAAATGCTGTTAAGGACTATGCTGTTTTCACAATGGCAGGAGACTATCAAAGAGAGATGGACAGGACTCCACAGGCATGTTGGATTCAAGAATCAGGGCTACTGCATATTCATCTGCTCATTCAACAAGTATGTGTGGAAGAACACTGCGACAGAAAGTCCATGTGGCAGGTGGGCTACAGCCAGTGATCTGGTAAATTTATTGAGACTTGTCTTGTGGCCCTGCATATGGTTTATTCGGGTGAGCAGTCCATGTGCCTCTCAACAATGTTATGAATAGAGTCCTATTTATTATCATTCCACATTGATAGTAGAGAAAAATGGGGCTTATGTACTTTAACTTCCCTTAAGGATTAATCTTATCCAGCTAATAAGTGGCAAGATGATATTTGAAACCAAATTTCTGACACCATATTCTGAGCTCTTAAGTTTCTCCTTCACATATAAAACTGAAGAAAAAAATGTTTAAAAAAATTTTACCATGCATTTGACTGCAGGGAAAATCAACAAATTTCTAATCATAGTATCTCTGAGAATATTTCCTTTGTTTGAGTTGTGAGGATTTTCATCAAATATTCAATAGTGGATCCTAGTCCATAATTCTAATGTGAGCTGCTGAGAAGGAATATTTAATTAAAAGTAATTAAAATTTTGCTGCAATTTATGATTATGTAACATAAATACATTGAGCATGGCATCATTTAGCATCCAACAAATTTTGTTCTGCTATTGAAGAATGATATGTTTAGGTTTTGAGGTTGCATTTTCTTTCTGAACATTTCAAGTACTACCTGATATGTACATTATTAGGCAATAGCTAAAAGAAGTTTTTAGATTTTTCAAAATTTCAAGTATCATTTGGAAAATTAATCTGAATGGAATAAAAATGGCACACATCATTCCAATGGAAATTTAGCTTAGTATTAAGTTGAACCACATGAAATTGACATTTTGTAGTTAAAAATGATCAACTATTTCTAATTCCATATAGTTCAACTTAATAACTTCTAATATTCCATATGTATGAATTTAATAGGGAAGTAAGCTTTGCTAAGACAAGATTTTCTGCGGTTTTGGTAATTATTGTGCACAGGGTAGTCACTCAAAAAATTGTTGTTGAATGATAGAATAAGGAGAGCAAATGAAATGTGGTAACTAACCTTCCATTCTAACACAACACGCCTTTGGGTTTAGGTTTGGTGTGGGGATAAGAAAAATAATGGCCCTGGTTGGGTAGCTCAGTTGGTTAGTGTGTCATCCCAACTCACCAAGGTTGAGGGTTCGATCCCTGCCAGGGCACATACAAGAATCAACCAATTAATGTGTACATGAGTGGAACAATTCTCTCCTTCTCTCTCTCCCCCTTCTTCTCTCTCTCTAGAAGCCAATGAAAGAAAAGAAAAATTACATGGTATGCATTAGTTAGTCTCTTAAAAGGATAAAAAGATTAATTTAAAAACTTAATTTACCCAAGAGAATTAAAAACATATGTCCACACAAAAACTTGTACCTGCATTTTATTCATAATGGCTGAAAGGGGAAATAGCCCAAATGCCCACGGACTGATGAAGGTTTAGGCAAAATGCAATGTATTTATTTGATGGAATCTTATTCAGCCATAGACAGAAATGGGTTAAGTACTAGAACATGAGTAAATCTTGAACACATTATGTTCAGTGCAAGAAGCCAGACATGTGTGTTGTATTGTTTATTCACATAAAACGTCCAGAATGGGCGGATCAGTGCAGACAGAAAGCAGGTGAGTAGTTGCCTGAGTCTGGAGGCCAGGGGAAATGGGGGTGACTGCTGATGGACACAGGGCTTCTTTTTAGGGTGATGCAAACATTCTGGACTTAGGCAGTAGTGGTAGTTATATCCTCGTGAATGTACTAAAACCCACTAACTTGTATGTACACGTTAAAATTAAGGGTGAATTTTATGGTATAAGAAACTTTTCAATTTTTAAAAGTAGGGAAAAAACTCTTACCTTCTCCTCAGAACATGTCAAAGCACACTAAAAAAGAATAGAGAAGTGTTTATAAGTCTGAGAGTATTCGAAAATGTTCCCTTGTTTAATTATAAACCGAGTGGAATGTTTGGAGTTCTCAGTAATCTGACAGGGAACATTAAGAGGATTAACCTAACTTCCCCAGTGTTAACACCACCAATTTAAACTGCATCATTCAAAGACTACAGTCATATTAAAGTAATTGCAGCAGTGACTTCCACAAAAGCAATGCCAATCAGATGAATTATCCATTAACACTGTCATAATTTTAAATATTTTATATTTGTATGCTGCTTTTACTTCTTTAAGTGTTGAATTATGGAGTAAGATCCATTGCACGGGAGAGTTACATCTCTAACCACTTAATTAAAGGCAGAGAAGTGGGTGGGATTGGGTAGAAGTTTATTAGCAAAACTGACATTCCAGATTGGAACACAAAGTGAAGCAGGATTTAAGAAACCTATATTCTAGCCTTCAACGCAGTGGTTAAGTAGCAAGAACTAAAATTGTTACCTTCCGGAGCGTTAGTTAAAAGAAATATTGAAATACAACATACACATATAAAAGTATACACATCCTTAAGGGTAGGCTACGAACTTTCCTCAGTGAACACTCCTTTGGAAATAGCCTCCAGATGAAGAAAGAGAAGACAGCACCTAAAACTCGGCTCTTTTAGAAAACCAAAGATAGTATTAAAATTGTTTAGTTCCTTCCCCCGAGATTCTCCATCATAGCACAGTGAAATGGGGGGACGGGGACAGAGGAACCTTAAGTGACAGTAAAGTATACCGTGGTGTGTACTTAATTTTGATGGCAAATTTAAGGATACCGGTATCTAAGGCACTTCCCCTTCAATTAACCACTCTTAGTAATGGTCTTTTTTGTAAATCCAGAGATTCTGAAACAGTTCGTAAATTTCCCATGACTTTTGAAAATCCCCCACATTTGGATGCTGCTTTCAACAAATTTTTAACCAAATTTTGGAGCACGAAAATGTTGTAAGAAGACGTGCTTTCCCTGCCAAAGCGCTGAGCACCCCGCCCCCTCCTTCTTCGGCAGAAAACAGGCTTCTCTATACCTCACCCCGCTGTTCTACCAGAAACCCGCGGACTGAGCGCGCGTCAGGGTGGTCCACGAACCCCGGAGCCATAGCCCCTCCTCTGCACTGGGTTCCTTGTCTCTCCCCCTGAAACGCGGTGCTTTGCCTTTAACTCCGCGCTCCGCAGGACTATGTGGAGCCTTACCGGTTGGCTCTTCCCGCCTCCTTCTCCACCTCTTCCTTCCCCCTCCCATCCGAGTTTCAGGTGAATGGGTCGCGGGGGGAGGAGGCAGCCACACCACACCTCCTCGCCAGAGTCCACCTCCCCCTTTCTCCTTCCTTAGGCGGAGACAGAGGGACTCGCGGGAGAGCTGGCCAGAGCGCCGAGGAGCCCGAGCGGAGTGCAGCAGGTGAGGACCTCCCGGGCGGGCGGCGGACCTCCCGTCGCACTGCCTGGCGTCGGTGCGCATGCCCAGGGGCCGGGCCGTCGGGGAGGGGGGCGGACGGAGGAGGGGGGGCTGGTCCCTAACCCTGTGCCCCGCTGCGTGCCGGCGGTCCGTACAGCGTCAGGTGCGACCGCCAGGTGAGCGCGCTCCTCTGCTCCCACCGTCTTGGGTGGGCTGGGCGGGACTGCAGCGAGTAGGTGAGAGTTGGACGCGGCGGGGGGACCGCGGCGGCCGCGTCTCGTAGAGGAGGTGCGGGGGAAGGGCGCTCAGGGCTAGTTTCGGTGGCGGTTTCGCCCCTTGGCTGGGACTCGCGGGAACCGGAGAGGTGCGGGTCCGCGGAGCCGGCCGCCTTGGGCTAACTTGAAGCTGCGTCCCAGGGCCACTGGGGCCTCTTGGAGGCGCGGATCAGCTCCTTCGGCGGAAATGCTGTACTATGAGTGTGCCCAGGCGGCGCGGGCACCTTCGCTTTTAGCGGGACGAGAGGTTCGTGAACAGTGAGAACCCTGCGCTCTGCTCTCCCGGCTGCAGTTCTGCGGGGCCTCGGGGAGAGGAGCGCGGCTCCCAACCCCTCGGGGGTCCTGCGCCCTGGAGCTGGAGCGAGAGAGGCGCTCGCTGCCCGGGGCGCTTAGATCCTGGGAGACCTCACGGTTTCTGCCCCCGCGCCACCGCTTTGGGTATCTCAGGGAGAGAGGGTGGCCGGGTTGAATCCATGAAATGCTGTATTCCTGGAGCGACGGTGTGCGCCGACGGACCATTTTGAATTTTGAGTCCACTTAGGGGGAGTTGGATGAGCCCTCGTGGATTGAAGCTGGTGGGACGGGCCTTTAATTTCGAGGGAGGCTGTACTTCGAGGGAATTTGCTCACTCTCAGATTCTCAGCCTTGAGCGGAGGCCTCGGGGGCGGTCCTTGCTCTGGCAGCGCGCCGTGTCTGGGGTGCTCCTGGGTGCGGCGGGCTCGCGAACCCCGAACCTGCTCCGGCCGGGTGGCCAGGTTTTGAGACCTTGAAGTCCAGCGGACATGTTGCCTTTGTCGGAGGAAGTGTGCGGGAAAATGTGGGTCGAGGGGCCAAAATGGCCTCTGCACCTTGGGGCTGGAAGAGCAACTCCGACCCCCTTGTGTCTTGGGTGAAGCCACTGAGCGGGAGGAGTAGCCGCGGCATCCATCCTCAGGCGGGCCCTGGGGCTGGCTGGGCAAACTGCCCACTTGGGAAAGGACCTGGGGCGGGGAGGAGGCAGCCCTACAGGTTAGTGAGTGGCCGTCTCGCACAACAGGTGTATTATTGGGATCCCCGGAAAAGGGAAAAGAGAAACCCTTACCATTAAGGCACTGCTAGCAGTTCTTGCTGTGATTGAAACTAGTTCTTTCTAGACGAGGTAGATTTCTCAAACTACTCATTCCCAACTATAACTGTTTCTTTTTTTAAAATATTTTATTTATTTATCTTTAGAGGGGAAGGGAAGGAGAGAGGAAGGAAACATCAATGTATGGTTGCTTCTCAGTGCATCCCCTGCGGGGAACTGGCCCCTGCCGAAAACTGGCCTGCAACCCAAGCTTGTGCCCTGACTGGGAATTGAACCGCGATCGTCTGGTTCTCAGGCCTACGCTCAATCCACTGAGCTACACCAGCCAGGGCACTAAGTGTTTCTTTTGCGATGTATCTTTATTTTCTCTGATTTTTTAAAAAACAGACATTTGAAATGGTGGATCCGCAGTAATAGGTATCTCCTCAGACAAAGCGACAATTTCTTTTTGTAGTTTTGCATTTATTTAGTTATTAGGTGCCTCCTTTGTTAGGTAATGGAGAGGAGAATAGTGAGATTTAGACAACTTCCCCTCGATTTAGGGGAATGATGGGCAGTTCCTCCTGTGTTAGGGGCTCTGTTCTAAAAGTGTTTGTACATTATATCATTTAATCAACCACTCTAAAAGGTAGACCTTATTAGAACTCTTTTAAAACTGAATAAACGCCTTTAAACCTAGTTACCCTCCTAGTCTTGAATGTGGTATGAATCACCTGGGGATCTGATTAAAATATAGATTCTGATTAATAGGTCAGAGGTAGGGCCTGGAATTCCACATTTCTAACAGGCTCCCAGGTGATACCCACATGGTTGTGTATTTCACCCTTATCTCTCTTTTCCCCTCAGAGTATACGCTCTTAATTATCTTTGTTGAACTTAAAGGATTGTATTTACTGGGTGTTATGAGTGAAGAACTTCGGGATGGTCAGTGCTGGATTGAAACCCCACCTGTAATATGGACTATTGGGTTTTGTAAGTCAGATATTGGTAGATTATACTTTTTACCAGGGGTAAGGAATGACTATAATGCTCAAAACAGATATCTAAGTGCTTGTGAAGCTGACATTCCAGTCTGGGTGGAAATGGTGGCAGTAAGAAAAAAAGAAAAGAAAAACTAATAGTTTTAGTTAGGGGGGAAAACTTGCTCTGAAAGTAAAACAGATGACGTGAGTGGAGTGTGTGACTGAGAAGGCATCTCTGAGGAGGTGATGTTTGAGCTGAGGCCTGAACCACAGGCACCTGCCACGTAAAGATCAGTGTACACTACACAGGAAACCACAAGATCAAGGCCTTCCTTGGATTGCTGCTTTTATTCTAGGCAGTGATTCTCAAAATATACAGTGTGATTAAAATTCATGTGGAGAGCTTATTAAAAAAACAGTTTCAGACACAGAGCTCATCTATTTCAAAATCTGCCGAATTTCAGAATTTTAGGCAGTTTACTAATGATGTGCCTGTAACCTAAATAGAATCATTTAATGTCAGGCACACTTAAAAAACTTCTTAAAAGCAGATGAACCATTGCTGCCTGTGATTGAAAAGGAACAGACTGCCCATACATATAATAAAGTTTCGTTTTTACTCTTTTGACAGTTGGCTTTAAAGAATAATTTTGGATCATAGTATTTTCAGACTTTTAAATTTCAACTTAGCTTTTTAAAAAAATTTCGACAGCTTTTGATCACTAAGCATTTTCAAGGGGAGAATGTTTGTTGTATGTTTACATTAGCTGGCTTTCAACTTAACGTATTGATCGACAAGTATTTGCTGCTCTTTGCCCCTGACTCTTACTTAGCTGTTTGACGTTTGCCCCTTCACTATCGTGACTTGCTGTGCTGAGCCTTGGACGACAGCTTGTCATTTCTTGGCTCTCTTTCTCCTTTGGCTGTGGCATTAGAGTGCAGTCACAGACTGCCTTGAAGGAGCCTTGAAGGAGACCTGTTCAGTCCTCCTCCTGTCCAGTCTCCCCCAAATATCAAACAACTTAAGTTTTGCATAATTGGCATAAGATGGAATTGATAGTTGTTTTTGGAGGGTGAGGGAGATTCCTCCTAACATTAGGAGGAAATCTGTGCTATTTTTTAGTTTTTTCAAAGAACCATTTCTAGGACTACAAAGACAGTTCTTTACATATTTGAAGGTAGCTTTAGTGGTCCTTCTAATGTTGAGTTCTCCAAGCCAGACATTTCCTGTTTTTCCAGTCATATGTGTTAAGGCATGATTTTTTAAGACCTTGACTAATTTTAACCTGATGTGGCTCAGTGGATTGAGTGCCAGCCTGCGAACCGAAAGGTCGCTGGTTCGATTTCCAGTCAGGGCACATGCCTAGGATCGATGTATCTATTACACTAATGTTTCTCTCCTGCTCTTTCTCCCTCCTTTCCCCTCTATCTAAAAATAAATAAATATTTAAAAAATCTTTAATAATTTTAGTTATCTTCCTGGAGAGGCACTTAGTGGAGCATGATGCACGAATTTTAAGGTTATGCAGAGGTCTGCTTCTTTTAATAACTGGGTCATTCCTAGATCCAAGCACTATCTCTGTGCGTACTGCCTGAGTTTGCAGAGGTACGTTAGCTTTTGTTGACATTCTCACCAAGGAAATGCACTTAAAAATGGACAGTTATTGGCCCTGGCCGGGTAGCTTGTTGTTTAGAACGTCATCCTGATCTACCATGGTTGCAGGTTTGATTCCTGGTCAGGACACATACAAGAAGCAACCAATGAATGCATAAGTAAATGGAGCAATAAGTTGATGTTTCTCTCTCCCTCCCTCTCTCTCTCAAATCAGTATTTAAAAGTTATTTTTAGGTGGAACTGGAAAGCATTATGCTGAGTGAAATAAGCCGGGTGTTGAAGGACAAATACCATATGATCTCACCTTCAACAGGAAGCTAAACAACAAAACAAACAAGCAAGCAAAATATAACCAAAGACACTGAAATAGAGAACAGGCTGACAGTGACCAGAGGGGAGAGGTGAGGGAATTTCAGGGGAAATAGGGGAGGGATTTAGAGGAACATACATAAAGGATACATGGACAACAACTGAGAAGGGTGGAAATGGGAGGGAGGGGGGAGCACGGGGGTGGGATGGGAGTAATAGACAGAAAACTGTACTTAAAAATAATTAAATAAAAAAATTGGGAAAAAAATAAAAGTTATTTTTATTTTTTTTATTTTTATTTTTTTTAAACTTTTTTAAAAAAGATTTTATTTATTTATCTTCAGAGAGGAAGGAGAGAGGGAGAGAAATATCAATGTATGGTTGCCTTTCATGTGTCCCCTGCTGGGAGTTGGCCTGCAGGGAACCAGCCTGCAACCCAGGCATGTGCCCTGGCTGGGAATCGAACCACGATCCTCTGGTTCGCAGGCCCATGCTCAATCCACTGAGCTACACCAGCCAGGGCTAAAAGTTATTTTTAAAATGGAGTTATTAAGCCAGATCTCCCTATCCAGTGCTTTATTTTTTAAAATTTGAGTTTACATTTTTAAATTGATTTATACATACCAGCAATATCTGGAAATGTATAGAGTAAACCTAATTGCCTAAACACTGAAATTTCTCATCTTGCAGTGAATAATACATTTTCTTATCTTTCTTAATTCATGTTTTACATAGTTCTCCCAGCTGAAAAGTCAGGATTGTTCCCCATTTGACAAAGGATGGTAGTGAGGCTCAGAGATGAGAAATTTGTGTAAGGCCATGAGCTTTTTCAATCACTGTGTTTGTTTCAACTGATCACTCTGGTCTTACAGAGAGCCTGACCGGTGTTCATGTCCTTGGAGCTAGTGGGTGTGCCAGCTGCACACCTGGATTAGCTTGTTGCATCCACTTTGTGTGTAGTCACCAGTGGAGACCTCCCTCCAGATGGACATAAATGGTCTAACTCTGTCCTAGTTGGGTTCCGTTACTCAGCCCCATAGAAGTCTGCGTAATGACCCTGCACACAGCAAGGATGTGTTCAAGATTCTCAGGATTCTGTGTGCACTTCCTTCACCTACCAGTCTGGTAACCTCAGGAAAGGAAGTTGGTGTGATATGGCTTGTTCTTAACTAGCTTTGTAAAATTATTTGCTTCACAATTTAAAATCTTTACTATTAGAGAAGACAGGACAGCTAAACTCTGAATCTAGGAAATAGCAGTTTGGGAAGGGATTTTGCCTGGATTTTTGACAAAACTGAAACTATAGCCTGGAGCTGGATTCATTTAGAATTTTCAAAAATCATCACTGAGCCTGGAATATTTGGCATAGTCTTGAATGGATGAGTCATAGGTATAGAAGGAATAAGATTCCTCCCCTGGAGTCAGTTTGTCAGTATGTGACATGCAGCTTTAGAAGTAGCATCCGGCCTTCCTTAATGTCTAAATTCAGTTTTTCTTAAAATCTTTCTGAACATCAAGTAGGGAGACATTTAATCTGGACTTTCATAGCACCATCATAGTTTGTCCTGAAGTGTGCTCATTTATATGTGTGTTTGGGTGCTAGTTAAAGGGCTACGTACACATGATTTGTTGACATTCTGTATGTCACAGTTCAATAAGGTGGCTCTTAGAAATAAAAGAACGTAGAGAAGCCTTCCTATGATGTGTTCAGAAAAATTATGCTAATTGTATTGATGTTACTAACATTCACTGTATTTCCACCTTTGATGTTTTACCTAACAAACGTTTGGAATTGGCTGTCCTTACGGATGTGAGGGATAGCTGCGTTGATTTTAAAGAACAAAGTTTAAAGAGCTTGAATTGATACACTGTTCCTAATATAGTGATATAAGATTGCACATACTTTATTTGAGAAGGAAGAAATATTAGACACTCTAATAATATACCCAGGTAATAGATCTTGCTCAGGTGGCCTTCCTCTTTCATTCTTTGGTCACCCCCACACCACATTGTCATGAAGTTCAGCCCTAAGTTAATGCCTGCGCCAGAGCTGCTTTCTTCGGGTGTGACCTTCAGGAGAGCTGTGTCTCCCACTGAACTTCCACAGGTTCTCGTGGTACAGTGGAGTCGCTTAATAAATACTTGCTGAGTGAGTGAAGGTGGAACAAATTGAGGACTTTTAGAACAAAATCATTCCGCTTTTCCCTTAGAGAAGAGGACTCCTTAATACAATGTGTATTTAATGTCCCCGCCCCCCATAATTTATAAAAACTATGCCCAGTTTTGATGACTTAGAAAAGCAGAAGGGGAAAATGTCCATAGTCCCACCATTTAGAGCTGCACCTTGTAATTGTTATATTGAGAGAAGCATCCTTTTTTGTTTTTAGATTTTATTTATTTATTTATTTATCTTCAGAGGGGAAAGGATGGAGAGAGAAGGAGAGAAATATCAATGTATGGTTGCCTCTCATGAGTCCCCTGCTGGGAACTGGCCTGCAACCCAGGCATGTGCCCTGACTGGGAGTCAAACTGTGATCGTGTGGTTCACAGGCCCGTGCTCAATCCACTGAGCTACACCAGTCAGGGCGAGAAGCATTCTTTTAAACCAGGTTGTGCTTTAATTCATATTGAGGGGCTAGTATGTGCTAGACTCTGCTAGCTGTGCAGTTTCATATGCATTCTCATTTAATGTGAACTTTCCAAAGTAATGTGAAACAGCGTATTTAAAATTTTTCTTATGCCCATCTTATTCTTTGAAGGGACTTAAAAAATAAATACCATTTTAAAAAATCACTACAGTGTAGGATTTCGAGTTTAAACAAATATTTGCCGTGGATGTGCAGAGCATGGTGCTAGGTGCTGTGAGGACTGCTAGGCTTAGTGATTACTGTGCTCAGGGCTGAAGGAATTAATGGCCCAATGTGTAAAAAGAGCCATGGAAAGGACAAGAGAAGTAAACACGGTATGAAAGGTTATTTGGGATTGGTATCATTTGTTTTCTTAGTGATGCAAGGAAACTGTCAGCTCAGAGTAATGTCATTACCCTACTTATGCTGCCTAGGTTGGCTTATCTTGGGAGCTTCAGGACATTGCTCATCTTGAAGATCAGGTGACCACTGACCATGTCATCGAGGCCTTTTGAAAGTCCACCTCCATATAGACCTGATGAATTGTAAGTAAATAATTCTTCAGTTTTTTAAAAGTCTGTTACATGTAAAAAATATGTACCTAGCATTGTTGAGACATTGTTTCTACAATGTTGAAATCTATTGTTTGTTTGCTTTTAAAAACATATATGTGGCCCTGGCCGGCGTAGCTCAGTGGATTGAGCACCGGCCTTCGAACCAGACGATCGCAGTTCGATTCCCCGTCAGGGCACATGCCTGGGTTGCAGGCCGGTTCCTTGCAGGCCAACTCCCAGCAGGGGACGCACAAAAGGCAACCATACATTGATGTTTCTCTCCCTTTCTCCTTCCCCTCTAAAGATATATAAATAAATAAAATCTTTAAAAAAACAAAACAAAACAAAACATATATGTGTATTCAGTGAAAAATGCATTTCCCTCTTACCCATAACTTCAAGGATGACAGTTTTTCTCTGCAGAGGCAACTATTGTTACCTGTTAGTAATATTTGCTTCAGTATGGTCTAGGCTTATATTTGTGTGTGTATTCATTCCTTTTTTTCACAATTGGTATGAAGCTTTCATGTTAGTGCCTTTATTTTTCTTTAATTTATTTTATTTATCTTTAGAGGGGAAGGGAAGGAGAGAGGGAGACACATATCAATGTATGGTTGCCTTTCATGTGTCCCCTGCTGGGAACTGGCCTGCAACCCAGGCATGTGCCCTGACTGGGAATCGAACCTCGATCCTCTGGTTCACAGGCCCACGCTCAATCTACTGAGCTATACCAGCCAGGGCAAGACAAAGAAAAATTATCACCTCAGTCAAGAAAGATACAACACCTCAAAGTCCTGCTCTGACCCAGGGTCAGGTCAGTGCCGTAGAGACATAATGTTATCCATGTGTCTAATTTATATTTTCTTAAATGCATATTGAGAACAAAAAAATTAACTTTATAATGTATTTCACTTAGTATATCCAAAATGTTATCATTTCAACTCATGATTGATATAAAGACTGATTCAGGGGATAGTTTACATTTTTTTAAAGACTCTGTATTTTATTTTTTTTTTAAGATTTTATTTATCTTTAGAGGGGAAGGGAAGAAGAGAAGGAGAGAAATATCAATGTATGGTTGCCTCTCATGAGTCCCCTGCTGGAAACTGGCCTGCAACCCAGGCATGTGCCCTGACTGGGAATCGAACTGCGATTGTGTGGTTCACAGGCCCGCACTCAAATCCACTGAGCTACACCAGCCAGGGCAAGACTCTGTATTTTAGAGGAGTTTTACATTCATGGCAAAACAGAAGAACTGAGGTTGTCCACATTCTGCTGCCCCCACACACGCATAGCCTCCCTCATTATCCACATGCCCCACCAGAGAGGAACATTTGTTATGATCCATGAGCCAACCTTGGCCCATCAGTATCAGCCAGAGTACATAGTTAATATTAGGGTTCTTTCTTGGTGGTCTGACTTTTTTTTTCATACTGTGATCACTGCATATTTTACAGGTAAAAGCATGTCTCGGTTTGGACTAACCAAACTTCAAGTGGTCGGTAAACCCGTGTGGCTAGTGGCTGCCATGTTAACATAGCTCTATAGCGTTTCATCATGGGATGTATCACAGTTACCCATTAAATTGGGTCCCCAGACCAGTTCCAGGGTAGGGCGTTCCCCACACACCAACAAACAATTCTTGGACCTCAACAGGGTGTTTAAGAATTCAACTCTCTGACACCTTCTACCCAGAGATAGCCTCAGATCCCACAGCTGATGGTTCAGTCCTACAAGACTGCCCCAGGTTCTCTGTGCTTCTGACAAATTGGCTACAGACTGAAGGTTCCAGTTCAGAATGCTGGTTTGTTACCTGCACCTCTGACTGTAAATCAGAGGTTCCCACAACTCTCTCCTTGGGTTCAATTAATTTGCTAGGACAGTTCGCAGGACTGAGAGCAACATCACTTACTAGGTCACTGGTTTATTGGAAAGGACATAACTCAGCAACAGCCAGTGAAAGAGATCCCTAGAGCAACGTATGTGAGAAGGGCTTAGAGCTTCCATGCCCTCTCCAGGTGCACCACTCTCCCTGAATTTCCACATATTCACCAACCTGGAGGCTCTCTGAAGCTCATCTTTGTTGCACAGTCATGATCGATTAAGTCATTGGTCTTTGGCAATTGATTCAACCCATAGCCTCTCTCCACTACCTGTAGGTGGTGTGAGTGGTTGGGTGGAGCATGGAGGGTAGGGGTTAAGACTAAAAGTTCCTTCCCTGGCTGGTGTGGCTCAGTGGATTGTATGCTGGCCTGGGAACTGAGAGGTCTCCAGTTCCATTCCTAGTCAGGGTACATGCCTGGGTTGCAGGCCAAGTCCCCAGTAGGGGATGCATGAGAGGCAATTGATATTTCTCTCCCTCTCTCCTTCCCTTCCCCTCTGTCTAAAAATAAATAAATAAAATGTTTTAAAAATAATAATAGTAAAGTACGGTAATACCTATTTTTTAAAAAAGGCTTGAGCCCTGGCTGGTGTAGCTCAGCGGATTGAGCGCGGGCCTGCGAACCAGACGATCATGGCTCGATTCCCAGTCAGGGCACATGCCTGGGTTGCAGGCCAGTTCCCAGCAGGGGACTCAGGAGAGGCAACCATACATTGATATTTCTCTCTTCTCCTTCCCTTCCCCTCTAAAGATAAATAAATAAAATATTTTTTAAAAAAAGGCTTTGAAAGTTCCAACCTTCTCCTACCCTTAGTGCTTATTAACAAAACAAAAGACACCTTTTTTAATCTCAATACATAGGAAATTCCAAGAGTTTCTGGAGCAGTGAGCCAGGAATTGTGGAAGACCAAATGTATGTGAAAAAAATGTATTTGGTCAACTGAATGAGTGACCAAACACATGTTCCTTATAAATCACAGTAGTGCACCCACTCCACTTTAGGTAGGCTTTTGGCCTGTTTCCGGTGTGGGGTTATCATAAGCAGTGCTTCTGTGAACATTATGCTGTTAATGGGAGTAAGTTGACAACAATCCTTTTGGAAAAACAGTTTGACATTGTCTAGTAGAGCTGAAGCTAAAAAAAAAAATTGACCCAGAAATTTTACTCCTGGGTACATACCTTAGAAGAATAGGTGCTTGTGAGCTCTAGAATACAAGATATTAGAGAAACTCAGAGCTGAGCTCTCTGTGACAGCCCCAGTTGGAGACAGCCCACAGATTTGAGTAGAGTGGATGATGGGGCTTTCATAGTTGATGATGTCAGAGACCAGCTGATCAGTGTTCTCTCCGCTTTCTCCCCTGCCTTTTCATTCTCATATACTCAGGTAGCCTTTTGAAGCATTTATAGTAGTAGGATGTCTTGCCTTGGGATGAGGAAGGTGAACTGTGGAAATAATGGCAAAAACAAAAGGGGTTGAGGTCAGTTTGCTAACTGAATTTTGCCTCCCCAAGGCATGTGGTTCTTAAATTCAGTGTGTCCACACATCAGTGTGCTTTTTACGAATGTGCTTATGATAAAATTACTGGAGTTTGAGAGATAGCTTTGTAAAGGAGAATGAAGAGCCAGTTAGGCATTGCCCTCGTGAGCCCTCATTACATATTTGATTTACTTTGTAACTCTTATTGTAACTAATTATAGATCATGTAAGGATTAATGTCTTACCACCCTAATAGAGACTCAACTCCATGAGGAGCCTGGACTGAGACCATTCTGTTCATTGTTGTATCCCCAGTACTGGGCACAACTTCAGCCTGGCAGCTCCAGTAAATAGCTGTAAAATGAATAAATGAACAATTGTGCCTTCTTAGGTAAAGGAGTGAGGCTACCAGGAATCTCACGTGTTCATTGGTGGGTCGTGGTAGGTGTCATGTCTGAATGCACTGGTCTCAAGTCACGCAGGCAAATGGTTGTCACTATTATTTGAAGCTTCGGGGGTTCCATCTCTAGGCACTGTGACTAAACTGATATGGAGTGTCCCACCTGGGGATTTTACATGTTCCCTACATGTAGCAGAATTTGAGAACTTCTGTTCCACACACAGAAACCAGAGCAGTCATTTTCAATCTGTGGTTCCCAGACTGGCAGTATCAGCATCATCCAGAAACTTGTCTTAGCCCAGACCTGCAGAATTGGCAACTTGGGGGTGAAGGTCCGCAATCTGCGTTTTAACAGGCCCTGAAGGGGATTCTGATGCACAGATATCTTTATGGTTCAGACAGTACCTGGGCCCATTCAGGCTGCTCTGACAAAGGATGGTAGGCCGGGTACCTTATGAACAACAGAAATTTATTTCTCTCAGTTTTGGAGGCTGGAAGTCTGAGATAGGGTGTCAGCATTATCAGGTCCTGGTGAAAGCCCTCTTCCAAGTTGTAGACTGCGAACTTCTTATTGAATCCTCACGTGGTGGAAGAGGCAAGAGAGCTCTCTGGGGCCTCTTTAATAAGGACATTATTTCCATTCATGAGGGCTCCACCTCATGACCGAATTACCCCCCTCCAAAGGCCCCACCTCCTAATATCATCACACTGGGTCTTAGGATGTTGACATTTGAATTTTGGAGGGGATGCAAATTGCCCCATTGCAGTGGGGCAGTTACTAACATAGTTTTTTTAGCCAATGGTTTGTTTACATTATTCCAAGTACTTTATACGTTCTTTCTGGTTATCTCCAAAAATGCTAATTTGAAATTGTTTTAATGTGCATTTCAGCAAACCCAGTCATTATGCACCAAGCAATGACATGTATGGCGGAGAGATGAATGTTCGACCGATGCTTTCTCACACGGCATATTCTTTCTACCCAGAAGATGAAATTCTTCACTACTATAAGTGGACCTCCCCTCCGGGAGTGATTCGGATTCTGTCTATGCTGATTATCGTGATGTGCATTGCCATATTTGCCTGCGTTGCCTCCACACTTGCCTGGGACAGAGGTTATGGAAACAACATACTAGGGACTGGTTTAGGCTACCCTTTGGGATCAGGTGGCTTCGGAGGCTATGGAAATGGCTACGGTTATGGCTACGGTTATGGCTACGGAACAGGTTATACAGATCCAAGAGCGGCAAAGGGCTTCCTACTGTCTATGGCTGCCTTTTGTTTCATTGCTGCATTGGTGATATTTGTCACCAGTGTTATAAGATCTGAAATATCTAGAACAAGAAGATATTACCTGATTGTGATAATAGTGAGTGCTATCCTGGGCTTCATGTTGTTTATTGCTACAATCGTCTATATAATGGGAGTCAATCCAACTGCCCAGGCCTCTGGGTCCATGTATGGCTCCCAAATTATTGCCCTCTGCAACCAGTTTTACACGCCTGCAACTTCCGCACTTTATGTGGATCAATATTTGTATCACTACTGTGTGGTGGATCCCCAGGAGGTATGGATAATTTTCTTGTTTTCACACCCCCTCTATCCTTGGGTCAGAGGCTCTCAACTTGGGAGGCTTAATCGAATTGCTTTGGGAACTTTTAAAAAATATTGATGCCAAGGCCCCACTTCTATTTAAATCAGAATCTGGGAGAGGAGCTAGGTGTCATTATTGAGATACAATTAATATACCACATAATTCATCCACTTAGAGTATAGTTTGTTGGCTTTTAGGCTATTCAAAGAGTTGTACAAACAATCAATTTTAGAAAATCTTCACTGCTCTCCAAAGAACACTCATTAATCCATTCCCGTTAGCAGTCACTCCCCAGTTCCCAGCTCTCCTCAGACCTGTTCTGTCAATTTGCCTGTTCTGGGTATTTCATATAAATGGAATCACACAATATTTATGCAGTCTTTTATGACTGGCTTCTTTCATTTAACATAGTGTTTTTAAGGTTCATTCATATTGTAGCAGGTACCAGTACTTCATTCCTTTTTATTGCTGAGTAATAGTCCACTAGGTGGATATCCCAAATTTTATTTATTCATTCATCTGTTGGTGGACCTATGGACTGTTTCCATATTGGCTTTTATGCATAATGCTCTGAACATTTGTGTATAAGTTTTCATGTGAACCTGTTTTAAATTTCTCTTGAGTTGAATAGATACCTAGGGGAGCAATTGCGGGGTCTTACAGTGACTCTGTGCCTAATCTTTTGGGGGACTGCCAAACTTTTTTCCAAAGTGGTTACACTGCTTTACATTTACCAGAAATACATGGGACTCCCATTTATGTGCATCCTTACTGACATTGTCCCCCTAGTTGTCACCATGCTAATGGGTGTGAAGTGGTGTCTTGGTTTGGGTTTGATTTGCATGTCCTTGACACCTGATGGTGTTGAGCTTGTTTTCTTTGTGCATGTGTCTTCTTTGAAGACGTGGGTATTTAGAACCTTTGTCCATTTTTTAGGAGGCTGCGTTTATTTTTATTATTGAGTTGTAAGAATTCTTTGTATAGCTGGATACAAATCCCTTACAGGTACATAAATTGCAGGTATTTTCTGTCATTTTGTCATTCTCGTGTCACTTTCTGTATGTTTTTCTTTGCACAAAAGCCTTTCATTTTTATTTGATTTTTCTGTTATGTTTTTGATGTCATATCTAAGAACATTTTACCTAATTCAGAATTACAAAGATTTACTGCTGTGTTTTTTTCTAAGACATAGAGTTTTTAAATCCTCACCCTAGGACATGCTGAATGATTTTAGAGAGAGGGGAAAGCAGAGAGGGGAGGCAAGAGAAACATTGCCCCCGCCCCCATTGCAGATGGAACCCACAACCTAAGCTTGTGCTGTAATAGGGATTGAACCCACAACCTTTCAGTTTACCAGACAATGCTCTAACCCACTGAGCCACACTGGCTAGGCCTCTTCTAAGACTTTTAATTTTAGCTCTGTCAGGTCTGTGATCTATTTTGAGGTTATTTTGGGCATGGTATTAGGAAGGAGTCTATACTTTCTTTCCATCACTGTGGCTATCCAGTGACTGTGCATATCCAGTGACTTTGGTATTCTTTTTTGAAACGGTAATTCTTTTTTTCTAACAGTGAAATGACTATTTCCATTAAATTGTTCATGCCCTGGTCAAAAACAGACAATAAATTCAGGATTTATTTTGAAACTCTCAGTTTTATTTCATCAACCTGTATTTCTGTCTTTATGCTAGTACCTCACTGTCTTAATTACTGTGGCTTTACAGTATGTTTTGAAATCAGGAAGTAGGAGTGCTCTAACTTTGTTCTATTTCAAGTTTGTTTTGGCTAGATTGTGGGTCCTTTGCGTTTGGGTGTGACTTTTGTGATCAGCTTGTGAATTTCTGCAAAACAAGCAAACAAACAAAACCCAGCTAGGATTTTGTATTGAACCTGCAGATCAATTTGGGGAGTGTTATCATTTTGTATATCAAGTCTACTGATATATACAATGTCTCCATCCATTTACTTAGGTCGACTTGAGCTCCTTTCAACAGTGTTCTGTAACTTTTTTTAGAGTAAAAGTCAGTATTTTAAAAGCTACCCAGGTGATTCAAATGTTCAGGTTGGGCAAAGAACCCTGCCTTCAGCAACCATGAGTCACCCCTAGTTATATTAAGAAAATGTTTCTGGGTTACTAATTTTTTATTCTTGTGTTTTCTTTTTTTCTCCTCACACTGACTCAGGAATTCTCATTCTTTTACCTGAATGAGACACTCTGTTTTGAAGACTGAAATGGTTTCCCTGTAAATGTAGGTTTTCAGAATGTTTGTTGTTGACATTCAGATGTACTTACGGTAAACAGGGCGGAGGGTTGGTACTTCTGTCTTACCACACCCCAAGCCCGAGTTCTTTGGAAAAGGCTGTCATTGTTAGATAGACAGCTGCATTGAGAGCCACCTGCTACCCATTAGCAGGTGTCTGGGGCAGAGTGCAGGTGCCTCCCTGACTCCAAGCACCTCGGGGCCAGTGTGCCCGTTAGCACACCTACCAGGCTCCGGCACGACTGTCCGGGGCAGGGCTTCCTTGCCACGTAGCCCTTTCTAGCAAGTGCTCAAAAGATGCAAAAACAGAAACCTGGCCAACTAAATGAGTCATTAGTGTGTTTTCTCTCAGTTTATAGCTTGGCTAGATCATGTCTGCATAATACGGTAAGATAGACCCTGTGTAAAATACGGTACCTTGGTGCTCAAGCTTTGGAACTGTTCTCAAAAAAATTCTGAAATGGGTTGCTGGCAGTACCTCACGTTGATTAACCATGTTCTGAGGATTGAATTAAGGTGTGTGTGTGTCTTTTGCTAGCCTTAGCCCAAGAGGTTTAGGTTTAGGTTTAGGTTTTGTATTTCTAAAATGTAACATTTGTATCAGTTTTACATTGATTAAGCCACAGATATTTAGTTAGGGTGTTTGCAGTGGGTGGATTAGGTACTTGTAGAGCGTACAATGGGACAAAGTAAGTAATTAAAATTTAATTATGGCAATATCTTTCATCTCTTTTTAGGCCATTGCCATTGTACTAGGGTTCATGATTATTGTGGCTCTTGCTTTAATGATTTTCTTTGCTGTGAAAACTCGAAGGAAGATGGACCAGTATGACAAGTCGAATATTCTGTGGGACAAGGAACGTGTTTATGATGAACAGCCCCCCAATGTTGAAGAGTGGGTAAGTATTTAAAAACAAATCAAGCATCTAACCTTTTATTAAACCCCTAGGTTTCTGTGTCTAAACTCAACTTTTAGTGCTTTGTGAAGCTTTGTTCTTAGAATTACTGTGTGTTGCAAAGTTGCGGCCTCAGAGTTGACTCAGACCTGAGGAAGAAAGGTGGGGTAAGTGGAAATGACGTTACTACAAGGTAAAAATCAGATTTCCGTTTCCAAGAAGTGGATGTAGGAACTGAAAAAAAGATTACTTCTAAAGGAGTCGTGTTGAAAGAGCTTGGCATTTTTACAAAACTAACCCCCTGCCCCCAGTCCTTTTTATTTTCTTGCTTATTCTTTGGAGGGGAATACTGTTTATTACTCAAGGTGCTGTCTTGGGTCAAGTTTGCCAAAGGGTGTTTTTAGTGTTAGCAGGTAGCAGACCTTTAAACTTTCTACATGGAGAACAGCCTGGTGAATCACAGTGTCTACCTTTGCACCAACATTACCTATGAAATACCTTTACTGAGGCAGAGAGAGATTAGGACACTTTCCTTTTTTATCTGTACTGTTACTCCCACCTGTAGTAGCTTCCTATATGATGTGATTTGCTGAAAGCCCACAGAGTCTCTCTCTTCAAAAATATCTCCCTGATGTGTGTTACTGATGGCCTAACCTGTCTTTAGAGATGTTTGTAGTGAGACTTTGTTTCTCAGAAATTGTCTGTTAGGTTGCTGTTGGGAGCAATCTCAGAAACTGCTATCATAGGTTTCTTTGAGCAGGTTGATTTCTTCCTGAAGGGTAGTTGAGAATCCTGGGCATTCGTTCCAGCGTAGAATGAGGTGGCAAGGGGGTGGCGCTAGTAGGAGGTAAGCAGAAAGGACTGGGTGGTATTGCTGGTCCCTGCTGGTCTGCGGTAAAACATCGATCATCCCAAAGGCTCTTTCAGCTCTAGCATTGTACACATCTGGTGTTTAATTCTAGGAATGTAGGTGAAGTGTTTTTTTGTTTTTTTTTTAATAGTTAAGGAGCAAAAATGAAGCAGTCTTGGGAAAGTCAGAAGGTGTGGTATGCATCGTGTATGTGTCCCTGCCCCCTCCTCGAAGCCTGCTTTTTCTTTGTTCCTCCTCATTTTTTTCCACTCATAAAGCGTGAAGGTGTTAGGGAATGTTTTCTTTTGACCTTGAGCTCCAGGCGAGGCCACCCGCAGATGGAATAGGACAGTCCATTGTGAACTATGAAGTAAATGTTTCGTGGAGAGTTTCTGGGTGTGTTGGTTTTCACTGGCTGTTGGATTTGTTTACTTAAGGTTTCGAGAGCCTTAAAAAAAAAAAAACTGACTTAAGAGAGACTAGCCAGTAATAATAGAGTCCCAGTGAACTTTGGACTGTTGCCGGATTTTACTCTCCTGGAGGTTTAATCAGTTCTGGGTGCTTTTGATAATTGGACAAAAGATAATCATAGTAACTTAGGGAGGTGACGATGGCAGAGAAGCCTAGAGGACTTAACTTTTACAGACGTGATAGTCAGACTGGGTTGTTGGACGTGTACTTGGCAGATGTACCATAGTAATAACTATTTTGTCAAATGAAACTTAAAGAATCATCTGTTGAAGGGTGCATGTATGATTTTGGGATACTAATGTTTAATGGGATACTTGCAAATTCCTTATTTCTTTTCCCTTTCCCCTTGTTTCGCCAACTGAAATGGCCTAGGAAAGGTAGTGTATGAAATAGGCAACTTGGAAGTGGTTTTAGCCACAAGCATGTTGCTTTTCCTTTCATTCCTCGCTCACCTGCCCATGTTTGTTTTGCTGAACTCGAAACTAGAGCCAGCGCTTCTGATCTTGAGAGAGCTCCTCCATCTCCCAGCGAGTTCCTGCAGTTCCCCAGCCTTCTCTGTTGTTCAGAACCTGTGCATCCAGCCCTCTGTCTTGGAAATAGGAATATTTGACATAGGTGTATATTTCGATGTATTTTTTGGAGAGTCAAGTTCAGTGTCCTCCTACACTGGACCTCCTCCAAGAATATGTGCAATTTTCTAATTTCCTGTCTTTGAATCTTTTTTTTTAAGATTTTATTTAGAGAGAGGGGAAGGGAAAGAAAAAGAGAGGGAGAGAAACATCAGTGTGTGGTTGCCTCTCATGTACCCCCTACTGGGGACCTGGCCCGCAACCCAGGTATGTGCCCTGACTGGGAATCAAACCGGTGACCTTGTGGTTTACAGGCTCACACACAATCCACTGAGCTACACCAGCCAGGGCCTGTCTTTGACTCTTTAGCACAATGGTTTCTCTGCCTTCCTAGGGACTTTTAGGTTTTTTTCCCTTCCCTTTTCTGTATATCTTGTACTTTGTAAAATAAACAGACCATATTTGCACACTGTTTGGGTGTTAACCTGGTTCTTTGAAGACACTCACATTTGTGCCAACATTGTTATATTTTTAATGTTTAAAAGCTCTTTTAATATATTTACAGATCTTTATTTTTTCTGTATGTCCTCAAACCCCAGATCTAAATGGGTACTTTCTTTCTGAATTTAAATACAATCACTTGGCTCTGGAGAACACCTATGCCCCTCTTCCCTCTCAGGCGTGCATTTTTACTTTTCTCTCCTAACCTCTAAAGGACCCCCCACGAGACTTGCAACCGGGGAGCAGTGGGCGTGTCCTGAGCTCGCCCCCTGAGTGTCTCCAAGGCCCCCTTTCTCTGACTCTCCAATGAGCTGACAGCAGCCCCGCCTGGGCTCACTCCTCTCCTGTAACGTTTCTAGACAGCCAAAGCAGCCGTGCCTAGACTCTCTCCTGTACTTCTAAGCTCTTCCTTTGTTTCGCTGTCACCAGCTTTAATAAATATACTCTCAAAAAAAAAAATCATTCATTGACGAATGATGGGATACATTTTGAAAGATGTGCCACTAGGCAATTTCATCACAGTGAACATCTCAGAGCGCACTTACACAAACCCAGGTAGTACAGCTTAACTGTGATTCCAGGCTGTGTAGTATAACCTTCTGCTCCTAAGTTACAAGCCTGCACAGCATGTTTCTGTATAAAACACAAAATTATATCAATTACAAGAGACTGTGCAATCCTACAGTGAATGTAGGGTATATGAGGCTCCTGCCTACATAACACAGCATACTGTTTTATAGCAAAACTTTTTTATAAATAGAGTACACTCTAAAATAATGATAAAGAGTATAGTATAGTAAGTAAATCATTAACATAGTTGTTTATTATCATTATCAAGTATTATGTACTGTACATAATTGCATGTGCTAAACTTTTATGCAACTGGCACTGCAGTAATGCATTTTGCTACAATATTATGAGCTACAAGTCAGGAGGTAGGTGGTAGAAAATTTTCAACTCCATTACAGTCTTAAGGGACTACTGTTGTATATGTGATCCATCGTTGACTGAAATGTTATGTGGCGTATGGCTGTGTGTATGTGTGTGTGTTTATTTACTTAATCAGTCAATCTGATTGGTAACTGTAGAGAATCTAGGAAATATAGTAAAGTATAACTTTTTACTACCCTCAGTTACTATTTTAGTGTATTTCCTTTAATCTTTTCCCCAGTTCTAGTTCTTATTCTAAATTAGAAGTATGATTATATTCCATATCAGTATAAAATCCTACTTTTAAAAAATAATGTATTGATTCATTTAGAGAGAGTGAGAGAGAAACATCCATTCACTGCCCCACCCATGCAACCACTCAGTGGCTGCCTCCTGCGTGCACCCCAACTGGGGATTGAACCCACTGCCTTGGCACATTTGGGATGATCTATGTGGCCAGGGCCAAATCCTGTCTTTTCTGATTTGACATTACATTGTAGGCTTTTCATCATATCATTAAATCTTCTTCAGAAACATTTTTGATACTATTCAAGTTTTACTGAAGTGTAATGTATATCTTTATACACAGAGTCAGCTGCATTAAGTACACTGTTTAATTGTAAGTCTTGGTGACTTTTTACATCTATAGGCCCATGTAACCATCACCCAGCTCAAAATTCAGAATGTTCAGCCCTGGCTGGTGTAGCTCAGTGGATTGAGTGTGGGCCTGCGAACCACGTGATCGCGGTTCGATTTTCAGTCAGGGCACATGCCTGGGTTGCTGGCCAGTTCCCAGCAGGGGACACACCAGTGGCAACCATACATTGATATTTCTCTCCCTCTCTCCTTCCCTGCCCCTCTAAAGATAAATAAATAAAAATTAAAAACAAAACAAAACAAAACGGAGTGCTCAGTGTCCAAGGTTTCCTCGTGCCTTTTCTTGATGAGTATCCCTTACAGAGTGGTAATGCCCTTATTTCTATCAGGTACATCAGCTTTGCCTGTCCTTAAACTTCATATGCATGGAATTACGTGTTGTGGACTTTGTGTCCACTCAACATAGTGTCTGTGAGATTCATTTGTTGCATCTGCCATTACAATATTTGTGGATTTGGGGGGAAGATAAAAACTCTCCTAACCATCCCGTTTTTAAAAGCCAATGGTCAGAATCACATTTATTTATTTATATATTCATTCATTTTAAAATTTATAAACAGAAAGATGTCCTTTATTAGAAATAACTTTTTAAAGAAAGATTTTATTTGTTTACTTTTAGAGAGAGGGCAAGGGAGGGAGAAAAGGAGAGAAACATCAGTATGAGAGAGATACATCTATTGTTTGCCTGTGGCACCCCCGGCCTGCCCCGCCCCGCCCCGCCCCGCCCCGGCAGCCTGGTAGCCTGGTACCTGGCCTACCACCCAGGCATGTGCCCTGCCGGGAATTGAACTGGTTACCTTTCTGTTCGCAGGTCAGTGCTCAATTCACTGAGCCACACCAGCCATGGCAGAATTATAGTTGAAAAAAAAGTTTTGCAGGGAAATGTCTCTGTGTTATCACTGTGTCCTCATTTGCCCACTTACAAGTATTTTTTCCACCCTTTCCTAGTCATGTGGGCACTCTTCTTAGTTTGTTGTGATTCCCTTCATTGTTTTATTTTATAAAAATAAACCAGGTAGAAATAGACTTCCTGCACTTTTATACGAAGCATAGCATACTGCTCACACCATTCTGCTCACATCTGGCCCTTTCACTTCACAATGTATCTTGGCACAATTATATAACTTTCAGAAATTGTATACCTTGTAAAGATGCCTGTCCATGTATACTTCTTTCTATCATCTAGATTTCCCAGAGTAGTATTACTGAGTCAAAGGGCATCTATATCTGTACCTTTGATAGATATTGAGACATTGCCCTTCTTAGGAGTTGTACCGACTTACATTGCAACCATCAGCAACATAAAAAATTCTAGTTCTACACTTTTTCTAGTAACATTCCATTGTAACTATGCTCACACCCAGGGGCTGCTATGGCCAGGGGCTGGACCCTCCTGATAATAGAGCGTATGGCAGCTCCTGTGTGCAACAGGGAGATGGATTCCAGAGAAACAGCGCTCTGTACACAATATGGACTGCAGTTGCCCCCTCCCCCATCTGCAGGGGATACGTTTCAAGAACCCCCGTGGATACCTGAAATCGCAGATAGTACTGAACCTTATATAGACTGCTTTTCCCTGTACATATTTACCTGTGATAAACTTCAGTTTATGAATTAGGTACAGTAAGATTAACAGCCAGTAATAAAATAGAACAATTAGAGCAATACTGTAATAAAAGTTATGTGAATGTGGTCTCTCTTTCAAAACATCTAATTGCACTGTGCTCACCTTCTTGTGATGCTGTGTGATGACACCGTGCCAGTGTGAGGAGACAAAGTGAGGGGGAGATGCTGCCGCAGGGATGATTCACATCCTGGGCAGGATGGAGCGGAACGGCATGAGATTTCATTGCACTACTCAGAACGACATGCAATTTAAAACTTGTGAACTGTTTATTCCGGTAATTTTCAATTTAATATTTTCAGACTGCTGTTGACTGCAGGTAACTGAAACCGGGGAGAGTGAAACTGTGGATCGGGGGGTGACTAACTACACGGATATGCACTTTATGAAGTAATTGTAATTTCCCCCTTATTGGTGATGCCTGTGGTCATCTGGCCAGGTTTAAATCCAAAGTGCAATTTAAATAGCTTGGGATGAGTTTCTGAGCAGGTGTGTGCCTGCTTCGCCCCAGTGCCCCTGAGTGCTCTGCTGGCTCCTCCCAGGGGGTGTAATGCTGCGCAGATCCCTGTCTGCCCCTCCTTCAGCTGGGCCTCATCCAAGGGCAGGGAAGTGTGTCTGAAAAGCTGTGTCCTGCCAGCATGCAGAGAATGCCAGTGTCGGGAGAGTTGTGGGTGCCAGGGCTGAGTCAGGAAGGATTTTAGCCCATGAAGATGTGAGTACTGCATATTAATCTTTGTGTTCAAACCTTTCTTCTCTCACCTGGATTTTCAGCAGGTCATAAATAAAAGTATCAGGACATACATATTCATTTTTTTAGAGTAAAGGCTTAAAACTGGGTTCTGGCTTTAGAAAATCCCACACCTATGGTAAATATTGGAGCTGATTATAAAATGTATACTTGAGATTAGTTTTTATTAATACCTACAGTATTCTGGTGAAATGGTCACTTAAAGTTAAGAACTTCAGTTTTAGGAGCTCCCGTGCATAAATTTTGATTTGGTGTCAGTCAGGTAAAAGAAAGCAGAAACCGAGCCGTGGGGGACCTTAGGGTGAGGGGTCTGATGAACCCCAGAGAACCTACAGGAAGGAGGCAGAAGATCTTTGAGCTGGGCATGCTAACAAGTTGGTGGCTCCTTGGCGACGTGAGAGTCAGGACTAGAAGTTCAATGTTCTTCTCCTGCAGGGCATCCGGCTGACTGGAGTTTGAGCATCACGTCTTCATTTGGGTAACAGAGCTAGAAACAATCAGCAAAACAAAGAGAAGTAGGAGCCACCATTTCCTAAGGAACCATTATAGGGTGGCCATGCTCTTATCATTCTAACTGCAGCCCCTGCGGTGTGGGCCCTCTCGGAAGAAACCGAAGTTCGCCAATGACGTCAGTAATTCGTCTTAGACTTGACATACTCATCAGCAGGACCAATATTATATTTGCTGTTACAACTTGTATTTTTTGGTGTGTGTGGATGTGTGTCTTTTTTCCCTCAGCTTCATGGGGATTTTGTGTCCACAGAACTGGGGGAAATAGTATATTTTCCATCCGCAGTTGAGAAACTGCCTGTGGGGAGGGCCACCTTAAGTTATACGTGGGTTTTTTACTGGGGGGTGGGGTCTGGCACTCCTCATCCTTGCATTAACTCGAGGGTCAACTGTATTTAGTAGAACTAACAGGTGTAAAATGATAATGCATTTATAAAAGGCCTGTCTGTACTATAGGTCAGCATACTGATGCTCAGTGGGTATTTTCTGCATGTCTCCTAATGGGCACCCTTTCTTGTTACTGCCGCAGGACGGTTATGTCAGAAGCAGGCATAGACTGAATTGGAGAGAGCATATCGTAAACTTGGTTCTCCATTGCTACCAAGTAGTAAGCAAAGTTTAACGAGAGTCCATTTTTAAGTAGGAAATACTTAAAGCTAAATGTTACGTAGGTAGTTTTATTTCTAGAAGTTTCTCAGGCTTTGACATTGAGATACAACTTGTATGTATCATCGCTCCCAGTATTTGCTTGCCAAGGTAAGAGCTAGAGAGGCTGAGCGGGCTGGGGAGAGAGAAGGGACAGGGCCTTTGGTTGTCCTTTGTGGTCAGCCCTGGGAGCTCTCAGTTTCCTTGGACTTGGATGAAGATAGTCACTTTGTCTGTTTATTTAATAGGTTCCTCGTGTATAAATGGGGAAAATACAACTTCCACCTACAGATTTTTCTGATTCTGTAACGATTAAAGGTCTTAGGTCAGTTCAGGCCAGCATATAATTTATTAATGCTCAATAAATTTTAGCTAGAGTAATAACTGTTAGTATTTGCAATGATGAGCGTAAATAAGGGAGTTTGGGTAAGAGGACCTAAAATTAATGTTGGGTGCAGTTTAACTTAATTTTCCTCTTATTCGTAAGCTTATAAGCTTGTTACAAGTTCTGATGAGCACAGTTTGTTTTTTGTTTTTTCCGAAGGGCATAGGCAGGCCCTACATAGTATCTCCTTGCACAGGGTGGGGAGAGAGATGTACATGGGGAAGGTGACTGGGACAGGACAGTGGTGGCAATCAACATTAGACGTCTAGAGAAATTTGAATAGCTTTTTAATTTTCAACCACTACAAGCTTTCTTCAATGTAAAAGCTGTCCTGTTGGCTGCTGACTAATTGGTATACAAGGCTCTCACCCTGGGGAAAAATTTACTGAACCCTGTGGCCTCAGGTGGGTCAAAATGGAATGGAAGTAGAAGTGCCTTTTCTGTCTGCCGACTTTGAGAGCCCACAAGCACGGAGAAGAGACGCCCTGTCTGTCCCGGCACCCCTGTGAACTGAAAGGGGTGGGTGGACAGGCCGGGCATCCTGGAGAGCTGGTTTAGAGAGTTGTAGTGGAGGCAGAATATGTGCTGAAGCTGATGATGTCTCCGTGGCTGTCTGAAAGCAGGAATTCCTAGATTTCCAGTACTACATAGAATTAATATTATGTTAACAGTAGGCGGTGGTTGTAATGGTCCAAACAGGGCAGTTGTCTGCCTTGGTCAGTCCTTCTGAAACCTCAGCAAGCATCAGAATCCTTTGGAGGACTGCTTGAAACAGCTTGCTAGGCCCCACCCCAGGGTTTCTCATTCAGTAGCTCTGGCATGGGGCTTGAAAATCTGCGTTTCTCATGAGTTCCCAAGTAAGACTGCTGCTGCTGGTCTGGGGACCACACTTTGAGAACCGCTGTCCTGCAGGGCTGCAGGCCCAGTTTGAGTTAAGGTATGCACCTCATGGCACAGCTTACTAAATAGCAGCATTGTAGGGAGGAGTAAACCAAAGGGGATTTGGAACCTCAGGTGGCCACTGACTGACGGCCACCAGCTCTGAGGACTGAGGTGTTCCGTGCCTTGTGGCGTTCCTGTTGGGGAGCGCTGGCGTAAGATGCATGGGTATTAAAATACAATATGTACCTGGATTTTTATTTCTAGAGCAAGGAGTGCGTACATGATACTGCTCACTGAATATGAGGTTTCTACAGCTCACCTTCTCCCAAAGCTCTGTTGACAAGTCACTGCCTCCTAGGGAGTTTCAGAAGTCATTTTTGTTGGTACATGATGGGCCACATGCGTTTCGGTTGGGGACATTGTGTTTGCTAAATCTTCAGTGCCATTTGACCAACAGGAAATTACTCAGACTCGCTCAAACCTGGTCCGTGCATGATCTTTTCATTTGTGGGGTTAGTACATTTGGGAGCATCTGCCTTCAAGAGGCCACAGGTGGAGAAAAGACTTAGGGAACTTGCTGGAGGCAATTTTGAGGCTCTTGCTGTGGGGAGCATCTTGTGGGTTTAATACCATAAAACAGGAAAAACGAGTTGGACCACTTACTGGTATGAAAGTGGATGCAGGTGGTAAAACTGGAGATGGTACTTTGAGATTAAGGTTTGTCTGTTGTCTTTCTCTGCTGTGATTATCAAGCAGGAAAAGTCCTTCTGTTTCCCTTTGAAGGGTGGTGTTTCTGCACTCTGGCCCACACAAAGGCACCTAGTGACTAAAGCAGCATTCAGATTTTGTGTAAGAAGCTGTTTTTACCACATTAGTCTAACAGGCAAATGAAACTCTGCAAACTGGATCCACCTCACCTCTCATCAGGGTGAGGTGAGGAGTTAAGGCAATGTTACAGGGACTAGTCAGTACCCAGACAAGATGGGTGCCTCAAGCCACATGTAAATTACTAGGTGGCAGTTTGCTACGGGAGAAAGAGCTGGCCTTTGGAGCCAGGTGGGCCAGTGTTCGAATCCCCACACTGCTTTCTGTGCGACCTTGAGCAAATTAATTTTAACACAAAGGCTCAATTTCCTCATCTGAAAGTGGAAATAATTGTATCAACTCGGGCAATGGAGAAGAATACACATGGCCATAAATACTCAACAGATGAACTTTCCATTTCATTCTCAGAGGCGGCAGCTCCTGTTAAATTGCTTCACCAGTTGGATGCAGGGGGAGACTGACTCTTTCTCCCTTGAGTGAGCAGAAGGAATAAAGACAGGATGAGGAGGTGGGGAATGGCTGTCCTTGCTCCTTTTGCTTGTGCTGATTCCAAATGACACATGAAGTTGTTTTGCATGGAGAGAAGTGTTTTCCCCAGACTTTGTTTTGGGGGACAGACTTGCTTTCAAAGGGCCCTAAACCATTCTGCTTTTTATTCTTTCTGTCCATCTGGGTCCCAAGTGAGGAAACGCATTGATTGATGGCAGGGGCTTGGAGGATGGCTGAAGGGAGCCACCCGCTTTGTCCTTTGGGCACCCCGTGGGGTTTTAGGGTGCTTTCATGAAGGAATGTTAGGTTGTCACAAAGATTTCTTTCATAAGTGACATAATCAGAACACTTGTAATGAGTGCAATTAAATTTTGAATAAAATTTTGTCCTCCTAAATACCTCTTGCGAAGAGCTTTTGAAATGACTTCATTTGAATTTAGTTCACTTTAACATTTCAGAAACACTCTTGTTCTTTCTGGGATTGAAATATAAATCTTGGTAAAACTTTTCCTGTGTCTTGCCCTAAATTAATTATTCATGTTCCTGGAATTAAACAAGGTCTGTGGAAGTGCTTGTCTTTTTTGAATGTAGTCTAGAGAGTGAATCCGAGTCATTTTTTGGTTGCGTGAGGTGCACGCCTGTCCTTCCCTGTGCTGTATGTTTCCTTTTTTATAGTCTGCCTGTTGGGGGGTGGGTGTGTGGAGGACCAGGGGCTCCTCCAGCAGATCCCTGAGGAGGGAAGCTGGTGGGCCCTGCTGGGTGGGTTTCTGCTGCCCACAGCTGGCTTCCCACTTCACTTGGGTCTCCTCCCCACTGGAAGGCCCTGGGGTCTGAAGCACTGGATCCCCCTTCCAGGATCCTCCCCACTTCAGAGCAACAATTCCAGCATTTGGTTTCTGGAGTGTTGACTCTCCAACGTTTCTGTCCCCTCAGAACTTGGTAGAAGACAAATCTTCCTTAATTCGTGTTTTTACTTCTGTCCCTAATTTCTCAGAGCTGTTCCCAAGATACTTAAGGAAAATTGCTCACCATTTGTTGTTTAGAAGTAAGCCTAATTTTTCTCAGTTTCTAAATCTTTTAAATTTTATTTCTTACAGTGATTACAGTGGTGGGGATTTTCTTAGTATGTGTATGTGTTTTAAAGAAGTTGAACTACACCATCAAGTCTTGTGGGTTGGCTGGGTGGGGAGTCCATCAGTAACAAGAGTGAAGCTCAGAAATCCTAGGACACACAGGTTGAGGCCTCCCTGTATAAATTACTAGTACGTGGTCACTCCCCACTGAGGCTTCCCCCTTCCTTCTCCTGTCCTTTCAAAATGGCAGCTTTATACTCACTTTGCATTGGTACCATGAGAAAAAGTAGTATTTTAGCTTTTTTTTTTTTCATAAAAAGGGAAGCATAAAAAGGAAAAAAAAACAGACCTTACTCCTTGTTTTACAAATATGTTTTGTCTCTGCCTCTACAATCTTAAAGCTCCTTTTAAGGACACAGTCTGCTTATGCTTTTTTTAATCTGTCTGGGGATTTCTTTAAAACTACATTTACTGGGGTGAGCCCTGGCCAGGTAGCTCAGTTGGGTAGAACATCATTCCAGTACCAAGCTGGTCCCTCCCCAGTCAGGGCACATAGAATCAACCAGCAAATGCGCAACTAAGTGGAACAGCAAGTCAGTGTTTCTCTTTCTTGCTTCCTCTCTCTCTAAAATCAATAAAAATAAAAATTAAAAAAATTATTGGGCTGACATTAGTTAAAAAGTTTTATAGGTTTCAAGTATCTAGTTCTATAATACATCATCTGTCTATTGCCTTGTGTGTTTAACATGTCTGGTATGTTATAAAAATGTGAACTTATCACAAATGTGTATCTCATCCTTTTGCTGAGCCCGTGCTAATAATTAATTTTCTTTGTATTGTTCCAACTTTAGTATATGTTCCGCCAAAGCAAACAGTACTTTGGAATTTTTTGTGCAGTTATATAAAAAAAGGTTTCAGTAACCAAAGGCCTGCTGGAGGGTGAAGCTAGCGGACAAGTTAGTCCAGTCCTGCTGATTCAGAGATAAGGTCGCTCACAGCTGCTCATGTAATAAGGTTTTTGGATACACACAGTGTAGAGCGGCAGTAAGTGAGGTAACCTTTGTGTAGCAAACTCTGGGTTACTGATCTGTGCTGCGGACTATCCAGGGAGACCCAAAGAGCAGGCAGGGGACGGCCCAGGGAGAGGTGGTGGATTGTAGCAGACGTTTCCCAGTGAGGCCCGTATTTAAATCCCACATGACCATTTACTGGGTATAGGTCTTTGGGAAAGTTGTCGAGCTCTCTGAGCCACAGCTTCCTCATTTCTGAAAAGGGAATCATAGTATTTACTTGTAAGGTTGTGCCTTCTAGATGATGTATCAGTTCAGCATTTGGCACATTGTAAACAGGCAGACAGAGATGGCTTTTAGAACAGGTGACTGCCTACTGAGGTTAGAGTTAATGGGAGCAAGCCATCACAGTGTGTGTGAACAATTGTTCCACAGTGCAGAGTGCTGTGTGGGTGGGAGGATTGTGTCCACAGGTGCTTGCGGAGATAGGACGACAGATAGGTGCCTCACCCAGCAGGGACACATGTGGAAGGCCTCCAGAAGGTAGTGCCATTACTAGTCCTTGGTAGTGAGCCAAGACTTGAAGCCCAATTAAGGCTTAGCTGGCAAAGGAAAGAGGAAGAACATTCCATCCCAGAAGTCTCTACAAGGACACCCACATACCTTGGTTTTGCTTTCTCGTTTGTGAGTCAGTAGGAAATCTATCAGTTTTGAGCATCTGCTAAAGTTGTTAAAGGGAGAGAAACTGGAGAGGTGTTAAATGGGTTTTTTATTTTAAAGATTTTATGTATTTATTTTTAGAGAGAGAGGAAGGGAAGGAGAAAGAGAGAAACATCAATGTGTGGTTGCCTCTCAAGTGCTCCCTACTAGGGACCTGGCCTGCAACCTAGGCATGTGCCCTGACTGGGAATCGAACTAGTTACCCTTTGGTTTGCAGGCTGGCACTCAGTCCATTGAGCCACACCAGCCAGGGCAAGATGTGAAATGAGTTTTAAAGAAAAGGAAGTCTTTTTGAATTCTGCTGAAGTCTCCAGAATAGGAATAGGCCTTTGGCTTGGCAGAGCTTTTTGCCTGTGAAGCTTGGTGATGGAGTCAAGTCCTAAGGAATTCGTCAGGAGAGCCAAGAGTGGTCCCCACCCAGCCCCCCTGTGGTGGGATCTAAGCACACTCCCTGGCAACCCACCCACTGGTTTCCCAGTTGCTGCCAAGCTCCGCTTTCAAGAGGAAATGATTTCATTCCTTTCTGACTCATGGGAATATTAAACAATCAAGAAGACCTCCATGTCCTTAGAGGAGTGGGTAAATAAATACTTCGACATGTGATACTGCAGTGATAGGAAAAGGAGCAGGTCATGTTATGATGCTATACCTAACAGGAAACAAGATGTAAAGTGTGTGTTGCAAGGAAATACACTGTATTGATACTGAGCCTAATTGCAAGTATTCACAGTTGCAAAATAATCCAATTCACTGAGCCATACCAGCCAGGGCAAATTTTTAGGTGAAATTTAAAGAATGTTGGATCTACTTCGTGAACTCTAACAATGTTGGAAATCTAATCAGCTATGCTTATTTAATTTAAATTTTCCAAAGTTTCTGTGGGAAACCTTTCATGTTAACAAAGCATAGTCTCTAATATATACTCGTTCTTAGAACAAACTCACTGGAAAGCAGAGGGGCTGGCAACAATGTTGTGACTGCACTGTATAGGCTGTTAATAATAGAGCCATGGAGAATGTATGTTAAGGGCGACTACGCAGATTTCATTAAGGAACTATAGCAGAAATCAGTTTGAATTTAATTACTTCTGTGGTTTTAATGGTCCATATTTATGGTGAATAGATTAAGAAGAGCCTATGTCCTTGGTCCTAGCTAAGAGGTGTTCCAAGTGTGGTCCTCAGACAACAGCATAAACATTACCCTAGAACTTGTTAGAAATGAGAATTCTCACTCTAGCACAGACCTAGCTTAGATAAATGAGATTAGTCTTCCTAATATGGGGGAGGAGCAGTTAGGTGGGTAATTATTCCACCTAATCCTATCAAGATGAGAGGTAATTGGGATTTTTTTTCTTCTTTGTAATTCATTCTGGACTTGTGTTTGTAAAGATACTGATTTGACTGTTACCACTAATAATAACAAGCAGTCATTACAGGTTGATACTATTTAATGAGCCCAGTAAATACTAGATCATTTTATGTATATTTTTCTCCATTTCTTCCCCCTTTAAATTATAGGCTAAATAATACCTGTGTCTCTTGGGGCTGTTTCTTTAGGTTAAAAATGTGTCTGCAGGCACACAAGACATGCCTCCTCCCCCTTTGGACTATGTGGACGGAGTGTACAGTCCCGTGGCCTACTCCTCCAACGGTAGAGTGAATGACAAGCGGGTATATCCAGAGTCCTCCTATAAATCAACACCGTAAGTAGAATGAGTCTAAAAACTGAGTGTCTGCACATTTGTAGATCAGGTGCTGTTTTGTTCCATTTATTTTTTTAAAAATCCAATAGTTTGCATGAAGGCTGGAGACCCATCTTGGCATTGTAGGTGAATGCCTAGGGTGATTTGGAAGACAAGGAGAGTGGGACTGTGCAGTTGGGTTCTCTTCCCCTTCCAAGCTGAAAGTGCGTTTCTCCTGATGATTTAACAGGTATGTGGTAGGTTAGGTTCTTTCACTCTAGGAATGTGGTTCTCTTTCCTACTTCAGGTTTTCAATTTAGGTGTGGGTAAAAGGACGTTAGTGATGGATAGCAGAGCTAAAGTGCATTTCTTAGTCTCTCCTTTTGCCTATAATTATTAGATCTCGTTAAAAGTATTGAATAAGGACAAACAGTCAGGAGGCTTTGGCTAGAAATAAATGATAAAAATTTACTCAAGGGTATTAGAGTTTGCAAACTGGTAACATATCTAGGTAAAAACCTAGAAGTGTTCCAAAGAAGGAAGAAAAGTTGAGTTCTTACAGTACAAGTCACAGCCTTGAGAGTAATCAGTCCTGCGTTCTTAGCCCTCGCACTGGTCCAGGACACGTATCAGTCAGATGTCAGGCAGTCTGGATGACAGATGCCAGGTGGTCAGGAGGATGGGTACCAGGAGGTCTAGTCCTGTCCTAAATCCTTTAGGGGGTAGTCACAGGGCTATCCGTAAGTTTGATGGATGTCTGGGCATTACCTAGGTATTGGCTTAGGCCTGAAAAGTTCAAAAGTTGAAGATCCCAAGCAAGTTAAGGTAAGAAAAAGAATCATTTCCTCATGCCTCAACCTTCATAATGTTAAATAATTTAGTAGCTTGGTTAAAATGGTTCTATTTTATATTTTCCTTGTCTTCACTTTTTCCTCAGTAGAAAGGGGAGATTGCTCATTGATCAACTCTGTCTGCATACATGTTTATTAAACCATAAGGCTTCATTTAAATTCATGAATTATGAGATCTCCTTTGCTGTGCTAGAGCCTCCATGTTGCCTGTAGGTTTTGTTTTACATACAGTGTGAAAAAAACCTCATAGTGGCCTGGCCTGTGGCTCGGTTGGAATGTCATCCTGTACACTGAATGATTGTGAGTTTGAATCCTGGTCCGGGTACTTCCCTAGGTTGCAGGTTTGATCCCTGGTCAGGGCACGTATGGGAGGCAGCAGAGCAGATGGATGTTTCCCTTTCATATCAATGTTTCTCTCTCTCTGTCTCTCTCTCTCTTTCTTTCTAATCAATAAACATATCCTTGCCCTGGCTGGTGTGGCTCAGTGAGTTGAGCACTGAACTGCAAACCAAAGGATTGCAGGTTCGATTCCCAGTCAGGGCACATGCCTGGGTTGCAGGCCAGGTCCCCAGTAGGGGGCAGGTGAGAGGCAACCACATATTGATGTTTCTCTCCCTCTCTTTCTGCCTCCCTTCTCCTGTCTCTAGAAATAAATAAATAAATTCTTTTTAAAAAATATAAACATATCCTTGGGTAAGGATTAAAACAACAAAACAAAACCTCATAGTGAGCTTCTGACCTGGAGCAGGTACCATTATAGTTATTGAAATGGTGTCCCCTTGTGGTTTCAGTTTTCCCTAAAGACTAATTCTAATTCAGCTTAATGACTGGTGAGTGAAGGATGCTGGAGGTGTTGTTAAGGACTTGGATGTAATTTTTGCCTAAGGATGGTAAGTTACTGTTGCTATAAAGAATTCTAGAACTCCAAATTCCTTTCTAGACTGAAGAAAGAAGGCTTCTCTTTAGCTAGTTTGATTGTTCTTAGTTAAAGGTTTATCTGTTGGAAAACTGTTTTTTAAAGTTTTATTTCAACTCCACACCCTTATTTAGTGGGCTGGGTTACATAGAGATCCACTCTGAGTGCAGTTTGGGTGGCTGAAACCCCATAAAGTGACACCAGCAGCTGAGTTTGAAGACAATAGATTGATTATTATCCTGCAGTGGAATTTGGAAACACACTAGCAGTCTGCCTTGCCCTCCAAATATTTTGCTTTGCTTTGCAGAACTGACCTCGCTGTTCATTTCAATTGTGAATGATTTGGAGGAAGAACATTTTCACCGTTCTCCTCCTTCTCTTCGGATTTTAACAAAAACCAAAGCACTCGAGGGTAATAAGGGCAAAGGTACATTGTAGCAATACAGTCCTTGTGAAAGCTTTAAGTTACAATTTGCGGGCGGGACTTTTGCACATAGAAAATAAGTGTCTGTAATGCATGCGACCAGCTGAGCCTCTAAAGGAGCTGTAAGGCCTGCGTGGTCACACAGCATTCCCATGTGCTGTCCCTTTTCATGAAAACCAAGATGGGTTCACCGTAAGTAGAACCTTCTGATAGAATGAGTCTAAAAACTGAGTATTTGCACATCCATTTGGAACAGTTTAAAAACCTTACTTATTCTTGAGTAAGCCAATACATTCATAATGTAAAATTTAAAACGGAAAAATAGACCTCTAGGTCCTCTCTCTAGAGACAGCTCATACTACCAGTTTCTTTTATATCCTTCCAGAGGTTATTTTTAAATACAGTATGCTGGCCAAATATGAATATTGGTTATTTTTTTCTTTTTCTTTTTTTTAAGGTAAGATTTCCTTTGTTTTTTCATTTCTTAGTTTTTTTTTAATTTTTGGAGAGAAGGGAAGAGAGGGGGAGAAACGTCAATGTGTGGTTGCCTCTCATGTGGCCCCCACTGGGGACCTGGCCCACAGCCCAGGCATGTGCCCTGACTGGGAATTGAACCAGTGACCCTTTGGTTTGCAGCCCATGCTCAATTCACCTGAGCTACACCAGCCAGGGCTGGTTATATTTTTCTTTAAAAATATTAGCATATTATGTTTTTTAAAGGTTTTACTTATTTATTTTTAGAGAGACGGGAAGAGAGGGAGAAAGAGAAACACAGATGTATGAGAGGTACATCAATAGGTTGCCTCTTGTGCGCCCCCAACTGGGGACCTGGCCCACAACCTAGGCATGAGCCCTGACTGGTAATCGAACCAGCTACATTTTGGTTTGGAGGCTGGCACTCTAAAACTACTGAGCCATACTAGCCAGGGCTAAAAAATACTAGCATATCAAATGCCTTGTTAGCTATGTATTTTGCAGTTGTTCATATTGGTATACAAAGAGTTTACTGGCCTGTTTCACAGCTGCATAATATTCCATCAGTAATTTATTTTATTAATCCCATATAGACTGCTGCAGGGAATCAACTTGCATACTTATCACTTTACACATATGTCAGTATATCTGGAGGAAAAGCAAAATTGCTGGGCTAAAGGAAATTATGTATTTAATTTCATTCGATGTGCTCA
Organism: Sturnira hondurensis; assembly: GCF_014824575.4. NCBI lineage: Eukaryota > Metazoa > Chordata > Mammalia > Chiroptera > Phyllostomidae > Sturnira > Sturnira hondurensis. Next base: position 120,362 of record NW_028093589.1, read on the forward strand.
AACTGTAGTCCCAAAGGTCCTCTCGGGCCTTTTGTCATCAGTACTCCCACCCCCACCACTCTTTTCGTGCTTATCACAACCTATTAGTTTAGCTTGTTACTGGAGTTCTTTTTTAAAAAAATTTTATTTATTGATTTTAGAGGGAGGAAGGGGGAGAGAGAAAAAAAACATAGATTTGTTGTTCCACTTATTTATGCATTCATGATTGATTCTTGTTTGTGCCTTCACTGGGTATCAAACCCACAACCTTGGTGATTGGGACGACACTCTAGCCAACTGAGCTACCGAGCCAGGACCTGTTATTAAATGGAATTATATAGTAATTACTCTCATATTTGGTTCCTCTTTCTTGTCATAATGTCCTATACCTTAGAATTTCAGTGCTGTTAGAATTACTCGTGGATTAGATGACAGCAGAATTCAGTTGAAGATGATTGCTACTTCACCCTTTCTAAGTGAATTTGGAAGAGTCCTGTGAGGTCCACTCCCTACTATACTGTCCGCACTCGGGATGAATTAACCTTAATAAGTCATGGAAGTTGAGTGTTGATACTACAGAGAGCGTTCATGGCAGGATGACACCCCAGAGTGACAGAAAAGACAGACCACTGCTTGGTAGTAGCAAATGGGCTGGTGGGGTGATCTGTGAGGGCTTTTTGTGTGAGTTGTAGGAATTCGCTGGTTCACGTAAGGCCTCAGGATGGGTCTACGTCAGGCATGGCATGATCCAGGGACTCATGAGATATCAGGGCTCTTGTCGCTGTGCTGCCTTTATTCCCAGTTGTAGCAGGGTGAGTCATCCACATTCCTCAAGCTGCGCTGGTCTTCCATCCCAGGATTAAGAAATGGAATTTCCCTTTCCCAAAACTTGCCTTTCAAATCTGTTGAATAGATTCCGATTGGCTCTTTTGGGTCATTGTCATCTCCAAGGTCAGGAAGATGAAATTTCTAATTAGCGAGGCCTAGTTACTTCCCCCAATAGTGGTGACAGTTCTAACAGCCATGTATATGATGGACATCATTCTGGCAGTCAAGGCAATGATGTTGATCATGCATTGTTTCTCCCTCATTGAAACTGGTGTCATCAGAAAACAGGATTCTTGTAACTGTTTTTAGTTCAGTAATTGCCTTGAACACCTGCCATGTACACACAGTGCTGGGCCAGTTGCCATGGGAATACAAAGGCCATGCTCTCATGGAGGTTGCAAACTAAGAGGCGTTGAAGAAAGTATTGAAGAAAGTGAGTAATAACTACATTGAGACTTGGGGCAAGATAAGAGCAGCAAGAGCATGTGGGGGTGTGTAGGAGAGAGTAAAACAAATGAATAAAAAAGAATCAACCCAAAAGCTACAAAAGGGAGAACTTCCAACACAGGGAGACTGAGTTGGCTACTGGGGAAAGTACACAGCTGGCTACCTGTTCTGTGCTGTGCATGTTTTTCCCAGTAGGATTTGTGTCTGAAAGTAGATGTGAAAGAAAAAAGTAGGTTCCAAGATTATTGAGAGTATATATATTCCCTAGCTCTTAAATTTATATATACTATTTTAAAAACATTTTTTGAAAGATTTTATTTATTTATTTTTAGAGGGGAAAGGAAGGAGAGAGAGAGAGAGAGAAATATCAATGTATTTGATATTTGGTGTTGCTTCTGGTGTGTCCACTGCCAGGAACTGGCCTGCAACCCAGGCATGTGCCCTGACTGGGAATCGAACCGCAATCGTGTGATTCCCAGGCCCACGCTCAATCCACTGAGCTACACCAGCCAGGGCAATTTATGTATACTTTTATTGCTAAGCATTTTGTTTTCAGCTTTTATCCTGTAGGAAGTATGTTATTCCTTAGCATTTCAAAGGACATAGGAAGAGATAGAAAACTTCCAAGGTAAAGATTTATAATATCAATAACTAATAAAAAATTGTGGGAGGAAACCTGCTTTAATTCATTTTTTTAACTTAATGTATTGTTTTTAGAGAGTAACAGGGAGGGGGAGGAGAGAGAGAAAGAGAGAAATAGAGACACCGATTTATTATCCTACTTATTTGTGCATTCATTGGTTACTTCTTGTATGTGCCCTGACTGGGGATCGTACTTGCAACTGTGTTATATCAGGACAGTGCTCCAACCAACTGAGCTACCCAGCTAGGACTTAATAATTTTGTTTTTTTCTAATTTATTTTGCCCTTTAGCTTCCTTCCCTTCTAGCTCCCACCTGCTCAGATAAACTGAATGCATGCTAAAGGTTTTGTTTGTCACCTGAAGGTAGTATGTCTATGAACTTGTTTAATTATTAACTCATGGAAAAAGTCACATTTTCTCTTTTGTAAGTACTATTAACATAGCACACAAAGCCATGTTATCCTGAATAAATTTAGAAAGAAGAAATAAATACCAGCATCACCCCCAACTGCCAACACACGCACAGATAGACACCCACCAAAGCTTTAGACTTCGACAACCAGAATCAAGCAGTTCTGGATTACCTAGAAAAGAGAGTAAGCTTCGTTGATAAAGCTCAAGATTATAGTTGCTAAGTTGAAAGACTTCAGAAAATCTGTAGATGTCTTTAATGGTTGGGAAGTCTGAGGTGCTTTTTTAAAACCTTCCTTCCCTTTCTCTGCCCCTTCTCCAGCTCTGCTACAAGGGAAAGGGGAGCATTGCATTTCTAGTACTCAGAGTGGTGTACAGTTGCCAGAGCGCTTGGTATTTTATTCTGGGTCAAGCTTTGGTTTTAAAACTGTGGCAGGCCCTGGCTGGTGGAGCTCAGTGGTTGAGTGCCCGCCTGCGAATCAAAGGGTCACTGGTTCAATTTCCAGACAGGGCACATGCCTGGGTTGTGGGCCAGGTCCCCAGTAGGGGGCGCTCAAGAGGCAACCACACATTGATGTTTCTTTCTCTCTCTTTCCCCTTCCTTCCCCTCTCTACTCTAAAAATAAATAAATAAAATCTTTTTAAAACAGATTGTAGCAGAAACATTACTATGCAATGAAAAATCTGATGCAATATTGAATGATTGCATTAGAAAAGTAAGTGTAATGGTAACAACCCTTCCATTCCATCCATTTTCTGATGCTTCAGGATTAACAAAGCAATTTTTTAAAAAAGTCTTAATTAATTCTTTTTATCTACTATGATATAAAGCTTTTTAGTTTTTTGGATTTAATTTTTCTAGTTTAAATTTTTAGTGTTTTTAGCCTTTTGAAATACCTTGAAAAGATACTTGATGTATAGGACTCTACAGTTAATATTACAAAGACCTGTGTCTCAGAGTCCACTTCCAAAGGTGTTGAGTAGATCTGTCTGTGCATTCCTCTTCTCCACTCAACATTCTGAAAACCTGTAGCAAAGATTCATGACCATTACTTTCCTGACAGACTCTTGTGGAGTATGTCTCTGGCACAGGTCAGGTGAGCACATCTTCCAGATCAGCCTGACCTAAATAAAACCTTAGATCCATTTTACTTAGAAGGTTTACAAACGGGCTTCTCTTGTAGAGGAACCTCAAAGCTGCTTGCCTGCATCTGAGCTGGTGTTGCACTGAATGCAGACGCCAAGGGTCTGGTCCGTGTTGAACATGTGAACTGCTTGAGTGAATGCACCTATGTGTAGATCTCTGTAGGGGGGGCTCTGCCCCAAGAGCACTTGCCCCCCATGGATGAGAATAAGTCTATCAAGACATGATCTGCTTGAGGAGGAAAGGTGGCCAGTCTCTCAAAGGAGAAGGGCCAGGAACCTGTTCCTCAATGGGCTTTTATTGGGTTCAATTTGCACAGAAATACAGGTAAAGCTCATCAGTCATTGTCAGGCAGTAATGATCAAACAATAGATAACATTCAAAGAACTGGGAGGGCTTATTCTGAGTCAGGGTCAGTTAGCTAAAAGGCTATAAAACTTTGGGAAGCAAACTCATTTTATGCTTGGATCCTTACCATTTATATTGAGGGCATTCTTATAGTAAAGCAGGTTTCACAGAATTTTAAGTATCCTTTTCTTAGGCCTGATTGCCTGGGGAACTGCCCTTTCCAGCATAGGCTGTACCCACCTCTGGCATTGTTTTAGGCTTAAGTCAGGTTCGGGGTGCGGGCAGCTAAGAGATTAGGAGACTTCTTGCAGACAGAATGAGCACTTAGGCTATGTCAAAGCTGAGGGGTGAGGGTCCATCACTCCCTTTTTCTATAGTCCTTCCCTAATGGCCCCATTGTAACCATGCCTGTTTTAGGTTGTCACTCCCTTGAGGAATCTTTCCCGTCAGTGGCTAACCAGTCATCTACCCAGGGCCAAGCAGGGTGAAGTAAAGGGGGCAGAAGTGACGCCCCTGCTGGGAAGATAAGCTTTGTCTCCTTGGTAGCTTATGGTCCCCAAGTCTGTTACTCAGCCTTAGCCATGGGGGTTACAGTTTCTGAAACCAGGCAGGGTGGTTCCTAACAGATCTCCTAATAGTCACTGTGCTGCTCTTTGTGCTTACAGTGCTCCCGCAAAGGTGTGTAGTGTGCTCAGTGATCACTGAACAGTAATTCCTGTTTTATTAGGGTGCCCGAAGTGGTACAGGAACTTCCAGTGACTTCGCCCATAAATGACTTCAGGCAGCCTCATTACAGCAGCAATGATAACTTCGAGACACCTTCTAAAAGGGCTCCCACAAAGAGGAGGGCAGGGAAGCCGAAGAGGCCAGAGCAGGACCACTACGAGACGGACTACACGACGGGCGGCGAGTCCTGCGAGGAGCTGGAGGAGGACTGGGTCAGGTACGGCTCGCCTCTGGTGCTGGAGCACCGCACGGCTGACCTTCACGCTGTGGAGCCCTTGCCTCCTGAACTGGGGCGGATGGTATAATTCCGTTCTTTGCCAGCCAGGACTAGAGACTTAATGTTTTTCCTTAGTGCTCTTTCGTCATAAAGTGGGTGTGGAGCGGGTAGGTTTGGCTGTAACCATGGCTTAAAAACACTTTCAATAGCCCCCACAAAATGGCTGATAACGTTCACCAGGGCGCCTACTTTACCAGGTCACCCAAGACAGGCCTTTCAAACAAATAAAATACAAGTAAAGAGAAACTTTATTTTACCGATTATAAAATTCCCGGACTGGTGCTACATATGGCTTTGCTTCGGCATTTACTTTTAAGCTTTCATGATGCGACCAGAGATTCTTCTAAAAGTTTCTCCAGAGGACTTGGGAAAAGAGTTCTGTAAACAGTTAACAATTTAATGTTCTGGTCAAGGTTGTGGCTGAGTCCCTCTATGTGTGCGTCAGAGGGACTGGTTTTGTTCCGGTCCATCACCACCAACTCTGCTCGTGTTTGACGTGCAGCCTTTTTATGCCCGAGCATTGTGAGGATTGGGGCACAGATTGGAAACGCTGGTGGTGCAGATGGTGATTGATCAGAGATTGCTTCTCAAGGTGTTAGGGATGGCGGGGGGTGTGTAGTCTGAATTCCCCTCCTCACCGGCGGTTCTCATGCCTCATTTCCCCTTCTGTCCTTCAGGGTCCTTGGCCTACTTCAGCCATTTATCTGTGAAGTACTTACTTTTAGAAATCCTGAATTCTGTTTCCATTTGAGTGAATTCTTTAATTTCTTCTCTTTGTAAAATGAAGATACTAGAGTGATTTAAGTCTAAAATTGCAGATTTTGTGTTGCAGTGAAGTTTCTTAGTCTTGTTAAACAACTCAGAGTATTTCCTCCATGAATTATGGGTGAATAGCATTATCTTCATATGTAAATAATAGCTGGTATACCGAGAGATCCAGGGGATCACAATTGTAGAGTTTTTTCCATAGCTTAATGCATTGCCAATGATCTGTACAATGAGCATGCATTTTTAGACAGGTACATTTGAAGGTCTAATTTTATAATCAAAGGACTTAAGCTATTTCCACTTAGGAGAAACAAGACCAAGATCAAAAACAAGAACAACCAAAAAACCCCCATACCCCCAAACAGCCTGAAAACTATGGGTGGTGGTGGAAAATAGCCAGCTGCCTGCCAGTCAGCTGCTCTGTCACTGCAGAGGTGACAGCATCCTTCGTGTCCACGAATTCCAGTTTTAAGACATTAAACATATATTGCATTATCATGCCAGGAAACACTTTGAAAAACTGGAACGAGTGGATGGACCAAAGCAGTGTCTTCTCATGCACTGAACATTGCCAAAAGTTGTTTCAGAAGAAAATTGAAATACTCTTTCTTAATCTTAGTGTCGTATTCGTATACGTAGGCTCTGAAACATTGTGATGCTTACCACTTCTGTATTTCTTCCCTACAATCTCCAGTTTTATTGTTTAACCTTGAAATTTATTTACTCAAATAGCTAGTGAGAAATTAGAGTAGCTGTCCATAAAGTTGGTGTGATGTAAAAGTAGGTAATACATGTAAGTGTTCTGATAATAAGGTTCTAATAGTGTGTTCTGATAACCCAGTTCCAATAATCATATGTGCCAAAGTCTCTTCCAATATTGTCTTGTATTCCTTATCAGATAGTAACCTAGATGTTTAGAATATTACTGTTTTCTCAGCATGCATTAAAAATATTCCTTAACTTCAATTGTAAATAAACTTTTGCAGTTAGGGATTTCAGTGTCTGCGTTTCTTTTCTTTGTTTATTTAAGTTTTCCCTAAGATAGAGCAGGTTAATTTCACAGTTATTCTAGAAGAAGGGGACCTACTGGTTGAAAAAATAGTATAAAATAAAGTTGGATGCAAAGAATGGAGCCTGATTGTAGCCTTAAATCCAGGCAGAAGAGTTTAGAAATAATGGGTTAGGAAATGGAAACCATGGTAGGCTTTTGAGGAGGGGAATTACATGAAAGGAATTTTGAAAGAAAATTAAACTAGGCTGTGTGGGCTGACTGATGGCAGTTGAAGAAGCTGTGATACTAATCCAGGCCTGAGATGTACTGAAAGCCTGATTCAGGATATAACTGGAGAAGGGATGAATAAAAAGTTGAAGGGAAATAATAGGATTTGTGAGATGTAACTCTTTTTTGGGGTCTGGGCATGATTAATTTTATATGTTCCATAACACCAAATGGGATATGCCTTTATTACACTAGTCAAGCTGGGAGTTGTATTTGACATCATCCCCTAAGGAAAACATGAAGCATCATGAACTAGGAGAAATGTAGCATAATAACATTACCTAGAAGTACTCAAAGCCCTAAATTTTTCAGTTTCCATAGATAGGATAACAACACAAACGTATGTAGGGAATCCATGGCACAGTAGACTCATCTTATTTCTCGAGTCTTTTCAGATTTTTTTGTTTTTTTTTCATTACCATTCAGTCCCTTTATTCTCTTGTTTCTATGTCATGAAGAAGCTTCTTCCAGGCCACCAGAATTTCACTTTTTCCCAATTTACTATCCCCCTGTGTTTTAAGGTAGCCTACATTACGTAGATTAAAAACTCAAGTCTTGAACTGTACAGGACTAATTTTATCAACAGTTGTATTAATCTTATGTAGAATGAAGTGTTTTTAAAGCAAATGTAGATTTTTTTACCCTGTTAACATGTAGGAAAATGAAAAGAGCAAGTGAACTGGGCATCTGTTCTGTGACTCATAGCAGTCATAATTTGGCACATTCTCATTATCCTTAATATTTGGGGTGGGATTTGAAAGAGCTTCCCAAAAGTGCTTTTTTAGAAGTTGAATAGCCCTGGCTGATATAGCTCAGTGGATTGAGTGCGGGCCTGCGAACCACACAATTGCAGTTCGATTCTCAGTCAGGGCACATGCCTGGGTTGCAGGCCAGTTCCCAGTGGGGGATGCATGAAAAGCAACCATACATTGATACTTCTTCCCTTCCCCTCTAAAGATAAATAAAATATTAAAAAAAAGAAGTTGGATAGATATCTACAGTTACAGACATTAAATTAGATGAGCACAAAAAAAATCCCATAAAGTTACATCATTATTTGCTCTTCGTTCAATTCTTGCTCAAATTCTAGTTATAACTTAGATGTAGAGGATGTATAAAAGGATGAAAGGTTGGCAAAATAAGGTTGCTGTTCAACATAATCCTTATGGTAATGACCAACCACTTTGTCCCTGAAGACAAAAAAATGTTTTAAGATGGAGCCACTTAAAAACTGAAGAAAACAAGTACAAGAAAACAAGTGAAGGCATGCACATAGAAATGGAGCGAAAAAAATAAAAAACAGATGTGAAACTTACAGTCTAGAGCAAGGATGTCAGACTCATTTTCACTGGGGGTCACATCGGTCCTGCAGTTGCCTTCAAAGGGCCAAATGTGATTTTAGGACTGTATAAATGTAACTACTTAACAGTTAAGCAAGAGCTTGGCGCTGCCGCCAGGTAGAAACAAGGTGCCAGGTCAGATAAAACAAGATGAAGGGCTGGATTCAGCCCTCAGGCCTTGTGTTTGCCACCTGTGGTCTAGTGCTACAACAAGGTGATGCTTTTTAACAGGCAATGTTAGCTATGTCAGTAGAATAGGGCAATGGTTCTAATTTGAACATGGATCAGAATCACTAAGAGGAGACTGTTAAAACATACTGCTTGCTGTTGCACCTCCACTACAAGAGTAGGTTTGGGATAGGGCACATGAATCTACATTTCTAACAAGTTCCCAAGTGATGTTGATGCTGATGCTGATCCTGCTAGTTCAGGGACTATACTTTGAGAACCACTTCTTTAAGGAAGAGAGGAAATGTAGATACGGAAGCAGGAGTGTGTAAACATGTTCACCAGGTTTACAAAGTGAGTTGAAAGCATTATACCAAATAAGGTACATGAGGTCTGCCTGGAAGAAAGTCCAGCCATTGCTAATATAACAAGAATGGTTTGTGTGACATTAATGTAACCTGGCAGCCAAGGAGAGTGAACTGGAAGGCGAATGCATGAACAATGATAACTTCACTGTAGTAGTCAGTGGGGGCAGTAGACACTGTTGAGTGAGCATGTGTACTGTGTGGCCATTGCATTCAAAATGGATGAGCAAGTAGGGCAATTAATCTGCATCAAATTTTGCATTAAGCTTCAACATTCCTCCATGGAAACTATTCAGATGATTCAGAAGGCCACAGCTATGGCCAACTGGTGATTGGCACCTTCATCATGACAATGTGCCCACTCATGCATAATGTCTTGTGCAGAGTTTTTGGCAGAACATCAAATCACCCAGGTGACTCAGCCTCCCCCCGCCCCCCCTACAGCCCAGATTTGGTGCCCTGCAACCTCTGGCTTTTCCCAAAATTAAAATCACCTTTGAAAGGGAAGAGATTTCAGACCATCAATGAGATTCAGGAAAATACAACAGGGCAGCTGATGGCAAATGAGAGAACTGTGAGGTCCCAAGGTGCGTATTTTGAAGAGGACTGAGGCATCATTCTCCTATTTTCAGTGTTTCTTGTATCTTCTTTAATAATGTCTGTACTTTTCATATTGCACAGCTTGATACTTTCTGGACAGACCTTGTATATAGTTTCTTTAGTCCACTCATTCTCAAAGTAATATAAAATTTTGTGAACCACTGTTTTAGACAAAAGTAATGACTACAAAGCTTCTATCTTATAATTAAGATGCTGCAAATGGGAGCTACTTACTGCTTCCATTTGCAGCATAATGAGTATGGGTACCAGTTCGTATAGGGACGTAGTTTTCCCCAGTTTTAGCCATCTTTGTTTGCTAACCCAACAGAGTATCATGAAAACTTTGGTGGGTTTGCCAAATGAAAACAGTGCTACCCTTAGTTGAGTATTTACTAAGTTTCAGGTTGTAATGCTTTATAAGGATTGTCTCACTTAATCTTTACAAGAACCTCATGAGGTAGATCATGAACAACACAAGGATGTCCACTTTTACCCAACTTTGTTTTGGAAGTCCTACCCACAATACTCAGAGAAGAAAAACAAAATACATTCACATTTGAAAGAAGTAAAACTGTCATTACTTGCAGATGATATGATACTATATGTAGAGAACCATAAAAAGTCCAACAAAAAGTATTAGAAGTGATTCATAAATTCAATGAAGTAGCAGAATAAAAAATTAATACTCAGAAATTGGCTTCACTTTTATATACTAATAATAAACTACCAGAAAGAGAAATTAAGAAAATCCTATTTACAATTGCATTAAAAATTATGTAGTGCCCTGGCTGGTGTAGCTCAGTGGGTTGAGTGTGAGCCTGTGAACCAAACAACCGAGGTTCGATTTCCAGTCAGGGCACATGCCTGGGTTGTGGGCCAGTTCCCAGCAGGGGATACACAAGAGGCAACCATACATTGATATTTCTCTCCCTCTCTCCTTCCCTTCTCTTCTAAAGATAAATAAAATCTTTTTAAAAAAATAAAAAAATATATGTAGTAATAAATTTTTTAAAGATTTTAAATTTTATTTATTTATTTATTTTTAGAGAGAAGGGAAAGGTAGGAGAGAAACATCAATGTGTGTGAGACACATTAACCAGTTGCCTCTCACACATCTCCAACCAGGGACCTGGCCCAAAACCCAGGCATGTGTCCTAACTGGGAACCAAACTGGTGACCTTCTGGTTCACAGGCCAGCACTCAATCCACTGAGCCACACCACCCATGGCATACCTAAGAATAAATTTAAACAAGGAGGTAAAAGACTTGTACTCTGAAAGCTATAAGACACTGAAGGAAAAAAAATTGAAGATACAAATAAATGGAAGCATATACTGTGCTCCTGGATAAGAAGAATATTGCTAAAATGTCCATACTGACCATAGCAATCCATAGATTCAAATGTAATCCCTATCAAAATATCAATGACATTTTTCAAAGAAGTAGAGGAAGTAATCCTAAAATTTATATGAGCCCACAAAAGACCCTGAACAGTCAAAGCAATCTTGAGGAAGAGCAGAGTTGGAGGTATCACATGACCTGATATCAAACTATAGTACAAGGCTATAGTAATCAAAATAATATGATTCTGGCATAAAAACAGAAACATTGATGGAACAGAATAGAGAGCTCAGAAATCTATGTCCATATGTAGGGAACCATTTCACATGTAGTGGAAATGTAGCTCAGCACTCAAGTGGAAAACCAGTGGGGAGTGAGTGGCATGCAGGACCATGCCCACAGAAAGGTTTTCCCGTGGGGAATCAGGCCTGCATTGTACCTAGGCCACTATGAGGCTTGCTTTTGCTAAAACTCCCTCACCCTGAATTGAGGCAGAAAGGGCTTACTGCAACTTCCTAAAATCTGAGCTAAACCTCCCAAGTATGGAGTGTGACTAGTTCAACCACTTTTCCCTCAGATCTGCAACATCCTTCTCTTTGAGGTAATTAACAACATTCTTTCCTTTGTTACCTATAAAAAGCAATCCCCTGCAGTGAACCTGTGCATAGTAAATGAGGACTACCCTCCATGTAACATACCCAGAGAAGCAATAAAAGCCTGTCCAGGCAGGGACTGAGGGCTCTGACCTTCTCTCTCTCTCAGAGAGTGGCCATGCTGTCCCTTTTTCTCCACAGGACTTCTGTAGTCTGTGTGTATTTGTTCCCTAGCAGCCACAACATACATGGTTCCTGTAGGCCAGGATCTGCCATATCCATATACTCAATTAATCTATGACAAAGGCAATAGTGTACAATGGGGTAAAGACAGTATCTTCAATAAGTAGTGCTGGAAATTGGAGAGGCACATACCAAAGAATGAAACTAGCCTGCTATCTTATACTGTACACAAAAATTAACTCAAAATGGATCAAAGATTGAATGTAAGACCTACAACCATAAAACTTTTAGAAGAAAACATAGTTGATTTTGGGAGGATCTTATTCCAAAACAAAGGCAACAAAAGGAAAAATAAACAAGTGGGACAACATCAAACTAAAAAGCTTCTGCACAGCAAAGGAAACCATCAACAAAATGAAAAGGCAACTTACTGAATGTGAGAAAATATTTACAAATCATATATCTGATGAGGGGTTAATATCTGAAAATCTATAAATAACTCATAACTCAATAGCAAAAAGCAAACAATGTGATTTAAACATTGGCAGAGGATCTGAATGGACAGTTTCCCAAAGAAGAATACAGGTGGGTAACTTGTACATGAAAAATTACTCAACATCACTAATCATCAAGGAAGTGCAAATCAAAACCACAATGAGATATCACCTCACATCTGTTAGAGTGGCTGTTATTAAAAGACAAATTGTAAGTGTCGGTGAGGATATGGTGAAAAGGGAGCCCTTGTGCACTATTGGTGATAATATAAATTGGTGTAGTGTGAAGGTTCCTTAAAAAATTAAAAATAGAACTACCATATATATGATCCAGTAATTCCACTTCTGGGTAGTTATCTGAAGAAAATGAAAATGCTAATTCCAAAAGATGCATGCACTCTATTCTCATTGCAGTGTTATTCAAAATAGCCAAAATATATGGAAACAACCTAAGTGTTCATCAATGAATGAAATAAGAAAATGTGACTTTATTTAAATATTTAACTCAGCCATAAGAAAGACTGAAATCCTGCCATTAGAGACAAAGTGATGGACCTCGAGGGCAGTATTGTAGTCAAATCAGACATAGACAGAAAAATGCCATATCATTTCACTTACATGTGGAGTCTAAGAAAGAAACGAAATGAAACAATGAGTTCATAGATGCAGAGAACAGATTGGTGGTTACCAGAGGTGAGGAGTGAGGGTGGATAAAATGGGTGAAGGGCATCAAAAGGTACAATCTTCCAGTTGTAAAATAAATAAATCTTGGTGATTTACTGTGCAGCATGATGACTGTAGTTAAATAGTACTGTATTGCATATTTGAAAATTCCTAAGAGAATTTTAAATGTTAAAAGTTTGTATCACAAGGAAAAATTCCTAAATATGTAAGTTGATGTACGTTAACTAGATTTATTGTGCTGATCAATATATAAACATATTAAATCATAATGTAAACCTGAAACTAATATAATATTATATGTCAAGTATACCTCACTTAAAAATTTGAAAAAGCACTTCAAATAGTTGCCCAACCAGGCATAGGCAACACTTCGCTATTGCTTTTCACCTTGGGTTGTGGGGGACTCTTCTTTAACCTTACGCAGAAGCCTCATGTAGTTTGTAATTATTTTTTAATTCTTTTTAAAAAGATTTATTTATTTACTTATTTTTAGAGAAAATAAATCTCTAAAAGTGGGAGAAAGAGAGGGGGAGAAACATCAGTGTGAGATTGCCTTTCACACGTCCCCAACCAGGGACCTGGCCTGCAACACAGGCAGGTGTCCTGAATGGGAACTGAACCAGCAACTCTTTGGTTCGAAGGCCAGCACTAAATCCCTTGAGCCACACCAGCCAGGGGAGTTTGCCATTATTTTTTATTTTTATGAGACTGTTATTTCTGTTTATGCACTTGGAGAACAAACACAATTTATATTGCTAATGTCTCTTTGTTTTGAAATATCTGTCAGTTTTCATTTATTCATTCAATAAATGATTAAAAAATAAGTGTGTTGGTTTTCCATCTGCATCAGTGAAAGTTGTCCGTCTTTAACCTATACTGATTATGTGTAGACCTTTTCTGAAAATTTAAATGAAAACAACCGTTATTTTTTAAGGAAAACACTGAGTCAATAATCTGGTTGATTCCCGGATTAAAGCAAAATTATGCAGATTTTTGCATCAAAAACAGAGTAGAAGGCATCTGTTGACTAATAAGTCTTCTCTTGACAAGAATTTTTCTATCATTGAGGGAATTCTTGGAGATAACCTAAACATAAGTCTGATTTGGAGATGCTGTTACTCAGGAGAGATAGGAGGTCTCAGCTTCCGGGTTTGGAGAGTGGGAAATAGAGGGATAATCAAATCCAAGGACTGTGGGGGGAAAACTCAGGCACAGCCAAGGCAGATGTTGTTATAAAAGAGGGGCCTGATCTAAGCAGGAGTTTAGAATATGATGTTAGGATTTATGCGAAACAGCTGTATTCATAGGGGAAAAATGGATCTTTAACAGAGAAGGCAATTTCATACAAGGCAAGAAAAATGTCTGAACAAATATTTACTCAAGGGGGCTAGACTTCCCAGAATTTTACCAAAAGTCTGAGTAAACATTTCCACTACCATCATCACCATCTCCAGCCACCACACCTACTGCTGTCGTTGCCTTGTCTACCATTACCATCACCACCAGCATTGTATACACACTGCTACTATCACTGCTGTCATTATCTCTATGAATCCTTGGGTTTCTCCTTAACCCAACTCTATTTTACAACCAGGATATTGGGCTGACCTCTGAGAAAGAAGTGCTAGCCACAGGACGGAAGGTTGCAGGACTGAGATAAGTACATTCAGTCTCTAAACTTATTAGACAGGGTTCAGAGCTTAAGTATCTTATTCTTAGCCCCATATCTGAGGGAACGGGGACCAGGTAGGTTGCTGCAGTCCAATTCTTTCCCAGGCTCTCAGGTCCTATTTATTCCCCAAGCACTGCATCCAAGGCAGCCATAAACTATTTTTCACCCCAAATTATCCCCCTCTTGCTAATGAGGAGGAAACTTCTGAAAATCTTATTAGGTGAATCCTTACTGGTTACAGGATGGCTGATTAGGGCAGAGCCTACGGCAGATTTGTATTCATCATGTAATCATCATGGGGAGATGGGGGAGGGTTGGGGCGTGGCTGCGACAGGTGAGGACTAACACAATGTGAGAAAAATAATCTTTAAACACACAGATTTCAAAATACTATGAATTTCACCATTAGTCCCAAGGAGGCATCACAGTTTTCTTGGGTTGAACTCACTGGAGTACATAAAATAAGCTATTTGACTCTTCAGAAGAAAAGCCATTCTGAGGCCCAACCTCAATCAGGATACATTGGAAACAATCCAAGGATAATCAAGGAAATTCAAAGCAGGAGATGCCATGGGTCATATTTTGGGGGGTAACAAAGTGAGTTTGATTGAACAGCATGTTAGGAATTAAGATTGTACTAGGAGTCCAGTCCAAGGATGATACAATGACAAGAAACAACCCCACTGAGGTCTGACAGCAACATAGCCAAACAACAGTCAGGTAGCTGTATGGCGATCATGGCAGAACTGATGGTGGAACTCATCTTCAGGCATTAGTGTCTCCACAAGATAATTGAAGAGCAGTGTGGAACTTAGGGTAAGAGATGGAAAGCAGGGCATAATGTAGCTCATCTGCATTGAAGCATAGGACAACCATGTCTGATCTATTGCTAAGTTTATTGGCTTCAGAAGAATTGCACAGTCTGTAAATATTGTGTGTGCTAGGTCTGTCCAGAATGTATCCACCTATGTACTATGAATAGAGACATTAATTGAAGAAGATACAAAACACAAGAAACATTGTACGTAGGACAATATGCCTTAGTCCTCTTCAAAGTGGGCACCTTGGGAGCTCACACAGTTCTCCCAATTGCGATCAGCTGCCCCGTCATATTTTTCTATATCTCACTGATGGTCTGAAATGTCTTCCCTTTTAAAGGTGATTTTAGTTTTGGAAAAACCAGAAGTCACAGGGTGCCAAATCTGGGCTGTACTGGGGCTGAGTCACCTGGGTCATTTCATGTTTTGTCAAAAAACTCTGCACAACACGTGATGCGTAAGTGAGCACACTGTCATGATGGAGGTGCCAATCAGCAGTTGTCCATAGCTGTGTCCTTCTGAATCATCCAGATAGTTTCTGTGGAGGAGTGTTCAAGATTAACACAAAATTTGATGCAGATTCATTGCTCTATTCGCTCAATCATTTTGAATGCAATGGCCACACAGTACACATGCTCACTCAACAGTGTCTACCACCCCCACTGACTAGTACAGTGAAGTCATCATCATTCACATGGGCACATTCTAGTCCACTCTCCTTGGCTGCCAGGTTACATCAATGTAGCACCAACCATTCTCATTATATTAACAATGGAGGGACTTTTTCTGGACAGACCTCGTATATCCAGAACAACTAGGATAGGGGTGGGAAGATGGTGAGGGGCAATAGTAAAAATCTACTCAAGTGAAGAAGAGGCCCATCATACAAGCATAAAGATGTTGCTGTGCACAGAGTACATAGAAGAGGCATTGAAGTTTGTAAATGTGCTGGCGTCTGGCAGCTTTATACATTTGGCCACTAGAACTGAAGCAATGTGTTCTGGCATAGTTTATCTGTAATACACTAGAGGGCCATGCTATATCCTCTGCTCTGATTTCGAGCAGGCCAAGTTCGCCTCCAGAATTTTCACTGCCAAAATAACCTCTTCACTAAGCAGCTATTTTATGCTATTAATTTATTTAACATTTCTTGAACACCTGCATCTGTCACTAATGTTCTTAGGTTATGAGGATACAGATGTAAACTGGTTATGGTGCCTGGGTTTAAGACCCTCAGGGGCATCTATGAGCATGCAAATTCAAATTTTAATCTATGTTTAAGGGGAAGGCCTAATGCAAATAATTACAATATACCATGAAAAGCATTATTATATGAATCTGTGGTAGAATGAAGTAGAAGGAGCACAATGCCATATATGGGAAATCATAAGAGGCATCATAGAAGAGGCAGCAAATCTTCACATATGAATAGGAATTTCTCAAATGTGGAAAAGGTGAAGGGAACTAGAAGAGGAGAAAACAACATGAGCAAAAGCATAGATGCCTAAGAGTGTCTGGTGTGTTTGAAGAATAACAAGATGTTAGGTGTAACTACAGTTCACAGAAGCTGGAGAACAAATAAGGGAAATTTGAGTTGAAAGTAGATTAATGACAAATAACATATGTAATTTTAAGGGGTTTGGATTGTTCTAAAAATGGGGAACAACTTAAGAATTTTAAGGAAAATGTCTGAATTTTCGGACAATACTGGGAAGCACTGTGACACAATGGTGATGAACATGAGCACTGGAGTCAGACTGGTTTTGAATCACAATGATGCCATCTATTAGTGACGTTATTTTTAGCAAATAACCTCTATGAATCTGTCTCTAAATCTGAACAATGGCATAGCAATAGTATTTAACTCCTAAGATTTTTGCAAGGACTAAATAAATTAATAAATGAGATAATGCATGTAATGCTATTAGCTCAGTGCCTAGTTCATATAGGAACTTGGTTATTACTATGACCATGGATTCATTGTGGAACACTGGCTGGAGATAGGGCACTAAATACAGCTAAGCCCAGACGAGAAACAATGCAGACTTGAAATTAGAGTGGTAATGTCAAAAGACACTGAATGTGGAGGATAAGGGAGAAGAGGAGTTAACCTTTACTCCCAGGTTTGTTTACAGGTGAGGTGGCTGGGAGGTTGAGGTTTGTGCTGCCATTTACTAAGATGGTAAATCCAGAAATGGGAGGTTTGAGGGTAAAGGCAGGAACAACATGACGATCGTGGTTTGTGGTTATAAGTTGTTTTTCCAGAGCACAGTGAATGGTCAAAATCAAGGTTCTCAGGGTTCAAAACTGAGGGGCAGCCCTTGAACTGCTGAGGTTCCATTGTTCTGACCTATTTATCATTAGATCCCCAATGAATATAGACTGCCTGTTTAAATGCTACATTCTAAACGGTACAATCTATTTAAATAGTACTAAGGAATTCTTTTGGAATCAAAGCCATTATTCTAAAGCTAACTCAGCAATCAGGATTCTGGCCTAATGGATATAATTGGTGAGCATGTGTATGAGATCAAAATAACAGCATGAAGCTACATTGTGATATTTCCATATTGAGGTTCAATTATAAACTCCTTTGGGAATGGCTATGGCATCATGGTTAAGATCCCTGAAATGAGAGTGCATGGGTTCAAACCAAACTCTGCTAATTGGTAGCAAATAATCCTAAGAAATTATCTAACCATTGAGACTCAGTTTCTCCCATCTGTAAATTGGGAGATAATGTTGTCCACCAATTTGTTGAGTTACACTTATGAGAGCAGGACTTGACACACAGGAAGTAATAGCAATGGGTATCTGTCATTGCTATCAATATCATATAGTCTGGTCTGGTGGGAAAAAAAATATTTCACCAAGAATCAGGAGATTTATTTGGGTTTGAAATAATTGAGTACTTCCAAAGTTAGCTTGGTCATTTGTCCTCCCTGATGCAGGCTAGTTTAGGTAGGTAGTTTTCAGCCAGATATCCTGGCTGAAAATTTTCAATCAGTGAGCCACAAGAATTTCTGAAATATCCAGTACCTGACTATTTGTCAGGGACACTGACCTCTTTGCATCTAGACTGTCAAAGAAAAAAAGTGACAACAGCCAACACAACAATAGCCATCTGGTGTGAATGAATCAAAATTATACCTATTTTTGTCAGATTGGGAAAAAATTTGGAATGCTGCAGAGTTTTAGTAATTAGTTTATGTGTGCTGTGAGAAAAAAGAGTTTGAAAATCACTGCTCTATCAGAAGACTCACCTATCATGCTGCACAGTCATTTTCTATTTACTTGTCTGGAAGTTGGTAAAGACCATGACAAAAGGTCTTGTTTGTGTAGTTACTGTTTAATCCCTACCTAGAAAATAACAGAGACTCGATAAATTATATATTGACTAAATGTATACACACTGAGTTAACTCTTCTGGGTCGCAAGAGCTAAGCTATGTGTGGTCTATCCACCACTGTTGTGATAAAGCAAATTTTCAAGCACTATCCTTAGTTAATGAATACAAGGAAGTACCTGGGGAAAATCATATGATTCTGATCCTGTAAGAAAATAAGAGCATTCAGTTCATTAGCTCTAGGTCAAACTACAATGTAATTCCTGTTGTTTTTTATTTTTTTCCCAAGAGGTAAGCACATTAAGCAGACACGTAAGTAATTTACCTAGGAAAGTGGTTCTCAAAGTCTCCAGACCAACAGCATCATCTGGAAACCTGCCTAAAATACATATTCTTGGGTTCCACCATATACCTACTGAATCAGAATATCTGGGAATGGGATCTAGAAACCTGTGGGTTTTTTTGTTTTTTTTTAATATAATTTTTATTTAATTCTTGTTCAAGTACAGGTTTCTGTCTTATATTCCCAACCCTGCCCGCCCCCCACCCCATGCTCCCCGCCTCCCTCCCCTTTCCACCCCCCACCCTTAGTTATTGTCCATGTGTCCTTTATACTTGTTCATGTGAGTCCATTCCCTTTTCCCCTATAATGCTCTCCCCTCTCCCCTCTGGACCCTGCAGCCTGTTCCATATATGAGTGTCATTGGTCGTATTTTGCTTGCATGTTTGGTTTGTTTAGAATCCTGTTAACGGTGAGATCATATGATATTTGTCTTTCACCGCCTGGCTTATTTCGCTCAGCATAATGCTTTCCAGTTTCATCCATGATGTTGCAAAGGGTAGTAGTTCCTTCTTCCTTTCTGCAGCATAGAATTCCATTGTGTAAATGTACCATAGTTTTGTGATCCAGTCATTAACCGATGGGCATCTAGGTTGCTTCCAACTCTTGGCTATCGTGAATTGTGCTGCTATGAACATTGGGGTGCATAGGTTCTTTTGGATTGGTGTTAGAAACCTGTGTTTTAACAAAACTTCCTATTGATTTGAATGCATGCTCAAGTTTGAGAACCACTAACCAATATTATCTTTGTGTTCTTAACCTACATTTTATTTGTCACAGTTGTCAAAATTGCTTATAGCTTAAACCTGGGTGTAATTTTTCTCCAGGCTTGTTCCATTATGACATATCCTAACCCAGCCCCTCATAGCATAAATGCTCATGGGACAAAGGGGCACTGGGTGAGTGAATACAGGGAAAGAATGACATGATCCAGGCTGTTTAAATTTCTTCATCTCCTCAGGTATCATGTTGTACAATAATAATGTTAATAGCAGCTAACATGGAGTACCCATGACATACAAAGCACTGTTAAGGTATATTACAGCTACAGTCATACCTCAGTACTCGTTGGCTTCAGAACACATTAAACCTATTAATGTATTCATCATATTTTGATGAGAAGAATGCTTCAGAAATCGGCACTTGCTTGCCACATGCCACTGGTCTCACTTGCTAGAACTTGTATGAGTCACAACATCACCCTGCAAGAGAAAATACTTCAGCAGTCATCACTTGCTCACCAGTTGTTGGAATGAATTAACGATGAGTACCGAGGTACCACTGTGTTATCATCACCCTTCCTCAAACCTGTGAAATAGGTGTTTTCATTTGTTTCATAGAAGAGGAAACTGGAACTCAGTTTATGCCTTGCTGATCACATCCTCTTCTCTACCTCAGAAACAACCACTATTCTGAATTTGAAGTTTATCATTCCCGTGTATGTCTTTATATTTTATTATGTTATTTGTGTATTCCTAAAATACATATAGTATTGTTTATCAAGTTCATGGACTACATGTCAATGATACCTTGTTTTTTCTTAATATTATACATGTGAGATTTATCCATGTATATGTGTGCAGCTTTAGTTCATTTTTTTATGGCTGTTTTTATTCTGCTTTGTGAGTATGTGACAACTTATTAATGTTGGTGGCTATCTTTACATTTTGCTTTCTGCTATCAAAAAATGATTAATATAGCCCTGGCTGGTGTAGCTCAGTGGATTGAGCGCGGGCCTGTGAACCACACGATCACGGTTCAATTCCCTGTCAGGGCACATGCCTGGGTTGCAGGCCAGTTCCCGGCAGGGGACACACTAGAGGCAACCATGCATTGATGTTTCTCTCCCTCTCTCCTTCCCATCCCCTCTAAAAGATAAATAAATAAAATCTTTTAAAAAATGCTTAATATGTTGAAAACCCCTGTCCATTACCATAATACAGTGTACAGATAATGTGTTGTAGAATTGTGCACCTGAAACCGGTAGAATTTTGTTAACCAATGTCACCCCCAATAAATTCAATAAAAAGAAAGATATATATTTTCCACAAGGAGGAAGTAAAAATTTAAAAAATTTATGTTCAAAACCAAACATTTTTCTCCAATTTATAAAATTGACAGACAACTTTCCCTGTTGCTCAGGCTAAAAACATTGCTGTCATCCTTGATCCTTCTCTTTTGCAGCTCCACCTAATCCATGAACAATTAATTGCTCTATTCTAAATAACACACTTCAGAATTAGATTACATTTCTCCACCTCCACTGCTACCAAGCCACCATTATTTCTCACTTAACTATTGCAATCACCTCTAAATTGATCAGTCAGTTCCTACTGTATTTTTTCCAGTTTATTCTAAACAAAGCTGTCAGAGTTACCCTGTTTAAATATTTAGACTATGTCACTCAAAGTGCTCATAACCTTTTGAAATGTAAAAACATTATTTTTCATTAAATTTATTGGGGTGAACCCTATAAAATTATATAGGTTTCAAGTGTACAATTCTAAGATACATAATCTGTATATTGTATTGTGTACCCACCACCCAAAGTCAAATCTTCTTCCATTACCTTTCACCCCTCCTATACCCTTTACTAGCACCCCCCATCCCTTTGGTAACCACCATACTGTTGTCTGTGTCTATGAGTTTTTGTTTGTTTTTCTTGTTTGTTCATTTTTTCTTTTAGTTTTATATCTCACATATGAGCGAAATTCTATGGTTCTTGACTTTTTCAGTCTGATTTATTTGACTTAGCATAATCCTCTCAAGATTCATCCATGCTATTGCAAATGGAAGTATTTCATTTCTTCTTATGACTGAGTAGTATTCCATTGTAGACTATAGCTTTCCCCTTTGGGTATTTTTGGGTCCCTTGTTGAATATGAATTGACTCCATATGGAGGGCTTTAACTCTGGGCTGTCTATTATGTTCCATTGGTTTATGTTTCTATTTTTATTCCATTACCATATTGTTTTAATTACTATAGCTTTGTAGTATAGTTTGAAATAAAGAAGTGTAATACATCTGACTTTGTTTTTCCTTCTCAGGATTGCTTTGCCTCTTTGGGGGTCTTTCGTGATTTTATACAAATTTGAATTTTTTTCTATTTCTGTGAAAAAAATGCCATTGGAGTATTGATAAGTACTGTGTTGAATCTGTACGTGATTTTGGATAGTATGACCATTTTAACAATATTAAGCCTTCAAATCCATAAGTACACGGTGTCTTTCCATTTGTTTGTATCTTTTTTGATTTCTTTCAACAAATCCTTGTGGTTTTGTTGTACAGATCTTTCACTTCTTAGGTAAATTATCACTAGGTATTTTATTATTTTTGATGCTATTGTATAACGAATAATTTTACTTATTTCTTTCTCATATTTTAAAAATATTTTATTTTTTTTTTAGAGAGAGGGGAAGGGAAGGATAAAGAGAGGGAGAGAAATATCAATGCGTGGTTGTTTCTCATGTGTCCCCTAATGGGGACCTGGCCCGCAGCCCCAGCATGTGCCCTGAGTAGGGAGGAAATGAAACTCATGACCCCTTGGTTTGCAGGCCAGCACTCAATTCACTTAGTCACACCAGACAGGGGTCTTTCTCATATTTTTTTATTACTAGTGTATAGAAATACAACTGATTTCCATATGTTGATTTTATATCCTGCGACTTTATTGAATTTGTTGATTATTTCCAACAGCGTTTTGGTTGAGTTTTGGGGATTGCTTACAAACAAAATGATATCACCAAAAATAGCCACAATTTTAATTCTTACTTTCTGATATGGATGCTTTTTATTTCACTATGTTGCCTAATTGCTCTAGAAAAGATATCCAGTAGTATATTAAATAATAGCAGTAAGAGTGGGCACTTTCATCTTCTTCCTGATCTCAGAAAAAGCTTTCAAATTTTTGCCTTAGAGTACAATGTTAGTTGTAGGTTTGTCATATATGACCTGTATTATTTTGAGGTATGTCTCTTTTATATACACAATCCATTGAGAGTATGTATCATGAGATGTATTTTTCAAATGATTTTTAAAAAATATATTGCAATGATCAGATGAGTTTTATTTTTCTATTTTCTTCATAATGTTTTGTATTACAATTATTGATTTGTGTATGTAAAACCATCTTTACATCCCAGGAATAAGCCTCACTTGGATGTGCTGTATAATCTTTAAAATCTGTTTTTAAATTCAGGTTGCAAACATTTTGTTGAGAATTTTTGCATCTATGTTCATCAGAGACATTGGTCTATAGTGTCCTTATCTGGCTTTGATATCAGGGTAATGCTGGCCTCACTGAATAACTCTGAAAGTGTTTCCTCCTTTTCAAATATTTGGAAGAATTTGAGGATTGACATTAATTCTTTTTTCATTATTTTTATTGTTTACACTATTACAGATGTCCCCATTCCAGCCCTGCTCTGACATCTCTCTGCTCTTGCCTTCCCCCTTTCCTCTGATCATCACCACCCCATTGTCTGACTCTATGGCTTATGCATATATATTCTTGTATAATTCCTTCACCTTCTGTCATCCAGTTCCCCTTCCCTGCTCTCCTCTGATAACCGTCAGTCTGTTCCATGTATCCATGCCTCTTTTTCTATTTTGTTTGTCAGTTCATTTTGTTCATTAGATTCCACATATAAGTGAGATTGTATGGTATTTGTCTTTCTCTGAGTGGCTTATTTCACTTGGCACAACAATCTCCAGGTCCATTCATGCTGTTGCAAAAGGTAAGAGTTCCTTCTTTTTATGGCTATGTAGTATTCCATTGCATAAATGTATCATTTTTTTTAAAAATCCATTCATCTACTGATGGGCACTTGAGCTGTTTCCAGATCTTGGCTATTGAAATAACAGTACTATGAACATAGGGTTACATATATTCTTTTCTATTATTTAATTTAATTATTGTTCAAGCACAGTTTTCTGTCTTTTACTCCCATCCCAGCCCACCCCCCAGTGCTCCCCACCTCCCTCCATTCCCCCCGACCTTAGTTTTTGTCCATGTGTTCTTTATATTTGTTTCTGTGAATCCTTCCCCTTTTCCCCTAAAATTCTCTCCCCTTTCCCCTCTGGTCCCTGTTAGCCTGTTCTGTATTTCAGTGTCTTTGGTTATGTTTTGCTTGCTTGTTTGTTTTGTTGTTTAGATTCCTGTTAAAGGTGAGTTCATATGGTACTTGTCTTTCACCACCTGGCTTATTTCACTCAGCATAATGCTTTCCAGTTCCATTCATGCTGTTGCAAATTCAAGGTGGATAAAAGACTTAAATATAAGCTGTGACACCATTAAAATCCTAGAGGAGAACATTGGCAGGAAAATCTCAGATATTTCATGCAGCAGCATTTTTACTGATATGTCCCCTAGAGCAAGGGACATAAAGGAAAGAATAAACAAATGGGATCTCATCAAAATTAAAAGCTTCTGCATGGCTAAAGAAAACAGTATTAAGATAAAAAGAGAACCACTGTTTGGGAAAACATATTTGCCAGTGATACCTCAGACAAAGGTTTAATCTCCAAAATATACAAAGAACTCACATGATTCCACTCTAAGAAGACAAGCAACCCAATTAAAAATGGGCAAAAGACTTGAACATACACTTCTCCAAGAAGGACACAGAGGGGATCCAGAGACACATGAAAAGATGCTCAATATTGCTAGCTGTCAGAGAGATGCAAATCAAAACCACAATGAGATACCACTTTACACTTGTCAGAATGGCCATCATAAACAAAGCAACAAACAACAAATGTTGGAGAGGTTGTGTGGAAAAGGGGACCCTAGTTCACTGTTGGTGAGATTGCAGACTGGTACAATCATTATGGAAAACAGTATGGAATTTTCTAAGAGAACTAAAAATGAATATGCCTTTTGACCCAGCAATTCCACTGTTAGGAGTATATCCTAAGAACCCTGAAACACCAGTCCAACAGCACAATTTACAATAACCAAGGGTTACATATATTCTTTTGAATTGGTGTTTCAGAATTATTAGGATATATTCCCAGAAGTAGGATCACAGGCTCAAAAGGCAGTTCAACCTTATTTTTTTTTTATGAAACTCCACACTATTTTCCACAGTGGCTGCATCCGTCTTCATTCCCACCAACAGTGCACTAGGGTTCCCTTTTCTCCACATCCTCTCCAGCACTTTGTTGATTTATTGATGGTAGCCATTCTGGCAGGTGTGAGGTGATATCTCATTATGGTTTTAATTTGCATCTCTCTAATGATTAGTGACACTGAACATTTTTTATATGTCTATTGGCCATTTGTATGTCCACTTTGGAGAAATGTCTATTCAGGTCCTTTGACCATTTTTTTAAGTTGGATTGTTTGTCTTCCTGGTGTTGAGTTGTAGAAGTTCTTTATATATTTTGCAAATTAACCCCTTATCAGATATATCATTGGAAAATATGTTCTCCCATACAGTGGGGGTTCCCTTTTTTTATTTTGTTGATGATTTCTTTTGCCACACAAAAACTTTTGAGTTTGATGTAGTCCCATTTGTTTATTTTTCCTTGTTTCCCTTGCCTGAGTATATATAATCAGCAAAAATATCGCTACATAACATGTCTGAACTTCTTGTGGTTCCTTCTCTTCTGTTGCTTTAAGATTTTTTCTTTTATCATTTTCTTTCTTGTTTAAAGCACTTCCTTTAGCCAACCTTCAAAGGCAGGTCTGCTAGTAACAAATTCTTTGTTTTCATTTGTCTGAGGATGTCTTTATTTCCCTTAAATTTTAAATGATAATTTAGTCAGATAAAAAAATCATGATTGACTGCTCTATTCTTTCAGTATTTGAAAGATGTTAAAGTGTTACTTCCTTCTGGACTCTTATGATTTCAGATATGAAATTCACTGTCATTTGAATTGGTAGTCCTCTACAGCCCATGTGTTATTTCTCTCAGGCTCTATCAATGCTTTTCTTTGTCTTTATTTTTCAGAAATTTTATCACAACAATTTCTTGGCATGGAGTTCATTGGACTTTCCTTGTTTTAGTTTCACTCACCTTGTGAATATGACCATTTGTATATTTTGTCAAATATGGTAAGTGTTCAACTATTATTTCTTCAAATACTCTTTCTGCTCCAGTTGCTTCTTCACTCTTTCTGGCATGCTGCTGATACAAATGTTAAATTTTTGTTATTGTATCTCAGGTCCTTCAGACTCAGTTCATATTTTTTCCCTTCTATTTTCTTTCTGTTGTTCAGATTGATAAAGTCCATTGATCTGTGCTTAAGTTTACTGACTCATTCTATCCTTTGCCACCTTCATTCTACTACTAAAGCCACTGAGCTTAGTATTTTTAAATAGTTTCTGTTATTGGATTTGTCAGTACTGTGATTTCCATTTATAATAACTTTTACTTCTTTGCTGGGATTTTATATTTTTTCATTGTCTCAAGGGAATATATAATTGATTATTGGAGCACCTTTTAATGGATACTTTAAAATCCTTGCCAGATAATTCCAACAATTCAAAAATCTCAGTGACGGAATAAGTTGATTACTTTTTCTTATTCAAGTTGTAAATTTAAAAAAAAATTTAAATTTGTTTTTTTAATATATTTTATTATCTTATGACAGTTGTCCCATTTTTTTTCTCCCCTTTATTCCCCTATGCCCTGTACCCACTTCCCAGCATCATTCCCCCACCTTGGTTCATGTCCATGGGTCATACATATAAATTCTTTGCTTCATTTCCCATACTATTCTTAACCACCTCCTGTCTATTTTCTACCTACCAGTTATGCTTCTTATTCTCTGTACCTTTTCTCCCATTCTCTCCCCACCCCGACTGCTGATAACCCTCCATGTGATTTCCATTTCTGTGACTCTGGTCCTGTTCTAGTTGTTTGCTTAATTCATGTTTTTTTGTTGTTGTTTTTTAGGTTCAGTTGTTGACAGTTGTGAGTTTGTTGTCATTTTACTGTTCATAGTTTTTGATCTTCTTGTTTTCCTTAGATAAGTCCCTTTAACATTTCATATAATAAGGGCTTGGTGATGATGACCTCCTTTAACTTGACCTTATGTGGGAAGCACTTTATCTGCCCTTTCATTCTAAATGACAGCTTTACTGGATAGAGTCATCTTGGATGCAGGTCCTTGCCTTTCATAACTCTTTCCAGCCCCTTCTTGCCTGCAAGGTCTTTTTTTAGAAATCAGCGGAGTCTTATGGGAATTCCTTTGTAGGTAACTGTCTCCTTTTCTCTTGCTGCTTTGAAGATTCTCTCCTTATTTTTAATCTTGGGTAATGTAATTACGATGTGCCTATTGGCTTTTGGTGTGACGTGTAACTTCCTATTGTATCTTGAAATTTTATCTGTTAGGTTATTAGATGCTGGGTCCTACTTAAATCTTTTCTTTTAGAAGGCAGTTATTCAGTTTAATTTTAGCATCAGGCCTTGGCCTACTTTAGTTGGCTGAGGTGTTTTTTATTGTGTTTTTCCCCATTACTGATGTTTTCATGATAGTTTAATTTCACAGGCACTCTGGCTTTATTTTGATTGGTATGGTGTGATTAAGTCTACCATTGGACCCTACTGGTGCTGCTTGAAGTGGTGGATAGGGTTTCCACAGGCCAGGTCTCTAGGTGTCTCTAGATTCTGTGGCATCTTCAGGTGGAAATGGGGATTATTATGGACACAGGGTCAAAGATGCTTCCCTGGCAGACATTTGTTGTGGCAGGAACTAACTCCCTGCAATGGATGATGAAGAGCACTTCCTGAGCCAGACATTTGTTTTGGTGGGATTCCTCTATTTGTGCCCCTTGGCTTCCCTGGTGCCACTGAGAAGGTGAGGCATTCTGAGGACTGAAGATTAAAGAGGTATCTGCTTGTCTTGTCCAATAATCTCAGGGTGATGGAAGTCTGAGGACCAATTGGGGTGGAAATGAAACTCTGAAGCCAGGCTGCCCGTTGAGGCTGGGTCTCTCTTGCTAGTTTGATCTGCTCACCTAGGCATCTCTTAGCAGTCTCAGGACTTTCAGGGAAGGAGAGAACTTCCTTGGGCCTTTTATAGTTGGTGGGACTCCCAGTGAATTCCCTCTTGCTGATGGTATCAGAGGAATTCCCTTTTCATTCAGGGGAGAAATGTTCCTACTTGCGCTGTCTTGTTGCTAGGTTGAAAGTTGGGAAATACTGGATCTGGATCACCTTCTGTACATGTGGCAGTTGTGTGAGGGTGGACATAATATGGCCTGCTGACATGTTGTTCCTTTAGATCTGAGAACACAAACTAGTTCACCTTTCTCTTACTCCCTTCTTACCATGGAGATCTCCTTTGGTTGTCCTTTGTATTATTTCAAGGGTTTGTAGTTGTGCTTAGTGGGTTGGAGCAGGGGGAAATGGATCTACATTATCTTGTGCAGACTGGAAGTTCCCCATTTATTTACTTAAAAAATGTTTTGTTTATTTATTTCTTAGAAATGGGAAGGGAGAGAGACAGAGAGGAAGAGAAACATCAATGTGTGGTTGCTTCTCGTGTGACCCCAAATGGGGACCTGGCCAGCAACCCAGGCATGTGCCCTAGATGGAGAATCGAACTATCAACCCTTTGGTTCACAAGCCGGTGCTCAATCCACTGAGCCACACCAGCCAGGGCCCCAGTTATTTACTTTTTATTAGAATGTACTTATAAGGTTCTGGCCAAGATGGAGGCATAGGCAGAAACACTTCACTTCCTTGCACAACCAAAAAAAGGATAACAACCAATTTAAGAACAATGAGAACTGCCAGAAAATCACTTGCATGGAAGTCCAACAACTAAGGATTTAAAGAAACATTCACCCAGACTGGTAGGAGGGGTGGAGATGGGCAGCCAGGGAAGAGAGGATGTGTGACAAGGCAAGGCAGTGGAATGCACAGGTGATCCCACATTTGTGCTCGGATGAGCCAGGAAGAACAGTGGAGAACAAGAGAGATGGAGAGACCCACGATTTCAGTAATAGAAACTAAAAACTTAAAACCCCTGGCTGTAAAAAAGGTGTGGGGGTTGTAGCAGCAGGGGAAACTCCCAGTCTCACAGGAGGGTCCATTGGAAAGGCCCATGGGGTCCTAGAACGTACACAAACCCACCCACCTGTGAATTAGCACCTAAAAGGGCACAATACACTTGTGGGAATCAAGGGAAGGTATGGAAAGTGGGACAAGAGGCGAGCAACCAGTAATGTTCCTTCTCTGACCCCTCCCCCACAGACAGTGCCACAACTCAGGTTGCCCCACTCTAGTGAATACCTAAGGCTCCACTCCTTATCACACAACAGGTGCATGGGGACAAAGAACTATGGCCCAAATGAAAGAATGAACCAACTGTGGTTCAGTTGGTTGGATGTCAAAACTCCAGAAAAAGAACTAAGCAATGAGGAGATAGACAACGCATCTGATGCAGAGTTCAAAGCACTGGTAATCAGGATGCTTATAGAATCAACTGAGCTTGGTAACAAAGTGAAGGAAGAAATGAAGGCTACACAAGGCAAAATAAAGGAAAATATGCAGGGAACCAACAGTGAAAGGAAAGAAACCAGAACTCAAATCAATGATGTGGAGCAAAAGGAAGAAATAAATATCCAAATGGAATAGAATGAAGAAAAAGAATTCAAAATAATGAGGAGAGGCTTAGGAATCTATGGGACAACTTCAAGTGCTACAACATCTCAATCATAAGGGTGCCAAAAGAAGAGGGAAAACCAAAAATTGAAAACTTATTTGAACAAATAACAAAGGAAAACTTCCCCGATCTGGCAAAGAAAATAGTCTTCCAGGAAGTCCAGGAAGCCCAGAGAGTCTCAAAGAAGTTGGACCCAAGGAAGCACATACCAAAGTACACCATAATTACATCACCCAAGATCAAAGATAAGGAAAGAATCTTAAAAGCAGCAAGAGAAATAAATGGTGTGTACAAAATAGACAGGAGGAGGTTAAAAATAGTATAGGGAATAGAAATGCCAACGATCTTATATGTACAGCCCATGAACATGAACTAAGCAGGGAGGGGGGTGAATATGGGTGGGGAGTGCAGTGTAGAGGGGAATAAAGGGGGGAAATCCATTTTCCCCCAACTGTAACAGCATAATCAATAAAATATATTTTTAAAAAAAGATAATGGGATAGCCCTAATCAGTGTGGTTCAGTTGGTTGGATGTCATCCTGCAAAGTGAAAGGTGGCTGGTTCAATTCCTGGTCAGGACACATGCCTGAGTTGTGGGTTCAGTCCCTGGTTGGGCTGCATACAAGAAGCAATCAACCAACGTTTCTCTTCTCACATCGATATTTCTCTCCCAACCTTTCTCCCTCCTTTATCCCCTTTCTGAAAATAAACAAAATAAAAATCTAAAAGAAAAATAAACTAAAAGATAATGGGATATCTGCCCTGGCTGGTGTGGCTCAGTGGATTGAGCACAGGCCTGTGAACCACACGATCATGGTTTGATTCCCAGTCAGGGCACATGCTTGGGTTGCAGGCCAGTTCCCAGCAGGGGACTCATGAGAGGCAACTATACATTGATGTTTCTCTCCTTCTTTCCTTCCCTTCCCCTCTAAAATAAATAAAATCTTTAAAAAAAGATAATGGGATATCTCAGTGTTAAGGGAAATATTGACTCAGAAAGAGTAGGAATAAGGTCAGCTCTGGGTTCAAGAGCAATTTGTGGATCTTCTCTCAAGCCGAAGAGAGAAATTGTCCCAGCTGGGTCAGGGATCTTCCTCTGGAATGTTATTATGGCCAATGGAGAAGGTTCGAATAGCACAGATATCAGACATAGACATTTCAGAATAACCCATGGTTTCAAACCACTTCCAAAGAAGGTAAATCCTTGCTAATTGGACATCTATTACATCCTATGTGAAATCTACTGAAATCTAATTGAGAGGAATGCAATTAAGGGATTGAATCTACTTTTCCCAGAAAATTAATATTCCAAGCCTGTCATAGAAACTTTCTGACTTAGCCCTGACTGGTGTGGCTCAGTGTGTTGGTTGTTGTCTCACAAACTGAAAGGTTACCCGATTTGATTTCTGGTCAGGACACACGCCTGGGTTGTGGGCCAGGTCCCTGGTTGGGGGTGTGCAAGAGACAGCTGATGTTTCCCTCCTCTTTTTCCCAGTTTTACCCTCTCTCCAAAAATAAATAAACAAATTCTTAAAAGTAAAGAACTTTCTGACACCACTAAGCTAAACAAAGGGAAATTACAGAGAATTTCTGAGGTAGAAGGAAACTTTCACAACCATTAGTTCGAATTCATTGTTTGATGAAAAATACGAGGCTCTTGCATATAGTCTTACATATAGTCACACAGCAAATAAGTCGGTTATAGGAAACTTCTGACCTTTACTTCTGTGAGACCTTTCTTTGCCTATGCTCCACAGTGCTTAGCACTGTAGTGAGAACACAACCATGGTATCTTTCAAACCACCTCAGGATATCATGCTTATGTATAGGTAGCAACCTAGCAAGAGGTATCTGTCATCCATGACCAGAAGTCTGGAAAATTTGGCCAAGTGAGCATGTTTTATGATCAGGTCTATAACTGAGTTAGGACACACAATAGATAAACAGTCAAGGATATGTCAATCATAGCTTAAGATAAGCCTAGAAGACAGGATTCTTATCCTAAGTTTTCTCTCTTGAGGATAAATGGCCCCAGGTCTTTCCATTGGAAAGGGGGAGTGACTGCCTCATGTGACTTGTATCAAGGTCATTGCTTACAGAATTGCTCAAACTACCCTTTAGTTTTATGTAATAAATGTCCCTAAGTACAGCTGCATCCCTTCATCTTTAACCAATTAACATCCAGCAAACTGGGGTGCTTGCCCTTCCCAATATTATGACTGACCAGAAGGTTACAAAGTAGTGGGAAAGTATATATATCTGGAGCTATTCTAACCTGTGTTCAAATCTCAGCTTTACCATTTCCTAAGGATGTGATTTTTGGCAAGTCAGTCTATCTTTTTAGGTTTTTGTTTTCTCACCTGTAAAATGAGGATAATTAATAACTATGTCATGGGGAGGTAGTGAGAATAAAATTAGTTAATACATTCTTGGGGGCATGGGAGAGCATATATAGCTATTCTGACTTCAAAGTAAGAAACACATCTAGAGACAAAGAGGCCCTCAAGAACTATGCTCCCTAGTACTGACTCGACAAAACTAAGGACACTTAAGCCAACCACCAGCAATCAACTGCAAACCCTAAAAAACAAAATAAAAGTATACTGCCACTGCTGCAAATACCATTGCTAACTCAGCTCACAGGGAAGGTATCCAGATGGATGTTATAAGGCAGGATAGGGAAAGTGGTTCATAACAGGTGCGTCTCTTTTGTTGTCTTCATTTTTTTATTTGCATGTTGTTTTAAAAAGTGATAACACCGAGCAACATCCCAGAAGATATCACCTTCCATCATTCTTTCAACAAATATTGAGTTCCTACTATATGGCAGCCATTGTTCAGTATGCTGAGTTTAGAGCAGAGAACAAACAGATTAAGTCCCTGCCCTTAGTAAGCTTACAGTCTAGTGGGAGAGATACTTTACCAAAGAAGCAAACACACATATGAGGTTGTTTTAGATTGTACTTAGTGCTATAATAAAAACAAAATGGACCCTGACTGGTGTGGCTCAGTGGATTGAGTGCCAGCCTGCAAACCAAAGGTTCGCCTGTTCGATTCCCAGTCAGGGCATATGCCTGGGTTGTGGGCCAGGTCCTTAGTTGGGGGCATGCAAGGGGCATCTGATCAGTGTGTCTCTCATACACTGATGCTTCTCTTCCTCTCTTTCCCCCTCTCTCTAAAAATAAATAAATAACATATTTAAAAAATCAAAATGAGATAAGGTCACAGACAGTGCCTGGGACATGGGAGTTACTTTAATCTGGCTGGTCAAGGAAAGCTTTCCTGATATCTAAATGATCTTGGAGCCTGCCATGAGTAGAACCAGACAAATAAAAAGAAATGCAAAGTCCTTGAGGTTAGACAGATCTTAGCACATTGAATAAAAAAGAGATCAGTGTGGCTAGTAGAGAGTGAACAAGGTTTCTTTTTTTTCATTCTTGAACAAAATTTTTATAAATCAAGTCAAAGGGGTAGACAGGGGCAGGGTCTAAAGGTGGTGGCTGGGGCCAGGGTGGTGTTAGTGGAAATGGTGAGAATTGGTCAGATTCTGGACATATTTTTCTGATAGAGTCAACAGGATTTCTTGAAGAAATGGATGTGAAGTATGAGAGAAAAAAAGGGAGTCAAGGATTGCTCAATGATTTTTCCCCCTGAGCAACCAGGTGTTGCTATTAACTGGAATGGAGAATGCTATTACATATGATTTCTGATGGATCATTTTGGAGTTCCACTAATTGTGGATGGGACTTCAAGGTCCTTTTCTGCTTACTTAAGGTGTGGGGTGGTGGTGTAGGACTATTATTTTGGGTGAGTTAGAGGCATGAAGCACATTTCTGGGAACCCCCACCTTCTTCCCCCCTATTCTGGTCCGAAACGTGGAGGCTTAAATACAGATGAGAGTTACGTGGAAACTTAAATACAGATGAGAGTTAGAGAAGACTGAGTATACCGGGTCAGGCCAAACTGACAGGCCTCAGAGACAGAAGATCTGCTATAGCCACTTCAGTCCAAAAACTGTAGGGAAGTGGGCGGCGCCAGACAGGACGCTGCAGAAACTTTCTTGGCTATCTGGCAGCCTAGGGAACCACTTTCTCCCAGAAACAAAGTAAAGAAAGGAGATGGAGTTGGGTATGGCGTGGCCTGGCCGGCCCGGAAGGACTTTGGGTGGAGCGGACTGTGAAAGCTTTGGGGCAGAGGGGGAGGGGAAGCTTCCAGGAGCAACTAACCTCAGCTTCCTAAACTCAGCAGAAAGGTCGGAGGCATTGTTGGAAAGGCCAGGAACCCTATGATTCTGTCTGCCCGCCAAAGACGAACGAAAACCCAAGTTGTGCGATGCAGCTTTAAAGGGGCTGGTGATTGACAGAATGTGTAGCAGTGGATGGGGTGGAGCCGCTGGGTGGGGTCTGGGACCGGCAGCTGGGAGAAACCAAAAGGAAGAAAAAAGAAAACCATTGCCCCTGATATCGCTAATGCAGGGCGGAGAAAGCTAGCCAGAAGGGGAGGAAAAGGGCGGGGGGGCGTTTAGACCTCACCTCCACTCCTACCCACGGTCAACTCTATCAAAGCCTTCTGTCTCCTTTGGAGATAATTAAAATCGAGTATACACCGGCCCTCGTCGGTGCCCATTCCCTCTAACTCTCCACTGAAGTAGGTTTGTAGTACGAGGGAGTGAGGACCCCGAGTCCGTCAGCTCAACCCCAGCCCCGCCCCGTCCGTTGGCCCTGGCCCCAGGCTGGGTGGAGAGGATGCCTTCGGAGGCGCAGAATGCGAAAGTAAGTCTCTTTCATTTTGCCTACCCACCTCCTTCCCTCTCCTTTACCCCCCTCACTGGGGTCTCCACTGGGCAGCAAAGGAGCCACCTTATAGAAGGAGACTCTTTCAAGGAAGATCCGGAGGGTGGAGCAGGGTGGGGTAAGAAAGGGAGGGAAGGGGAGGAGGGGTGGCGCTAGGGGAGCTGCCATCCACGGAATATGCGCGCTCAGAGTTTTGATGTTTGTGTGGTTTGAGACTTGATTTCCCCTCAGGTCATTAGAACCTCGACTTACCCGCTCCAGGCATTCTTTCTTTTTGTCACTCTCCAGCATCCTTATCAGGTTGCTTAAAGCCCCTAGCTGTGAGTTGGGAGGGCTCCATCTTGCCTGGCTTCTTAAAGGGACAGTGCTCTAGTTCAATTGAGGGAAATCTGTACTGGAAATTAAATTTCGAGAAGGACAACGGTGACTTGCCTTACTATGACACTATGAGTGTTGGGGGAATTTGTATGGAGAGGACATCTTTTTCTCCCTCATACCAGCCTCCAAATTTGGTTCTAATATCTAGTTGATTCTTAGAATGTGCACCTTAAGTTGCACATTAGTTAACTGCAGTCAGTTAGCAGTTTTAGCTGAATGGAAAAATGTTTGTTTCCTAAGAGGTGCCATAACAGTGCAGATGATTTGAAAAAATTCATTCATTCTACAAATACTTGTTTGTGTGCTAATTTATTTGAAAGCCACTTTGCCTGTGGCTGATCCCACTGCTGAGCAGTGTCTATTAATATGTCAAGGCCGTGCACAGTGGTGTCACTGACTCCTTTCTTAACAGATCGATGACCAAGGTTTCTTCTTAGACTATAGGGATGAATGTTGAATTTGATTAGAGTATTTACCAAGCATCCATCACATCAAAGTTTCGATGGTTTCTGTTCATTGCCTGTCCTTTAGTACCAGGCATCCCTGTGCCCAATTCCAAGTGGCTGGGCGATAGATCCAGCTGAAAGAGGTAAGAGCTCAAGTCAAAATGGAATACAAAAGTAAAAGAGCAGTATGCTTCAATAAGGAAGCCAAGGCCACGTTGGATGATCTGCTATTCCCATGTCCATGTCCAGTCAGGAAGATTGTGTTGGGGAGGAGGGTTTCATCAGTTCCCTTCTGATGTTAAATGAAAGAACTGGTGTGGTGGAGACGTGTTAGAAGGCCTCAGATGGACCAGTGACATCTCTTTCATGTTTGTCTCTTTCATCTCTCTGTTCAGGGAGGGTGGCAGGACTGGGTGGAGTCTAGTGATATCCCACAGGTTAAAGAGATGAAAATGTGTTGTTCGAGGCTTTGGGCTAGTATTTCACTCCGAAAGTTTCTGTTCCATCATTAGAATGCCACAGCTCCCCGTGTTCTGCAATTTACTAGTTCAGCTGTCACAGAACCCCTCCCTTCTTTAATGTGTTGGGTTTCATTGCATCCCCAGTGCCAATTCTCATCAAGAGCATATGTTAGTTCTAGGTTCCTAGGCAACATTTAACTAAAGCACCTTCCTCCATCCCCTCCTCAATTGGTTTTCCAAACCTCAAAGCAACCTTATCTTGAACGGCCATATCATTGAGTCCACTAGATTCAGATAAAGAAGAAAGCTTCAAAAAAAAAGAAAAGAAAAAGAAGAAAGCTTCACTTAGGGTTATTTCTCCCTAAAGTCACTGACCTATGGAGTCCTAAAAAAAGAAACATTAATTCAGCTGGAACTCTTCTGATTACTTTCGTCAGTGGGAATACAATCTTGTTGCAAAGCCAAGTCCAAGAACCACGTGTACATGTCAAACCCACTGAACTCACTATCCATAGCCTTGCATGGAGGGTGGGAAAGAATTGATATGTTGGTACCATAGCCAGCCTCCTGCAGTTAGTATGCATGGAATATGTTAGAAACAGCTATGATTCCATTCCATTTATGATTCCATTTGATTGTCCCTTTGTGTTCATGTTGGTTTGTTTTCCTTTAGGAGAGTTTCTAGTTGTAGGATATGGAAACTAGGCAGTTCTTAGCTGTCATAAAATTCCATCCTGAAATATGGTTATTTTCTTCTTAGGACAATGAAAGGTTTGTGAACCCACTAACAAGTACCACAGACAAGTAGTAGAAATTCTTTTCCAAGGGCTTTGAGTGGCTTCCCTAGAGAAATTTAAATTGTTTGCTGTTATTTGTTCTATTTCCTGGGGTTGTGGAGAATTTTTATCTACTTGTAGGCAAAAAGATTTCATGAGGGTAAGTGTAAAAAAAGATAACATGTGCTCTCTCTCTTTCTGTAATAGAGAGTTGAAGTAGAAGTAGTTTTGACTCCCAGGTTCTCTTCTCAAATGTTTGTATCTGATGGACTAGGCTGTTTTTGCCTAGACCAGAACAGCTTGCCCAAAAATTTACTTTGGTTTCAGTTCCTTCCTAGTTGTTGCTTAGCCTTCAAGGGTAAGGAGTTGTGATAAACAAAGGTATCAAAACAAAAGTACATTGTGTTATGATATTTATTAATTAATTCATTCAACAAATACTTAGAATCTTCTATGTGCCATCACTGCACAGACTGGAATTTTAGCAATGAACAAAAAAAGCCTCCTGCCCTTTTGGAGATTGTGTTCTAATAATGGTGTGTTGGTGGAGCAAAAAGCCAATAAACAATAAAGGTATTTGTTAGGTGGGGATAGGTGGGAGAAAAAATGTAAGGCACTTGAGATTGGGGAGATATATTTAATATAGGGCAGTTGAAGAAAATTTCTCTGACATAGTAGTATTTAAAAATATGTCTGAATGAAGTGAGAGAGCCAGCAGTGAGAATAACTGAGGGGATGGTGTTCTAGACACAGGAAATAGATTGTGCAAAGGCTTGGTATGTGCAAGGAATGGCAAGAAGGCCATTATTATTGGAGCGGAGAGGAAGAGATTGATAGGACATGTGGTCTGAGGGACAGAGAGGGCCTGATCATAAAGGACCTTATAAAGATTTTGGTTTTTATTCTGAGTAAGATAGGAAGCCATTTTTAATGAAAACAATTAACAATTATTTTACTAAAATTTTACTCTAGTAAGGAGGATGAATCTTCAGTTGTTCATTTTAACACAACAATGTAGTTTATATTTTTATGCTTTGGATAGCATGTTCTATTAAAGAAAAAGCTTAGTAAGCTTATTGCTGAAGTTATGTCAACTAATGCAATTTAATTTCATATTCACCATTATTTTATAACATAATTATCTGAAAAAGACTTCAAAAACATTTGAAACTACTTAAATATAAAAGTCTTTTCAGTGCACTTTAATAAAAAATTACAATAAATTTTAAAATATATATTTTATTTATTCCTTTATTTTTAGAGAGAGGGGAAGGGAGGGAGAAAGAGAGGGAGAGAAACATCAATGTGTGGTTGCCTCTCACATGCCCCCACTGGGGACCTGGCCTGCAACCCAGGCATGTGCCCTGACTGGGAATTGAACCTGTGACCCTTTGGTTCACAGCCCATGGTCATTCCACTGAGCTACACCAGCCAGGGCCACAATAAATTTCTTAGCACCAAAAGAATGTTTAACCTCATAAAGAAAACGTCACAACATTTTGTAGCACTGTTTTGTTCTATCATGAAATTGTGGAAAAATTTTCCCTTGGAACTTTGTTTTTTAACTTTGAGTCTTGTTGGCACACATGATTTCTTCTAAGCTACTCACTATCCTACTCCCCGAGTTCTTCCCCATGGGGAACTATGTTTCAGGTATCATTTAATCCTCACAAGAATCATGTAATGTAGGCACTATTACCATCTCTATTTTATAGAAAGGAAACCAAGCCACAGAAAAGTAAACCACCCTACCCAAGGTTACACAGCTAGTTAGTGGAAGAGTATCCATTCTCTCCTATACCTTCTGAGAAGTTGTCCCATCAGATTCCTTCTTTCCTGTCTTCAATTTCTTTTTCTTTGGTTCTCTCGCCCATCCAACTATCCCTACCTAATATAGTTAATATTTACTGAAGACCTACTCTGTACCAAGCCCACTATTGAGCACCTAACATGTATCAATTCATATAATACAACAATCCTATCCAGTAAATACTATTATTTCCTCCATTTTTCATTTAAGGAAATTGGGACACAGAAAAATCAAGTAACTTGCCCAAGTTTGCACAGCTAGTAAGTGGCAGACTGAGTTTTAAGCCCAAGTCTACAAAGCCTATACCTTAACTATTATGCTATATTGACTATTCTTCAGCTTGCAGACAATTTCTTTCCTTGGTCTAAATCATTCTTTCTTTAACAACACTCACTCAAATTACCATCCTGTTGTGGTTTTTTTTTTTTTTTTTTTTTTGCAGTTTCCATTGAAATTGTTACTGAAGCCACTTTTGCAAAGTTACCTAAATAATCTCATAAATGTTACGTCCAGTGCTCACTCTTTAGGTTTTTAACATGCTTGATGTTCTACTACATTTGAGGCTGCTGTACAAGGGGGTCCCCCCAAAATCGTGTATTTATTACATGTTTAAACTTCAGTAAGCTTCAAAGTACTCTCCATTTGATGCCATACACCTATTGAGATGTTTGTTTCCACTGCTCAAAACAGTTGTTGAACTCGTCAATTTTGATGCCTTCTAGTGCTTCTGCCATTTTTTTTTTTTTTGTTTTCCGTGTTCCACATGGGCAAAATGTTGCCCTTTAAGGACTGTCTTCGTGGGAGGGAGAGTCATGTGCGGTGACAAGGGGTGAATAAGGAGGGTGTGGCATGGGAGTTATGCCATTTTTGGTCAAAAAATACCTGAACACTTCGCTCATTGTGGGCAGGTGCGCATATATATCACCCATCATGAAATGAGCAAACGTGTTGAAAGAGTCTTCAAAAAAAAAAAAAGTGCACTGAAACCATCCAACCCAGGGCTTTGTGTTCTGGCAGTTTTTTGATTACTGCTTCTATTTCACCAGCTGTTATCAGTCTGTTCAGGCTTTCTGCTGCTTCTTAGTTCAGTTTTGGAAGATTATATGTTTCTGGAAATTTTTCCATTTCACCTAGGTTATCAAATTTCTTGGCATATAATCATTCATAGTAATTTCTTATAATCCTTTGTATTTCTGTGGTATCAGTTGTAATCTCTTTTTTCATTTCTGATTTTATTTATTTGGGCTCTCTCTCTTTTTATCTTGATGAGTCTGGTTAAAGGCTTGTCAATTTTGTTTATCTTTTCAAAGAGCCAGCTCCTGGATTTATTGATCCTTTGAATTGTTCTTTAGGTCTCTATGTCATTTCATTCTGCTCTGATCTTGATTATTTCCTTCCTTCTGCTCACTGTGGGCTTTGTTTATTGTTCCTCCAGTTCTTGTATTTGTAGGCTTAGGTTGTTTGTTTGAAATATTTCTATCTTTTATAGGTAGGCGTCTATTGCTATTAACTTCCCTCTCAGGATTTCCTTCTGTGTGTCCCATAGGTTTTAAACTGTTGTGTGTTGATTTTTATTTATTTCCAGAAGCTTTTTGATTTCTTCCTTGATCTCATTGTTCACCCATTCATTACTTAATAGCATGTTATTCAATCTCCATGTGTT
This sequence comes from Sturnira hondurensis, assembly GCF_014824575.4. Lineage (NCBI taxonomy): Eukaryota > Metazoa > Chordata > Mammalia > Chiroptera > Phyllostomidae > Sturnira > Sturnira hondurensis. Next base: position 160,101 of record NW_028093589.1, read on the forward strand.
TGAGTGTTTTTGAGTTTTTTTCTTGTTCCAGGTTGGTTTCTAGTTCCAGGCCTTTGTGGTCTGAGAAGATGCTTGATATGATTTCAATTTTATTGAATTTGTTGAGGCTTGTTTTGTGTCCTATCATGTGGTCTATCTTTGAAAATGTTCCATGTGCTTTTGAAAAGAATGTATATTTTGCTTCTTTGGGATGAAAGGTTCTATATATATCAGTGAAGTGCATTTGATCTAGGGCATTGCTCAATTCCTCAATATACTTGTTGATATTTTGTTTAGAAGATTTATCCATTTTTACAGTGGGGTGTTAAAAATCTCCTAGTGTAAGTGTGTTGCTGTTTATATCTTTCTGGAAGTCCTCTAAGATTTTCCTTATATATTTGGGTGTTCCTATGTTGGGTGCATATATGTTTATAATATTTATGTCTTCTTGATAAATTCTTCCCTTGAGTATTATGAAGTGACCTCCTGTGTCTCTCTTTATGGCCTTTGTTTTGAAGTCTATTTTTGTCAGATATAAGTATTGCTACCCCAGATTTTTTTTCCCTGTCTGTTTGCTCGGAATATTTTTTCTATACCTTCACTCTCAGTGTGTGTAGGTCTTTTGTTCTGAGGTGGGCCTCTTGTAGGCAGCATATATGTGGGTCATGTTTTGTCATCAATTCAGCTACCCTATGTCTTTTGATTAGAGCACTTAATCTGTTTATATTTAAAGTTCTTATTGATAGGTACTTACTCACTGCCCTTTGACTCCCTTTTACCTTTGTTCCTTGCTCTCTGTTTTTCTTCCTCTTCATCAAGCAGTCTCTTTAGCATATCTTGCGGAGCTGGTTTGGTGGAGCTGTATTCATTGAGCCTTCTTTTGTCTGGGAAGCTGCTTATTTCACCTTCCATTGAGAGCCTTGCTAGATAGAGTAGTCTTGGTTGCAGGCCTTTGTTTTTCATTACTTGCAATATTTTTTGCCATTCCCTTCTGGCTTGTAATGTTTCTGTTGGGGAGCCAGCTGCTAGCCTTATTGGGACTCCCTCGTATATTACTTCCTGTTTCTCCCTTGCTGCCTTTAAGATTCTCTCTTTGTCTTTAAATATTTCCATTTTAATTATGATGTGTCTTGCAGTGGGCCTCCTTGGGTTCCTCTTGATTGGGACCCTCTCTGCTTCCTAGACTTGTGTGGCTTTTTCTCTCATGAAATTAGGGAAGTTTTCCATCATTATTTTTTCAAACGGGTTTTCTATTCCTTGATTCTCTTCTTTTCCTTCAGGTATCCCTGTTATACAGATATTATTCCCTTTCATGTTGTCCTTAATTTCCCTTAACTCTTCTCTTTCTGAATCTTTTCTCCTTTTCTTGCTGTTATGGGGATTTTTTTTCTAACTTGTCTTCCAGTTTGCTGATTTGTTCCTCTGCTTCATCGAGCTTGGTTTTGATTCCTTCTACTGTGTTCTTCAATTCAGAAATTGTATTCTTCTTTTCCTCTTGGCCCTTGTTGATTGTTGCTATATCCCTTTTTATGCTGATATAGTTTGTAGTAAGTTCCTTGTAGTTTCCCTGTAGTTTTTGGTAATCTCACTGAGCTCATTGAGCTTCCACTGTTTTGAACTCATTATCTGATAGTTGACCTGCCTATATTTCACTTGGCACTCTATCTGGAGATTTCACCTTTCCTTTTGATTGGGGGTGTTTCTTTGTCTTCCTATTTTGGGGAAAACTCTTCTTGTTTGCTTCTGCTTCTTAATTTGATCTTCTTTGACTCCCTGTCTTTGTGGTGTGAACTTCTGTGGTAGGAAGCCTGTGAGAATCAGTGGTGCAGTCTCCTTGATCTCCTGAACCTGATGCTCCTGGGATGGCCTTTATGGCCTTTATGTTGGTTCTCTGGATGTAACTGGGTTTTGATTGTTGTTGGGTCATTCTTTGGTGGGTCCTTCCCTCCAGCTGGTTGACCGAGGGTCACTCTGCCCACCAGGTCTTGTGTGCTGTTGTGCAGGTGCTGCCAGAACAAAGCCACACAGCCCAGCAGACAAACCCACACCTGCAAATATCACTACCTCCCACGATCCCACTATCAACAGCAAATGAGCCTGTATTAATAAGGGTGTCAAGAGATTAAGACTTATAAAAAAGGAGAGTGGATATGAGATGAGCACCTGAAAGAAAAATGATTTTGATAGAGTAGAGGGAGGAGCACTAGTAAGAGTTGGAACAGTGGTAAGAGAGAAGGTAAAATTTACCTTATGAATAAAAAAGGCGATGAAGAATATGGAATGGAGTATGAGAAGGGAAGCATATAGCATTATGTTTAAACAGGAATTAAAATAATGTAAAATAAAATAAAGTGAGAGAGAGAAAGAAAAAGAAGAAAAAATAGTAAATAATTAATAAAAATATAGGAGCCACAGTGAAGAGAAAGATCCATCAGAGTGCCATCAACAAGTGAGCTAAAATTAGTATAAGTGGTATGGGAATAAGAGGGAAAAAGAAACAAATTCTAAGAGGTGTTTAGAAGATGGTAAGTGATTTTGAAATGATAGAGGTAGATGGAATACTGAGTGAGGAACAAGAACCAGGCTAAGTGAGGAAAAAATTAAAATTTGGGCTGTAAGGAAAAATAAAAAAGAAAAAAAAGGAGAATAAAGGAAAATAAAAGGGCAGGATCAAAGAGAAATAGAAGAAAGACAAAAAAGGAAAAACTGGCTAAGATGGCAAAATTAAAATTTGAGACAAAAAAGAGTAGAAGAGGAGAGCAGGAGAATTTGATATTTGAAATACAGAATTAGTGAAGCTCTAGAGATAAAATGGAAAAAACAATGCAACAACAGCTACTCTACCCACAACCAACTAGCAAAGATTGTTAAAGGTATAGAGAGAATGCAGATATTTTAAGAGCAGGGAAAAAGGATATGAGAAGACCCTTGACAAGAAAATTGGTTTTGTGTGTCTGGATGGGGGAGAAATAGTAAGAATGTGGAATGAAAACAAGTGTTTTCAAGGAGAGAAGGTCAAACAGTGTAAATTAAAATACACTATAGTATAAAATTTAGTGACTTAATATGTACAAACTTGTTGGACAAGAAATGAATGTTAAAAAGCTATGCAGGAAACAAAACACCACAAATCACCAAGAATCCCATAGTGGCTTTGTACTCGGTGGTCTCTGGTAGTTACCATGGTTTTTTTTTTTTTCTTTCTGAATCTGCCTCTGGTGATGTCAGGTGTTGATCCCAACTGACCTTATGCAGCCAGTTCTATACTTCTAAGGATCTGCGGTTCCTGGTTATCTGTTTTAATTGTTATCTGTTCTCTCAGAACTCGGTGGCCCGGTTTAAGCACCCCTAGGGCGAGGCCGAATCCCTCTTGGGGTTGGGCTATTGTTTCCCCTCAGGCTGCTGCTCAGAGGGGAGTGTTCTGCCTGAGCAGGATGGTTGCTGCAATAGGGGTTGGCTCAGCACCAGGATCCTGGTGGCAGCTCTCTTAGTTCTCTCCTCAAGGCTTTAGTCCCCAGTCTCTCAAGTCCACTCTGCCAAACTCTTTGCCAGGGATCTACTGTCCCTGGTTCTCTCCTTAGATTGTTAATCTGGTCCCTAAACCCGCATCAGTCAGGCTTAAATACCACAGGGCCAGGGCAGAGTCCCTCCTGGGGTTGGGACTATTGTTTCCCCTTAGGCTACTGCTGCTCAGAGGGGAGTGGTCTGCTTAAGCAAGACCTGTGCTTCGGTCAGCCCGTCAGTCCGTCAGTCCGGGAGAAGTCTCAGAGAAGTCTCAGCTCCGTGATTCTGGTGTCTACTCTCTCCGCTCTCTCCCGAAAGCTTCCATCCCCTGTCTCTCCTCAAGCATCAGCAGCCCTTCTGCCCTCGCCTTTGCCAAAGCCCACGGTAAGTGGCTAAAAATGATAATTTGTGTGTTGGCTCTTTAAATGACTCTTTGCATCTCCAGCCTTCTGTCTCTGGCAGAGAGAAACCCTGCCGCTTTTCACTGCTGGTTGTTATCCGTGTACTTTTTGGACTCTGGTGCTCTAGGTTGGGGATCCTGGCTTAGGATTTAGACTCCACATTTCTCAGGGGGATCCAACCGGACACTTAATTATACCTCCAGCACTGCTGCCCGTGGGTGCCCAGCCAGTTCTCTCAAGTCTCTACCGCATTCCTTACTAGACAGGTTGTGCCAAAGCGTGTTTTTCTGTCTGTACGAAGTTATCGGCTTTTCTCTGGCTATTCCTCAGTTGTTTGTCCAGGGTAGTTTCTCCATAACTGAGTTGTAATTCCAGATTGGCCCTGGGAGGCGGTCAGTGTGACTTCCATTTAATTCTCTACCATTTTCCTTCTTTCTGAAACACCAGTTCAAAAGAACCTATGCACCCCAATGTCATAGCAGCGTACTTTACAATAGCCAAGTATTGGGGGCAACCTAGGTGCTCATTAATAAATGAGTAGATAAAAAATGGGGTACATTTGCACAATGGAATACTATGCAGAAGAAAGAAAGGAGCTCCTACTCTTCAAGACAGGATGGACAGAACTGTAGAGCATTATACAAAGTGAAATAAGCTGGGTGGTGAGGGACAAATACCATATGGTCTCACTGATAAGTAGAACATAATCAACAAAACAAACAAGCAAGCAAAATAGAACCAGAGACATGGAAATAAAGAACAAACTGACAGTGCCCAGAGGAGGGGAGGGGGATAATAGGGGATAGAAGGTGAGGGTCAAATCAAGGAACATGCATAAAGGACCAATGGACACAGACAATGAGTGGGGGGTAGGACTGAATGTGGGAGGCGAGGGTGAGTAGGGCAGGGGGAAAGTAATGGGGGGGAAATGGGGACAACTGTAATTGAACAATAACTAAAAAAAGGGAAAAAATTCACTGAAGCCAAGTGCAGCTTCTCACAACAATGCCAGCTAGTACATTGATACAGATGGGTTCCTAGAACACTCACTTATCTGGGGAAGCCTGTATTACAAGGGTTAATTCTTGTAATACAGAAGTTAATTCTTGTATTTTTGGGGTCCCGCCTCATACATTCTTTCCTTCTTGTTTTCTTTGACAATTTCTTGGGTTACCACCGATCTGGGGCTGCTCTTTTCATTCTCTTCTCTTGTCACTCTATAATCCTAATTTGGACTATCTCACCTCTTTAAGAGTTTCAACTGGCATTTAAGTGCCTGTATGACAAATATGCATCTCCAAGCTTAATGTTTTTCCTGAGCCTGGGTCCACCCATTCATCTGTTATTTGCACATCTTAACTTTTCCTGTTACACTTAGTATGTCTAAGACTGAATTCATCATTAAGCCCTGCACTCCCATTTTTATCCCTGATCAACAATCACATAACCAACCAAACAATAAAGCCTAGAGTCATCTATGATTCTTCCTTCTTCTACCCTTCTAGATTTTGCTTCTTCAATCATTTTATTGTCTCCATCCCTACTTGCAGTATCTTAGCTTAATTATTCATCATATCTGATGTAGCCTATTAATATAGCTCCTTTCTTTTACTGTTGTTTTATCTGCCTCCAATCTCTATGACCTTTACTATGGGCTGAATTATGTCCTTCAAATATGTTAGTCTTAATTCCTGGTACCACAGAAGGTGATTGTATGTAGGGATAGAGTATTTATGGAGGTATTCAAGTTTATATGGGGTCATTAGACAAGGCCCTAACTCAATATGACTGTTATGTATCCTTATAAAAAGGAGAAATGTGGACACAAAGACAGATTCACATGGAGGGAAGATGACATGAAGAGATAGAGGGAAAAGATAGCCATCTGCAACCTGAGGAGGAAGGCCTAGAGCAGAGCCTTCCCTCATAGCCTTCAGAAGGAACTAACCTTGTGGACACCTTGATTTTAGACTTCTATCCTCCAAAGCTGTGAAACAGTAAATTTCTGTTGTTTTAAGCCATCCAGTTTTTAGTATTTATGGCACCATGAGCAGACTAATATAGAGTCTAAACTAGTCTACATATTAGGATATTTCTAAAATACATTTTTCTTTTTTAAAATTTATTTAATTATTTTTCAAGTACAGTTTTCTGTCTATTACTCTCATCCCATCCCACTCCCTGTGCTCCCCGCTCCCTCCCATTCCCACCCTTTTCAGTTGTTGTCCATGTGTTCTTTATATTTGTTCCCCTAAATCCCTCCCCTTTTTCCCCTGAAATTCCCTCTCCTATTTCCCCTGAAATTCCCTCCCCTCTCCCCTTTGGTCACTGTCCCCCTGTTCTCTATTTCAGTGTCTTTGATTATATTTTGCTTGTTTGTTTTGTTGTTTAGCTTCCTGTTAAAGGTGAGATCTTATGGTATTTGTCCTTCAACACCTGGCTTATTTCACTCAGCATAATGCTCTTGAGTTCCATCCATGCTGTTGGGAAGAGTAGAAGATCCTTCTTTCTTTCTGTTGCGTAGTATTCCATCATGTAAATGTACCACTTATAAATGGAACCTAATCAATAAAACAAACAAGCAAGCAAAATATAACCAGAGACACTGAAATTAAGAACAACTGACAGCCATAGCTGGTGCAGCTTGGTGGATTGAGCACGGGCCTGCAAACCAAAAGGCTGCACTTGTGGTTTGATTCCCAGTCGGGGCACATGCCTGGGTTGCAGTCCAGGTCCCCAGTGGGGGTCTCATGAGAGGCAACCACACGTTGATGTTCCTCTCTTTTTCCTTCCCTTCCCTCCTCTCTCAAAATAAATAAATAAAATCTTGAAAAACAACCTCCAAATTGTTTTTTAAAAAAGAACAAACTGACAGTAACAACAGAAGAGGTGAGAGGGGATATTGGGGGGATTAGGGAGAAGGGTTGTTAAGGTAAATGTATAAAGGACACAAGGTCAAAGCCAAAGTGGGTAGGACTTAGAGGGTGGAAGGAAAATGGAGACAGCTGTACTTGAATAACAATTAAAAAAAGATTAAAAAGTATAGTACTAGGCCCTGGCTAGTGTGGCTCAGTGGATTGAGCTCTGGCCTACAAACCATAGAGTAACCAGTTCGATTCCCAATCAGGGAACATGCCTTGGTTGCAGATCGAATCCCCAGTGGTGGATGCTCAAGAAGCAACCACACATTAATATTTCTCTTTCTTCCTCTCTTCCCCTCTCTAAAAATAAATAAATAAAATCTTTTAAAAATAGTAATAGGTAAAAGATTTAAGAAGTTAAGGAAGCAGCAGGTAAGGCAGAAAGCTTGCTGAGGTCACAATTCAAGGACCCCCACAAACTACATTCAGGCCACAGATATACTTTATATTGAATCATTTCAAACTTTGGTTTCATTATAAGTGTATAAAAGATGGACTATTTTACATAAAATAAAGCTTTGCAACTTTCTTGAAAAACCTGAAATATTTTGTGTCACAGGGCCTGTACTGCTGTATGATAACTGTCACCAGGAACTGAGCAGCAGCTGTCCTTTTAGACATCTTATTTATTTATTTCTCTTTTAGTTGCAAAAGACAAGCCAAGTGGAGATAGTTTAAGCACAAGAGGAATGTTACTGGATCTAGGGAATGAACTAGGTTTTAGAAATGGGAAGTTGTTGGGAACCCAGGCTGGTTTTTTTCCCCCTATGTCCCATATCTGCTTCCCTCTGCTTATCAGCTTGTTTTTTCTCTCTCAGCAGATTAGATCATAGAGTGAGCAAGAGATACCTCCTTTATCTCCTGAGTTCCTAGGTTACAGTTCAGCCACATAGAAAGGTATTTGCTGGCTCTCTTAATACCAATTACCAAGTCACAGGGAATGGGCACTGATCTACTTGGCTTGAGTCAGTTGCCTAGATAAACCAACTTTGGCTAGGAGGCTAGGGTTACGTAATATAAACTAGGGACACACATTTGTAAATCAGATAAATGTTATAAGGGGATCATTATGTGTGCAGCAGACATTACCAAATGTATTCCCTGTACCAAGCATTGTTTTGGTTCTGCTCACTTTGTGGTAACTTCTTGCGTTCTCTTGGAGCTCTTTCAAGCTAATATAGGCTTTTCTAATCTTGCTAGGTTTAGTCTTGTTATTTTGGGAGTGTGTAAGTTTCAGTACACCCCACTGTTCCTATTTCAAAACAATTTGAAGCCCAAATTGCCAGAATACCCTACCCTGGCTTTCTTTTAGCATGTTGAATCTCACAGGGCTTCCTTCCTCCAGCAACTTAAAATCACCTTATTGGTCATTATAATGACCTATAGGCTACTGAATAAGGCCCAGTGAGTGCATTCTTAAAGAGTTAACAACCCTATATGAAAAGAGGGAGAGAGGTCTAAAGGGGAGCAGCTAATGGTGATGTACCCAGGACTGAAGAATTATCAAAAGTTTCATTCATAAGTGTAATGCACAGGCTTTAGAATTGGACAAGATGAAAGGGATTTAATGTGTTTTTGTTCCTTGGATCCCTCTGACTCAAAGGAGATTTCCAGGTTTTGTGGTTCCCAGCTGAGGCTTTGGGCACTTCTTTTTTCAATAATTTTTTTTGGTAACTTCAAAGTTCTCTTCCTGATATGCCTTACAAAAGTAGCAGTCGATATTGAAGGATTCCACTCTCAGCCCAGAGCTTTGGGGTGCAGGGATTGCTAGTCCTAGAGGGTGTTGAGAGGAAAGCTTCTCCCACTCCTCATAGTACTAAAGTAAGCTGTCCTGGCTGAAACTATCCTCTCAAGATCATGGGATGGATTCCTTCCAAAGGAATTCAATCTCTTTCTCAGTTCTGCAACCTCTCCTGGCATTTGCTTTGCCTTTTATAAACAGAATAGAATTATCCTGACTTCCTCAAGCTAAGACTTACTTATTGCCAGGGTAATATTCTACACTCTTGAGTGCGAAGAGGGAAGAACTCAGAGCCAAAGCCAGCAAACTTCCTAGAAAGAGAAATTTCACTTAGGACTTTTGAAATCTGAGCAAACATTGGTTTGCTTTCCCTTTCCTCTTTGTTGATGTTAAAGTTGCAATAAAGTATGAGTCTATTATTGTGAATCATCTCTCTACTTCCTCCAGCTCCTTTACTTGGCTGGTTAAGACAGTATTTACTGCAGATGACAATAAAAGTTAACATGCATTGCACAACTGCTATGCGTAAGACACTGTTCTAAATTATTTTTTCATTCACCTTAGTTTTTATTTATTTTTTCTTTTTAAAAATATTTTATTGTTTATGCTATTACAATTGTTCCACTTTTTCCCCTTTGCTCCCCTCCATCCAGCCTACCCCACTTCCACAGTCAGTCCTCCCACTATTGCCCATTGCCATGGGTCCTTCATATATATTCCTTGACTAATCCCTTCATCTTCTTCCAGTCAATCCCCACCTCTCTGCTCTCCTCATACTGCTGTCAGTCAGTTCAGTGGTTCTATGCCTCTGGTTGTATTTTGCTCATTAGTTTATTTTGTTCATTAGATTCCTCTTATAAGTGAGATCATATGGTATTTGTCTTTTACTGCCTGGCTTATTTCACTTAGCACAATAGTCTCTAATTCAGTCCATGCTGTTGCAAAAGGTCAGAATTCCTTCTTTTTTTCTGCTACGTAGTATTCCATTGTATGAATGTACCACAGTTTTTAATCCACTCATCTACTGATGGAAACTTAGGCTTAGTGTTTCCAAATCTTGGTTATTGTAAATAGCGCTATGAGCATTGAGGAGCATAGATTCTTTTGATTTGGGGTTTCAGGATTCTTAGGGTATATTCCCAGAAGTTCCACTGCTGGGTCCAAAGGCAGTTCCATTTTTAGTTTTTTGAGGAAGTTCTATACTGTTTTACACAGTGGCTGCACCAGTCTGCATTTCTATCAACAATGTACTAGGGTTCCCTTTTCTCCACATCCTTGCCAGCACTTGTTTTTTTACTTAATAGCCATTTTGGCAGGTGTCAGATGATTGATATCTCATTGTGGTTTTAATTTGCATCTCTCTGGTAGCTAGTGATATTAAGCATCCCTTTATATGTCTTGAGCCCTCTGTATGTCTTCCTTTGAAGAAGTGTCTATTTGGGTCCTTTGCCCATTCTTTACATTGGATTGTCTGTCTTCCTGGTGTTGAGTTGTATGAGCTCTTTATATATTTTGGAGATTAAACCCCTGTCCGATGTATCATTAGCCATACCACCCTGAATGTGCCCAATCTCATCTGTTCTAAATTCTTGACAACACCTATCTGGTAAAATTGTTATGATGATTCTATAACACATAAAAGTACCCAGCATATGTTGTTCAGTCAGTAAATGGTAGTATTCATATATTCATTGTCTTCTCTCTTATTCCTTCTCCTTTAAAAGTACTTGGATTGGGCTTACTGTAAACACATGCTTTCCAATCCCTGAGGGAATATACTGGCTGCTTCATCATCTTTTCTTTCGTCCAACCACACAGTAACAGTTCCAAGACTTTTCAAAAATATTTTCAAGCCCCCACTCATACCTACCCCTAACTCTGGCCTCCTTAATTTGCTGATAAAATTACACAAATCCTCTCATTTCCCTCCATTTCACCTAAGTCAGTACAGCTCTATCTTCAATGCCTATAAATTAACTGCCTATCTGCTCACAATACAGATTTTGACCCAGAAGGTCTGGGGCAGGACCTGAGGAGATTCTATATTTCTAACACATTTCTGGGTGATGCACATAATGGCGGGTTGATAACATTTTGTGTAGCATGGATCTAAAGAAGATCAAAGTTCCTTAATCCTCCCCCTTTTTTTAGAGATGAAGAGATTGAGGCTTAAAATGTTAAGTGGTTTTCTCAGGGTCATACAGCTAGTAAGTGGTCAAATATAGACTTGAACGCAACTCCTGATTCTTATGCTGTACCTATACCTTACACTTGTGCAATTGTTTCTTAAAGCAATTCCTTGATGTTGACTTGCTTTTTCCTCTTCACCTCAGCCTGTGAGCATCTCCTGGTAGCTTTATTTTTAATCCGCATATAGCTTTGCTTTGCTGAATTATTACTGTAGTTACTTTAAAGTTTTCTTGAAAATAGTTTTATTTTGGCTGGAAATGTCCCATAACTAGTGCATGCAAGCTTTGTGGAGCTCTGAAGTAACAGATTCCAGTGTTCATAGTTTTTATTAGTCCAAAGGGAGGAATGAGAGTGACTCAGATATTCAAGGGTGGTGTTCACAGTTGTTGGAGAATGAGAAATAAAGCATGTTAAGATATGTTCCTACTTCTGGGCCTGAAGCACACCAGCTATATCTGAAAAGGGGTGAGGTCCTTCTCCAGTGGGAGGAGGGGACAATGTAAACTTACTGGCTAGATAAAGTAGGGAATTCAAGGCTTTTCACAGAGAAATTGTTCAAACCCTGTCTTGCCAGACCGTAGAACTCTGCAGGGTGATGAGATTACTTGATAGCCAGAGACTCTATGATAGTTGAGAACTTTCGGGAGTAGCCTCTTAAGCATCCCTTAACTGGAATCTACCCAGTTCAAAGGTCTTTCTTTGCAGCTGTACAATGGATTTAATGGTAGCCACAAACAGTTAAGGGTTAGTAATGCCTAATGGTACCTTAAACTTTCTTCAAAGCTTCCTCTGGCTATGCTGTTTTTCAAGGTGGATTTGGAAGGGTGTGTTAAATTTGTCCTGATTTGATTCAAAATAAAGTCAGGAAATGTAATCATCATAAACTGAGCAGGCTTGAACACAGAATAATTTGGGGGAACTCAAATTTGTATTTTAAATGCTATTACTTAGGCACCCTTCTGCCAGTCAGAAACAGTACACCCTTATCTTAAAAAAAGTACTCAAGTAAAACAGCCACTTCTTGAATATTCAAGAGGCAGAAGGGAACTGGTTTCTGAGTGCCTGGCACTATGTTAACTTAGTATAAATATCATTTTGCTCAATCTTATTAATATTATGTGCTATGAAATATTTGATTCTCCTCTTTCTTCTTTTCTTTTTGAAAAAAATTTTTTTCCATTACAGTTTATATTCAATATTATTTTGTATTCATTTCAGTTGTACAGAATGGTGGTCAGACAGTCATATACTTTACAAAGTGATCCCTCTGATATTTCAAGTACATACTTGGCACCCTACACAGTTATTACAATAGTATTGACTATATTCCCTATGCTGTACTTTACATCCCTGTGATTTTTTTGAAACCACCAATTTGTATTTCTTAATCCCTTCACATTTTTAAAGTATGTAATCTTTATTATATTTTTTCATTACCATTTAGTCCCTTATACACCTCTACCCCCAGCAGTCACCACCCTATTGTCCATGTCCATGAGTCTTTTTTCTTTTTCACTCAATCCTTCCACCCCCTAACTCTCCCTGCAACTAGCTGTCATCTGTTATCCATCTATGGGTCTGTCTCTGTTTTGCTTGTTAGTTCAGTATGTTCATTAGATTCCACATATGAGTGAAATCATATGGTATTTGCCTTTCTCTGACTGGCTTATTTCACTTAGCATAATGTTTTCCAGGCCCATCCATACTGTTGCAAAGGCTAAAATTTTCTTCTTTATTATGGCTGAATAGAATTCCATTGTGTAAATGTCCCATAGTTGTTTTATCCACTTATGTATTTTTGAACACTTGGGCTGCTTCCATATCTTGGCAATTGTAAATAACGCTGCTATGAACATAGGGGTGTTTATATTCTTTTGAATTAGTGTTTTGGTCCCTTTGGACATATCCCAGAAGTAGGATTGCTGGGTCAAAAAGCAGAACCATTTTTAAAAATTTTTATTTAATTATTTTTCAAGTACAGTTTTCTGTCTACTATTTTTAATTTCTTGAGGTATATCCATACTCCTTTCCACAATGGCTGCACCAGTCTGCCTTTCCACCAACAGTACAAAAAGTTCCCTTTTCCCCACATCCTCACCAGTGCTTGCTTGTTGATTTATTGATGATAGCCATTCTGACAGGTGTGAGATGGTGTCTCATTGTGGTCTCATTTTTTTTGCACTTCTCTGATCATTAGTGACACTGAGCATCTTTTCATGTGTCTATTAACCACCTGAATGTCCTCTTGGGAGAAGTGTCTATTCATTTCTTTGCCCATTTTTTAATTGGGTTGTTTGTTTTTTGTGTGTTGTGTTTTGTAAGAACTTTACAAATTTTGGATATTAACCCCTTATCAGATGTATCAGTGAATGTGTTTTCCCATTCTGTAAATTGTCTTTTATTTTGTTGACAATTTCCTTTGTTGTGCAAAAACTTTTTAGTTTGATGAAATCCCATTTCTTTATTTTTTCTTTTGTTTTCCTTGCCCGGGGAGATACATCCAATGAAAATTTTCTATGAGTAAAGTCTCAGATTTTGCTGCCTATGTTTTCTTCTAGGGTTTTTATGGTTTCTGATCTGGCATTTAAGTCTTTGATCTATTTTGAATTTATTCTTATGTGTAGTGTAAGAAGGTCATCCAGTTTCATTTTTCTGCATGTATCCATCCAATTTTCCCAACACCATTTATTGAATAAACTGTCTTTAGCACATTATATGTGCTTGCTTCCTTGTCGAACATTAGTTGACTGTAAAGGTGTGGGTTTATTTCTGGTTTCTCTATTCTGTTCCATTGATCAATGTGTCTGTTTTTATGCCAGTAACATGCTGTTTTGATTACTGTGGCCTTGTAGTATAGTTTGATATTAGGTAGCACGATTCCTCCAACTTTGTTCTTTTTCAGGATTACTGTTGCTATACGGGCTTTTTTACTAGTTCTCTGACATATATTATCAGAATCTTGATAAGAATTGCACTGAATCTATAGATTGCCTTGAGTAGTATGGACATTTTAATTTGTTAATTTGTCCTATCCATGAACGTGGTATGTGCTTCCACTTACTTGTATGTTCTTCAATTTCTTTCTTCAGTGTTTTATAATTTTCCAAATACAGGTTGCTTACATCCTTGGTTAGGTTTATTCCCAGGTATTTTATTCTTTTCGAAGCCATTGTGAATGAGATTATTTTCTTAATTTACCTTTCTGTTAGATTGTTATTGGCATATAAAAATGCAACTAATTACTGGTATTAATTTTGTATCCTGCTATTTTGCTGAATTCATCTATCTGTTCTAGCAATTTCTTGGTGGAATTTTTAGGGTTCTCTATGTACAGTATCTTGTCATCTGAAAGTAAAGACAGTTTACTTCTGCCTTTCCAATTTGGATGCCTTTTATTTCTTCCTCTTGTCTGTATGGCTAGGACTTCCAGTATTATGTTGAATGAGAGAAGTGAAAGCAGACTTCTCTGCCTTGTACCCGATCTTAAGAGGAAAGTTTGTAGTTTTTACCCATTGAGTATGATGTTGGCAGTGGGTTTGTCATATATGACCTTTATTATGTTTAGGTATGTTCCCTCTATTCCTATTTTGCTGAGGGTTTTTATCATAAATGGGTGCTAGATTTTATCAAAAGCTTTTTCTGCATCTATTGGTATAATCATGTGGTTTTCATACTTCATTTTGTTTATGTGGTGAATCACATTTATTGATTTGTGAATGTTGTACCACTTTTGCATTTCCCAAATAAATCCCACTTGATCACGGAGTATGATCTTTTTGATGCATTGCTGTATGGATTTGCTAATATTTTGTTGATATTTTAGCATTTATGTTCAGGGATATTGGCCTATAATTTTCTTTCTTTGTAGTGTCTTTATCTGGTTTCGTAATTAGGATAGTGCTGGCCTCATAAAATGAGTCTGGAAGCCTTCCTTCCTCTTGAATTATATGAGATGGTTTGAGAAGAAGTGTTACTTCTCAGAATGTTTTGTTAAATTCACCTGTGCAGCCATCTGGTCCAGGGCTTTTTTTGTTGGGAGTTTTTGGATTACTGCTTCAGTTTCATTAGGTGCAATCTGTCCATTCGGATTCTCTGAGTCTTCCTACTTTAGTTTTGGAAGAGTGTATGTTTCTAGGAATTTATCCATTTCATCCATGTTGTCCAGTTTGTTGGCATATAATTGTTGATAATATTTTCTTACCATCTTTTGTATTTCTTTGGTGTCAGTTGTTATTTCTCCTCTTTCATTTCTGATTTTATTTATCTGGTTCCTTTCTCTTTTTCCCTTCATGAGTCTGGCTCAAAGTTTGTCAAACTGGTTTATCTTTTCAAAGAACCAGATTGTGCATTCATTAATCTTTTGTATCATTTTTAGACTCTATTTCATTAATTTTTGCTTCGATATTAATTATTTCCTTCTTTTTACTCATATTGGGCTTTGTTTGTTGTACTTTTCAAGTTCTTTTAAGTGTGAGGTTAGATGGTTCATTTGAGCTTTTTCTTGGTTTTTTTTGAGATAGGCTTGTAATGCTATGAATTTCCCTCTTAGGATTGCTTTCCCAGTGTCTCACAGATTTTGGATTGCTGTGTCCTCATTTTCATTTGTTTCAAGGTATGTTTTGATTTCGTCCTTGATCTTGCTGTTCACCTCGATCATGTTATCATTGCTTAATAACATGTTATGTAGCTTCCATGTCTTTGCCTGTTTTTCATTGTTCTTCTTGTGGTTGATTTCTAGTTTCATAGCATTGTAATCAGAGAAGATGCTTGATGTGATTTCAGTCTTCTTAAATTTATTGAGACTTGTTTTGTGTCCTAACGCATGGTTTATCCTAGAAAACATTCCATGTGCCCTTGAAAAGTATGTATATTCTCTTGCTTTGGGTTGAAATGCTCTGAAGATATCAATTAAATCCATTTGATCTAGTGTGTTGTTTAAGGGAGCTGTCTCCTTGCTGATTTTCTGCCTGGAAGATCTATCCATTGTAGTCAATGGGGTGTTAAAATCCCCAACTATTACTGTATTTCTACCAGTCTCTCCCTTTATGTCCATCAAGATTTGCTTTACATATTTAGGTGCTCCTGTGTTTGGTACGTAAATGTTTACTAGGGTTACCTCCTCTTGTTGGATTGTTCCCTTTATTATTATGTAGTGTCCTTCTTTGCCTCTTCTATAGCCTTGATTTTAAAGTCTATTTTGTCAGATATAAGTACTGTTACCCCAGCTTTTTTCTTTTCCATTTGCATGAAATATCTTTTTCCAACCTCTTACTTTTAGTCTGCGTGTATCTTTCAATCTGATATGGATCTCTTGGAGGCAATACTTATATGGGTCTTGTTTTCTTTTCCATTCAGCTACCTTCTGTCTTTTGGCTGGAGCATTTAAGACATTTACATTTAAGGTGATTATTGGTTGATACATATGTAGTGCCATTTTATTGTTAGACTATTTTCATCTGTTTTTTCCCCCTTTCTCTTGTTTTCCTTCTTTTTAAAGTAAGCCCTTTAACATTTGTTGTAGTATTGGTTTGGTGTTAACAAATTCCTTTATCTTTTTCTTGTCTTAGAAGCTCTTTATTTCTCCTTTGATTTTAAATGATAGCCTTGCTGATTAAAGTAGCCTTGGTTGTAGGTCTTTGCTTTATATCACCTTGAATATTTCACACTACTCTTTTGTGGCCTGAAATATTTCTCTGATGTATAATCAGATGACAGTCTAATTGGTGCTCTCTTGTAGGTAACTACCAGGTTTTTTCTTGTGGCTGTTAGGATTCTCTACTTGTCTGTAAATGTTGTCATTTTAATTATGATGTGTCTCTGTGTAGGCCTCTTTGGGTCCCACTTGTTTTGGACTTTGAGCTTTTTGAACTTGTGTGACTTTTTCCTTCACCAGATTAGGGACGTTTTTGGTTATTATTTCTTCAAATAGATTCTCAATCCCTTGCTCACTTTCTTCTCCTTCTGGTATTCCCATGATGTGGATGTTGTTATGCTTCATGTTGTCCAAAATGTTTCCTAAACTCTCCTCATTTTTAAAAAAGATTTTATTTAGCTTTAGAGAGAGGAAGGGAGGGAGAACGAGAGGGAGAGAAACATCAATGTGTGGTTACCTCTTGTGTGACTCCTACCGGGGACCTGGTCTGCAATCCAGACATGTGCCCTGTCTGGGAATTGAACCTGTGATCCTTTGATTTGCAGGACCATGCTCAATCCACAGCCAGGGCTCTCCTCATTTTTTAAAATTCTTTTTTCTTTTTGCTGCTCAGCCTGATTGTTTTTTTCTACTTTGTCTTCGAAAACACTGATTTGATCTTTTGCTTCATCTAGCCTGCTTCTTCCTTCCAGTGCATTATTTACCTCAGATATTGCATTCTTTATTTCTGACTGATCCTTTTTTATGGTTTTGATGTCTTTTTTATGCTGTTGAGTATTTTTATAATAATTATTCTAAGTTACCTGCTAAATTGCCTGCTTCCATTTCATCTAGTTCTTCTGGTAAATTGTCTTGTTCTCTCATTTGGGGCCTATTTCTTTGTCTTCCCCTTTTGGCTGCTTCTTTGTATTTCTACCTTAGATGTTAAACTAATCAGCTGTTAATCTGATCAGTTGTTAATTTAATCTGTGTTCTGCAGTCAGGTTTGAGCACCACAGGGTAGGGCAGAGTAATTCCTGTGGGCGGGGCTATTGCTTCCCCTCAGGCTGATGCCATTCAGAGAGGAGTGCTCTGCCTGAGAGAGATGTCTCTTGCAGTGTGGGAGATGACTCAGCACTTGGATCCTGCCAGCTTGTTCCCTCAGTTCTCTTCCCAGAGCCACCAACCCCAGATTCCCCTCAATCATCTCTAGTCCACTCTGTCCTCCCTTTGCTGGAGTGCAGGGGAAGTGGCTGCAAACAAAATTCTGTGCTTTGGCCCTTTAAGAGGCTCTCTGTGTCTCCAGTAACCTCTCCTTTGCTGACAAAACCCCTGCTGCTTTTCACAGCTGTATGTTAATCTGGGTTTATTTCCCCGCTCTGGTGCTGTAGGCTGGGGAGCCAAGCTTGGAGTTTAGACCCCACACTTCTCCAGGGGAACCCCTTGGGCTGTCAGCTGCTGCTGTGGGAGCCCAGCCAGCCCTCTTGGGCCTCCTCCACACTCCCTACCAATCACATTGTGCTGAAGTATTTTCTACTCTCTGTGGTTGTAAGGCTAGTGTTCAGTTGGTTATTTAAGATGATTTCTCTAGAATTTAGTTGTAATTCCAGATTGGTCCTAGGAGGAGGTTAGGGTAGCTTTCACTTACTCCTCCATCTTGGATCTCCCCCTCTTAAAAAAAAGATTTTATTCATTTTTAGACAGAGGGGAAGAGAAGAAGAAAAAGAGAGAGAGAGAAACATCAATTTGTGGTTGCTTCTCACATACCCCCTGTTGGGGACCTGGCCTGCAACTCAGGTATGTGCCCTGACTTGAAATGGAATCAGTGAACCTTTGGTTTGCAGGCCAGTGCTCAATCCATTAAGCCACACCAGCCAGGGCTTCCTCTTTTTTTTCTTACCAATAAAATTTAGAATCAGATAATTTAACTAAATAACTTACATTCACACATCTAGCAAATGGCATCTGGAATCTGATCTCAGATCTAAAACCAGATCCCTTTTCCTTAAGTACCACATCATACTGCTTTTTAAAAAATGTATTTGAGAGGGAGAGGGAGAGAGAGAGAAAGAGAAGGAGAGACATTCATGTGTTGTTCCAGTTATTTAATGCATTCATTAGTTGATTCTAGTATGTGCCCTGACCTGAGATTGAACCCACAACTTTGGCATATCAAAGATGTTCTTACCACCTGAGTTACCCAGCCAGAGCCATGCTGCTTTCAAGTACCTAAATTAGGAAAGTGACAGACGGAAATGTCACAGGCCTATTTTATAAATATGTTTCTGTTATTTACTCTTCCACCTTCTCTTTGCCTTACCTCAAATGGGAATAATACCATTGAAGTAACAGAAGTCCTGAAATGAAAGTAGCTAAGTAATGGACATTGTTTATACCACTCAGGACTTTCACAGCACTATATTCAACAGCCTAAGGATGTCTTAACCATGTATTCCCCTTCATGCCTAGCACATAGAAGGAGACCAGAAAATATTTGTTGAAAGAATGAGTGAATAAATTATATTGGAGGGAATTATCTATCTATTTTGAGACTTTCTGACAGATTACACATCCCTTCACATGTTTCTGGTCAATTGTATGGAGATTGTATAAAAGTTCTTTTATTTTAGTTTTGATTTTAAACAATATTTTATTTTTAAATTATATGACATACAGTATTATATTAGTTTCAAGCATATAACCTGGTTATTGGACATTATATATCTTACTAAGTGATCACCCTGATAAATATGGTACCTATTTGACACCATACATAGTTATCACAATATTATTGACTATATTTCCTATGCTATACTTTACATCCCCATGGCTGTTCCGTAACTACCAATTTGTACTTATTAATTCCTTCACCTTTTTCACACATCCCCCCAACCCCTGTCCTATGGTTCATCCAGTTCCCCAAACCTCCTCCCCTCTGGCAACCACCAGTTCTCTTTCTGTGTCTATGAGTCTGTTTCCATTTTTTTTATTGTTCTGGAAAAGTCCTTTTAGAGAGGTTCTATTTTTATGTGTCTAATGTTTAAACTCTCAAATTGTCTTCTGTGGCACTTAGGTGAATGTCTTCTGGCCAGGCTAAAGTAACTCTTGCCTTATAGGACAAGGCAAACAGAACAGGACATTGAGATTAGACTTCGGCAAACATTATGGTTTACTGAGTCAGTTTAACCAATCATATCCTGTATAGTTTATCAATGAAACAACCTAGGCCGCTTTCCCAGAGCACAAGGACAGTTGTTACAAATGCAGACCTCTTCAGGACATTACTAATTTTTGACCTTGGTAAGCCTTTGTTTTTCACTTTGAGTTTGTGGGCAGTGTTCAAATGGAATGGGGAGACACTTTAAAAATAGTTATTCTGGTTATTCAACTTGAGTGGAAAGTGTTCTGTTGATAAGAATTGGGAAAGGGTAGGTTTCTGGTGCATTTATGTAGTTTGGACCTCAGAGTAGAAAGTAAGTTTATCTTTTGATGTTTTCTGTATACTTTCCCACACAAATGCTGCAGGATCTATATGTTTAAGATGTATATGGCAAGCTTAACCTTCTTTCCAGAAAGTAAGTAATGTTTGAACAGTATAATTACATGCCAACTATTATAATAAAATGACTGCCTCTGAACCTTGGGTTATCAATGCTTTATTTATTTAAACAAACAAACAAAATAGAAGCAGACACATAGATACAGAGAACAGACTGAAAACTGTCACAGGGGAGGGAGTTGGGGGCTCATGAAGTAGCTGATAGGATTCAACAAAAAAATAAAAACCTAGAAACACACAACAGTATGTTAATTATGAGAGGGAAACAGGGCTGGGGGCAGGTAGAAGAGTGTAAAGGGGGAATAAGTGCAGATGGAAGGAGACTTGGTTTTGGGTAGCAAACACACAATATAATATACAGATGGTGTATTATAGAATTGTACACTTGAAACCTATATATAAGGTTTGTCCAGAAGGTATCCAGCCATGTAATGTGAAAAAAGAGACATTGGAAGAAGATACAAGATACAAGAAGCATTGTACATAGGACAATAAAAGCCTCAGTCCCCTTCAAGGTAGGCACATTGTATTTTTTCCAGTCACCAGTTCTCCCAATCACCATCAACTGCCTCACTGTATTTTCCTCAGTCTCATCGACGGTCTGAAATCTCTTCCTTTTCAAAGGTGATTTGAGTTTTGGAAAAAGTTGAAGTTACAGGGAACCACATCTGGGCTGTAGGGGGCCTGAGTCATCTGGGTAATTTGATGTTTGGCAAAAAAACTCTGCATGAGACGTGATGTATGAGTGGGTGCATTGTCATGATGAAGCTCCAATCACCATTTTTCCCATAGCTATGTCCTTCTGAATCATCTGAATAATTTTCCTATAGGAATACTGAAGCTTAATGCAAAATCTGATGCAGATTCATTGCTCTACTCGCTCAGTCATTTTTAATGCAATGGCCACACAGTACACATGCTCACTCAACAGTGTCTACTGCCCTCACTGACTAGTACAGTGAAGCTGTCATTGTGCACATGAGGAAATTTTAGGGTAGATAATTGCAGTATGTGCAGTTAGAGGGTAAATTAGAGCATCAGGAGAAGCAATATAATGTAGCAATGAGGAACAAAATCACTGGAGTAAGAGACAAACCTGGGTTCAGGTCCTACTTCTGCTACTTTCTGTGCATGACCGCAAGCAAGTTGTTTAATCTTTCAAAATCTCAGTCTACTCATCTCTAAAGGAAGGATGACAATATTGTCCCTAACTCAGTGAGGATGTTGTGAGGATTGTGTTAATGCATAAAGCTCTTAGCACAGTAACACTAATAGTTATTTTTGATCCTCCAGGTGGCTAAGCCCTCTGGGAAATTTTTACAAATTCTGTAAGGCCTACCCCCAAGTTTTTCCTAATCCCTTTGTAGTACTTTGTACCTCTCTTATGACAATCTATTTTTTTGCCTTACGGTTATAAATATACTTTGCCTCATCCCTCTTACTAGACTGAAAATATTTTGAGGGTAAAGATGATATATAAATCCTCCCACAAAGACTAACGGAGTGCCCTGCTGTGATATGGTAGGCACTCAGTATATGTAAAGCTAATTGAACTGATTTATATTCAAAATATACTTACAAAGAAGTACCTGCACTTGGTGTCATCTTGTAACTCTGCTATTGGCCTTTACCTCATATCTTTCCAAAGATCCTGCATATGTCTAACATTGATTTTTAAGGATTATTTGCCACAGATGTAAGGAAGGACCTTTTCTGTAATACTCACAGCAGGTAATAAGGACCACAATGGCAACATTCACTGTCAGGTTAATTAAAGAAATATTTATTGAGGATGCTATATGTAAGATTGTGCTAGATCTATGGGGGTATGCATAGCTCCAGGGAGAGAAGAGTGGGGGTGGGTGGGTCAAGATACATAAATTCTGACTATTCTATGGTCTGAATGTTTGTGACCTTCCCAAATTCATGTTAAAATACTAACCCTCAAAGATAGTGGCATTAGTCAGTGGGACCTTTGGGAGGTACTTTTGTCATTTAGGTGGAAACTTCAATAATTGGATTAGAGATCCCATCACATAGTAGGTGCTCAAAAAAAAAGCTGTTGAACAGAAAAAAAAAAAAGAATGGGATTAGTGCTTTACAAGAGAGGCTCCAAAGAGATCTTTAGCCCTGTCACCATGTGAGGACACAGGGATAAGGTATCAACTATAACCTGGAAGAGGGCCCTTGCCTGACTATGCTGCCACCTTAATCTTGGACTTCTCAGCTTCTAGAACTGTGAGAAATAAATTTCTGTTGTTTATAAGCTATCCAGTTTCATGATATTTTGTTATAGCAGCCAAACAAAGACACAATAGAAGAAATTATATACAAGATCTGGGGGCAAATAATACCCTCTTTCATTACAAAATCATAAGCATGTAATTCTGTAACAACAATATCAGATATAAGCACATAATATGATGTTTTAGGTGAAATGTTCAAATTAAGACTATAAATGATTACATCCATATTATTAACTTACCAACCACATTCAAGCAAGCCTTACTTGTACTGGACCCTGTATATATAAAATTTTTTGGCTAGCAACCAAGGCTTCAAAAAGTTCCTGGTCCGAGTAGCTAATGAGTGGTGTGTATGATGTGGCTTTGGAGAGGTAAAGATTTCCTAAGGATCTTAATAGATTTTGTAAAAGAAAATTACAACAGTGATTCTCAATCTTGGCTGTATTTTGGGAACTTGGCAGCAGAATTTACAAAATAAGTGATATTTGGGTCTTCTGGTGTGTTTTTTGGGCACTGACATTGTTTTAAGTCTCCCAGGGCGATTCAAATGTGCAGCCAAGGTAGAAAATCATGGCTTCAGGGTCATTTTTCTGAGCAAGCCCAAAATGGTTTAGTTCAGGCCAGTACTTCTGGCTTAGTAAGATAAAAATTAGTCTATTCCAAGGACATTCCACAGTATTATTTGGTAATCTATTTCTTGGAGAGAAAAATACTCTTTAATAACAGAATTGTTATCATGACTGGAAGGGATTAATTCAATCAATTATTTATTTAAGAAACATTGAAAAAACTATTAATTTCCTATTGCTGCTTTAACTAATTACCACAAACTTGGCTTAAAACACAAACCTATTATCTTATAGTTCTGGAAGTCAGAAGTCTAAAATCAGGGTGTTGGCAGGGCGGCATTTTTTCTGGAGTCTCTAGTGGTTAATTCATTTCATTGCCTTTTCCAGCTTCTAGAGGCTGATCATATTCTTGGCTCATAGGCCTATTTTTCTCCTTCTGTTATCACATCTTTTCTGGCTCTTGTCTTTCTCTAATAAGGGCTCTTGATCATGTAGGATGTACCTAGATAATCCAGGATAATCTCCCCATCTCATGATTCTTGATTTAGTTACATTGGAAAAGTTCCTTTGGCCACATAAGGTAACATTCACAGGTTCCAGGGATTAGGATGCGAGCTTCTTTGGAGGATCCTCATTCAGCCTACTATAGGGACTAATGATTACAATGTTACTGTGACTGCAAATATTTACTTATGTTCCCTAAGCCACATGACAAACACTTAATGCTGTTTCTTTTTTAAAGTATATTTTATATTGACTATGTTATTACAATTATCCCAATTTTTCCCTCTTTGCCAGCCTCTGCCCAGTATCTACCTTCCCTCCAGCAGTCCCCCTGCCCCTGTAGTTCATGTCCATGAGTCGTGCATGTAAATTCCTTGGGCTTCTCCATTTCTTACAGTATTCTTAACATCACCCTGTTTATTTTGTACTACCAATTATGCTTTTTAATCCCAGCACTTTTCCCCCTGTCCCCCCCCCCTTCTGCCTCCTAGCTGATAACCCTCTAAGTGATCTCCATATATATGATTCTGTTACTGTTCTGGTTGTTTGCTTAGTTTGTTTTTTTTTAATACTTTTTATTTTATTTTATTTTTTTATTTAATTCTTATTCAAGTACAGTTTTCTGTTTTATATTCCCTGCCCTGCCCCCCAGTGCTCCCCACCTCCCTCCCATTTCTGCCCCCCACCTTAATTATTGTCCATGTGTCCTTTATACTTGTTCATGTGAGTCCCTCCCCTTTTCCCCTATGATTCTCTCCCCTCTCCTCTCTGGACCCTGTCAGCCTGTTCTGTATTTGAGTGTCATTGGTCATATTTTGCTTGCTTGTTTGTTTTGTTGTTTAGATTCCTGTTAAAGGTGAGATCATATGGTATTTGTCTTTCACCGCCTGGCTTATTTCGCTCAACATAATGTTCTCCAGTTCCATCCATGATGTTGCAAAGGGTAGTAGTTCCTTCTTCCTTTCTGCAGCATAGAATTCCATTGTGTAAATGTACCATAGCTTTTTGATCCAGTCATTGACTGATGGGCATCTAGGTTGCTTCCAACTCTTGGCTATCGTAAATTGTGCTGCTATGTTTTTTTTTAGATTCAGTTGTTGATAGTTGTGAATCCATTGCCTTTTTAATGTTTACAGTTTTCATCTTCTTTTTCTTATATGATTCCCTTTAACATTTCATATAATAAGGGCCTGGTGATGATGAACTCCTTTAATTGTACCTTGTGTGTAAAGCACTTTATCTGCCCTTCCATTCTAAATGACACCTTTGCTGGTTAGTATAATCTCAGTTCTAAGTCCTTGCCTTTCATGACTTTGAATGTTTCTTGCCAGCTCCTTCTTGCCTGCAAAGTTTCTTTTGAGAAATCAGCTGTTAGTCTTATAGGTGCTCCTTTGTAGGTAACTTTCTGATTTTCTCTTGATGTTTTTAAGATTCCCTCTTTATCTTTAATCTTAGGTAACTTAATCATGATGTGTCTTGGTGTGTTTCTCCTTGGGTCCAATTTCTTTGGGACTCTGAGTTTCTGGCATCCTTATGATCCAGACGTTGGCATTTTTAGAGATGTCTAAGAGTCTTCTTATACTCTCCTCTTTTTTTTTTGGAATTCTTGTTTCTTCATTCTATTCTGATTGAGTGTTTATTTCTTTTTGTTCCAAATCATTGATTTGAATCCTGTCTTCCTTTCCTTCACCTTTGGTTCCCTGGATTTGTCTTTATTTCACTTAGTATAGCCTTCATTTCTTCCTTTATGCTTTTGCCGTTCAGTGAGTTCTTTGAGCATCCTGATGACCAGTGTTTTGAACTCTGCATCTGATAGGATGGCTATCTCTGTTTCACTTAGTTCTTTTTGGGGGGGTTGTTCTGTTCTTTCATTTGGCCCATATTTCTTTTCTCACCAACTTGGCAGCCTCCCTATGTTTGTTTCCATATATTAGGTAGAGTTTCTTTGACTCTGTGTGTTGGTAGTGTGGCCTAATGTAGTGGGCCATAGCACCATTGCCATTTTTCCTAGTCTTTTCAAAGAAGTAGGTCTTTGTTGGACTAATTTTTTGTGTAGTCTTTTTGTTCTCTATTTCATTCAGTTCTGCTCTAATTTTTATTATTTTCTTCTGCTGACTTTGGGCTACTTTTATTCTTTCTTTCTAGTTATTTAAGATGTAGTATTATCCTGTTTACTTGAGATTTTTCTTGTTTCTTGAAATAGTTCTGTAATGATATAAACTTCCCTCTTATTACTGCTTTCTCCATATCCCAGGAGTTTTGATATGCCATATTGTCATTCTCATTGCTCTCTCTATATCTTTGATCTCACCCTTTATTTCTTCTTTGATCCACCCCTTTTTAGTAGTGTGTTGTGTAATCTGCACATATTTGTGAGTTTAACCTCCTTTTTGTGCTTGATTTTAAGTTTCAAAGCATTGTCATCAGAGAATATGCTTGCTATGATTTCAGTCCTCTTAAATTTATAGGGGCTAGTTTTGTGACCTAACATATGATCTATCCTTGAAAATGTTTTATGTGCACTGAAGAAGAATGTATAATATGTTCTTGGACAAACAGCTCTGTAAATTTCAATTATGTCCATCTGGTCTAATGTGTCATTAAAGTATAAACTGTAGGGTTTTCTATGTACACTATCATGTTGTCTGCAAATAATGAGTTTTCTTTTTCCAATTTATATGCCTTTTTCTTTCTTCTTCTTGTGTGATTGCTGTGGCTAGGACCTCCAGTACTAGGTTCTTCCAGTACTATATTGAAGAAGAGTAGTAAAAGAGGACACACTGCCCTGGCTGGTGTAGCTCAGTGGACTGAGCACAGGCCTGCAAACCACAGGATCACGGTTCGATTCTCAGTCAGGGCACATGCCTGGGTTGCAGGCCAGTTCCCAGCAGGGGACTCACGAGAGGCAACCATACATTGATATTTCTCTCCTTCTCTCCTTCCCTTCCCCTCCAAAGATAAATAAATAAATTTTTTTTAAAAAAGAGGACATCCTTGCTTATCTTCTTTTTTTCTTAAGGAAAACACTTTTAGTTTTTGCCCATTTAGTATGATATTGGCAGTAGGTTTTTTATATATGGTGTTTACTATGTTGCAGTATGCTCCTTTTATTCACACTTTTGAATGTTTTTATCATAAATTAAAAATGGAACTACTTTTTGATCCAGAGATCCCACTTCTGGGAATATATCCTTAGAAATCTAAGATACCAATTTGAAAGAATAAATGTATCTGTATGTTCATTTCAGCATTATTTACAATTGCCAAGATCTGGAAACAGCCCAAATC
Organism: Sturnira hondurensis; assembly: GCF_014824575.4. NCBI lineage: Eukaryota > Metazoa > Chordata > Mammalia > Chiroptera > Phyllostomidae > Sturnira > Sturnira hondurensis. The sequence goes on from NW_028093589.1 coordinate 186,635, forward strand.
CCCATCAGTAGATGAGTGGGTAAAAAAGCTGTGATACCTTTATACAGTGGAATACTACTCAGTCATAAAAAAGAAAGCTTTTTTTTTTGTAACAGCATGGATAGTCTTGGAGGGTATTATGCTAAGTGTAATAAGCCATGTGATCTCACTTATATGAGGAATGTCATGAATAAAATATTCTTATGAACAAAATAGAAACAGAGGCATGGATACATGGAACAGGCTGACAGCTGTCAGAGAGGAATGAGATTGGTCGGCTGAATGAAAGAATGTGAAGGGTTTAACCAAAAATATACATACATAACATATAGACACAGACAACAGTATGGTGATAGCCAGAGGGAAAGAGGGGATTAAGTGGAGGTGGACCAAGCGGGGGTAGAATGGGGACAGAAAGAGACTTTGTCTGGGGCAATGGGTACACGAAGTAGTGTACAGATGATGTTTTGTTGAGCTGTACACTTGAAACATGTATGTTTTGCAAACCAATGTCACCCAGATAAATTCAATTATATACTGTAAAGAGTAAAATGGCAATAAATATGTAGCCATAAATAATTACTTTAAATGTAATGGATTAAATGCTCCAATCAAAAGATGTAGGCTGCATCTACAGGGTAGCTGAATGAATAACAAAACAAGAATCATACGTATGCTGTCTACAGGTCATGTTCTTCACAATGAAAGATACACACAGGCTGTAAGTAATGGGATGGAAAAAAGATATTTCATTAAAAAATTTGATCCTTAGCTGTCATTAAAGCTAGAGTCCAGAAATATTTAGATGGGGAGCAATGCTGGAGTTGCCTGCTGACCTCCAGCCTCTCCTTGATATCCTCAGCTTCTCCCATTCACAATGCAGTCTCCCTTATCCACCCAATTTAAACCAGGTGATAGCTTGAGACTGAACACTGAAAAGCATTAGGGGTTAAGCACTCATACACTCTGGCATGCACTTTGTTATAAGAATGGGATATTAACTCTGAGGGTGGTTGCTTGGATTAAATAAGGATAATATTGGGCTTCTTACAGTGCACTATTAATGTTAACCTATTATTATTATTATTATTATTATTTATTCTTTCCAATTGTGTTCTTCGGATCTACCTTTGTCTTCATTCACCTTTTTCATCACTAGACTTTCAGCCCCTACCCAAGGCAAAGTGGGCATCTCAGTATTATAGTGAGGAACAAATAAGGTAATTAATGTCCATAAAGTGCTTAGCAGAGTAGGTACTCAGGATATGGTAGCCATTGTTATTAGCTGCTTCTATAAAAAGGAATTTTAAAAATTAACTATAGAAAGCATTCCTTGTTCTGAAGATTAAGAGAAAGTACTTCCCATGGATCAATCAGTTGTTGGTTTTGAACACCTAGAGTAATAACAGGCTAGCAGTGTCTATGTTCCCCTTATCTTAATGAGAAAAATCCAGACATTTAGTCCCCCAAGTCCTCAAAATAGCAGCATCAGTATCACCTGGGAACTTGCTAGAAATTAAAGTTCTTGGGCCCCACCCGTGATTTATTGAATCACGAACCCAGAGGGTAGGTTAGGGCCCTGTAGTCTGTGTTTTAACAAGACTTGAGAGATTGTAATGGACATTCAAGTGTGAGAACCATGGTATACTGGTGATGTCACAAAATCTTGATTCTATGAGGTAATGTTTCATAAATAATGTGCATTTCTCAAACTATAAAATGGGAACAATAAGACTGGTTGAAATTGTCAGGACTAATTTTAAAGGAAATTCTAAATGCAAAAATAATTCCACAGCAAATGACCTTTTTGGTGGTCGCTGTAGAATAGTGCCTCCTGCTTCATTCCTACTGTGGCATTAAGTGAGGCTTCCCTGTTCTCATTCTAGCACAATGTAGCCAAGGATACATGTGAACATGCAAAAAGTATTGTTATTTGACAGAAGTTGTGGAAGTATAAAATAGTTTTTTTACCTGGATTTCTAGAACCTATTTCTGAGGATCCTGGGGCATGTGCCATGTTCTCTGGATTCAGATACAATCAGAATAACTGAAATGGGCGATGTGCTCTGTGGTTTTGGCAAAGTTACTTCTCCCTGCTTTAATTTCTCCATTGTAAAATGGGAATTATCATACTGGGTTGTTAAAGGAATGAAATGCCTTAATACGTGTAGATGTCTTATATGTAAAGAATATTCATATTACCATTACTACAAAAATGTAGTAGACTAATTTTAGCCTTTACCTCTTTCCCCAATTATTGTTAATGGGAAAAATACTTCTGTTCTACCCTACTCTCACTACATGACCCCTTGCCATCGAGGCACACAAAGGAGCTTTGTAGATCAGACAATTCAAAAATAAATACTTTGCATTTAAAAAATGAGATGAAGGTGTTATTTAGTCAGCTAGTCAGAAAAGTAAACAAATACTTATTGAGCAACTACTCTCTTCCAAAAACTGGATTACATCTGTGAATATAATTGACCTGGATTCTGCTTTCACAGAAAGAGGTCTAGTGGGAGACAGGCAGGTATAGAAAAAATAATCATACAAATGCACAGTATATTAATTACAAATTGTGATTATTGTTACTAAGGAAAATTGTCCTACCAAATGTGTAAGAGAAGAAGGGACACTCAGCCAGATTTCCTGTACTTTGGCTTTCAGAGCATTTGACTTGCAAAGCATCTGAGCAGGTGGCAAGTCCTGGTTAAAGAGATGAGACTACTGAAAAATGTGTGAGCCATTTATGAAGGCATTTCTTGTAGGCCACACTGAGAAGTTTTAGCTTTCATTTTGAGGGTAATATGATACCCTTGAGAAATCTCTGCAACAGGTGAGAGCACAAGTAGAGACAAGGAGACCAGTTAGGAGGTTATTTTGATAGCTTAAGTAAGAAATGATGTGTGTGGTTTGTAGTACCAGCATTACATACAAAGTAGTGAGTAAAAGTAGGTTTACATTAGATTGCATGCAAAATAATAGCCTTGGCTGGTGTGGTTCAGTGGACTGAGCATCAATCTGTGAATCAAAAGGTCGTCAGTTCAATTTCCAGTCAGAGCACATGCCTGAGCGTGGGCCAGGTCTCCAGTTGCGAGAGGAAACTAATAGATGTATCTCTCACACATCAGTGTTTCCCTCACTGTCTTTCTCCCTCACTTCCCTTCTCTCTAAAAATAAATAAATAAATGAATCTTGAAAAGAAAATAATACAATAACTAATAAATAATAATACAAGAATAAATTCTTATTTCATGTACTCAAAACTGTACACATACTTTTGTCCACCCCTGTACATACTACTTGAGTATCTTTTATTTATTTATGCTTTTTTAAACATCATAATTTATTGTTTATGCTATTACAGTTGTGTGATTTTTTTCCTCCTTTGTCCCACTCTATTCAGCTCCCCCACTCCCTCAGGCAATCCTCACACTATTCTCCATGCCTGTGGGTCATGCATGTATGTTCTTTGGCTACACTACTCCCTATGCTGTACTTTACATCCCCATGAATATTCTGTAACTACCAATTTGTACTTCTTAATGCCTTTGCCTTATTCGCCCTACATGCCTCCGATCTGGCAACCATCATAAGCATTCTCTGTATCATTCTGTTTCTGTTCTGCTTATTTGTTTATTTTGTTTTTTAGATTCAATTGTTGATAGATATGTATTTATTTATCTGTTTCTTAAAGAAGACCTATTAATATTTCATCTAATACTGGTTTGGTGATGATGAATTCATTTAACTTTTTCTTGTCTCGGAAGCTCTTTATCTCTCCTTTGATTCTAAATGATAGGTTTGCTGGGTAAAGTAGCATTGGTTGTAGGTCCTTGCTTTTCGAGACATTGATTATTTCTTGCCAGTCCCTTCTAGTTGTAAAGTTTCTTTTGAAAAATCAGCTGACAGTGTTATGGGAGGTCCCTTTTAGGTAACTAACTGCGTTTTTTCTTGCTGCTTTTTAAGATTGTCTATTTGTCTTTAACCCTCAGCATTTTAATTACATTGTACCTTGGTGGGCCTTTTTGGACTTATCTTGTTTGGGACTCTGTGCTTCCTGGACTTGCATGTCTGTTTCCTTCACCAAATTAAGGAAGTTTTCTTTCATTGTTTTTTTTTTCCAAATAGTTTTCCAGTTCCTTGCTCTCTCTCTTCTCCTTCCGGAACCCTTCCGATGCAAATATTTGTATGTTTGAAGTTATCCCAGAGGCTCCTTACACTTTCTTCATTTTTTTGGATTCTTCTTACTATTTCTGTTCTAATGGGTTATTTTTTGCTTTCTTGTATTCCAAATCACTGATTTGATTCTTGGCTTCATCCATTCTACTGTTGATTACCTGTAAATTGTTCTTTATTTCAATTAGTGTATTATTCATTCTGATTGGATCTTTTTATGCTGTTGAAGTCTTCACTAAGTTCCTTGAGAATCCTCATTACCAGTATTTTGAACTCTGCATCTAGTAGATTGCTTATTTTCATTTTTAGTTCTGTTATAGAATTTTGTTCTGTCCTTTCATTTGGGGCATGTTTCTTTGTCACCTCATTTGGCAGCCCTTTGTGTTTGTTTCTATGTATTAAGTAGAGCTGCTCTTTCTCCCAGGTGTGATAGAGTGACCTAATGCAGTAGGTGTGCTATAGGGTCCAGTGGCACATCCTCCCCTTTTACCCTACCTGTGTGCTCAAAGTGCACCCACTCTGTGGTCTGTGTACACCCTCTTATTGTAGTTGAGCTTTGATTGCTGTTGGCAGGTCCAAAGTCAGACACCCCTTGTGTTCTGTCCAGGGTCACATAGCATAAGCTACAAAGTGATCTTCAGGTGGCTGCTACTTGTGCTGGGCTTGGAGGTCCCCGGGTGAGGCTAAGCTATGAGCCAACTCCAGCTGCTGCTAATGCTGGGCCTGGGGTAACTTAGTGAAGGTACAGGGCTTACTGAAGCCAAATGCTGCTTGTTTGAGAGAATTGAAGAAAATCTGAGGCATGGGCCAAAACAAGCCATCTGTGTGGAAATCACTGGAAACAGCTTGGGTGGACCAGAAATTTGGGTGGGGCCAGGCTCCAGGGAATCACCTGGATGGGGCAAACAGTGATAACTACATTGATGGAGTCTCAGGTATGGTACTTACCTGCTGACTCTGTGAGGGGAAGGCTCAGAGAAACTACAATGGCCTCTGCAAGCACTTCTCTCTGGGAGAGAGCTGTCCCCCAGTTCTTGCCCTGATGCCAGACAATTAATTTTCTCCCTATATGTCTCTGGTGTCTTTCAATATTCTGCCCCTGCACTGGAGTTCAGAGGAAGTGAGTCCAAATAAGTCTGTGTATGGACCCTTTTAAGAGGAACTATGTGGGAATTCAGCTGTTTGTATTTTCCACAGCCTCAGTACCTACTGGTTTTTATAGCCAGAAGTTATGTGGACTTATCTTCTTGGCACTGGAACCCTGGGCTGGGGAGCTTGGTATGGGGCTGGGACATCTCATTCCTGAGATATCCCTCCTGATTTTTATTTACCACATGTGGGTGTGGAACCAGTCCATTACTTGTTTCCACCACTCTGACCAGTTTTGATATGGTCTTTAATTCTGTAGTTGTAGGACTTCTATTGAGCTCAATTTCTGATGGTTTGGAATGATGGATGTTCTATAGTTTAATTGTAATTTTGATGTGGTTATGTGAGGAGGTGAGCTGTTTTTTCCTATGCTGCCATCTTGACTAGTAGTCTTAGAATCTTTTATTTAAGCTGATGTGATTCAGACAAATATAGATTATAATACAATTCTGATATATAAACAGTTTGTCCGGTTTGCTTCTTTCGAATTATATAAGCGATACAAATTTGTTATAGAAAATTTGGAAAAATATAATAAAGGAAGTAAAATCTCCATAATCCTTCAACAATCTCCAACTTTAATCCTATATCTAACTTCAATACATGGAACAGAGTAACAGCTGTCAGAGGGGAAGAGGGAGGGGGGACTTCTTAATGAAAGAAGGTGGAGGGATTAGCCAAAGACATATATGCATAACCCACAGACACAGACAACAGTGTGGTGGTGGCCAGAAGGAAGGGGAGGTAGGACTGGTTGGAGGTGGGCAAAGGGGCAGAAATGAGAACATGTGTAATAGTGTCGACAATAAGAATAGAGTAAAAAAAAAACATACTCATATTTAAAAGAAAATTTAAATAAAACATAAATTTCTTAGAATCCCACTGCTATCCCTTTTAAAAAATACTAAAATGTGTTTGTTTCTGTGGTAAAAATGTGTGATGTCTATGTTGAACAAAAATTCAAATGATAGCGTAAGTATATTTCTATGTTCTGTTTTACAATTAATATTATTGCGTAAATATTTTCTATGGTCACTGAAAATATTGAAAAACTTAAGTTTTAATGGCTGTCTAATCAATCATATGGATATACTATAATTTAGCAATCCAATGTCCAACTCTTTATTATTATAGTTAAATCTGGAATGACCTTTCTTCTTTTATGGTAATGAAGATATTTATACTCACCTTTGTACTTGCTTACCTGGTAAACTTTGTGGGAAAGCACCTTGGTATCTGTGAGATAGCATCCCTAGCCTGGGGGTCCTTACCATTTTTCTCTAAACAACCAAGAAAAGAAGTGGTTGAAAGTATGGAAGCCATATTACACAAGGGACAGATTAAGGAATCATGGGTGTTTATGGAGAGAAACAAAGGTGAAACATTTGAAGGAACGTGATATGGAAGGAGTAGCCTTGCTCTATTTTTCTCCAATGGTTAATCCCAGAACTAATAGGTAGAAATCTCAAAGAGGCATATTTCAGTTCAACGTAATGATACAAATTTATGTAGTGCTGTGCCAAGTACCGTTGTAAGCATGTTGCGTGCACATGTATTTTTAATTTTTTGCATTTACATATGTTAAGTTACATAGCCCTCTCAATATCCTATGAGGTAGGTACTGTTATAATTCCTATTTTACAAATGAGGACACTGAGTCCCAGCTACATTAAATAATTTATCCAAGGTCACACAGCTAGGAAGTGGTGACCTGGTATTCACATCCAGACATTTTGGCTCTAAATTATTCTAGTCTACAAACTTTTATTGGGCACTTGTCATATGATAAGCACTGTATTTAGAGCTAACAGTATAAAGATAATAAACTACTGATGATTGAGCTGCTTCTTGACTTCAAGAAACTGACAGACAAATGGGTGAGTCTGACTTAAAAAGACAAGTGCTACAATGCAGTGAGCTGTATGAGAGAAATATGTCACACTACCATAAGGGCTAGAAGGGGGCTTGTTAGCCCAAACTGGAGGTTCAAGGAAAACTTTTTGTAGAGGTGTGTTCAGAAAAAGTACAAGGCTTCATCTAGGCTCCCTGGAAAGCTTCCATGATCTATTAGCAATTCTGCCAGAGGCACTAGTGGAGGAAGCAGCTTGCTATGTATTTACTGATTTTCGAGTTAGACCTTCCTGTAAACCAAGATGTCGAATAGAGAAACTCCTGAATTGGGAGGAGAATTGGATTCAATAATTGATTGCTAAAGTTCAATTATTTATATTTCACCTTTTTTATTTATACCATATCTGAGCACCACTTATAGCATTATTTAACATGCTTTCTTAAACATAACTTACTTATTTTACTAAAAAATTTCATAAAAATAACAAAACCACAAATAGAATTTCAGTTTTACTCTCTATAAATAAATATGCACTATTTGAAACAATTTATCTATATACCACCTAAGGTAATTCTTCGTATTGCTATTAGAATGCATACCGCATGTTGAAAAACACTGGATGAAATAGTCTCTTTCAGTCCCTCCTACATCAACATTCTGTGCTTGAGTGAATAACTCTTCTATCCAATGTGTGTTTTCAATATGTTATTTTCAGTATATTTCTGTATATTCTTTTTTAAGATTTTATTTATTTATTTTTAGAGAAAGGGGAAGGGAGGGAGAAAGAGGGAGAGAAACATCAATATGTGGTTGCCTCTTATGTGCCCACTACTGGGGATCTGGCCCACAACCCAGGCATGTGCCCTGACTGGGAATTGAATCAGTGATCTTTTGGTTTTCAGGCCAGAGCTATATCCACTGAGCCACATCAGCCAGGGATATACTTGTGTATATTCTTTCTACCTGTTGTTCACATAGTCCTGATCATTTCAGCTGCATAACATGTGTAGTTGCCTATATCTCCATGACATGTTAATTAGATTTTCTTCCCAGATCATATAATTTATTTTACCTTAGGAAATGATTTGCTACTGCTAATCTGCTTGCTTTACTCTTTTCTTCTTTTTTTAAATGATAGTTTTATTGAGATATAATTGGTATACCATGATTCCTTTACTTAAAGTGTACAGTTCAATTGTTTGTTCTATATCCATGAGGTTGTGTGACTGTCACCACATTCAAATCCACTGCTAGTCTGACTTGAGAAGGTAATGTCCTGACATTGTGGCTTTATGATAGGCTGTTCCAGTATTTGTGATTTAACTTGAGGGGAAATGACTACTGTAATACAGGGCCATTTGGACAAAGAGCAGAGGAAGGAAATAACAAAGGTGCAGTACTTCAGTAGGTATGTTAGTGGGAGGGTTTAAAGAAAGCACCAAAGACACACTCTCCTCCTACTATTTGTTTTACTTTTTGAGAGAAGTGATAAGACTATAGTGGGCGGAAGGGCAAAGTCTTGAGGGATAGTGGGAGATAGACACAACTTGTCTGTTAGGAATGTGAAAGATGCTTGTCTTAATACAAGGATGACAAGTGTGAGCCTACATTTGGAGGACCTGTGGACCCTGACAGCTCTCTGAATTAGGTTAGTGATAAATAAGTTTCTGTTTTATTTATACATCTCCTTAGACAATTATGTATATTTATTTGTTTAAAATGAAAGCAAGAATGCAAACCTTTTTCTTGTACGCTCCATAGGATCCTTTCCTGATTCAGAATATAGTTTGGGTACCAGGTTAAGTATGTTACTCTTTCCAGCAGATGAGTCTGAGGCTCCCAGTTTTTCTAGTTTGGCTTGGTTGATGATTATAAAGACTCTTCCCTCCTCCAGTTTATGGGTGGGGTAGCATCTAGATTCTAAACTGGTATGAAAAATCCATGATACCCAACCACCTAACTTCAACACACACATACACACACACACACACACACGTACTCTACACCCCTGGTTAAGCTTTTTGTTTGTAAAATTAGAAGTCTGAGATACAACTAAACTTGTGGGAGTCTGTAGGCCTGCCAGAGTTGCCTGGGACAGTGTTGTGTGAGGAGAATTTCAAACACTGGTCACCTGCTCATGTTCCATTGGCCATTCCTAAGCTGAATTTACTCATGCATCTGAATGTCTCAAGCAAGCAGTTTAGTCATAATTTCTATAAGTTGGTTTACTTATATGTTCAAGATGGGAGGTATGGGAAATATAGAGGCATAGTCCCAATATCTGTGGCTAGAAAGAGACTCAATCTAAAGCTAGTAGATTTAAGAGCTGTCATTGCTAAGAATAACAGTTATCCTTTATTGAGTGCTTTCTTTATGCTAAGTATTGTATTTTGTAGGCTATGATCTCATAAAGGGAAGATCCTTATGAGATCATAAGGATTTGGGGGGACCTTAGGCTTATACAGTTTGGGAAAAACATGCTGTTTGATCCCTCCCAGGGTCTTGGTAAGGGCCCATTCAAATGAGGGTCCCTGAAGCTGAAGCTTTATTAACGTCACTGTAAATCCAGCTCTGCATCGTATTTAATCTTTTTAACAAAGGTAGCAACATACCTTTGAAAGAAGTAGGTGATTAAACTGACTTTAAGGAAAGTGAAGTTACTTGCCCAAAGCTTTGTAGTTTGTAAGCTAAGTCATTGTTTTTCTCGCACAGTCTCCTTGTAGGCTTTCTCCTTTCAGCTAAATAGATTTCCTTCTCCAAAATATCCTTATCCTTTGCAGACAGTAGCCTTAGCACCGGTCTCTGGGACATGTGGGGAATTTAACACTGTTTAACATTAGCAGAGGGGCAAAATATCTGCATTCCTCCTAGAAGAAGGAATATGCCCTCTAGGAACCTGCAGAACAAGAAGAAAATGGGTCAGGGATTGGAATTTTTTTCCAACTAGAACTGAGCTATGCACTGGTTTCAGCTACATTTTTGTTGTTCTTTGAACAATGATTTAGGAATGCAGGCTTTTCTGTTTATATACTGTTTGAGTTCCCTCCCCTCCTAGACCAGCTCTACCCCGTTGGGCCCCTAACTCTTTTTGCTCTCCCCACCCTTCCTCATTTCACTCTATTCTTCCCCACCTTCTTCACCCTCAGCTCCCCAAGCTTTCTTTTTGTTGTTATTGTTCTGAGAGCAGGGAGGCTGGTTTTCTTAATGAGGCTTTTCCTTCCCTCCCTACCTCACACTGGGCTCCACCCTAGTAGTTTGTCAGCTGGCTTTCATGAAACAGAGAAGCAGGAGGATGAAGCAGAGGAAGAGGGAATGGGAAGAACAGACATCTTGTTGACCCTGACACATGATGTGTCTTCGTATTTCTTAGCTGTTAATTAGGTTCCATGCTAAATTTAACTCATGCTTCTCATTTGACTCTTTGGATATATAGAGGAAAGGGTAGGTTACTACTCTGACCAGGGAGTCTCTTAAGGCTTAGGGTGAGATGGTAGCAGTTAAAGATATTGCAGGTTGCTATTTGGTTTATTTCTTAAGCCAGTTAATACAAGGAGAACCTGTGGTGCTTCCTAGTGTTAACTGAAAATAATATCAACTAAGTGTTTCACCACAGAAAAGAATTTATTTTGCAATATCATTGTTGGGATTATACCCTAAGGATTCTGAAACACCAATTCAAAAGAACCTGTGCACTCCAATGTTCATAGCAGCACAATCTGTAATAGCCAAGTGCTGGAAGCAATCTAAATGCCCATCAGTAAATGAGTGGGTCAAAAAGTGGTGGTACATTTATGCAATGGAATACTACACAGCAGAAAGAAAGAAAGAAGGAGTTCCTATACTTCACTATAGCATGGATGGAACTGGAGAGCATTATGCTAAGTGAAGTAATAAGACAGGCAGTGAAAGAGAAATACCATATGATCTCACCTATAAATGGATCCTAATCAAAACAAACAAGCAAGCAAAATACAACCAGAGACATTGAAATAAAGAACAAACTGACAGTAACCAGAGAGGAGAGGGGAGAGGGATAATAAGGGAAGGGCCATCAAGCAACATGTATAAAGGACACATGGACAAAGCCACAGGGGGTAGGTTTAAGGGTGGGAGGTGGGAATGTGGGAGCAGGGGGCATGGTGAGATAAAAATGGAGACAACTGTACTTGAACAATAAAAAAAGAAAAAAATTATTCAGAAAAAAGAAATGGTTGCAACTTAGTGTTTGAAGACTTGGCAAGCTATGTGCACTCTCCAACCCACATGCGAAGATGGAGGGGTATTTATATAAGAGAAATGGAAGTTTAGGGAAAGGGAAGTTAGAATCAGAGACCCTTGTTATAAACAGAGTTCTTCATGTAGGGTTTTCATGTGTAGGGTTCTCACAATTACATACAGTGTGAGATCTTCATATGTCCCAGCCCCTCCTATAGACCCTGCCCCCCAATGGGGACATGGACTGCAACCCAGGCATGTGCCCTCACAGGGAACTGACTGGTGACCCCCTGGACTGGTGCACAATCCACTGAACCACACCAGCCAGGGCTGCTGAGGGTTTTTATCATAAATGGGTGCTGTCTGTATCAAAAGCTTTTTCAGTATCTATTGATATGATCATTTGGTTTTCGCCATTCATTTTGTTTATGTTGTGTATTATGTTTATTGATTTGTGAATATTATACCATCCTTGCATCCCTGGGATGAATCCCATGTGATCATGGTGTATGATCTTTGTGATGTATTATGGAAGCAGTTTGACAGTATTTTGTTGAGGATTTTAATATCTATGTTCATCAGTGATATGTGCCTATAGTTTTCTTTCTTTATTGTGTCTTTATCTGGTTTTGGAATTAAGATAATACTGGCTTCATAAAATGAGTTAGGGAGTCTTCTCTCTTCTTGAATTATTTGGAACAGTTTGAGAAGAATAGGAGTTAGCTCTTCCCCAAATGTTTGGTAAAATTCACCTGTGAAGCCATCAGGTGCAGGGCTTTTGTTTGCCGGCAGTTTTTGTTTACTGCTTCAATTTCACTACCTGATATTGGTCTATTCAGGCTTTCTCCTTCTTGTTTCAGTTTTAGAAGATTATATGTTTCTAGAAATTTGTCCATTTTGTCCAAGTTGCCAAATCTCTCATAATATAGTTGTTCCTAGTAATTTTTTTACTAGCCTTTGTATTTCTGTGGTATCTTATAATTTCTCCTCTTTTATTTCTGATTTTACTTATTTTGGGTCTTCTCACTTTTTTTTCTTGATGAGTCTGGTTAAAGGCTTGTCAATTTTGTTTATCTTTTCAAAGAACCAGCTCCTGGATTTATTGATCCTTTGAATTGTTCTTTAGGTCTCTAGGTCATTTAATTTGGCTCTGATATTATTTCCTTCCTTCTATTCACTCTGGAATTTGTTTGTTGTTCCTCTAGTTCTTGTAAATGTAGGGTTAGGTTGTTTATTTGAAGTGTTTCTATCTTTTTTAGGTAGGCCTGTACTGTTATGAACTTCCCTCTCAGGACTGCCTTCACTGTGCTCCATAGGTTTTTGGCTGTTGTGTGTTCCTTTTCATTTGTTTCCAGAAAGTTTTTGATTTCTTCCTTGATCTCATTGTTAACCCATTCATTATTTAACAGCATATTATTCAGTCTCCATGCATTTGAATGTTTTTGAGTTTTTTCCTTGAGGTTGGTTTATAGTTTCAAGCCATTATGATGTGAGAAGATGCTTGATAGGATTTCAATTTTCTGGAATTTGTTAAGGCTTGTTTTGTGACCTACCATGTGTTCTGTCTTTGAAAATGTTCTATGTGCAGTTGAAAAGAATGTACATTTTATTTCTGTGGGTTAAAAGATTCTGTACATATCAGGTAAACCCTTTTGACTAGAGTGTTGTTTAATGACACAATATCCTTGTTGATTCTTTGCTTGGAAGATCTATACATTGGTGACAATGTGGTATTAAAGTCCCCTGCTATGAGTGTTTGTTGTCCGTATCTTTCTTGCAGTCCTCCAAGATTTTCCTTATATACCTGGTTGCTCCTATTTGGGGTGCATATATGTTTACAGAGGTTATATCTTCTTGATGGACATTCCATTATTATAAAGTGTCCTTCTTTGTCTCTTTTTATGGCCTTTGTTTTGTAATTTATTTTGTCTGGTATAAGTATTGCTACCCCAGCATTTTTCATTTCCATTTGCTTGGAATATTTTTTCCCATTCCTTCAATTTCAGTCTGTATAGATCTTTTGTTCTGTGGTGGGTCTCTTGTAGACATCATTTATATGGGTCCTGTTTTCTTATCCATTCAGCTACCCTTTGTTTTGTTGGAGCATGTAAAGCATTTACATTTAAGGTTATATTTGATAGGTACTTATTCATTGCCATTTTTCCCTTTGTATGTGTGTTCCCCCGGCCCTCTCTTTATCTCACTGTCTTTCTTCAACTTCTTAAAGCAGTCCTTTACTATCTCTTGCAATGCTGGTTTGGTATCAAACCAGGAAATGTGTCATTTTAGCCTTTTTTTTTGTCTGGGAAACTTTTTATTTTCCCTTCTATTTTAAACGAGAGCCTTGCTGGGTAGAGTAGTCTTGGTTGCAGGTCCTTGCTCTTCATTACTTGAAATATTTCTTGCCATTCCCTCCTGCCTTGTAGTGCTTCTGTTGAGTAATCAGCTACTAGCTTTACTGGAGCTCCCTTGTATATACTATGTGTTTCTCCTTTGCTGCCTTTAAGATTCTCTCTTTGTTTTAAAATTTAACCATTTTTAATTATGATGTGTCTTGGAGTGGGCCTCTTTGAGTTCATCTTGATTGGGATCCTCTGTGCTTCCTGGACTTGAATGACTTCTTCTCTCACCAAGTTAGGGAAGTTTTCTGTCATAACTTTTTCATACAGCTTTTTCATCACCAGCTCCTCTTCTCCTTTTGTTAACCCCTCTCCTCCAGCTCACTGTTTCAACATTCTACTTCATGCAGCCTGCTTTTAATTCCTTCTACTGTGTTCTTCATTTCAGGTATTACACTCTTCATTTTCTCCTGGCTCTTATTAATGGTTCTGTGTCCTTTTTCATGCTAGTGTAGTTTGTAATGAGTTTCTTGTAGCTTTCCTGGAGTTCTTTGTAGTTCTCACTGAGCTCATTGAGCATCCTTATTTTGAACTCAATGTCTTATAGTTTGCTTGCCTCAATTTCATTTATCACAGTTTCTAGGTATTCTTCCTTTTCTTTCGGTTGGGGTTTCTTTCTTTGCCTCCTCATTTTAGATGAGTTTTCTTGTTTGTCTCTGCTTCTTAGGTTGATCTTCTTTGACTCCCTGTCTTCATGGTATAACCTTTTGTGATAAGACACCTGTGGATACAGTGGTGTAGTCTTCTTGATCTCCTGAATGTGATGCTCTTGGGTTGCCCTTTATGTTGGCTCTCTGATTATAATTGGGTTTTTGTTGTTGTTGTGTCTTTCTTTGGTGGGTCCTTCCCACTGGCTGGCTATTGGATAGTCACAACACCCACCACGTCTTTTATGTTGTACAGGTGCTACCAGAACAAAGCCAAACAACCTCTTGCAATATTAGTCCCCACCCACAATCACACTGTCAACAGCAAATGAGTTGGTATTAATAAAGGTGTAAATGTATTAAAACTATTATAAGAAAGGAAAAATGAGTATGAGATGACTAACTGAAAGAGAAACAATCTTGAGAGGGTAGAGAGAGGAGCAATAGTAAGAGTAGAGAATAGGGACAAGACAAACAGAGGAAGACAGAAAAATTTACATCATAAATAAAAATGGGAGGGAAGAAGGCAGAATGGAGTAAGAGAAGGGAAGCAGATAGTGTTAGGTTTAAACAGAAATTTAAAAACTAAATTTAAAAAAGTAGTGAGATAGAGAAGAAAATATGAACCATATTGGAAAAAAGGATCTACCACAGTATTATCAACAAAATTGAGCAAAGATTAATATAGGTGGGAAGAGAATACAGGGGAAGTAAGAAAGAAAAGCTTAAGAGATGTCTAGAGGAAAGAGAAGTGATTTTGGGATAATAGAGGAAGAAGGAATACGAATGAGGAATGAAAACCAGGCTAACATAGGGAAAAATTAAAATTTAAAATGAAAAAAGGAAAGGGCAGAAGCAAGGCAAAATGGAGTAGGGGAAGAGAATGGTAAAATATGAGATTTGAAATACCACAGTATTGAAGATCCTGAAATAAAATGGGAGGAATACAACAGCCTCCACCATATCCACAACCAACAGACAATGACTGACAAAGGTGGAACGAGAATAAGGGTATTTTAAGAGTGGGAAAAAGGATGTGAGATGACTTATGACAAGAAAAATGGTTTTGAATGGCTGGAGGGGGAGAAATAGTAAGAGTGTGGAATGGAAACAAATCATAGCAAGAGAGAAAATAATATTTAAAACAAAAATAACAGGAAAGAAGAAGGTAAAATGGAGTAAGAGAATAGAGGAGCAAAATATATTTGAAATAAACTATAATATAAAAATTAGTGACTTAATATGCATAGAGTTGAAGTATAAGAAATGAATGTTAAAAAGCTATGCAGGAGAGAAAATAATGCAAATCATGAAGAAGACCATGGTGGAATTCATCTCGGTTTCTTTCTGTATCTGCCTGGGGTGATATCAGATGGTGTCCCACTTTGGCCCTAGGCAGCCTGTTCCAGGCTACCAGCAACAGATTGGGGGTATCTCCTTCCATTGTTAATCTAGTCAATCTATAATCAGCAGCCAGGCACCACAGGATGGGGCAGAGTAATTCCTGTGGGCAGGGCCACTGCTTTTCCTCAGGATGATGCTACCCAGAGGGGTCTACCCTGCCTGAGCAAGATGGCTTCTGCAGTATGGTGGCTGCTCCCTCAGTTCTCTCCCAAAGCCTCCATCCCCAGACTCTCCACCAATGTCTGTAGACCGCTCAGCCACTACTTTGTCAGATCCCAGGGTAAGTGGCTGCAAATGAAATTACATGCGTTGGCCCTTTAAAAGTCTCTCTGTGGCTTCAGCCATCTCTCTCTGGCAGACAGAAACCCTGCTGCTTTTCACAGCTGGGTATTATCTTGGTTTCTTTCCAGCTCTGTTGCTCTAGGCTGGGGAGCCTAGCTTTGGATTTAGACCCCACACTTTCAGGGGGAAGCCCCCAGCCACTGAATTTCCCTCCGGCACCTCTCCTGCCACCTGTAGGAGCCCGGCCAGCCCTCTGGTGTCTCCTCCTCACTCTGTACCAGTTGCACTGTGGTGAAGAGGTTTCTTCTGTCTGTCCCTGGCTATAAGGCTTTTCGCCAGCTATTATCCCATTGGTTATTCTGCATGATTTTTCTACAATTTAGTTGTAATTCCAGATTGGTTCTGGGAGGAGGTCAGCGCAGCTTCTACTTATTCCTGCACCCATGTGGATCTCTCCACTTTTCATCACTTTTAATAATTCTTGCTAGTCCCTTCTAGCCTTCAAAGTTTCTTTTGAGATATTGGCTGACAGTCTGCAATATGCCATGCTACTAAGACAGGGAGTCAAAGCAGCTCTACCTAATACGTAGAAACAAATACAGGGAGGTTGGCAAAATGATGCAACAAAGAAATATGGCCTAAATGAAAGAACAGAACAAAGCTCCAGAAAAAGAACTAAACAAAATGGAGATAAACAATCTATCAGATGCAGATCTCAAATTACTGGTTATCAGGATGCTCGAGGAACTCACGGGGTACCTCAGTAGCACAAAGGAGACTAAAGCAGAAATGAAGGTTACACCAAGTGAAATAAAGAAAAATTTACAGGAAATCAACAGTGGAATGGATGAAGTCAAGGATCAAATCAATGATTTGGAACATAAGGAAGGAAAAGACATTCAATCAGAACAAGAAGAAAAAATACATCCAAAAACCAAGGATAGGCTAATGAGTCTCTGGGACAACTTCAAATGTACCAACATTTGAATCATAGGGGTGCTGGAAGGAGAAGAAAAGAGCAAGAAATTGAAAAAATAATGAAAGAAAACTTCCCTAATTTGGTGAAGGAAAGAGACATACAAGTCCAGGAAGCACAGAGAGTCACAAACAAGGTGGACACCAGGAGGAACACACCAAGACACATCATAATCAAAATGCCAAAGGTTAGAGACAAAGAGAGAATCTTAAAGGCACCAAGAGAAAAGCAGATACTTACCTACAAAGGAGTTCCCATAGGACTGTCAGCTCATTTCTCAAAAGAAACCTTACAGGCGAGAAGAGACTGGCAAGAGGTATTCAAAATGATGAAAAGCAAGGACCTACAACCTAGATTAGTCTATCCAGCAAGGCTATCATTCAGAGTTGAAGGGCAAATAAAATGCTTCCAAGACAAGGTAAAGCTAACGAGTTCATCATCCCTAAGCCATTATTATATGAAATGTTAAATGGATTTATTTAAGAAAAAAAAGACCAAAACTATAAACATTAAAATGGCAATAAATTCATAACTATCAACAATTGAATCTACAAAACAAACTAAACAAACAAACAACAGAAACAGAATCGTAGATGTGGAGATCATTGGAGGGTTATCAGTTGGGAGGGGAAAGGGGGAGAATGACAGAAAAGATCCAGGGACTAAGATGTACAGATTGGTAGGTACAGAATAGACAAGTGATGTTCAGAACAGTATAAGAAATAGAGTAGCCAAAGAACTTTTATGCACATCCCATGGACATGAACTAAGGGGAGAATTGCTGGTGGGAATGGGGAGTACTGTGTAGAGGGGGTAAATGGGGAAAATTGGGACACTGATTATGTAATAGCATAATCAATAAAATATATTTAAAAGGAGGGGAAGCAGCATGATAAAAGTAGATAGTTACCTACAAAGGAGTTTCAATAATTACTTTGAATGTAAATGGATTAAATGTTCCCATCAAAAGATGAATACATAAAGATGTGGTACATATATACAATGTAATATTACTCAGCCATAAAAAGAATGCAGTCTTACCATTTGCAACAACATGGATAGACCTAGAGGGTATTATTGTAGTGGAAATAAGTGTGCCTGAGAAAGACAAATACCATATAATTTCACTTATTTGAGTATGTGGAATCTAAAAAACAAAATAAATGAACAAACTCATAGATACAGAGAATAAACTGATGGACACCAGATGGGAAAGGGGTTAGGGGGCTAGGTGAAATAGATGAAGGGATTAAGAAGTACAAATTGGAAGTTACAAACTAGTTGTGGGTATGTAAAGTACAGTTTAGAGAACATAATCAATAATATTGTAATAACTATACACAGTGTCAGGTTGGCACCAAACTTATCAGGGTTTCACTTTGTAAGTTATATAAATATCTAATCATTATACTGTATAACCAAAAGTAATATAGTATTGTATGTCAACTGTAATTAAAAATTTTTAAATAAACGAAAACAGTTCAGTGTCCTTTCACACACTGGAATCTAAGAGAAAACTTTCTAGTATTGCTGAAAATAGTGTTGGTTGGAGTGGTAAGAATCCTACATTTACTGGAATTTCCCAACTTTTATACATTAAGATACTAAGGCTCTGTGGCAGGGGTGTCAAACTCATTTTCACTCATTATTTCAAGGGCCAAAAAAAATTTTAGGACTGTATAAATATCCTTAACCGTTAAGGAATTGACATTACATTCAACCCTTTGAAGGCAACTGCAAGGCTGATGTGGCCCCCAGTGAAAATAAGTTTGACACCCCTGCTCTACTGCATAAAGTGATTCTTTTCAAAGTATGGGTGTTACTTAGTTTCTGTCCTTTAGTTTCTTTATTTATAAAATGTAGATAGTAATAATCTAAATGTAGATTATTACTATCTACATTTAGATTATTACCATCTACATAGTAGATAGTAGATTATCTATCTACGTGTAGTTTAATAATCTATGTGTCAGATTTTTAATCTGACAACCCTACCCATAAGGTTATCAGAAGTATTCAATGAGTGTGTGTATGTGTGTAGAACAGACCTTGCCTCAGTAACTATTCTTATTGTTAATAGTATCATCTGACATACATGTTACAGAATGATAACTCCTGGCACCTAAACTCAGGGATGTTATAGTCTAGTGGAGGGAGCAATTATATCAACAAGTATGTGCTTTGAGGCAGAGAAAGGCACAGAAGGAGCAATGGTCAGTTTTGCCTGAAGGAGTTAAGTAAGTAGGGAAGATGATCTTGATTAATCCTTTGAAGAAAGATTAACAGAGAGGTTAAACCATGTCAAAAGAGAAGGCAAGGTGAGCCAAAGCATAGACATGGAAACAGGCATTCTCAGGGATTTATAGTATAGATTATGCCTGGGAAAGCACTAAAATTTCTGCTGCTTCAGAGGTAGGCCAAGTCCAGATCACAACAGGTGTGACCTGGATTTTCAACCGGTGTGCCACAAGAACTTTTAAAACATTCGATACCTACCTATTTAGTCAGGGGCACTGACTTCTTTTTTTTCTCAGATTGTCAAATAAAAAATGATGATGGCCAGAAGAAAGGGGGTGGGGGCTGAGTGGACATGGACACTGATGAGGAAAATGGGGACATGTGTAATAGTTCAACAATGAAAGTAAAGTTAAAAAAACAACAGCCAACACAACTCCAGCCATCATTGTGAATGCCCTTTCTTGAACCATAAATACATAGGTCACATAATAGAGTTGCATCTTATTGATCACGTCGTATAGTAAGTTTGCATCTGATTGTTTAATTCTTGATACAGAAATCTTTATGTGGAAGTATAGGCACCTGATATTTTAAAATGTCACCTTGGAGCAAAATGAATAGGTAATTACTATTACTATTCTTTTTTTTTAAATCAGTCAAAATTATACCTGTTATTTGTCAAATCAGGGAAAATATATTCTTTGGTGTGCTGCAGAATTTTAGTATTTAGTTTATGTGTGCCATGAGAAGAAAAAGGTTGAAAATCGCTGGGTTAGAGGATGAGTCCCAAGGTTCTGCTTTGGATGTTGGGGTTTATTATTGGTGAACTATAGGAGGAAGAACAGCGAGTTCGGCGCAAAGTAACAGAGGATGAGATGATTACAAGACATCAAGGCAGAAATATCAAGCAAGTTGGGAACTACTGTGCTTTGGACTTTAGTTTTATTATTTTTTAAAAAATGGGCTTTCCAGGGTTGTTATTGGGAATAAGAAATGGAGAGTGAATGCACCTGACCCAGTGACTTGCCCATATTAGGTGCTGAACACACCAGAGCCATTATTATTTCTTCTCTCTCTATGCTCCCTCTCTCCCTCTGCTTTGTTTATTGTCTCTCTGCTCTTTCCTCCCCTGTGAAATAATTGTGGTAGGAAAGAGGCACTGATAAGGGCCTGTGGTTGCTTGAGACTTACTGACCTATTAAAATGAGCTAAAGAGGGACTTTCAGGTAAAGGTAAAGAAATCCTGAAAATGTAGCTCTTATGCTATGGATTAAGCTCTACATGAATCTTAGTAAAAAATGCTTCGCTGAGTGGTGGTCTCAGGGGTTTGACAACTATTCTTAGAGGTCTAGTATCTGGGAGACCAAGAGAACCTTACTATATTCACAAATCTTTTAACTCCTTCTTCCCCACCCATTCTGTCACTGTTACCTTCTTTCCTTATCTCTTGCTAGAAAATGCCCCCAGCTCCACTTTTCTCTGTTCTTAGTCTCCTCCTTGAAAAGACGCTGTGACCTCGATGTCTTTGCTGGTGTCATACTGTTACCAGGGAGAGGTAGGAGGGTAAACATGATTCAAGTTGCCAGTCTTGCTTTTCCCTTTCCCCATTTCTCTCTTTGTAGACAGCTCCTACTGTCAATCCCTGAATTCTTTTCACTCTTCCCTGGTGAATTAATTTAAACTGGAATGGCTAGGTGACTAAGCAGAGTGCTTGCAAGCCTCTTTTTTGGAAGGAAAGAAAGAATCGAAATTGACTCCAGCTTTATTCTTGCGAAGGATCGAGACGGAGAAGCTGCTGGGGGGGGGGGGAGCGTGCAAGGCCAGTGCTCTCTGCCCAGTGCCCCGCCCCACTCCCCTTTTCCTCGTCCCACTCTGCACTGTCCTTTGGCAAACGTCAGTCACTTTTCAGGAACTCTGCCATCAACGAGAGTCACACCTCTTTTCTGGGTATAACCAGGCTAGAGACGGAGTTACCACCCACTCAAGTTGCCCAGCTAGCACTTTAGGATCTGATCAGCAAGAGTGCGAGATCCCCAGTGCAGCAGCTAGGTGCCTCCAAGAAACCTTTCCCCAGAGGACCCGTGAGAGTTGCTGCCATTTTTCACTGAAGCCCTTGTCCAGGACTGGAGATGCCTGTATATATTGCCACCAATTGTAGGCATTTGACCCCCCCCTTCTTTCGTTTTTGGAAGGCGCTGGGGTGTGTGCCGGCCGGGGCTGCAGTAAAGATTCCTTTCTTGAAGGAGTCCTCAACTTCGTATTCAAGTATTGCTTTAGGATCTGGGTTGGGTTTTCTTAGGTCCAACACCAGGTCCTCTTCTCAAGGGTGTGTAGTGTTCAGAGGATGTATGGAGAGTGGGCTTGGCCGGAACTGAATTAGTGGAGGTGAAAGGGGACCCGAAGATCCTCACTTTTGGCCGCTTCGACTCGGCGAACCCACTTTATTTTTAGCCTAGGAAAAGAGCTGCATTGGCAGCAGGGGGAAGATAATTTTTAGGAAGTCTGCTTTTTCTGGCCCCCTGATTTGAGTCTGGATGCTTGGGAGGTTTGTTTTCCTTGTTTCGAGCGCGGCCCAGCTGAGTGTGAATTAACTCCCTCTGCCTGGCCCTCATCCCCATTTTCCAGCCAGGAGAAAAAGGGGAGGTGGGGGGCCCAGAAGGAGAATGAGAGAGGGAGTCGCTGTCAGGAGGGTGAGGGGAAACAGCTGTCTTGTGATCAGCTGAGAAGTATGAGCCTGCAGGAGGACAGCATGAGTCCTGGACACTTAGGAGTTCCCAGTTAGCGACGCGGGCGGTAAGTGACTCTGGGATTAGAACCCACTCACTGCCATTTTCTCTGTGTATATTCAACCCCACCCCCACTTCCGTTCTTTACATTTTAGCAGATGGGTGGGGACATGGGTGGGTCGGAGAGCAAGGGTACAAAAACTATGTCGAATTCAATGAAACTCAAGGGAAAATAACTTTGCTAAAGGACTGAGCAAAGAAGGGATAGGAAATTTTGGAAGTCTCTTGGGAGAAATGAAGGAGGGTAAGAACGGATGGCTTTGTCTAATTTAGTCCCCCTTGGCTTGGCACTGTCATTTCTCTTTAAGTAGTAAGGTTTGTCTTTGACTTAACCTAACAGCCCTACCAAAGTTGCACCCAGACAGAACAGGATTCAGAAGCCCAATGCTCCTAAAAAGAAGGGAGAAGTGAGTTAAGATTTGAGCCAAGGCTACTAGGGATATGGAGCTGGGCTGTGAGGTTCTAGAAGCGGCCACAGAGAAGTACTGTTTCTTTAAGAAGAGGCTGAACTTGGACTCAGGTGGAAACCAGGTCTCTGTCTGCCCTTTAAGTCCTGACGTAGGTGGTGGTTCCTTTGTATGTGGAAGGTGGGGCCAAATTGCTGGAATTGCTGGAATAAATGTATTTGTAATGGTTACTTGGAAGAGTTGTCTGTGTGTGTGTGTGTGTGTGTGTGTGTGTGTGTGTGTATTTAATCCCAATAATTTTGGGAAAATTTAATCACAAAATAAAATTTATTCTTGGGACTAGTCAAAGAACATGTATGGATGACCCATGGACATGGACAACAGTGTGGGAATTGACTGTGGGTGCAGGGGGTGGGATGGGCAGGAATGGACAAAGGGGGAAAATTGGTACAGCTGTAACAGAATAACAATAAAAAATTATAAAAAGTAATAAATAAATAAATAAATTCTTTGGAAAGATAAACCCAAACAGATGGTCACAGAAACAGTCCTTTATTTCCTTTAGCATTATGTTCATTGTAGAAAAGCATTTATTAAACACCTATCTGATGTCAATTAAGGTGATAATAACTAGACTGAATAATCTTTAAGCTTGGATTTGAAACTAATGGTTTGGAGTAGCTAGCAGACATAACTGCTTTGAAACTCTACTATCAGCACTTACTAGCTGCCTTGCCCTGGACATTGTTTTTCTCCTCTAAAGAATGTGTATTAATAATCTTATCTCAAAGGAAATTTGGGTAGATTAAATTCTATAGTGTATGTGACACAGGCTGCCTGCCACTTAGTTTCACTTTTCTGACTCAGTCTGAGATTCTTCTCTCTGGAACTGATAGAATTAGTGCTTTGCTGTCTTTAAAACACTTTCCAAATGGAGTGAAAGGAGACCTCAGAAGACTGAGTTAGCTTGCCCAAAGGTTGAGGTTAGAACAGGTTTTATTTACTTCTGATTTAACATTGTTCTCACTGGACTTTAGCACTTCTTAAAGAATGGGCCACTAGTCTCCTCATTCTTTGGACAACTTAAAAGAATGCTATCACCAACAGGACATTTAAGCAATGTGAACCAGTGACTCAGAAATGACTTCATCCCATTCCACAGAACTTTGGGGAGAACATTCTTATATATGAGAGTTGTTAATTTTTGGTGACTATTGGGATCACAGAGAATGGGCTGGGAACAGTGTCTTCAGGTTAGCTTGGAAAGTGGACAAACAGAAAACCTAGGAAGAAATACAAACTCAGTAAAAGTGACACATGCATCTAGTCCATCCTCAACACCAAATTAGATAAGAGAGAAAATACAAACTAGATCACCACTAACACTCTTCTACCCCCGCCCCAAATATACAATATATATGTAGATTTCTGAGATGAAGCCTTTGTTGGTACAGCTAATTGAATTCCAATAATCAAGCCACCAAGTATAGTCCAGGCATCTTTCGTCTCTCTAGCTTGTGTGTGCCTAGTGGTAGGGAGAACAACCATTTATTCTTTCTCATTCTGATGGGGGCATTATTATAATTTGACACATTTATATATTTACCCATGCCTTGAGTCAGTTATAGTTTATTACCTCACTTAAATTAAATAATGAGAATATTGCCTTTGGATATATAATCCATTTAGCAAATATGTGCTGGCACACTCTGTGTCAAGTACTGAGAAAATTGTTTAAAACTCATTTTCAATTCTTTCCATTTGAAATATCTTCTTTTTGCCTCCTCATACAAACCCCAATCTTCCTTCAAGTCCTATTTTAGTTCTTGGCCCCCAAATCAAACCTTCCTTATCTCCTCAGCTATTCCTTAGAAACTGTACACATCACTGGTCTTGTCTGCTCAGTTGATACTTATCATAAGTGAACTGCCTTGGAATGTACTTATTTTCATGATTTTTTCTTAAAACAGTATTTATAGTATTCCCTTCATTATTGAACCCAAATTAAATGCCTTTTCTATGAAAACTCCCCTGATTCTCGCATATAGAGATAAAATCTTGAGTTTCCACTTCACTTTACCTGCAGCTTCTGGAATCTACACTATTACCATAATTTGTGTACATATCTAAGCCCCTATCCCCCCTTTTTTAGACATAAAAGGCGCTTGAGGACATGTACTATGATTGTATCTTCAAAGTGCTTACCCAATTTTAAACACTGCGTACATATTTTAAAGAAGATCTTCTAAGATTTAGTTTCAAAATCTCATGTTTTTCTCAATGAGGGAAAACTTGATTGGGATAATTGATGTAGATGATCATCCAGTACAACTGGCATCTCATTACTAAATAGAGTTAGATCGAATTACATTGTCATATTGGGCTTATTAGCTTACCAAAGACAATGTGAGACCTTGTTTGATTTATTTCTTGATTCTTTTGTAATGTTTTCAACTTGGGTTTTATATCTGAAGTTGGGTTTCTGATATATTTATTATCCCCATCCCATCTCAGTTTTATCATCTAGCCTCAGTTTCCTTACCCTTAAAATGGTGTGTTAATTTGTTATTATAAATAATGTAAGGAAAACACATTGGACCCCGGACCTGACTTCTAATACATATTTTGTCAGTGGAAGCTCTCATCATTTTCATTACTTTAACTGATTTTTTTAAAAGATTTTATTTATTTATTTATTTATTTATTTATTTATAAAGATTTTATTTATTTATCTTTAGAGGGGAAGGGAAGGAGAGAGGGCGAGAAACATCAATGTATGGCCACCTCTCATGTGCCCCCCACTGGGAATCCGCCTGCAACCCAGGCATGCGCCCGAACCGCGATCCTTTGGTTTGCAGGCCCGCGCTCAATCCACTGAGCCACACCAGACAGGACATATTTATTTATTTATAGAGAGAGGGGAAGGGAGGGAAGAACAGAGGGAAATGTCAATGTATGACTGCCTCTTGGGCACTTCCTACTGGAGACCTGGCCTGCATCCCAGGCATGTGCCCTGACTGGGAATCAAGCCAGTGACTCTTTGGTTCACAGGCTGGCATTCAGTCCACCTAGCCACACCAGCCAGGGCTGAGTAACTTATTTTATTTAAACATTGCTTGTGTGTTTAGAGAAGAGGAAGGTAGGCTAGTGGGATAGGTAGCTGGATTTAAATGTCTGTAACATGCTAGGTCCTTTGTGTAATAAACTTAAAGACATTAACTATACACTTAGACAAAATACATGTAATATGGGCAAAGCAAACTCTGAGATTATTAAATAATTTAGATTAAAGAGCGATTCCCTAACCCCAGAGCCAATTTCATATATTTGATACCAATCCAGGTATCAAATAACTAGCATTTTGCCATTTTATTGTAACCTCAATCTTACTATCTCTAAAATAGAATATGTCATTACCCCTAGACACTTTCCCCACCCATCATTCAAGACTTTTCTTTTTCACTTCCCTGGTTCTGCAATTTACCATCATCATAACCTTGCTGAAGTTATTTAAACTCTACACTTGACTTTTCTTATCCATGAATTGAGAGAATAGTAGAAATTACCTCATAGGGTTATAGTAAAGAAATAAATTTGTTAAGTTAATAAACACTTAGAAGAATATATGAATGTCTAGTAAGCAGTGTGGAAATATGGCTGTTATGGTTCTCATATTCCATACTCAAAATGTTTCCTTATTACTTAGTAGCCAAGGGCTGTTGTTTTTTTCCATTTGTATCTGGCATTAGTTACTTTCTTTTTATTCTATCTGCCACCACCTTAATTTAGTCCAGAGGTACAATTAGCCTAAAGACCAATAGAACACACAAGTGTTTTGTTTTCCCTAAATTGTTAAATTCAACATTGCTCAAAATTCAAAATATACAAAAGTATATAAAATGAAGAGTCTCTTTCCAATCCCTGTCCACTACCAACTATTTTGCCTCACCAGTGGCAACTAAAGTTATCTGTTCATTAGGAATCTTTCCTTTTTTTCCTTTTTAAAAAATAGTTGTGCAATTACAGTTGTCCCCATTTCCTCTCATCACTCTCTCCTACCCACCCCTAACTCCCCCATTTAATCCTCCCTCCCCTTTATCCTTGTCCATGGGTCCTTTATACATGTTCCTTGATGACCCTTCCCCTTCTTTGGTGCATTATTCCCTTCCTCCCCTCCCCTGTGGTCACTGTTAGATTGTTCTTTATTTCAATGTCTCTGGTTCTATTTTGCTTGCTTGTTTGTTTTGTTGATTAGGTTCCCCTAATAGGTGAGATTATATGGTATGCGTCTTTAACAACCTGGCTTATTTCACTTAGCATAATGCTCTCTAGTGTCATCCATTGGTAGGTGCTCCACCTTTCTTTCTTCTGTATAGTATTCCATTGTGTAAATATAATATAGTTTTTTGATCCATTCATTTACTGATGGGCACTCAGGCTGTTTTCAGCACTTGGCTATTGTAAATTGTGCTGCTATGAACACTGGGGTGCATAGGTTCTTTTGAATTAGTGTTTCAGGATTCTTGGGGTATAATCCTAGCAGTGGAATTGCCAGGTCAAAAGGGAGTTCCATTTTCAGATTTCTGAGGAAATTCCATACTGCTTTCCACAGTGGCTTCACCAGTCTGCATTCCTACTAACAGTGTACTAGGGTTCCCTTTTCTCCACAACCTCACCAGCACTTGTTGTTTGTTGATTTGTTTATGATGGCCATTCTCACTGGTGTGAAGTGTTATCTTATTGTGGTTTTAATTTGCATCTATCTGATGGCTAGTTTTGATGAACATCCTTCATATGTCTCTGGGCCATAATTGAAGAAGTGTCTGTTCAGGTCCTTTGCCCATTTTTTAATTGGATTGTTTGTCTTCCTGGAGTGGGGTCTTGTGTGTTCTTTATGTATTTTGGAGATCAAACCCTTGTCTGAGGTTTCATTTGCAAATATTTTTTCTCGTATAGTTGGCTCTCTTTTCATTTTAGTGATGTTTTGTTTAGCCATGCAGAAGCTTTTTATTTTGATGAAGTCTGATTTGTTTATTCTTTCCTTATATCCCTTGCTCTAAAGGACATATTGGTGAAAATATTGCTGTGTGGAACATCTGAGATTTTCCTGCCTATGTCCTCCTTTAGGACTTTTATGGTATCATGACTTATATAGAAGTCTTTTATCCATCTTAAGTTTATTTTTGTGTATGGTGTAAGTTGGTTATCGTGTTTCATTTTTTTGCATGTTGTGGTCTAGATCTCCCAACACCATTTATTGAAGAGGCTATTTTTATTCCATTTTGTGCTTCTGCCCCTTTTGTCTGTTTTGATCATAAATGGTTGCTATACCTTATCAAATGCTTTTTCTGTTGATATGATCATGTGATTTTGGTCTTTTATTTATGTACTGTATTACATTTATTGATTCATGAATATTGTACCATCCTTGCATCCCTTGGATGAATCCCATTTGATCATGGTGTATGACATTTTAATGAATTACTGTGTACAGTTTGCCAATATTTTGTTGAGGATTTTAGCATATATGTTCATCAGCAATAGTTGCCTGTAGTTTTCTTTCTTTCTGTGTCTTCATGTGGTTTGGGGATTAGGATGATGCTGGCTTCATAAAAAGAGTTTGGGAGTCTTCCCTCTTGGATTTTTTTGAATAGTCTGAGAAGTACAGGAGTTAGGTCTTCCCTAAATGTTTTGTAAAATTCTCCTGTGAAACCATCCAGTCCAGGGCATTTGTGTGCCAGGAGTGGTTTGATTGCTGCTTTGATTTTGCCACCGGTTATTGGTCTGTTCAGGCTTTCTACTTCTTCATTCAGTTTTAGAAGATTATATTTTCTAGGAATTTGTTCATTTCACCCAGGTTTTCAAGTATCTCGGCATATAGCTTTTTGTAGTAATTTCCTACAAGCCTTTGTATTTCTGTGGTATCAGATGTAGTCTCCTCTTTAATTCCTGATTGTGTTTATTTGAGTCCTCTCTCTTTTTTTCTTGATGAGTCTGCTTAATGGCTTGTGATTTTGTTCATCTTTTTGAAGAACCAGCTCCTGGATTTATTGATTCTTAGAATTGTTCTTTTAGCCTCTATATTGTTTAATTCCACTCTGATCTGGGTTATTTCCTTCCTTCTACTCATGCTGGGCTTTGTTTGTTGTTGTTCCTCCAGTTTTTGTAGATGTAGCATTAGGTTTTTTATTTGAATTGTTTTTATCTTTTTTAGTTAGGCCTGTATCACTATGAACTTCCCTGTCAGGACTTCATTTACTGTGTCCCTTAAGTTTTAAACTGTTGTGTGTTTATTTTCATTTGTTCCCAGAAACTTTTTGATTTCTTCCTTGATCTCATTATTAACCCATTTATTGTTTAATAGCATGCTATTCAATCTCCATGAATTTGAGTGGTTTGGGTTTTTTCCTTGAGGTTTGTTCAGGCCCTGTGGTCCAAGAAAATGCTTGATATGATTTCAGTTTTCTTGAATTTGTTGAGGCTGGTTTTGTGTCCTATCATGTTGTCTTTCTTTGAAAATGTTCCATGCTCATTTTTTCTTTAGGATGACAGGAGATATATATCAGTTGAGTCCATTTGATCTAGGGCATTGTTCAATGCCACAATATCCTTGTTGATATTTTGTTCAGAAGATCTATCCATTTTGACAGAGGGGTGTTAAAATTCCCTAGTATAAGTGTGTTGCTCTCTATCTCTTTCCTGAAGTCCTCCAAGATTTTCCTATTATATCTGGGTGCTATATTGTTACCTATATGTTTACAATGTTTATGTCCTCTTGATGGATTCCTCCCTTTATGAAGTATCCTTTTGTGTCTCTTTTTATGGCCTTTGTTTTGAAGTCTATTTTGTGTGATGTAAGTATTGCTACTCAAGCTTTTTTCCTTATTCATTTTTTGGAATATTTTTCCAACCCTTCACTTTCAGTCTGTGTAGGTCTTTTGTTCTGTAGTGTGTCTCTTATAGGCAACATATGTTCAGGTCATCTTTTCTTATCCATTCAACTGTCCCATGTCTTTTGATTTAATACATTTAGTACATTTACATTTAATACATTTACATTTAAGGTTATTATTGATAGGTACTTATTCATTGCCATTCTACCCCCTTTGTACCTGTATCCCTCTGTTTCTCTCTTTTTCATTATTTTTCTTCTTCTTGTTAAAGCAGTCCCCTTAGCATATGTTGCAATGTTGGTTGATGGAGGTGTGTTGCTTCAGCCCTCTTTTGTTTGGGAAACTCCTTATTTCACCTTCCATTGTAATTGAGTAGTCTTGGTTGCAGGCCTTTGCTTTTCATTACTCAGAATATTTGTTTCCATTCCCTTCTGGTGTATAGTGTTTCTGTTGAGAAGTCAGCTGCTAGCCTTATCAGGGCTCCCTTGTATGTTACTTCTTGTTTCTCCCTTGCTACCTTTAAGATTCTCTCTTTGTCTTGGAATTTTGCCATTTTAATTATGATGTGTCTTGGAGTGGGCCTCTTTGTGTTCCTCTTGATTGGGACCCTCACTTCTCCCTGGGTTTGTGTGGCTTTTTCTCTCATAAGTTAGGAAAGTTTTCCATCATTTTTTCAAACAGGTTTTTTTTTTATCCTTGCTGCTCCTCTTCTTCTGGTATCCCTATTATAAGGATATTAATTACATTTCATGTTGTTCTGCAATTCTCTTAACCCCCTCTTCATTTTTTTGAGTCTTTTTTTCCTGTTCTTTCTGTTTGGGTTTTTTTTTTCTTACTTTGTTGTCTAGCTTGCTGATTTGATCCTCTGGTTCTTCTAGCCTGCTTTCAATTCCTTCTACTGTATTCTTCAATTCAGAAATTGTATTCCTCACATACTCTTGGCTCTGATTGATAGTTTCTCTGTCTTTTTTCATGCTCCTGTAATTCACAGTAAGTTCCTTGTAATTTCCCTGTAGTTTTTGGTAATTGTCACTGAGCTCATTGAGCTTCCTTATAACCATTGTTTTGAACTGAGTATCTGATAGTTGACTTGCCTATATCTCTTTTAGTACTCTTTCTGAGGATTTTTCCTTTAATTTCATTTGGAGGTTGTTTCTTTGTCTTGCCGTTATTTGTGAGACTCTTCTTATTTGCTTCTGCTCCTTAAATTAACCTGTTTTGACTCTGTGAGTTTGTGGTATGAACTTCTGTGGGAGGAGACCTGTGAGATTCAGTGGTACAGTTCCTTTGATCTCCTGAACTTGATGCTCTTGGGATGCCCTTTATGCTGTTTATGTTGGGTCTCTAGATGTAATTTGGCTTGGATTGTTGTTGGTTTGTTGTTTGGTGGGTCATTCCCTCCAGCTAGTTGACTGAGGGTCACTCCTCCCAGCCTATCTGGTATGCTCTTGTGCAGGTGTTTCTGAACAAATCCACAAAGCCCAGGGAACAAACCTACCCTTGCAAAAATATCTCCCCCCGGCAATCCCGCTATCAATAGCAAATGAACCAGTGTTAATAAGGGTATATGGAGATTAAGACTATTATAAGAAAGGAGAGAAATAAACTATAATATAAAATATGGTGACAATATGCACAAACTTGCTTGACAAGAAATGAATGTTAAAAAGCTATGCAGGGAAGAAAATATCAGTAATCATGGAGAAGGCCACAGTGGATTTCATCTGGGTAGCCTCTAGTATTTACCACTGTTTTTTCTTTCTGGATCTGCCTCCAGTGGTATGAGATGTTGACCCTGTTTGACCTTAGGCAGCCTGCTCCAAGACTGCATGGGATCTACTGTTTGTGGCTCTCTCATTCAGTTGTTACTCTAACCACTCTGCACTTAGCAATAGGCTCAAGCCACAAAGGGAGGGGCAGAGTATCTCCTGGTGTTGGGGCTATTGCTTCTCCTCAAACTGCTCTGCTTGGAGTGGATTGGTCTGCCTGGGCAGGATGGCTGCTGCCATATGGGTGATGACTCAGCACCGGGATCCTGCTAGCAACCATCTCAGTTTTCTCTCCAAAGCTTTCATTCTCAGTCTCTCCTCAGGTCTATCCCTCTCTGCCCCTGCATTTGTTGGAGCCCTGGTTAAATGGTTGCAAATGAAAATGTTTGTGTTGGGCCTTTAAATGGTCTTTGAGTCTCCAGCCATCCATCTCTGGCAGAGAACAACCCTGCCACTTTTTGCTACTGGTTGTTATCTCTGTACTTTTTGGGCTGTGGGGCTCTAGTCTGGGGATCCCAGGTTAGTGTTTAGACCCAAGACTTCTCAGGGAGATCCAACCAGTTGCTTAATTATCCATCTGGCACTGCCATCTGTGAATACCTAGCCAGCCTTCTCAAGTCCCCACCGTACTCCTTACCAGTTTATGCTGAAGATGATTCTTTTGTTTGCCGGAGGGTATAGACTTCTCTCTCACTATTGTTCAGTTGTTTGTTCTGAGTTATTTCTCCACACTTTAGTTGTTATTATGGATTGGTTCTGGGAGGAAGTTAGTGTGGCTTGTGCTTACTTCTCTGCTGTCTTGCCATTCCAGCAATAAAGATATAGTTAATGATGGATGTGTATGTAAGCAGTTCTACTCAAATGCTTCTAACAAAGAAAAGAAAATATATGCACCTTGAGATAAAATTGGAGCTATTTCAAATTATTAAAATTCTCCAAACTCTTGATAGTGTCCAGAATTTTTCTCATAATCTCAGTGAAAAATTCATTGTGTGTTATTGCCATTTAATTAAGACTGGTCACTTTGGCTGGTGTGGCTCAGTGATTGAGCACTAGCTTGCAAACCAAAAGGTCAGTGGTTTGATTCCCAGTTCAGGGCACATCCTCGGTTGTGGGCCAGGTCCCTGGAAGGGACCACAAGAGATGCAACCACACATTGATATCTCTCTCTGTCTCTTTTTCCCTTCCCACCTCTAAAAATAAATAAATAAATAGACAAAATCTTTTCCTTAAAAAATGGCAGGTTTCCTCCATTTCAGAATTTCAATAAATAAAGGAATTTTTTAGGATTATCTTTTATTTTTTTGTGGCCGTGTTATAATTTTATATTCCTGCTAATTGTGCATTTGTTGTATATTAAATACATTAGGTCTTAAATGGCTATTGTGAAGTGACTTGTAAATGAACGTTTATATAGGTAAATGTATTTGATGTCTAAAGCAGTTAATTGATTTATGGACAATGTTTTGAAATGCATCTAGGTCATAAATGAGGAAACTAATTGTGATTGACTTGGAGACATTTAGCATGATCTGAAATCTGAACAATTAAATCATAAACAAGCTTGGATTTATCTTCCTTGCCTTGTGTTTTCCTCTATAGTGGGTTTAGACTGTAAATAGAGCAAAGGAAATCTGGTTAAAGAGATGCTGGTATGTGCTTCTTGTGGGAATGATTGTGATGGTTCAAGGCAGCTGAATTAGGCCACCAAATGTCTTTTTTCCATAGGAGGTAAAGATGTCTAACAAGAAAATAAAAGACTGCTTATATCAACTCCACCTGGCTTATATGTTTAAGAGAGGGAGACAAATATTTCTTTAGAGAGAATTGATGCTGATGTATAAACAAGTTTGTTAGGGTGAATACACATAAAGTAGCATGGGAATGAAAGCTAGAATGAGAGCTAGGCCAGGAAGGGGAGCTTTCTGGAAACTATGTAGCTATATTGACACATAGGGTGGGTTGGAGAGGTTGGAAAAAACAGATTAACGTGCATATAGAATTTGAGGGGAGAGGGCAGTTTATATTATTGGGGATAAGCCAGGGCTATCTTGATGATCAGAATATATAAATTAGAATGTTGTCAAAATACTGACTTCTCAGTGTCTAGTAAGTCGTGAGAAATAATGTTCACAAAATCCCAAACAGCCCTGACTGCTGTGGCTCAGTGGACTGAATGCTGGCCTGCGAACCAAAGGGTCACGGTTTGATTCCCCCATCAGGGCACATACTTGGGTTGTGGGCCTGGTCCTGAGTAGGGGGTGCATGAGAGGCAACCACACAATGATGATTCTCTCCCTCTCTTTCTCTCTCCCTTCCCTTCTCTCTAAAAATAAATAAATAAAATCTTAAAAAAGAAAAACACAAACAAGTGTAACCAAGGATAAATGGCATATTGTATGTGTGGATAGTGGGTTAGATCTTATTTTAAAATTGTCTTTCTTTTGTCTTTTTTTCAGATATGGATCAACTCATAAACAACTTGGAGGTCCAACTTAATTCAGAAAGTGGCTCCATGCATGTATTCAAACAGGTCAGTTATCAGGAAAAAGAGATACTAATATTGTACCATAATAGTGTTGAGTACCTTATAGTCATTATTGAGCTGAAGATTATTTTTCTAACAACATGTTGAGGACTGAGAAAAGGTGAAGAAAGGGAGGTTTCCAAAAAGTACATGAATGCTTGGGTTTCAGATTCAAATAGTAGATCTGGCCTAAAAGAAGCAACCTCTGGGATCAAGTCATTATGGGCTTGGTATAGAACAGCAACCATTTATCTGGCACTGTTTCATATTTCAGGCACTCTGAAGATTAAATGCATTGCCTTATTTAATCTTCACAATAACTCTGTTGGATAGTGTATTTTTCAGGGTTCTTAAAAAAGCAGAACCAACAGAATGTGTATATCTCAATATTTCCCTCTCTTGGTAGAGAGAGAGAGCTATAGATGTATATCTGTATATTTAAAACAAAATTCTGTCTATCTGTCTATCATCGATCTATCATCTATCATCTATTGCATATTTGCCCGAAGGGAAAAAGACAGATTTTAAGGAATTGGCTCACATGGCTGTAGAATTCTGGTGAATCCAAAATCTAATGGGCAGGACCTGATTGGTGTGGCTCAGCTCACAGAGCATCCTCCTGTGAACCAAAAAAGGTTGCCTGTCTGATTCCTGGTCAGGGCACATGCCTGGGTTGTGGGCCAGGTTCCTGGGTGGTGGCATGTGAGTGGCAACTAATTGATGTTTCTCTTGTGCATCAATGTTTTTCTCCCTCTCTTATCCCTCCCTTTACCTCTCTCTAAAAATAAATAAAATCTTTAAAAAAAATCTAATGGGTAGGCTGGAGAGCCAAAGCAAAGTTGCAGTTTAAATTCAAGAGAAGTCTGCTGGAAGAATTCTTTCTTGCTTAAAGGAGGTCAATATTTATTTATTTATACCTTCAAGTGATTGGATGAAGCCAACCCATATTATGAAGCGTGATCTGCTTTACTCAAAGTCTGCTGCTTTAAATATTAATGTTACCCCAAAATATACCTTCATTGAAACACTCAGAATGACATTTGATCAAATATCTTGGCACTGTTGCCCAGCCAAGTTGACATGTAAAATTAACCATCACAAATAAGTATTCTTTTCCGGGGCTACAGTAAATGGCTACAGTTATGGATGGCGCCTGACAAGGTCGGGCTCCCTAAGCCCCTCCTCTCTTCAAGGGGTCTAGGATGGAAACTGGAGGTCAAAATATTCTTAGTGTGTTTGGAGATTGATGTGGGGTGAGGCTTCCCAGCAGCTGAGGGCCTCTCTTTCCAGTTTTTGGGGCTGATGGTCCAGGGGCTCTTATTCCTTAGAGGCCATGTAGACCACAAGGTCTACCACCCCGTTACTGTAGACAAATTCATTGCCATACCAAAAAATGAGTTTGACAAATTGGTCAGTGAGGGCAATGCCAGCTTTGTCGTTGAAGGTAGAGGAGTGGGTGTCACTGTTAAAGTCACAGGAGACACCCTGGTCCTCAGTACAGCCCAGGATGCCCTTGATAGAGCCCTCTGCTGCCTGCTTCATACCTTCTTGATGTTACTGTATTTGGCAGCTTTCTCCAGGTGACAGGTCATATTCACAACCAACTCATTGGGGGTGGGGACACAGAAGGCCATGCCAGTGAGCTTCCCATTCAGTTCAAGGATAACCTGACCCACAGCTTTGGCAGTGCCAGTAGAAGTAGGGATGGTGTTCTGGGTGGCAGTGATGGCATGGACTGTGGTCACGAGTCCCTCCATGATGCCAAAGTTGTCACGGATGACATTGGCCAGGGGGATCAAGCAGTTGGTGGTGCAGGAGGCATTGCTGACAATCTTCATGGAGTTGTCATACTTGTCATGGTTCACACCCATCATAAACATGGGGCATCCACAGAAGGGCCATAGATGATGATCCTCCTGGCTCCACCCTTCAAGTGAGCCCCAACCTTCTCCGAGGCAGTGAAAACACCACAACAGTCAGCAACAGCATCTCACCATTTGTTCTTGGTGGGATCTCGCTCCTGGAATTTGGAGATGGACTTTCCATTGATGACAAGCTTCCTGTTCTCAGCCTTGACTGTGTCTTTGAGCTTGCCAAGAGTAGAATCATACTGGAACATGTAGACCGTATAGTTGAGGCCAATGAGAGGACCATTGATGGTGACTGAGGCAGTGGCTGGAAGTCCCACATTTGAATGTGGATAAACCAGGATGAACAACTGGGGAACAATACAGACCATGCAACCCGGGGTTCCAGCATGGGGGGAAAAGCCTCAAAACCTCCGACTGTAAAATCCTGTGGGGTTGTGAAGGTGGGAGAAACTACCAGCCTCACAGGGGAGTTTGTGGGAGATGTCCATGGGGTCCTAAAACTTGCACAAGCCTACCTACCTGGGAACCAGCACCAGAAGGGACCATATTGCTTGTAGGTAGCAGGGAAAGTGACTGAATGCCTGAAGAGAGTTGAAAAAGTCACATTGTTCCCTTTCTGACTCCTCCTCCACCTACAGCATCACAACACAGCAATCTGAGTTGCCCCACCCTGGTGAATACATAAGGCTCTGCCCCTTACAATGGAACAGGTGTGCTGAGACAAAGAAATATGGCCCAAATGAGAAAACAGATCACAACTATACAAAAACAACTAAGCAATGAAGAGATCGCTAACCTATCAGATGCAGAGTTCAAAACACTGGTAATCATGATGTTCAAAGAAATGGTTGAGTATGGTTGCAAAATAGAAGAAAAAGTGAAAGCAATGTTAAGTGAAATGAAAAATATACAGGGAACCAACAGTGAAGGGAAGGAAACTGGAACTCAAATCAATGATTTGGAACAGAAGGAAGAAATAAATATTCAATGGGAACAGAATAAAGAAGCAAGAATTCAGAAAAAATGAAGAGAGGCTTACGGGCCTCCAGGACAACTTTATTTGTTCATTATTTTAGAAATTAATTATCAATTTTAGAGGAGAGAGGAAGGAAGAGAGAGACATTCATTGATTGATTCTTATATGTGCCCTGACTGGGGATCAAACCTATAGCCTTGGCATATCAGGACAATGCTCTAAGTAACTGAGCTACCCAGGCAGGGCTTCTCAGGACAACTTTAAACACTCAAACATCCAAATCATAGGGATGCCAGAAGGAGAAGAGGAAGAGCAAGAAATTGAAAACTTATTTGAACAAATAATGAAGGAGAACTTCCCTAATCTGGCAAAGGAAATAGACTTCCAGGAAGTCCAGGAAGCTCAGAGAGTCCCCAAAAAGTTAGACCCAAGGAAGCACACACCAAGGCACATCATAATTTACATTACCCACAAATGAAAGATGAAAGAATCTGAAAAGCAGCAAGAAGAAAGAAGACAGTTACCTACAAAGGAGTTCCCATAAAGCTATCAGCTGATTCCTCAAAAGAAACCTTGCAGGCAAGAAGGGGCTGGAAAGAGGTATTCAAAGTTATGAAAGGCAAAGATCTACATCTAAGATTACTCTATCCAACAAAGCTATCATTTAGAATGAAGGGCAGATAAAGTGCTTCTCAGATGAGGTCAAGTTAAAGGAGCTCATCATCACCAAGTCCTTATTATATGAACTGTTAAAGGGACTTGTCTCAGAAAAAAAGATGATCAAAACCATGAACAGTAAAATGACAACAAGCTCACAACTATCAACAACTTAACCTAAAAAAAATGAAACAACTAGAACAGGAACAGATTCATAGAAATGGAGATCACATGGAGGGTTATGAGCAGGGAGGGGGAGGGGGAAATGGGAGAAAAGCTACAGGGAATAAGAAGCATAAATGGTAGGTACAAAATAGACAGGAAGAGGTTAAGAATAGCATGGGAAATGGAGAAGGCAATGAACTTATATGTCCGACCCATGGATGTGAACTAAAGTGGCGGGAGGATGCAGGAGGGAGGGGTGGTATAGGGCAGAGAGGGAGAAATGGGAAACAAAATGAGACAACTATATTAGCATAATCAATATAATGTACTTAAAAATAAAAATACTCGTGTAATGTTGTCAAGTATGCATAGCTACCTTATTTTAAAATCTCTATATACCTATATACAGTTCCAAAATATTTTTTGATGTGTTGTTTACATTTACTAAGTTTCCAGAATTTGAAACACTTCGAAATTGGTTCAACATGTAGAAATTCTGGATAGTAGATGACATAAGCAATTGTTTTTTGTTCCTTGCCATTTCCAAGATACCTTGGTTTTAGTAAAGCAAAGGTGCTTCTGGTACATGGCCACAGAACACTGACCATGCCCCAGGGGACAAAGACCCATAGCTTGTATTCTATAGCAATACAATGATGATAACATCCTACTGACCAGAAGCTTCCTGGTTTGGTCCATATGATTTGTTTACATCATGGGGTTGGATTGTTGAGTGGCTCTCTAACTCAGTACACGTATGCTGCTCCCTCTTCTTTAAATTCTTACATCACCATACCATACAACGAATGAGCACTTGGTTGTCATCTGCCCTTTGTTCCTAGTTTCTGATTATTTCCTGAAAGTACAGTTTTTTTTGGACCAAGTGTATCAGCAGCTTTAGGGTTTATGTTTTACTACATATGTCTTCCCCATTCCAATGTATTATTCTTAATACATATTTTGATACATATTTTTCAGTCTCATTCTCTCTCTCCCCTTCTCTCTTTCATTCCTTACTTTTAAAAGTAATTTGCATCAAGAAAAAAAAGAAATTCAGTATGCATCACCTACAACTGATGACTTTCTCCTACATAACTATACCAACACCATTACAACCAGGAAAATTAACAGTATCTCTATAATATTAAATACTTGGGTCATTCATTTCTGAAAGGTTCTTAGTGATACCTTTTCCCATGCTGTTCTTTCTGTCTGACATGTGCTTCAATCAGTCTGTCTAATTTACCAAATCCCACACTTTCCTTAGAGTTCAAATTCCAATTTCATTTCTTCCATAAAATTTTCACTTATAGTGCTGACTCTCACTAATCTCTAGTATACTTGAGCTCCTGTAATGCTTAATTATCTGTATCAGTCACTCATGTGGCTGTGCTTATTACATGTTCTCTAATTGTCAACTGTTTCATGTAAATATTTCTTCTTTTCTCACAGTGGTATTCTATGTTTCCCAAACTTTAATTAGTTAAGTATCACTTTCACAATTTTTGCCATATCCTTATCAATATTAGTTATCTACTTTTTAAAAACTAGCTCACATAAAAATAAAAAATACCTATATTGTTTTGTCTTAAGCAATCTGGAGAATTAGGGTTTGATGTGTGGTATTATTTTCCTAGGGCTAGTGCAATAAATTACCACAATCTGAGTAGCTTAAAACAACTGAATTCTATTATCT
Source organism: Sturnira hondurensis (assembly GCF_014824575.4). Classification (NCBI taxonomy): domain Eukaryota; kingdom Metazoa; phylum Chordata; class Mammalia; order Chiroptera; family Phyllostomidae; genus Sturnira; species Sturnira hondurensis. The sequence continues at coordinate 225,702 of NW_028093589.1, forward strand.
TACAGTTCTAGAGGAGAAGTCCAAAGTCAAGGTGTTAATGCCATAAACTCTCTGGAGGCTCTGGGGATGAATCTGTTCCTTCCCTCTTCCAACTACTAGTGGATGCAGTTATTCTTTGACTTGTGGCATGAGAACCCCAATATCTGCCTGTGCCTTCACATCACTTTCTTCTCTGTGTCTCCATGTGTTTGTCCTCTTTGTGCCTCTTTATCAGGTAAAGGGATGGAAAAATATATTTCATTCAAAAGAAAATGAAAATAAATTTGGGGAAGCAATGCGTCTATCAGACAAAATAGACTTCAAAGTAAAGGCTATAATAATAGACAAAGAAGGGCATCATTTAATGATAAAGGGATCAATCCAACAAGAGGATATAACCCTTGTAAACATCTATGTATCTGATGTAGAAGCACCTAAATATTTCAGGCATATATTGATAGATATAAAGGGGGAGTGAAAGTATTATAATAATGGTAGAGGGCTTTAACATTCCATTTACATCAATGGATAGATCATCCATATTGAAAACCAACAATGAAACAATGATCTTATATCACATATTGGACAAGATGCATGGAATGGGTAATTTTTGAATGTTTCACTCTGAAACAGTACACATGTTCTTTTTAAGTACACTGGGAATAACATACAGTACAGACCACAAAACATGTCTCAAATTTAAGAAAATTAAAACAATATCAAAATCAATATTCAGAAATCGAAGACATTTTTGTACACCAGCAATGAAATGTCAGAAACAGAAATCAGGGGGAAAAATCCCATTCCCTGTAGCAACAAGAAGAATAAAGTACCTAGGAATAAACCTAACCAAGCAGGTATAAGACCTGTGCTTAGAAAGCTATACAGCACTGAAGAAAGAAATTAAGGAAGATACAAATAAATGGAAGCATATACCTTGTTCATAGTTTGGAAGAATCAACATCACCAAAGTGTCCATACTACCCAGAACAATTTATAGATTCAGTGCAATCCCTTTTAAAATACCAAAGACATATTTCATAGATACAGAAGAAACATTTCAAAAATTTATATGGAATCATAAATGACCCTGAATAGCATCAGGAATTTTGAGAAAGAAGAACAAAGTAGGAGGGGTCACAATACCTGATATCAAACTATATTATGAGGGTACTATAATCAAAACAGTCTGGCACTGGCATAAGAATAGACACAGATCAATGGAACAGAATAGAGAGCCCAGAAATAAACCCACGTCTCTATGGTCAATTAATATTTGACACAGGGGGCAGAAGCGTAAAATGGAGTGAAAGTAGCCTCTTCAACAAATGGTGTTGGAAAATCTGGACATCCTCATGCAAAAAAATGAAACTCAACCACCAACTTACATCATACACAAAAATAAACTCAAGATGGATGAAAGAGTTACATATAAGTCACAATACCATAAAGTCCTAGAGGAGAACATAGGCAAGGAAATCTCAGATATTTCACACAGCAATATTTTCACCAATATGTCTCCTAGAGCAAGGGATATAAAGGAAAGTATAAACAAATGGGGCTGCATCAAAACAAAAAGCTTCTTCACAGCTTCTTTCTTTTTCAAAGAAAACATCAGCAAAATGAAAAGGGAACCAACCATATGGCAAAATATACTTGCCAATGATACCTCGGACAACGGTTTGATCTCCAAATTATATAAAGAACTCATATGACTCCACTCCAGGAAGACAAACAATTCAATTAAACAATGGGCAAAGGACCTGAACAGACACTTCTCCAAGGAGGACATACAGATGGCCAATAGACATGTGAAAGGATAGTCAGCATCACTAGCCATCAGAGAGATGCTAAGTAAAACCACAATGAGATACCACTTCACACAAGTGAGAATGGCCATCATTAACAAATCAACAAACAACAAGTGCTGGAGAGGTTGTGAAGAAAAGGCAACTGTTGGTGGGAATGCAGACTGGTGCAGTTCTTAAGAATTCATCCATTTCTTCCAGATTGTTAATTTGCTGCCATATAATTGTTCATAGTATTTTCTTATAATCCTTATATTTACTGTGGGGACATTGTTGGAAAGAAGGGGAAGGGACTAAACAAAGAATATCTATGAATGACCCATGGACATGGACAACAGTTTTAAAATTGACTGTAGGAGTGGGGAGGTGGGGTGGTTGAAGGAGCGAAAATGGGGAAAAATTGAGAAAACTGTAATAGAATAACAGTAAAAATGATTAAAAATACAGCTGAGTGTACTGCATCAATATTTCCTAAGCATATTGTTTGTTGTTAAGTCTCTGCAGACAGAATGTCTTTCTTACCCATTCTCTGCCTAGAGACCTCCCATCAGTTCTCAAAGACCAATCTAAAATTCATTTTCTTCTTGAAATCTTCCATAATCCTAGACAGAGCAAATCATCCAATTTTATTATTCTAAAACATGTCTCCTATATATCTGCTGCATCACTTATTATGTATATGATTTATGGACTACTCACATACTTATATTATTATAGTTAGTATATTAGTATGCACTTTGTGGCTATACCTTATTCATGTGTTCCCTCACTGGGCTTAGCACAGTATTTATAGTGGGTACATAGGAAGTTTTGACTTGAATTAATGCTGCAGAATTATTGCAAAGATCAAACAAAACAATTTATGCCAGCTGCCTGATACAGTGCTTAGTTCTGATGCTCAGTAAAGTTTTTCTTCCTTTTCCCTCTTTAGTGTACTCCTGCTTCATTTGTTTCAACTCCGTATATATTCTGTCCATGAGAAGAAAGTGGAGATTTCTTCCTTTCATTGCGTATATGTCTCTTTTTCAAGGCACTAGCACTGTTTTGCACCTCTCATTTGTTTATTAATTTATTTTAGGTCACTGGCTCTGTTCAAGTCAGAGATCCCCCAAAGACAGCAGACAGAGGTAACATGACATCTCTACCAATTCTGGCTGCCAACCCCATGGAGAACCCAGCACTGTTTAGTGACATCAAGATTGAGCCCCCAGAAGAACTTCTGGCTAATGATTTCAACATGCCCCAGGTGGAACCAGTAGACCTCTCCTTTCACAAGCCCAAGGCTCCTCTCCAGCCTGCCAGCATGCTGCAAGCTCCAGTACGTCCTCCCAAGCCACAGCCTGCTCCTCAGACTCCTGTAGTGTCCACTTCGACATCTGACACAGGCACTTTAGCAAACATCCCTACCGTTCTGACCCCAGGCTCCATTCTGGCCTCCTCTCAGGGCACCTGTGGCCAGCAGATTTTGCATGTGATTCACACCATCCCCTCAGTCAGTCTGCCAAATAAAATGGGTGGCCTGAAAACCATCCCAGTAGTGGTGCAGTCGCTGCCTATGGTGTATACTACTTTGCCTGCAGATGGGAGCCCTGCAGCCATTACAGTGCCACTCATTGGAGGAGATGGCAAAAATGCTGGATCAGGTGAGCATCATTGTGCCCCTTTCCTGGGCTTCACTTTCATTCATCTATTCCCTTTTTGACTTGTGCTGTCTCTTATCTCTTTTCATCCCCTTCAGTTATTCTTGCATACAACTTCAAGCATACTCTTTCATAAACACTGTTTTTTATCTTTTCTTTCTTTCTGTTTCTGTTTTGCTTGTTCATTTATTTTTGACACTGTTACAGATGTCCCCCATTTTCTCCCCTTTATCCTCCTCCACCCAGCTCCCCCCAGCCTCCACCACAATTATTTGCAAAGGCATGGATGAACCTGGAGACTATTATGCTAAGCGAAATAATCCAGTCAGAGAAAGAAAAATACCATATGATCTCATTTATATGTGGAATCTAATGAACAAATATACTGGTGAACAAAATAGGACCAGAGTCATGGATATATGGAACAGTCTGACAGATCTCAGAGGGGAGAGGGCTAGGGGGGACTGGAAGAGATTTATCATGTCTTTTCAATGTTTAAGAATATATAGTGGCAGGGAATATAAAACAGAAAACTGTACTTGAATAAGAATTAAATAAAAAAAATATATAGTGGCAACCTTTTGTTTAGCCCATGCTTCTCAAACTGTGATATGCATATCCTTGAGTGAAATATTATGTATCTTCCTGGAATCTATATGTTATTTGAGAGTAAGTAATTTAAAATACTTTATATTTTAAAAATATATTTTCATTAAAGAGAAAAATGTAAAATTTGAATTATATTTTAAGATAAAACACAAACTTCAAAAATAGTTTTAAGCTTACTAGGCTTGGGATTTTCAAGGAAAGTGTTTTTATTCTTTTATTCTTCTATGCCATTAGAATGCTTTGGTGGACAAGTCGAGAATGCTTCTAGCCTAACATACTTAGCCAGACTTAGCTCCTGCTTTTCCCAACAATGTACCTTTTTTCTTCCCTGCAGGGAAAAGTCTTTGAAATATTGCCATTTCCCCTGTGTTATTCTTCATTTAGCATCTGTCACTCTCCAGTTTACTTTTTTACTCACCTGTATCACAAATATATGGGCATTCTTCCTAATTGAATTGTAAATTCCTCAAGGACAAGACTGTATCTTATTTCTCTTTGTGCATATCCAGAGAACCTAACGCAATGGTAGATAGTAGTTATATTGCAACAAATAATTTGATGAACAAACTTGAAAATGTGTCCAGGCAAGAGTTCATATGCTCGATCTTCCCTTTTGTTTAATTTTTTAAGTAAGTTCAGAATTCAGAAAGGTATAAAGTAAGTCTCCCTTTTATCACTATCCCCCAACCACTCAGCTCCCAGGTGGAACTATGTCCTCTTTAGTTTGTCATTGGGAATGATCAAAGAAAAATATATGGCTTCTTGAAGTGTTTCAAGATATTTCGCTTGACCATATCTGTAGCATTCCAATCAGTTTTGGATGTTATGCCTTAGGAAGGATGTTGAGAAATTGGAGTATAATTAGAGGAGAGAAATTAGGATGGTTTGAGGACTCAAATTCATGTCAATAAGGAGCTGAAAAAGGTTTAGCATGAACTACAAAGACCAAAGGAGAGAGATGAGGATGGAAATGACTTGGAACCAGATTTCACATTATTTATATATATATATAGATATATATATACCTGAAAGACAAATGCCATGTGATCTTACTTATATATGGAATCTAGCGAACAAATAAACTGATGAATAAAATAAGACCAGAGGCATGGATACATGGAACAGTCCGAGAGATCTCAGAAAGGAGGGCACTGGAGGGACTGGAAGAGATTTATCATGTTTATATATATGAACTTCCTAAGAGTTTTTGACCTTTGAACTTCAGTACCTTGTGATCATTCCATCGCCAAATGTATGGCACTGGAAAGCAACATACTAACTATCAAGTTACTGAGATTCTTCTCTCTTGAATGAAAATGCCATCATTGACTAGTGGTTAATTTTGGTAATGATAAGTATTCATAACAATCTTGTTTTTGAGATCTCTTGAGGGGGTTAAAATATATTTATCAATTCCTGTATAAGGAGAGAGAGCCAAACAGAAAAAGAAATAGGAAAATAAAAATCCCTGTGTGAGGATTTACTGATATCAAGACAGTGGTAGCACCAAGAGAAGATGCTTTGAATTCCCCCATAGTATCTATCAGAGCCAACAGTCTGAGAGATCTCAGAAAGGAGGGCAATGGAGGGACTGGAAGAGATTTATCATGTTTATATATATGAACCACGCTAAATAAATGATAAATTATAAAAGTGTTTTATGTAGTTTCAAGCTAAGCTAAGACCATTAGCCCAGGGGTCTTCAAAATGGTATGCTTATTCCTTGGGTGAGGGAAGTGCACAAAACAACTGGAGTATAAGAAGAAAGTATCAGAATTCATATTTGTAGTTTCTTGCTCCTTATGTGTTTATTTGTATAATGTATAAAAATTTTAATATACTAGTACATCTATATCGTATACACACATGCAGACACACGTATATTGAGATGCATGCTTAAAAATTTTTTTAGTGAATGATGAACAATCAACGTATGGAGGTGACTGCACCAGCTAGGTCCTTCCCATTCAACCTTATTACTACACTCAAGTTTCTTCTATATAGATGTCTTGAAACCTTTACTGGATCTAGGAGACTGCTGACCACAGGATTGAGTTTTGTTAGGTGTCATAAATGTAACCAATTGATAATAAGAGATATTTGAAGGCTTCTCCAACACAGGGAGAAAGTAAGGATATAACATGTATCAAATACCTACTGGGTACCAGATACGTGTTTCATCTCATTGGCTTGTTTTCATTTAGGAGTTCAAAAGCCAAAGGATGTGTTCCTACCTCTGGGGTGAGACTAGTCATTTACGTTAGGATAGCTAGGAAACTGTTCAGAGAGCTTGATTCAATAACACACATTGAACCTGGTCAGGTATACCCCATTCTGGAAGCTAGAGGTACAGAGTTGAATCATAACCAGATCTTATCCTAGAGAAACACACTATCCTATCTCACTCTCTATCTTAGAGAAGCTTATTCTAGTGGTACAAAAAATGCTCTTTGCTATCTCTATCTTTCCCTCAAGGGAATTTGTGTTTTGGGCTATGCTAAACACTTTACCTATTCTTCTCTTCCTTTTATACAAATACACTTCTTTCATCTTTGCCTTTTCTTTATTTCTATTTCTGCTACTTCTCATTGTGAGTCAAAGTGGGAATCCTGAAAATGATAACACAGGCAACATATATCTGTAGCCCACATTTCTCCTTTTCTTTGCTTTTAGTGAAAGTTGACCCCACCTCCATGTCTCCACTGGAAATCCCAAGTGATAGTGAAGAAAGTGCAAATGAGAGTGGATCCTTGGCCCTACAGGGACTACAGCAAGAGTGAGTACTTTCATCTTCAAGTCCCTTTCTATGTATATATGTGAATGTCTGTGGTAGAAGTAGAACTTTTCAGATACAATAGTAAGAATTTAAGGACAACAGAATGCCAGAAAACTGGCTTCCTACCAAAGGTATGAGTTTGTGTGCATACATGTATATAGACAGGAATATTATGGCAGAGTTATATTCTAAATATAGATAATCAATTTTACCCTTGAATATCTTCAAATTTCCTGTAAAGTATAGTTGTGTACTTTTTTTTCTGTAAATTTGAAGCAGGTTTGTCTTCCAGTGTTGAAAATAATAAAGTAGTTGGCTTGTGTTTTATTTTTTTATATTTGTCTCTGCAATTTTATTTTTAAATTTTTAATTGTATTTTTTAGCAACTATGTTGTGTGAAAAATACATTTCTTTAAACACAAGAATGAGACTTATTAGAGTGAAATGCTCATACTATTTGGGAACAAAAACTACCCAAAGAAACATTGCCACCTCCTGGAACCTGGACTAACTGAGCAGAATGGGCTAGTTGAGGGAAATGCCTGTACTCTTTCAATTATTTCTTCTTTTAAGGACATAGTGTTAAATTTGCATAAATTAAGTGCATGTATGAGGTGGCCCCACTGTATGTATGTCTATTTATTTAGCCTTTACTTTAAAATAAATCTTCGGCCCTATTTCTCTCTCTCTCTCTCCCTCCTTCCCTCCCTCCCTTTCTCATTTTCTCAGATCAGCAGCAATGGCTCAAATGCAGGGAGAAGAGTCCCTTGACTTGAAGAGAAGACGGATTCACCAGTGTGACTTTGCAGGATGCAGCAAAGTATACACCAAAAGCTCTCACCTGAAAGCCCACCGCAGAATCCATACAGGTCTGTACAACTTCACCCCACTCCCAACATACACACACACACACACACACACACACACACACATGCATGCATGCACAGAGACACAGTCTCTGAGAGATAGGAAGAGAAGAAAGTCTTCGAAGACTAATCCATTTATATTCATGGGCACAGGTTCCATTCATGGCTTTTATTCCTATGTCTTGTTTATACTCTAAAGTAGCCTTTCTAAAACAAACCTATAAATACACTAAGCCTGGTGTCTTCTGATGGTCATCAGAACTCCACAGGTTTTATGAGTATTGAAAAACTCAAAGGCAGATTAGACTAAGTGAAATTAAACCAAGCATTTAGAGCTCAGCACTATCCACCAACCTATAACGTACATTTGTTCACATTTGAAAAAAGTCGCACATTTTAAAAATATGTGAAGCAGAACTGGTGGGGATTATGTCAAACTGTGGTTGGGGAGCACCTGCCCCATTTGGAAGAGGAGTATACTCAACTCCAAATGAAAATGACCAAATTTCCCACAATTTCTTTACCAAATTGTAAAGAAAAGCAGAATGTCAAGATTTTATGTGAAATACCCTAGAATTTGAATGTTGGCATTTAACTAAAAATTTTGTATAACACCATGAACTCAAAGAACCTGTTTGTGTGCCAGATAATAGCTTGCCAGTCATAAGTTAACACCCTCTGCCTGAGAGACTCCTCTTTACAAATCATCTCCAGCTCAGAATTGAGACTTGGATACCCTGTACAAGAAAAAAGACCCTCTTTTCTTGGAAACATAATGCTATGTTACATTTGTCATGTTAGGGTTTATATAGAAGGATCCAGAGTCCTAGTTGCTGTGCCCTGAAGCTATGAACAGGTGACTGATTTCCAGGCTGCATCGTCTGAACATTCCTATGACCCTCTTCTTATTTATTTATGTCTGTTTGATTCTCCTTGGTTGTTGGATTGTTGGGTGGAGTCTTATTCTACTGAATATATATGTATAATTGAAGTTGTGAAATGGAAATAAGCTTGCCTTGTTCTAGTAACTGACAGAAGTCTAAAATACCTACTGCATGTTGCATGCAGTGATTGGTGGTAGAAACACAGAGGTGCAAGAGTGGAAAGGGGAAGAACACTTAAGAAGCTACTACTGTAGTGATCCAGACCGTGATAGATAGATAGATAGATTAATAGATAATAGAGAGATAATGTTCAGGTTTAAATATATGTGTGTATATATATATATATATATATATATATATATATATATATTTAAATCTGAATTTCCAATAGGCAAAAGTAGAATAGTTTACTGAACTTTAATGTATCCCTCACCCAACTTCAACAATTATTTTACTATATGTGTATGGCCAATTTGTTTCTTCTACACTGTTACCTACTCCCCCACTCCACACTATTAATTTGAAGCAAATTTCAGGCATCATATTATCTTTGTCATAGATAAATAAAAACATATCTTTAAAAGGCAAAGACATTTAAAAATAAGCATGAAGGGAGTGGCAGGAGATATTTAAAGTATTCAAGGAAAGGAGTCTAAAAATTCTATAATATCAAATTTCCCTACTTGTCTAAAAGTGTTTTTTAAAAATTACTCAAGTCAGTATCTTAAAAAGGCTCTTATATTGAATAAGATAGTCAATATGAGAAGGAGCCAACTATGACAAAAGCTTGAGGAAATTGTTATTCTTATCTAGGCAGAGTACAAAAAACATGAGAGGGAATAAGCTTGCTTTGTTCTAATAACTGACAGAAGTCCAGCATTGCTAGGGCATGTTAAGTACAGTGGTTGGTAGTGAAAGCATTTAACTGCAAGAATGGAAGGGGGAAGACCATGTAAGAGTCCACACCAAAAATGGTGAGAGCCTAGCTAAGATGTGGAGAGTGGTTGTGGAGAGAAGGAAGTGTATTAATGATTGAAGGAACACTGATTACTCTCATACTTTTGTTTTGGGTGACTGGGTGTATGGAGGTTCTATTTACAGAGATAGAACCTCCGTGTTTGCTAATGATCACATGATTAAGTGGGAAAAGTCCCTTGGAATCACACCTCGGTATGCAACCTAAATATATTTTTCTCTATTGCTGGTACTCCTCAGGTTCTTTGGAACTAAGGTAACTACAGTGCTTCAGTAAGCTATCCCTCAAAAGATAGGGATTTATTTCAAGGGGTCCCAAAGAGTGGTATCCTTGTCTCTTGTAGAAATTCTCTCAGCAGAAAGCCATGAGACTGTTGCTTATCTGGATCGTTCTTCCAGCATGCAATAAAGCTGTGCAGCCCCTCTGAGCTGACAATCATACAAAGCAGAAAATACAGATACAACAATTGCCATTAAATACACTGTCAAGTGCCCTTCACTGTTGGTTCCTTGTATATATATATTTTTTATTTCACTTTGCATTGTATTATATATTTCACTTTTTCCTGTATTTTGCAACCATACTCAACCAATTCTGTGAGCATCCTGATTACAGTGTTTTGAACTGTGCATCTGATAGGTTGGCTATCTCTTCATCAGTCAGTTGTATTTTTTCTAGAGCTTTGATCTGTTCTTTCATTTGGGCCATGTTTTTTGTCTCAGCACACCTGTTACGTAGTAAGGGGTGGAGCCTTAGGTATTCATGGGGCAGGGAAACCCAGGTGCTGCGTTGTGGTGCTGTATGTGGGGGAGGATTCAGAGAGGGAACAATGTCACTTGCTCTGCTCTCTGCCAGCTTTCAGTGAGTTCCTCGGCTACCCACAAGCAAACTGGGCCCTTCTGGTGCTGATTCCCAGGTTTGTGGGTTTGTGTATGTTCTAGGTCCCTGTGGGTCTCTCTGACAAACTCTCCTGTGAGGCTGGGAGCTTCTCCTGGTGCCTCAACCCCCACAGGTTTTTTTTCAGTCAGGTTTTGAGGCTTTATTTACCTGCACTGGAACCCTGGGTTTGGTGGTCTGTCTCGCTCCCAAGTTGTTCCTCTTGTTTTATCTGCACATGGATGTGGCACTGCTGGATCTGCCAGCCACCACTTTGCCTCAGGTCCTCTTTGCTGGCTGCCCATCTCTGCCCCTCCTATCAGTGTGGATGAATGTTTCTTCTTTAACTCCTTGGTTGTCGGGCTTCCATACAGTTCGATTTTCTGTCAGTTCTGCTTGCTTCTTGTTCTTAAATATGTTGTTGTCCTTCTTTTGGTTGTGTAAGGAGGCATAGTGTATCTACCTACCCCTGCATCTTGGCCAGAATTTTATTGTCTTATGCTTGGAAAAAAACCCTGCTGACTTTAAACCTGCCCAGAGGGTTTTGCTGGGTTTCCTGGGTGCTGCAGGCAGAGAGGAGCTGGGCTCCATCTTTTTTTCCTTTCTTGTGGTTCAGCAAGGATGGGGCTCAGTCTGGGCTATAATTTTCACAGGTGGCCAGTTTCCATTCCATGCCCTCATAGCATTGCAGAGCCTACACTCTCCACTGCACATATTTGCCATGCTGGTGTCTGCAGTCCACCTTGTTGTGCAACCCTTGATTATTCCGTGAGGTTCACTTAGTGGGAGCAAATCATGTCCCTTCTCACTCTTCACTGGCCTGGCTGCTGCATAGGGGTGGTCCTTGCAGTGTCTGAGAGCCTTTTTTGAGTGAATTCCTCTTGTTTTTCAGCAGGCCATTCTTAACAAGTGCCCAGCTTTCCACAGATACCAACTCTCTGACCAGTCCAGAGACTATCTGGGTCACAGCCCATCTCTTATCCCATCTTCAGGTGTCACCCAGTGCCCCAATTTCTCTGGTAATTTCCCAGTTGGTGACCACTATCCCAGGTGGGGTATGCTGCTGGCTGTGTCTCTTATTGCATCTTTATACTCCCAGCAACTTTAAGCGTCCAGGTCTCTCCTGGCATGGGTCTATAAACTCACCACTGTAAGAAGAGAGGGAGTCACCAAGACACAATCACTGACCCAGCTCTCATTCAGAAGTGCCACGGCAGCAGCAGTCTCTCATGCACAGCTCAGAGACCCTTCCGTCAACCTGGAAAATCTCCTTACTTCCCATTTTTAAATGTCCTCTTGAGCTTCCAAACTTTGTATCAGCTGGAATTCTGTTGCCTGTTCACTCTGTTCCTTTGTAGATCAGCTAAGTGTCCCAGTTGGGTGAAAGAGGAAGTGGGCTCAATTCCCACCCACCTTACCACCATCTTCCTCTCAATATGTTTAATTTTTTAATGAAACTTTATACTATTTTTTATGCTGGCTATACCACTTTATATTCCCAGTAATAGTGTACAGAGAATCTCTTTTCTTCACATTTTCTCCAATACATCTCATCCTTTGATTTTCTAATAATAGCCACCATAATAGGTGTGAGGTGATAACTCACTGTTGTTTGCATTTCCCAGATGATTAATGAAGTTGAGCATATATCTATTGGGTTTTTATATGCCTATCGACCATTTACATGTTTTCATTTGAGAAATGACTCTTTAGATCCTTTGTTCATTTTTAACGGGGCTATTTCAGTTTACTGCTATTGAATGCTATGAGTTCATTTATTTTGGATATTAACTTTTTATGAGATATGTGCTTTGCAAATATATTCTCCCATTCCATAGGTTCCCTTTGACTCTATAGATTGTTTCTTTTCTTTGAAGAAGCTTGTTAGTTTGATGGAATCCCATTTGTCAATTTCTATTTTTGTTTCTGTGCTTTCAGTGTCTTATCCAAAAAAAGAAAAGACATTGCCTAGACCAATGTCAGGAAGCTTTCCCCCTATGCTTTCTTTTATTAGTTTTATGGTTTAGGTTTTAGTTTTAAGTCTGTAATTCATTTCGAGTTAACTTTTATATATGGTGTGTGATAAGGGTCCAACTTCATTCTTCTGCATGTGAATATCCAGTTTTCCCAGCACCATTTATTGAATACTGTCCTTGTCCCATTGTTTTTTATTGGCATGTTATTGAAGATCAATTGACTGTAGACACATGTATTTATTTATAGCTGAGCTCTCTTTTCTATTTCATTGGTTTGTACATCTGTTTTTATGTCAGTATTATACAGGTTTGACTACTGTAGCTTTGTAATATATTTTGAAATCAGAATGTTTGATGCCTCAAGTTTTATTCTTCTTGCTCAGAATTGCTTTGGCTATTCAGGGTCTTTTGTGCTTCCACATGAATTTTAAGATTACTTTTCTATTTCCATAAAGAACACCAATGGGATTTTGATGAAAATTACATTAAATCTGTAGGTCACCCTGGGTATTATGTATATTTTAACATTCTTCTTCTTTTTTTTTAATTTTAATTTTTTTTATTCAATTATTTTTCGAGTACAGTTTTCTTTCTACTACTCCCATCCCACCCCCCGTGCTCTTCTAATTCATAAACATGGGATGTCTTTCTATTTATCAATGCCTTCTATAATTTTTTATCTTTTTAATTATTATTCTATCACAGTTGTCCCAATTTCTACTCCTTTGCCCTCTTACACCCATCCCACCTCCTGCTACCACAGTTAATTCCCACACTGTTGTCCATGCCTATAGGTCATTCATACATGTCCTTTGACTAGTCCCTTCCCCTTCTTTTCACCATCAGCACCCCTCCCCCCACTCTCTCCTCTGGTCATTTTCAGTCTGTTCCATCTTTTCATGTCTGTGATTCTATTTTGTTCCTTAGTTAATTTTGTTCATTAGATTCCTCTTATAGATGAGATCACATGGGATTTGTTTTCTACTGCTTTACTAATTTCACTTAGCATAATGCTCTCTGGTTCTATCCGTGCTGTCCCAAAGGGTAGGAGCTCATTCTTCCTTTCTGCTTCATAGTATTCCACTGTGCAAATGTACCATGTTTTTTTTTTATACACTTTTTTACTGATGGATACTTAGGCTCTCTCCAGCACTTGGCTATTGTAAGTAACACTGCTATTTGAGGTTTTTCTATCTTCTTTAGGTAGGCTTGTATTGCTATCAACTTCCCTCTCAGAACTGCCTTCACTGTGTCTCATAAGTTTGGGGTTGTGTGTTCATTTTCATTTATTTCTAGGCACTTTTTGATTTCTTCCTTGATTCCATTGTTGACCCATTCATTATTTGATAGCATGTTATTGAATCTCCATGTATTTGAATGTTTTTGAGTTGTTTCCTTGAGGTTGGTTTCTAGTTTCAATCCATTGTGATCTGAGCACATGCTTGATATGATTTCAATTTTCTTGGATTTGTTGAGGCTTTTTTTCTGTCCTGCCATATGGTCCATCTTTGAAAAGGTTCCATGTGCATTTGAAAACAATGTATATTTTTCTTCTTTGGGGCAAAAGGTTCTATATATATATCAGTTAAGCCCACTTGATCTAGAGTGTTGTTCAATGCCACAATGTCCTTGTTGATTCTTTGTTTGGAAGATCTGTCCATTGTTGACAGTGGAGTGTGAAAATTTCCTACAATGAGTGGGTCATTGTCAATATCTTTTTTAAAGACATCCAAAATTTTCTTCATATATTTAGGTGCTCCTATTTGTGTGCATATATGTTTACAAGGGTTATATAGTCCTATTGGACTACTCCCTTAATTCTTATGTAGTGACTTTCTTTGTCCCTTTTTATGGCTTTTCTTTTGAAGACTATTTTGACTTATAGAAGTATTGCTACCTAAGCTTTATTTTTGTGTCCATTTGCTTGGAATATTTTTTCCCCATCATTTCACTTTCAACCCATGTAAACCTTTTGTTCTGAGGTGGGTCTCCTATAGACAGCATATGTGCAGTTCATGTTCTCTTATCCATTCAGCTACCCTGTGTCTTTTGATTGAAACATTTAATTCATTTACATTTAGGGGTATTATTTATAGGTACTTTTTTGTTGCCTTTTTTTTTTTACCACACCTGTGTTTCTCTTTTGATTTCTCTCACTCTCTCATTCATATATATATAGGGGGAGAGAAATATACATATTTCTTCTTCTTTATAGCATTCCCGTTAGCATCTCTTGCAGTCCTGACTTAGTGGAGATGTACTCTTTTAGCCTTCGTTAGTCTGGGTAGCTCCTTATTTCACCTTACATTTTAAATAAGGTGAAATAGGAGCTATGCCTTGCTGGATAGCATAGTCTTAGTTGTAGGCCTTTGCTTTTCATTACTTGGCATATTTCATGCCAGTCCCTGCTAGCTTGTAGTATTTCTGTTGAGAAATCACCCAATAGCCTTATGAGATCTCCCTTGTACGTTACTAGCTGTTTCTCTCTTGTCACCTTTAAGATTCTCTCTTTGTCTTTTACATTTGGCATTTTAATTATGATGTGTCTTGCAGTAGACTTCTTTGGGTTCATCTTGTTTGGGACCTTATATGCTTCCTGAACTTGCATGACTTTTTCCTTCACCAAGTTCTGGAATTTTCCTGTCATTATTTTTTCAAACAGGTTTTCTATCCCTTGCTTTTTTTCTTCTCCTTTTGGTATTCCTATGGTGTAAATGTTGTTACTTTCATGTTGCCCTTGAAGTTCCCTTAAACTATCCTCATTCTTTTTGAGTCTTTTTTTTTTTCATTTTGTTGATCTTACTGGGTATTTCTTTCTACTTTGTCTTCCAGCTTGCTGAGTTGGTTCTGTACTTCCTCTAGGCTGCTTTTAATTCCTTCTAGTGTATTTTTCATTCCAGATATTGTCTTCTTCATTTTTCCTGGTTCTTATTCATAGTTCCTATGTCCTTCTTCATGCTGCAGTAGTTTGTGCTAAGTTCCTTATAGCCTCCAGAAAGTTCCTTATGGTTCTCACTGAGTTCCTTGAGCATCATTTTAATCATTATTTTGAATTCTGTGTCTGATAGATTGGTTACATCATTTTTATTTTTGTATTTTCTTGGGATTCCTCCTTTCTTTTCGATTAGGGGTTCTTTCTTTGTCTCTCAATTATAGGTGACTTTTCAGAGTGGTCTACTTTGTCTTCCTGTTCTTCATGGGGTGGACTTCTGTGGTAGGAGTTCTGTGGGACCCAGTGGTACAGTCTCTTTGATCTCCAGTGTGGATTCTGTAGGGTTGCCCTTTACTCAGTTTATTCAGCTCTTTTGTTATACTGGTGTTGATTGTTGATGGCTCATTCATTGTTGGGTTTTTCCCTCTGGCTGGCTAACTGGGAGTCACAATCCCTGCTACATCTTATATGTACCCATTGTGAAGTATCTTCTGTATTTCTTTACTTCCAAACTTCATATTAGCTAAGATTCTGTTTAATGATCAGCTTAGTTTTCAGAAGATCAGCCAAGTATCTGAGTTGGGGAGAGGAGCAAGTGGACTCAGCTTCCACCTTATTGTTCTTTTTCATCATTGGCTTTCTGGGTAAAGCAGCTGCTCCCAGTGTTGGCTGGGTGGGCAACATGTCCCTTTTTATCTGTGTCTCTAAAAAATTTCTTCATCAGTGTTTTATAAGTTTCTGTATGCAAGTCTCCCACCTCATTAGTTAAGTTTATTTCTTACTATTTTTTTGTGTGTTGATATTGTGAATGGTTTTTTCCTTGATTTCCTTTTCAGATACTTTTTTATTTGTGTATAAAAGTGTTACTGAATTTTGTACATAGCAAGTTTAGTGATTTTTAAAAATAAGTTCTAACAGGGTTTTTGTTGTTGTTGTTTGGTATTTAGGGGGTTTTATATATCTGATTATGTCATCTGCCAATGGAGATAATTTTACTTCTTTCTTTTCAGTTTGGATAACTTTTATTTCTTTTTCCTATCTAATGCTCAGGCTATGACTTCTAGGACTATGTTGAAAGGAAATGGAAAGAGTGGGAATCCTTGCCTTGTACTGAATCTCAGGGCATGAGCTTTCTGTTTTTCCTCATTAATTATTATGTTAGCTGTGGGTTTGTCATATATGGCTTTCATTGTGTTGAAGTAAATTCCTTATATACCTATTTTGTTGACAGTTTTAATTGTGAATGGGTTTTGGACCTTGTTCAGTTCTTTTCCTGCATCTATTAAGATAATCATGTGGCTTTTTTGAATTTTGTTAATGTATTATATTACATTGATTTATTTGATTACACTGAACTGTCCTGTCATTGCCCCAAGGATAAATTCAACTTGATCATGGTGTATGATCCTCTTAATATACTGTTGAATTCCATTTTGTAGTATTATATTGAGGATTCTTACATCTATGTTCATTAGGTATATTGATCTATAGTTTTCTTGTAGCGTGCTTTGTCTGGTTTTGGTATCAAGGTCATATTGTTCTCATAGAATAAATTTGGAAGTATTCCTTCCTTTTCTAATTTTTGAAAGGGTTTTAAAAGAATTGGTATGAATAATTCTTTGAATGTCTGGTAGAATTCACCCATGAAAACTTCTGGTTCTGGGCTTTTTTTCTTGTGAAATTTTTGATTACTGATTCAATCTCCTTATTTGCTGCTGGTTTGTTCAGGCTTCCTATTTCTTTTTGATTCAGTTTTGGTAGGTTGTAGCTTTTCAGGAATTTATCCATTTTTTCTAAGTTATCTAGTTTGTGGTTATATAATTGTTGGTAATTGTCCCTTATTATATTTTTTATATCTGAGACACCCATTGTAATGTTTCTTTTCTCATTTATGATTTTATTAAGTTGAATCTTCTGTTACATTTATTCTTGTTTCCTTCATCAATTCAGTAAATAATTATTTTTTAATTTTTTAAATTTAAGTATAGTTGGTATACAATATTATATTGGTGGATTAGTTTCAGGTGTGCAATCTAGTGATTTGACATTTTATACTTTACAATATAATCATCCCACTTTTTCTGTAATCACCTATCACTGTGCAAATAATTCACAATATTATGGGCTATATTGTCCTTTCCTCTTTTTAATCTTATTTTTCAATTACAGTTGATATTCAATATTATATTAGGTTCGAGTATACAACATAGTGGTTAGACATTTATATAATTTATGAATAGTCCCCAGATTTATTACCCACCTGCTTCCGTGCACTTTATTACAATATTATTGACAATATTCCCTATGTTCTACTTTAGATCATTGTGACTATTTTGTAACTGACAATTTATATTTCTTTCATCCCTTCACTTTTTCGTTTGTAGGCCCATGCTCAACCCACTTAGTTACACCAGCCAGGGCATCCGTTCAGTTTTTGCACCTAGCCCACTACCCCCTCCCTTTGGGTAACCATCCCTTTGGTCTCTGTTTTCTGTGAGTCTGTTTTTGTTTTGTTTTGCTTTGTTTGTTCATTTGTTTTTAGATTATACATCTAAGTGAAACCATACAGTATTTGTCTTTCTCTACTTGACTTATTTCACTTTTGCATAATACCTTCTAGATCCATCCAGGAATGGATAAAAAGATGTAGTACATACATGCATACATGTATGAAAATACGTATGTATGAATATATGTATCATACATATATACATGAAAATATTTTATTCTTTTTATTGCTGTATAATATAGTCTATACATGCATATACATACATGCATACATACATATATGTGTAGATAGATAGACTATAATATTATACAGCAATAAAAAAGAATAAAATATTTTCATTTGTGAGAACAAGAATAAATAATTTGAGCACCTTCTTTATATGCCAGATAAGCAGGTTGGTGTAGTAGCTTCCTATTCATTGTAATACATCTTGCATACCATGGCTATATCATTCCAATATACAACTTTTACCAAGTCACTCTTGAGTTAAAAAATTGTCATTGTTACCCACTACCTCCCTCATTGCCTTCAGGCAGTGGTGTACCAAGAGGGAGGGGGCTATGGGAGCTATTTGTCATGGCAGGAAAGAGGATTTTATTATTGACATTATTTATAATTGGAACATGATAAAAAAGAGCAAGCTAACTTATACTGATTTTATTATTATTTTAAAATTATATTCAGTGCATCCCCCTTTTGTTTATACCTGAGGCAGACTATCTCAATGCGCTCCCCCATTGGGTATGTTACTACCTTTCATACAAAAATCCAAATTCTTTAGTCTTGCCTTTATAATAGGGGTCATCTCACATCACTTCTTTAAAGATACTCCATGCTTCAGAATATGCATTTTTCACTCTTGTGCTTTATCAGCCCATGCCCCTAATTGATTGGGTTGCTTTTTACCTTCTGTTCCACCTTAACCTACCCATGCCTCCAGTTTAGTGCTTTCGTACTAGCTCACAGATTATCTAGCCTTGAAACTTATATCACATTTATATGTACAGCTTATATTATGAATTAATTTCTGGTGTATGTTTTGTTCTTCAGTTTAGATAATATGTTGAGGGAGTCATGAGTTGTGTCTGATGAGGTGCAATGGCACAAACAGGAGTTTGTTCAATGATAATAAAATGTAACTGGTTTGAAATAGAAAAATCAATCTCCTTTGCTCAATTCCTGAACAGTAATTGAGTATTCTAGCAATGAGTTTATATCACCACAGGGTGTCACTGCTTTGCAAGTCAAATTTTCTTCTTTTGGGTGTATAGAATATAGGAATGCTCAGAAGAAGTTTTTGAGAGATTGTAACAAAATTTATAATACTGCAGCAGTTGGGAGGTGTGGAGATGGGATGGAATTATATAGACCAAAAGTTAAATTCCCCTTTACATACCTCTGAACATCACCTGCAGTCTCACTCTTCTCCCCACTGTTAATAATTTGCTATGTAGTCTTCCAGACCACTTTTCCTTTGTGTGTGTGTGTGTGTGTGTGTGTGTGTGTGAGAGAGAGAGAGAGAGAGAGAGAGAGAGAGAGAGATCTAAACAGAAGTTTAGAAAACATAAATGAAATCCCACTGTGTTGGTGTGTGTGTTTGTGTGTAGACCTTCAGTAGTATTCTCTTTGTATTTGGTAAAATTTTATTAGTTATCTTTTGCTCTTAATATATCCAACTCTATTTCATTCTTTTTAGCAGCTACAGCAGCAATTTCTGAATATTGAAGTGATCAGTAACTGTTGTCTTTAGTCCTCAAAATGGTTGCCTGAGGAAGGTCCAAACCTGAGTCAGAGTGAATTCCATTCTCTCACCTGTTTTTTTGAAAGTTGTATCATTAATTAATAAACACTTGAGAGGATTGGTAGATAGTGAGCAGTAAGTTAAAAAGCGGTATGTGCAAACCAGATTGCCACCCGAACTTAGAACAGCATAAAATTAAATGTCATGGAGAATTTGTAAAAAGAAAAGGGGAGAAAGAGCCAGAGGAAAAGAGACCATTAGAATACCAGTGCAGCCCTGGCTAGTGTGGCTCAGTGGATTGAGTGCCAGTCTGCAAACCAAACAGTCACCGGTTCGATTCCTAGTCAGGGCACATGCCTGGGTTGAAGACCAGGTCCGTGATGGGAGGCTCATGAGAGGCAATCACACATTGATGTTTCTCTCCTTCTCTTTCTTCCTCCCTTCCCCTTTCTCTAAAAATACATAAAATCTTTTAAAAAAAGAATACCAATGCATTTTGTTTGCATTATTGTTTGTGATTACAAAATAATACATGCTCATTGTCGAAGATGGGAAATAGAGAAGCACATTAAGAAGAAATCAAAGAGATAGTTACTAGACTTAATGTGGTGATCATATTTAGGGTATATAAATATTGAGTCACTATGTTGTACACCTGAAACTAATATAATATTGTGTGCCAACAATACTTAAATAATAAAGAAAACAAACATTACCCTTATTCTATGACCTAGGCTTCACCATAATTGATATTCATTTCTGCTTCTTATCTTTTATTTTAAAATTTTGATGGGATTGTAAACTAGCATAACTACTATGGAAAAGGTATGGAAGTTCTTTAAAAAATTCTAAATAGAATTACCATATGTCCCAACAATCCCACTGCTGGGTATTTTTCCAAAGAAACTGAAAACACTAATTCTAAGAAGGATGCACCTGTGTGTTCATTGCAGCATTATTTACAATAGCCAAGATACAGTGTCATAATGTTTAAAACATTCAAATGATACAGAAAAGTAAAAAGAGGAAATCCTCTTTCCACAGTTTTCATCCTCACTTTCCAGATATTCATTCACTGTAAATATTTTCTCTCACAATTTACATTGAAAAATATTGATATCGATTTTATTCTGAGTGTATAAGCATGTGGTGTGTGATTTAATGGGATCATCTTGTGTTAATTTATTTTATATATTACTTTTTTCTTTTAGTTTTTTATCCAGAGCATACATATACCATATGTAACCCAGATGTAATGTGGGAGTACTGAGCATGAACTATTTCAAAAAGTTTGACTTGATGCTTCTCACCCCATTCCATGCCCTTTAATTTTTGCCCTTACACAGAAAAAAGCCTAAGCTAATGGCTCATTCTAATGAATCACATGTTCTTTCTGTGTGTATGGCTCCCTGATAGACTAATTGTTGGGAGGTATTAGAGGAGAGAATATTGTTGCTACAGTGTAGTACAGTGTAAAGTGTCAAAGACCTTTATTTGGACCCCAGGTTTATCATTTACTAACTGTGTTCAGAAAAGAAAATGTGTCAAACAACCCTGTGAGATATTTTATCTGCCTTTAGAGATGATTAAACAGAGACCCAGCCAGGGAGAAGTTGCTTATTTAAGGTCACACAGGTAGTGTGTAGTAGAGCCAGGATTCAAGCAAAGCCTTGTTTGAGTTAGTGCCTATGTGTTTTTCACTCTGTCAGCTCAGCCTCTGTTTAGCAATTCTGTAAAGGTGAAAGAGCATGTCTTCAAAGTGATTTGTCTCACCATTTGACCAAAGCCTTGATTAAAAGTTATATGCTCTGTTATTTTTTCAGTATCAAAACATCTCTTCTCTGACTCCCCTTGTTTTTTTCCCCCCATATTTCCTTTTTAGGAGAGAAGCCTTATAAGTGCACCTGGGATGGCTGCTCCTGGAAATTTGCTCGCTCGGATGAGCTTACCCGCCACTTCCGCAAGCACACAGGCATCAAGCCCTTCCGGTGCACAGACTGCAACCGTAGCTTCTCTCGCTCTGACCACCTGTCCCTGCATCGCCGGCGCCATGACACCATGTGAGCTCCACAGTCCACACTTAGAAGAGCTGTGCTGGTCTCATTCCTGTGTGTGTACTGAGGTCATAACCATCTTTTCTGCTTTGACTTCAGCATGCCTCTGGGATGGGGTTGGAGCAGCTCACTGAGCCAGGTTGATGAGACTGCTTTTCCATGGGGGCTCCTCATATTCCATCTTCACCTCTCCACCATCCACTCCCCAGTTTTATCAACCACCACATAGGTTGAATAAAAGTACGGCACCCATGGTTGGAGATGGGACATTTTTTCCTACAATAACAAAATGGGAATCCAACTCAAGGCTGTGAAAAAAACATATGCTGCTTTTTTTCCCCTGTTTTTTTTCCTCTTCTTTTTCTGAGAATTCTTATCCATGGTATTTTTTTTGAATCAGTACTTAAGAGTGATTGGTAACTTTTAAAATAAAAATTTTTTAAAGACAGAAGAGAGCATAACAGTATACTTCATTAGTAGAATGGATTTGGTTCCTGAGCGTAGGACACATTCTCAGTGAATAAACTGAGTCCCATACAAAACTGAAAGGCTTTGTAAATCCAATCCTGTTTGTTCTTACAGTTTGGTTTTCAGACAGTGCAGGTGCTTTTGCTTCCTAAGTCCATCAAAGGAAACGAAGGGATTTTTTTTTGTCCATCTCCTTCTTATTCTCCCTTCTCTTTAAGATTAAAGATTTTACAGCACAATCACATTGTTAGGTTAAATATGTGTTAGGACAAATATTCAAAGCACACATCAACATGCCAGTAGGGTGAAAGGTGTTTCAGGAGAGTATGTTGGATCATGATAGAAAGAAGCAGAACTAGGATAATCCTGAAAACAAATAGAGGAAGACTTTCATTTGGATATGATACTAAAAGTGATCACAAACCTCATTTGAAGGGCAGCCTATTGAGACAGTGTCTTAAGAGGCTGTACTGTACTGTTTATTCTTTTGTTTACATAAAGCAACTATTATGAGTATAATGCATGATGAGAAATCATACACTGGGGCCATGTTATAGAAAGGTAAGGGACTGTAGAAAATATTTGTTCATTCCATGGCATTATTAGCATGCATTCCTCTGTTTCAATTGGAATATAAGAGGCTTTTAGTGAAAACTGAAATACAAAAAGTATCTCAATGTTCTGCAACTGCTATGAACACCTAAGCCATTTCTTTTACCCATACAGCATGTTGCATAATGTACACATTTGGTTACCAAATCTTACTATTTCATAATAGTCTCTGAGACAAAAAATCCTGTGTTCTAGGCCCTAGACTTCAGATCTACCTCCACATGGCATATTTCCTCTCTCTGGGGGTAATGGGAGTTTGCATCACTTAACTTTGGACTTAGCTTCTCTCCTAAAGGTTGTCTTCATATGGACCCCCTTTTCCTTGGCAGATATTCAACCAGTCCCTGCTTAAATACTTTAGGTTACTACCTCCCAAGGTTTATCCATTCTGAATAAATAATAGAATTCTAGCACCAATAAGGGATACTATTAACCATCTAGTCTTACCCATCATACATATTTTACAGATGAGACAAATACGGGTCAGATTCTTTCTCCAGATTTTTCCTTGAAGCCTTATAAACCTGTACACCCTTTCTTCCAGGGGTCACATTATTAAACCAAATTAGAGAAGACTTTACATGATTGGTTGCAGTATTTGTCCAATTTTATGTTATGTTTCAGAAAACTTTAGATCATTCACAAAATAATTTACAGTTGATTAAATAGTAAGTAAAGTGTGCCTGTGGTCATTGACATACGACATTAGGCACACAATTTTTCTCTTTTAACACTTTCTATAATATCTCAGAATTGATTTACCTCACTTAAACATACCATGTCCAGCTCATAATCCTTTATAAATTTAAGGCCTGCCTGTATTTTTCAAAGTGATGTGTGGATTTTTATTATTCTCATTGTTATTTTGATATAGATTTTCCTTTGACTTTTGGTATGTAAGTTTCACACTGTAGAAAGAAAGGGAACTTTTATATGGCTCTAAGACACATTGTTAAAGGTAAATTACCATCATACGTATTGTCTTAAGCTTATAATTGAGTAGTTGATATGGTATTTCACAGTAGAGTCTAAAGACTTACCCATTTTCTTCAGAGTTTGTATCCTGAGACAACCTTTTCCAGAGTTCATAACTGTCTTGTGCCCCCCAGACATCAGGATTTTTTGCATTGGAGCATATAATTTATTAATACATAAAGGATATTAAGCATACTATTATACTAACTAGAATGATCAAATTAAAGTTCAAAATATTGACATCCCTGATGCCTCTAAGCTTCTATTCAATTTTTTTCTGCTAAGTAATGAGGGACTTTTTTGCTGCTTTATTAATTGTCTATAGTCAGGCAACAATTTTAATCCTATTCTCATTGTCCTCTCCCTCCCAATCACAATAAAATTATTCCAATCATTATACATTCTTTAAGTAATGTGTTAAAATTTATTAAGAGTATTTCATACCATACTGTGATTCAAATACAGTACAATACAGTAGTGCACCAAAAGCATATAGAATTTTGTTAGATGAAAAGGAACTGTATCTCTTAAGTGGCATTTAGGATTCATTGAACATGCTGTGCTCACGTCAGCAAAGCACCGTTGTGTGGATAATTGCCTAGGGTATGGAAAATGGCCTTATTTGATGTGGTTGGATAATATCCTGGGATTTGTTGCGGTGGAGTTCCTCCATCTGTAGATGCTTGTCAGTTGAACATAACTTGATAATTATGATTGGAAAATTCAGGAAAAGCTGAAGAATATGAATTGGCTGGGTAGATTAGGGGGAATGAATTGTGGGTAAGATAGAAAGGTTTATGAGGGTAACTTCTTTTTAAATAAAATGTTTATTTTGGAACAGTTGTAGATATATAGAAAAATTGTAAAGATTCTACAGAGAGTTTCCCTATACCCCACGTCCAGGTTTTTGCTGTTATTCACATCTTCAATTAATATGGTACACTTGCTATAATTAATGAAGTGATATTGATACATTATTAACTCAAGTCCAAATATTCAAATTTCCTTAATTTTAACCTAATATCTTTGGGGGGTGGGGGTGGTTCTACCATCCGGTTCAAGATACCATGTCACATTTACTGGTCCTATCTCCTTACACTTTTCTTAATTGTCATGGTTTCTCAGATTTTCCTTTTTTCCTATAACTTATGGTTTTGAGGAGTTTGTTCCTCAACTGAGATTTGTCTAATTGCTTTTCTCATGATTAAGCTGAAGTTATGGGTTTTGGGGAGGAAGACCATAGAGGTAAGCTGCTATTTTCATCACATCATATTAACGTGACTTATACCCTTGATGTTAACCTTGATTACCTGGCTGAGATAGTGTTTTGTCAGCTTTCTCCTCTGTATTGTCTACCCCACATCCCATACTGTACTCTTTGGAAAGAAGTCACTATGTGCAGCCCACACTAAAGGAGTGCTGAGTTGTGCACCATATTCTTGAGTGTATCTACAAAAAATTACTTGGAATTCTACATGGGAGATTTGACTTTTCTCCCTCATTTATTTATTTATGCAATCATTTACTTGTATCAGTATGGACTCACATTTACTTTGTACTTTGCTTTATAATCCAATAAAAATTTATGTTGTATACTCAAACTGTTCCAGCTTTGGCTGTTGGGTGCTTTTTGGGGGGTTGACTCCTAAGTCCTTTTGACAGACCCTCATCATTTTTTTAGCTTATACTTATTTGCTGGCACTACAAGATGCTCCAGGCTCATCTTGTATATATTTTTGACCCACTCCTATGCTCAGCCATTTCTTTAAGGAGTCTTGGTTCCTTTTAATGGAAGATTGTATTAGAAACCAAGATCTGGGTATTAGTTATGCTTGTTGCTCCTGGGCTATGTTGCTTCTAAGCCATCTTAGCTAACAGAGCAACAAACTATATGTGAATATACTAACCCCTGTATAAATACACATATCTACAAATATTTCTATATGTAATCTTCTGTATCTTTATTAAGAGAAATGTGAGTTCATACTGATGTGTCCAATGCCAATCCATTACCAAATGGATCATCTGGCCTTTTCCCTTTGCTTATCTTACATTCAAACAGTGCGAAACTTGGCACCTGCATTCTGACATCTATTTCCTTAATTGTGTAATTATAGTATAAATGTATAGCACTGTTTGAATTTGTAATCTATGCACTGTGGATACAACTAGAACACAGTGCTTATGTGTATGGTAGTAACATTTAAAAACTCCCAACACCTTTTTGAAACAAAGTGATTTGGAAAATTTAGGAATTAGGGAATTCTTTGTCCCAGGAAGTTGTAGGTCTATCCTGCCTGCAAAAAGTTTCCTCAAGAAACAAACCATTGGGAATTGACCTAACCTTGAATAAGCCTAGGGAATTTATTGATCCCCCAAATAGTGTGCTAATACTTACATAGAGAGATGGACACAGAAGAAAGTAAGTGTGTCCAGTTTAGAGAAAAAATGTAGCATTATCCTTTCTCACTGGCAAAAACGGCTTTCTGACAATAAGGGTGCTACCCTAAGTTACCTCTCTTCCATATTTTTCCATCTTTCATATGGTTGACCTTAGGCAAGTCACATCACCTCTCTGTGCCTCAGTTAACCCATCTGTAAAAGAGGGATCTAAATATCTACCTCACAGGAAGGTTGTGAGGATTCTTATTAATGGATGTTGGCAAAAATGATGGGAGATCCTTAAATGAATAAAAAGTATTATGATCATCACTATGATGACAATTATAGTACCCTATATTTACTCTAGAAAAAAGGGAGGATTAGGTTTTCTGGGTGATATAGAGCTAAATTTGAGTCAGTAATAAGGGTAATTAAAGAGTGGTTACTGGAAGCAATATTATTTTCTCTCCTACTTTCACTTTTCCTACATTCTCCTTTTTACTAACTATAGGATTCTCATCTGTTTCCCTGACTTGAAGCATATTAAGGCCTAAAGAGATAAGTAGGCAAAATCCATTGCTTCAAAAGCTATATTCTTCTCATTTCCTCACTCTGCCTGGACCACATTACATGTCACCCTGTCAGAAGCACAAAGGCAATTTCAGAGCCCTTCAGATATTGGCCACTTCAACTTCACCAGTTACATTTTCTCTTTCCTCACTTTACTGTACTCTGAGCAGTATGGGTAGGAGGGAAGTGCGGTGGGGTGGTTGGGGTGGGAGTGGGAGGGAAGAGGGTGCAGTTTATACCAGTGGCAGGATATTTCTTTGATTCTCAAACTCTGATTTCACCTTCCATTTCTTGTTCTGGTGGTGAGTCTAAGGCAGGGGGAGAGATACTATTTTGTTAAGTGTTACAAAACTCTCCTTCCCTCCCAGTAGATGTTTCCCAGGGTCAGTAATTGTGTTGGACATTACTTTTTAACTATGTTGTATGCAGTGCTGTATTCATTGTATTTATGAATAAAAAGAGAAAAAATAATCCCTAGTATTGTCCATTCCTGTTTTTTGGCAGGAGGTCACATTAGGAGAGCAGTCCCAGAAACTTTCTTTTTTCGTGTTAGGGTAAGGAGCCCACGGTGAAGGGATTGATTGAATTGTTGTCATTGTTAGTTTGTTTAAAGAAATTACAGAACAGTATATAAGCTTTAGTCTCTATAACTCTTATGTTTGTGTCTTGTTATTTCAGTGCTTTAGAGCAGCACCCCATTTTTCCTCTATTTTTATACTAGTTCTTGCTCCAGAGATATGGCTTTGAAGCTAGGATCTTGAACAATCTCTTATACACAAGCCTGTTGTGCACCTGGCAATACTCAAGAATTTGCTCAGTTAGCATGGCCACTTTAGAGGTTACTCTGTTCTAACCTAATGAGAGTCTCCCTCTGTGGCATCTAGGCAGGGTGTGTGCTTGGGTATTAAGCAATCTTGTTATGTTTGATTATTGTACTTTTTTATTAATAAAATATTTTAAACTTCAGATATCATGAATATTATTTTGACTTTGTCTCTATCTTATGTTTCCTCTACATGGCATGGCATGAACAGAGAGCTTTCCCCCCCCACTTAGCTAACTAAAGTTGGGATGAAATTATTGTATATTAGCATGGGGCAAGAAAATAAGCTGGTTTGTCTTAAACACAGTAATCTCTCTGTTTAAGCAGGAGCCCCCCCATTCTTGTAATCTAGTCAGAAATGTCCCCAAATGGGACTTCATGAAGACTGTATGCTCTTTTTGTATATTTTCTACAAGAACACCTGTAAGAGTTTGTGGGATTCTGATTTAGGTGGCTAGATTTTCCTGCCCATCTCTAGTCTCCCCACCATTTTGTTTGTTTTTTTCTAAGAAGCAATGTGGAAGAGGAAGGTATAGGGACAGCTTTACACTCCAAAGCAACTTTAGTGTAAATACCAACCTCGGCTGACGATGTGGGAAGTGGTCTTGTTCAAATATTCTGCTTTGGGAAGCTTGGTCTTTTGGAGAGATGTGGGAAAAGTAGAAAGGAGGAAATCCTGTGAGAGAGATTGAGAACAAGATCTAGAAAAACACATTGAATGGTTACTGGTCCTGAGGCTGCCAGAAAGAGATTTTTAATCACAAATAATATAAAACAAAAATTCTCAGAATTTATAGGTTTCTCAGTAATATTTAATTCCTCATTTACCTATTTTAAGAATCATTGTCATGCCATTGGGATAAAAGCATCATCTACTTGATGCTACAAATATTGAATGAAAAGATACCAATAATCCAGACTCTTTGCTAGTTGCTGTGGAAATGAATAAAACACAGCTACTCAGTAAATTTACTTCTTGGAGATCCAAGTTGGTGGAGGAGTAGGAAGAAGCTGCACAAACCTCCTCCCAGGACCAAACTGGAATTACAACTAAATTGTAAAGAAATAATATTGAATAACCAACTGAACAATAGATGGAAAGAAGCTTTATAACCAAGGACAGACAGAAGAAACTTCACCATAATGTGAATGATAGGGAGCGCAGAGAAGGTATGAGAGGGCTGCATGGGCTCCCATGGTGGCAGCTGAAGTTCTGGATTGATATCTCAGTATTCATGGGGGTCCCCCCTGAGACGTATGTGGCTTAATCCCCTACCTAGGCTCCTCAGCCTGTACCACTAGAGCCAGGAAAGGTGCCCAGATAGCCTCCAGCAGTGAAAAGTAGCAGGTTCCTGTCAGGGAGAGATGGCTAGAGATGCAGAGGGCCTTTTAAAAGGTCAACACACAAAATTTCATTTGCAGCCACTTGCCTTGGGCTCTGGCAGAGGGAGGGCAGAGTGGCCTAGAAATGTGTGAGAAGAATCTGGGTGTCATGACTCTGGGGAGAGAAATGAAGGAACAGCTACCAAGATGCCTGTGCTGAGCCATTCCCCACACTGTATAAGCCATCTTTCTCAGGCAAAGCACTCTTTTCCAAGTGGCATCAGATTAAAGGGAAATAATAGCCCCACCCACAGGAATTACCCCACCCACAAGAATTACTCACCCTGTGGAGTTTAAACTGGGCTGCTGAGGATTACAGGTAGAGGTTATCTCAGTGATTAAATGTAACAAAAACAGATCTCTGGGAGCTCTGAGATTTTAGTAGACACTCCCCCAGGCTGAGTGCTGGTAAAAGATGGCTTTGGTGTACAGCCTTGTTCTTTCTGCACACAGAAAGGACCAGCAGATGGAATCACAGGCTGCAGATCAGAGATAGCTCCAAACATGTTTCTCAGGGACAGCCACCAGCAGTGTCACAGTGTCTGACATAGCTCTGCACCAGAGTCTTTGCGAATCTACCTAATATGTAGGAACAAACACAAAGAAGCAGCCAAAATGGGAAGGCAATGAAACAGGCCTTAAATGAAATAAAAAGAGAACCTTCCAGAAGAAGAACTAAATGAAATGGAGGCAAGCAATTTATCAGATGTAGAGTTTAGAGTAATGATTATAAGGATATGCAACAGCATGAAAAAAGATATAGAAACCATAAAAAGGGCCAGTCAGAAATAAAGAATGCAATATATGAAATAAATAATACACTGGAGTGAATAAAAGTAGGTTA
The DNA here is from genome assembly GCF_014824575.4 of Sturnira hondurensis. Lineage (NCBI taxonomy): Eukaryota > Metazoa > Chordata > Mammalia > Chiroptera > Phyllostomidae > Sturnira > Sturnira hondurensis. The sequence continues at coordinate 255,385 of NW_028093589.1, forward strand.
GATGAAGCAGAGCACTGAATCAGTGTTTAGGAAAACAAGGTAGAAAAAACACCCAAGCATAGCAGCAAAAAGAAAAAATTAAAAAGAATGAGGAGAACTCAAGACACCTTCGGGACAACATGAAGCTAATATTGAAGGACATAAGAATAGAGATTGATAGAAATACAGTCATAGTTGGGGATTTTAACACCCCATTAACTTCATTGGATAGATCATTGAGACTGAAAATCTACAAGGGAACAATAGCCTTAATTGACACACTAGATCAAATGGATTTAATTGGTATTTTCAGATCATTTTACCCTAGAACAGCAGACTATACATACTTCTCAAGTGCACAAGAAACGTTTTCTAGGATAGAGCACATGTTAGGACACAAAACAAGTCTCAATAAATTTAATGAGATTAAAATATCAAGCATTTTTTCTGACCAAAATGGTATGAAATTAGAAATCAATCACAAGAAGAGTGTGGAAACATACATGAGGACCTGGAAGCTAAATGACATGTTTTAAAGCAATGAATGGGTCAACAATAAGATCAAGGAAGAGATTAAGATACCTTGAAACAAATGAAAGTGAGAATACTACAATCCAAAATCTGTGGGACACAGGGAAAGCAACCCTAGAGGAAAATTCATAGCATTAGAGGCCTATCTCAAAAAATAAGTTTTTTTCTCAAAAAAACTCAAACAACTTTGCACTAAGCTTTACACTAAAAGGAACTTGAAAAAGAACAAAAACAAAGCTTAGAGTAAAAGGAAGGAAATAAAGATCAGAGCAGAAATAAATGAAATATAGTTTAAAAAAAGATACAAAAGATTAATAAATCCAAGGCTGGTTCTTTGATAAGATAAACAAGATTGACAAACATTTAACCAGACTAATACAGAAGAAGAGAGAGGACCCAAATAAATAAAATCAGAAATGAAAGAGAAAAAACAACCAACACCAAAGAAATAAAAAAGGATTGTAAAAAAAATATTATGAAAAAACCATATGCCAACAAATTGGACAACCTGGATGATACAGATAAATTCCTAAAAACATACAGTCTTCCAAAACTAAAACAGGAAGTATCAGAGAACTTGAACAGACAGATTACACCTAGTGAAATTGAAGCAGTAATAAAAAATGCCAAACAAAAGTCCTAGACCAGATGGTTTCACAGGTGAATTTTACCAAACATTCCAGGAAGAACTAATCTCTGTTTCTCAAACTATTCATAAAATTCAAGAGGAGAGAACATTTCCAAGTTCATTTTAAGAGGGGGACATTATCTGAATTCCAAAGCCAGATAAATACACTACAAAGAAAGAAAATTACAGTCCAATACCCCTGATGAAGATAGATGCTAAAATCTTCAATAAAATATTATCAAACCGAATACAACAATACACAAAAAAGATCATACATCATGATCAAGTGGGATTTATTCAAAGAATGCAAGATTGGCACAACATTGACAAATAAATAAATGTGATTCACCACATAAACAAAATGAAGGATAAAAACCACATGATCATATCAATAGATGCAGACAAAGCATTTGATAAAATCCAGCACCCATTTATGGTAAAACCTGTCAGCAAAGTGGGAACAAAGGGAAGGTACCTAAACATAATAAAGGTCATATATGACAAACCCACTGCCAACATCATACTCAACTGGCAAAAACTACAAGTATTCCCCTTAAGACTGGGAATAACACAGGGATATCAGCTTTTACCTCTCCTACTCAACATAGTACTGGAAGTCCTAGCCACAGAAACAGACAAAAAGAAATAAAAGCTATCCAAATTGGAAAGGAAGAAGTAAAACTGTTTTTATTTGCAGATGACATGATACTGTATATAGAGAACCCCAAAGATTCCACCAAGAAACTACTAGAACTGATACATAAATTCAGCAAAGAAGCAGGATACAAAGTTAATATCCAGAAATCAGTTTTGTTTTTATGTGCCAACAATAAACTAACAGAGAAGGAAATTAAGAAAACCATCCCATTCACAATTGGTTCAAAAGGATAAAATACCCAGGAATAAACCTAACCAAAGATGTAAAAAACCTATACTTGGAAAATAAAGACACTGAAGAAGAAATTGAAGAAAATACAAATAAGTGGAAGCATATACCATGTTCATGGATAGGAAAAATTAACACCACTAAAATGTCATACTACCCAAAGCAATCTATGGATTCAACACAATTCCTAAAAATGTTCCAATGATGTAATTCACAGAACTAAGACAAATATTTCAAAAATTTATATTAATTTTATGGAACCACAAAAGACCCAATAGAGCAACAGTGATCCTGAGAAAGAAGAACAACGTTGGAGGAATTATACCACCCAATATGAAACTGTATCATAAGGCTATAGTAATCAAAACAGCATGGTTCTGCATAAAAACCAACAAATAGAGCAATGAATCCAGAAATAAACCAGTATCTTTATAGTCAATTTATATTTCACAGAGGAACCAAGCACATACAATAGACTAAAGATAATTTATTCAATAAATGGTGGTAGGCAATTTACAATAGCCAAGTGCTGGAAGCAGCCTAAGTGCCTATTAATAAATAAGTGGATCAAAAAACATGGTATATTTACACAATGAAATACTATGCAACAGAGAGAAAGAAGGAGCTCCTATCTTTTGTGGCAGCATGGACAGAACTGGAGAGCATTATGCTAAGTGATAAAAGCCAGGTGGTGAGAGACAAATACCATATAACCTCACCTTTAACTGGAACATAATAAACAAAAGAAAAAATCAAACAAAATACAACCAGAGACATTGAAATTAAGAACAATCTATCAATAACCAGAGGGGAAAGGGGAGGGGACAATGAGGGGAAGGGTTTTCAGGAACTACTACAAAGGACACACGGACAAAACCAAGGGGGGGGGTGGAAGCAAGAGAAGGAGGTGGGTTTGGCTGGGGTGGGAGGAGTGATGGAGAGAAAATGCAAAGAACATAATTGAACAATAATAAAATAATTTCAATAAATAGTGCTAGGAAAATTGGACAGAAATGTGCAGAAAACTGAAACTAGATCACTTTCTTACACTACAGACAGGAATAAATTCAAAATGTATCAAAGACTAAAATATTAAGACTGACAAACTAAAAGTCACAGAAGAAAAGACAGGCAGCAAAATCTCAGGCATTGCTCAGGTTTGCAGGCCCACGCTCAATCCACTGAGCTACACCAGCCAGGGCCCTCAGGCACTGCTTATAGCAATATTTCATCAAATATATCTTCCTAGGCAAGGGAAACAAAAGAAAAAATAAACAAATGAGACAACATCAAACTAAAAAGTTTTTGCACAGAAAAGGCAATCATCACCAAAATAAAAAGTCAACCCACAGAAAGGGAGAACATATTCACTTACACATCTGATAAGGGGTTAATATCCAAAATTTGTTTAAAAATTATGAAACTCAATATGAAATAAACAGACAATCTAATTAAAATATGGCCAAAGGACCTGAATAGACACTTCTTCAATGAGGACATACAGATGGCCAACAGACATATGAAAAGATGCTCAATGTCACTAATCATCAGAGAAACACAAATTAAAACCACAATGAGATATCATCTCAAACCTTTCAGAATGGCTATTATTAATAAATCAATAAACAACAAGTGCTGGCAAGGATATGGAGAAAGGGGAACCCTCTTGCACTGTTGGTGGGAATGCAGACTGGTGCAGTCACTGTGGAAAGCAATATGGAGATACCTCAAAAAATTAAAAATGTATCTGTTTTTGTCTCAGCAACCCCACTTCTGGGAATATATTTGAAGGAAACCTAAACATTAATTTGAAAGAACATAAGCACCCTTATGTCCATTGTGGCATTATTTATAACTGCCAAGATATGGAAGTAGCCCAAGTGTCCATTGGTAGATGAATGGATGAAACAATTATGGGACAGTTACACAATGGAATACTACTCAGCCATAAACAAGAAGAAAAGTTTACCCTTTACAACCCTATGGATGGATCTGGAGAACATTATGCTAAGTGAAATAAGCCAGTCAGAAAAAGACAAATACCATATGAGTTCATTCATATTTGAAATCTGATGAACAAACTGAACAAGGAAATAGGAACAGACTCATAGATGGAGGGCAGGATGACAGCTAGTGGGGTGGGGAAGTAAGAAGGTAGAGGAATTGAGCAAAAAAAGAAAAAAGACTCATGGACATGGACAACAATGTGGTGATTTCTGGGGGGAAGTGAGTATAACGTGGCTATATGGTAATGGGGAAATTAGTAAAAACAAATTGTGGATGATACATTATTTAAGTTTCTAGATAAAAATTGACAGAAGAAGCAAGTACATATGAGGTTTGTCCAGAAAAATTCCAGTCATTGTAAATATAATGAGAATGGTTTGCATGACATTGATGTAACCTGGCAGCTGAGAAAGTAGACTGAAATGCACATGTGTGAAATATGATAACTTCACTGTACTAGTCAGTGGGTGCTGTAGATGCCATTGAGTGAGCATGTGTATTGTGTGGCTGTCAAATTCAAAATAATTGAGCAAGTAGAGCAATGAATCTGAATCAAATTTTGTGTTAATCTTGAATATTCCTCTGAGAAAACTATTCAGATGACTCAGAACGCATTTGGGGATGATGTAATGAATGCAGCACAAATAAAGTGTGGCACGCATGCTTCAAAGATGGTCAAGAATCTGTTTAAAATGATCCATGTTTTTTTTTAATTTTTAAAATTTAATTATTCTTCAAGTACAGTTTTCCATCCCCCACTCCCATCCCAGCCCACCCCCACCCTGTGTTCCCCACCTCCCTCCCATTTCCACCCCCCTTAATTGTTCTCCATGTGTCCTTTATACTAGTTTCTGTGAATCCATGTTTTAGAAGGCCTTAAACAAGCAGGACACCACAGAATGTTGAACATGCACAGGCTGTAATCATCAAAGATCAGCAACTGACTGCAAGAACTAAAAGCTGATCTGGGGATTCCAAAAACTGCTGTGTCTAGAAGGGGAAAAGAAACAGCCACGAGTGGAAAACTTATTTGAACAAATAATAAAGGAGAACTTTCCCAGTCTGGCAAAGGAAATAGACTTCCAGGAAATCCAGGAAGCTCAGAGAGTCCCAAAGAAGTTGGACCCAAGAAGGAACACACCAAGGCACATCATCATTACATTAGCCAAGAGTAAAATGAAGGAGAGAATTCTAGAAGCAGCAAGAGATAAGGGGACAGTCCCCTGCAAAGGAGTTCCCATCAGACTGTCAGAGGATTTCTCAAAAGAGACCTTACAGTCAAAGGAGGGGCTAGAAAGAGTATTCCAAGTCATGAAATCCAAAGACCTACAGCCAAGATTGCTCTATCCAGCAAGTCTTTCATTTAGAATGGAAGGACAGATAAAGTGCTTCTTAGATAAGATCAAATCCAAGGAGTTCATCATCACCAAGCCCTTATTATATGAAATGTTAAAGGGAATTTATAAGAAAAAGAAGATGAAAAATAAAATATGAACAGTGAAAGGACAGCAAACACACAGTTATTAACAACCACACCTAAAACAAAAGCAAACCTAGAGGACAGGTAGATCAGGAGTGGAACCATAGAAATGAAGAACACATGGAGGGTTAGCAACAGGGGAGTGGGAGGAGGAGAAGTGGGGAGAAGGTACAGACAATAGCATAGACAGTAGGTAGAAAATAGATAGGGAGGAGGGCAAGAATAGTAGGGGAAATATAGAATCTAAAGAACTTGAGACACGTGGTCATAAACTAAAGGGGGGAATGGTGGGGAAGGGGGTGTGCAGGGTGGAGGGGAATGAAGGGGGGAAATAGAACAACTGTAATGGTATAATCAATAAAATAATTTAAAATAAATAAATTAATTAAATTTTGATGCAGAATCTTGGCATGAAACGTGTCACGGCAAAATCATTGCACAGCTTCTGCTACCAGAGGAAAAGGAATATCATGCTACATCAAACTTAAAAGTTATTGCACATCATTGGAAACCATCAACAAAATAAAAAGATAACAATGGAATGGGAGAACATATATGCCAATATATGTGGTAAGGGGTTAATATCCAAAATGTATAAAGAACTTACAAAATTCAACACTAAAAATTCCCAAATAATCCAATTAAAAAATGGGCAAAGGACCTGAATAGATACTATTTCAAAGAGCACACAGAGGTGGCCAATAGACATATGAAACAATGCCTAATGTCAGTAAGCAGAGAAATGCAAATTAAACCATAATGACATATCAGCTTATACCTGTAAGAATGACTAGTATCAATAAATCAATAAACAAGTGCTGGCAAGGGTGTGGAGAAAGGGAAACTTCTGCCCTGTTGGTGGGAATACAGACTGGTGCAACCACTGTGGAAAGCAGTTTTGAGATAACTCAAAAAATTAAAAATGGATCTGTGTTTTGATCCAGTGACCCCACTTCTGGTAATATATACAAAGAAAACCAAAACACTTATTCAAAAGAACATAAACACCCATATGTTCATTGCAACACTATTTTCAGTTGCCAAGATACAGAAGCAGCCCGTGTCCATCAGTAGATGACTTAATAAAACAACTATGAGACATTTACAAACATTAGCTGCAGAAAAGAAAAAAATTTTATCATTTGCCACAGCATGGATGGACCTGGAGAACATTATGCTAAGTGAAATAACCCAGTCAGAGAAAGATAAGTGCCATATGATTTCACTCATATGTGGAATCTAATGAATTGAACTAACAAACAAAATAGAGACAGACTCAGAGAGAGGATGATTGCTATTGGTAGAGAGGGGAGGTTAGGAGATGGAGACATCAAGCAAAAAGGAAGAAGTACTCATGTATATGGACACTGGTGTGGCAATTGCTGGGATAGAAAAGTGTTAAATGGTAATGGAAAAAGACAATAAGAATTAAAATTTAAAAAATAAACATGCTTCCAAAAGGGGAAAAGCAGAATAAAAACATAGTAGTGTCTTAAATATTATAATACATACATATTTAATATTTCTGAAAATTAAAACTATGTTAACAATAAAAGATACCATGATATTTAAAACACAGTAACAGCTTTCTTTCCAAATGCACGTAGAACATTTTCAGAGATAGATCACACCAACAAAAAACTAGCCTTAACAATTTCAAGAAAATTGAAATCATGTCAAGCATTTTATCAGACCACAAGGCACTGAAACTGGAAACCATCCTCAAGGAAAAACTCAAAAACATTGAAATTCAAGGAGATTGAATAGCATTCTATCAAACAGTGAAAAGGTAAGTAGTGAGATCAAGGAAGAAATCAAAAAGTATCTGAAAATAAAGAAAAATGAACACGCAACAATCCAAAACTTATAGGACACAGCAAAGGCAGTTCTGAGAGGTAAGATCATAGCAATACAGGCCTACCTAAAAAAAGATAGAAACAAAATGGAAATGCCTTTTCACCCAGCAACTCCCCTGCTGGGATTATACCTTATGAACCCTGAAACACCAATCCAAAAGAACCTATGCCCCCAATGTTCATAGCAGCACATTTTACAATAGCCCACTGTTGGAAGCAACCTAAGTGCTCATCAGTAAATGAGTGGATCAAACAACTGTGGCACATTTACACAATGGAATATTACACAGCAGAAAGAAAGGAGCTCCTACCCCTCCCGACAGCGTGGATGGAACTGGACAGCATTATGCTAAGACTCAGGGGGGTCAAACTCATTTTCATGGGGGCCATATCAGCCTCGCAGTTGCCTTCAAAGGGCCAAATATAATTTTAGGACTGTATAACTGTAACTACTCCTTAACTAGGGGCAATGAGGTGGGTGCTGATCCTGGGTAGAAACAAGCTGCCAGGCTGGATAAAACAACGTGGAGAGCCCGTTTCAGCCTGAGGGCCTTGTGTTTGCCACCTTTGTCTAAGTGAAGTAAGCTGGGCAGAGAAAGACAAATACCATATTATCTCACCTGTAAGTGAAACCTAATTTTAAAAAAACAAACAAGCAAGCAAAATATAACCAGAGACATTAAAATTAAGAACAGAGAGTAACAAGAGGGAAGGGGGAGGGAAATACCGGGGCAAAGAAGAGAAGGGTTCATCAAAGAACATGTATAAAGGACCCATGGACAAAGCCATATGGGGGTAGGATTAAGGATAGGAAGTGAGGGTGGGTGGGGTGGAGGAAAGTGGCTGTGGGAAAAGGAAGACAATTGTATTAGAACATTAATAAGAAAATGATATAAAATATCCCACCCCCAAACAGATAGAAACATTTCAAATGAATGACCTAACCCTACATCTATAAGAACTGGAGGAACAACAATAAACAAAGACCAGAGGGAGTAGAAGGAAGGAAAAAAACAAGAACAGAAGCATAATTGAATAACACAGAGACTAAAACAACAATTCTAAGGATTAATAAATCCAGGCACTGTTTTTTTTGAAAAGATAAACAAAATAGACAAGCCTTTAAGCAGACTCATCAAGAAAAAAAGAGAGAGGACTCAAATGAATGCAATCAGAAATGAAAGAGGAGAGATTACAAGTGATACCACAGAAATACAAAGGATTGTAAGAAATTACTATGAAGAACTATATGCCAAGAAATTTGAAAACCTGGGTGAAATGAACGAATTCTTAGAAACATATAATCTTCCAAAACTGAATGAAGAAGAAGGAGAAAGCCTGAACAGACCAATAACAGCTGATGAAATTGAAGTAGTAATCAAAAAACTCCCATCACACAAAAGCCCTGGACCAGTTTCACAGGAGGATTTTACAAAATATTTAAGGAAGAGCTAACCCCTATCCTTCTCAGAGTATTCAAAAAAATCTATGAAAATGGAAAACTCCCAACCTTTTTACGAAGATTGCAGCACCTTAATTCCAAAAACAGATAAAGACACAACAAAGAAAGAAAACTACAGGCCACTATTGCTGATGAACATAGATGCTAAAATCCTCAACAAAATATTGGCAAACTGCATCCAGCAACACATTAAAAAGATCATACACCATGATCAAGTGGGATTTATCCCAGGGATGCAAGGATGGTACAATATTCACGAATAAATAAACATAATATACCACATAAAAAAGACAAAAATCATATGATCATATCAATAGATGCAGACAAAGCATTTGATAAGGTACAGCACCCATTTATGATAAAAACACTCATCAAAGTGGTAGTAGAGGACCACACCTCAGCATGACAAAGGCCATATATGAGAAACCTACAGCCAACATCATACTGAATGGTCAAAATCTAAAAGCATTCTCACTAGGATCAGAAACAAGACAAGGATGTCCACTTTCACCACTTCTATTCAATATAGTATTGGAAACTCTAGCCACAGTGATCAGACAAGACAGAGAAATAAAACTGTCACTATTTTTAGATGATATGATAGTGTACATAGAAAACCCTACAGACTCCACCAAAAAACTACTTGACCTAATAAGCAAATTTGGGAAAACAGCAGGGGTCAAAGTCAATATTCAGAAATGAAAGGAAAAAAAAAAGAAATGAAAGGCATTTTTATATACCAGCAATGAAAGATCAGAATCATAACTCAGGAAAAAAATTCCATTTGCTATAGCAACAAGAAAAATAAGTAACTAGGAATGAACCTTACCAAGGAGCTGAAGGAACTGTACTCAGAAAACTACATAACACAGAAGAAAGAAATTAAAGAAGACACAAATAAATGGAAGCACATACTGTGTTCATGGATTAGAAGAATTAACATAATCAAAATGTCCATATTGCCCAAAGCAATTTATATATTCAATGCAATTTCTATTAAAATATCAATGACATATTTCACTGATATAGACCAAGCATTTCAAAAATTCATATGGAACCATAAATGACCCTGAATAGCTACAGCAATTTTGAGAAAGAGGTACAAAGTAGGAGGGATCATAATACCTGATACCAAACTGTATTACAAGACTGCTGAAATCAAAACAGTTTAACATTGGCATAAGAACAGACACATAGGTCAATGGAACAGAATAGAGAGCCCAGAAATAAACTCAAGTGTTCATGGTCAATTAACATTTGACACAGGGAGCAGAAGCATAAAATAGAGTAAAAATAGCTTCTTCAACAAATGGTGTTGAGAGAGCTGGACATCCTCATGCAAAAAAAAGAAAAAGAAAAAGGAAAAGAAAGAAACTTGATCACCAACTTACACCACACAGAAAAATAAACTCAAGATGGATAAAAGACTTAAATATAAGTCGTGACTCCATAAAAATCCTAGAGGAGAACATAGGTAGGGAAATTTCAGATATTCCACACACCAATATATTCATTGATATGTCCACTAAGGCAAGGGATATAATGGAAAGAACAAACAAGTGGGATCTCATCAAATTAAAAAGCTTCTGCATGGCTAGAGAAAACATCAACAAAATGAAAAGGGAACCAACCATATGGGGAAATATATTTGCCAATGATACCTCGGACAAGGGTTTGATCTTTAAAATATATAAAGAACTCACACAACTCCACACCAGGAAGACAAACAAGCCAATTAAAAAAGTGACCAGAGGGGAGAGAGGAGGGAATTTCAGGGGAAAAAGTGGAAGGATTTACAGGAACTAGTATAAAGGACACATGGACAACAACTAAGGGGGGTGGAAATGGGGGGTTGGGAAATGGGCTGGGATGGGAGTAAAAGACAGAAAACTGTACTTGAACAATAATTAAATTTAAAAAAATTTTAATGGCCAAAGACAGTTCCCTGAGGGGGATGTACAGAGGGCCCAGAGACATATGAAAAGATGCTCAGCATCACTAGCCATCAGAGAGATGCTAATTAAAACCACAATGAGCTACCACTTCACACTGGTCAGAATGGCCATCATTAACAAATCAACAAACAAGTGTTGGAGAGTTGTGGAGAAAAGGGAACCCTTGTGCACTGTTGGTGGGAATGCAGACTGGCAGATGTACTGTAGAAAACAGTATGGAATTTCCTCAGAAAACTGAAAATGGAACTGCCTTTTTGACTTGGCAACTGCACTCCTGAGATTATACCCTAAGAACCCTGAAACACCAATCCAAAAGAACCTATGCACCCCAATGTTCATAGCAGCACAATTTATAATAGCCAAGTGCTGGAAACAGCCTAAGTGCTCATCAGTAAATGAGTGGATCAAAAAATTGTAGTACATTTACACAATGGAATACTACACAGTGGAAAGAAAGAAGGAGCTCCCACCCTTCATGGGAGCATGGATGAAACTGGAGAGTACTATGCTAAGTGAAATAAGCCAGGCAGTGAAAAACCGATATAATGTGATCTTACACGTAAGTGGAATGTAATGAAAAAAGCAAGAAAAACAGGACCAGAGACACAGAAATAAAGAACAAACTGACAGTAACCTGAGAGGAGGGGAGAGAGGGATAATGGGGGAAAGAAGGGGAAGGGTCAAGTCAAGAACATGTATAATGAACCCCTGGAGAAAAACAATGGGGTGGGGGAGGACTGAATGTGAGAGGTGGGGCAGGTAGAGCAGTGGAGAGTAATGGGGGAAAAATTTGGACAACTATAATTGAACAACAATAAAATATTTTTTAAAAAGAAGCAGTCATCTCTTTCATTCTTTGCAGACTGGCTTTATCTGGGAAAGTTCTTCCTCAGTCATCTGGCTAGAGATTCTCTGTGGGCTTTAGCTGTGTGTGAAAGCACATGCCAACTATCTCTCAGGGTCTACAGGCAGGCAGTTGAAGGGATCCATGTTGGGAATCCATGGTGGATACCTGGTTGGATCTGTGAGTGGGCTTGGTGCTAGATCCCTTCTTGGTGTCTTAATTTTGCTTTATGTATTCTAATCCCATTCCTATTTGCAATACATTCATATTACATCTTCTATTAAATCTTTCAGGCAATTATTTTACTACTTACCTGTGTCCATTTTAGTCTGCAAGATTTTAAATTATTTATGACAGCCTGTTCTTATTTCATATATGTTATATCCTCTTTTATATCTGTGTGGATATTAATTATATTTTTAAATTAGCTCTTTGTTTTCTTGCTTTCACCTTTATGTCTTCTGTGTTGAGTTTGGTTCATTTTTTTTTTTGGTCTATGTTGTTGTTTTTCCTCAAATATTTGCTGACAGTTCTTTTCGGTTTTACCTTTAAATTTGAAATTTATTGTTTGCTTCTCTGTGGAATGTATTTCTGGCTATCAAAGCCTACCTCCAGTGCTTTTGAGGGGAGAATGTAATATCACACCAAGAAAGGTGTATAAGCAGATTTTCTGAAGGTCATAGGAATTGCACAGTTCTGTTCTCACTACTATTAAAATCGTTCAGTTTTCTCTCAGGTCTAATCATTCACACATATGGCTACAGCTTAATAGCAAAATCCTCTGCTACGTGATACTTGACAGGGGTTGGAGAGGTAACATATATGGCTACTTCAAACATAATGCCTCAGTGAATCATACTGAGAATTACTCCCATAACTCCTATTACATTCCACGTTTGTCTACCTCAACTTTATATTGCCTCTGAGTCACCAATATCTTTTATGAGTGCTCTTCTTCATATGTTTATGACTATGGTTTCCTTAGTCAATCCAATCTTATTTGTGTTCATCTTTTAGGGAATCCTCATAATTCTTGGTACAGCAGAGGGCCATTTTGTTTTCCAGAATTGTTATGAATTCTCTTTTCTATCATTTCTAGGGAATTGGAGCAGGAAAAGAAGGCAGGTGCATGTGTTCAGGACACCATCTTCAGCCAGTCCAAGACGATAACTACTACTGTTGATTATCCTCTTCCTACTTTGTTTTTTCTTCTTCTCCTTCATTATTATTGTTATCAACATCATCACTACTACCACTATTACCTAAGAGTACCACATCTTCTGAGCAAAACAGACCTGGGACTTACTTTAATTGTTTCAAGGATTTTGTGTACAGAAACTATATTCAAGATACCACATAGAAGTAGATGATGAAACTGAAATACTGGTGTAACTGTCATATATATCATGAAACACATGATATATAAAGGAGATATCCAAAGGAGATAATACATGATATATTAAAAGGAGAATATCCAAAAAGACTTTCTGGCTTTTTATCTTTAATACACCATATTATGTTTGACATTAAAAGTTTATCTTGCTAAATCTGTTATATGGTGATATCTTAATACTTTCCTCAGCCTTACCCACCCAGATTTCTTTGAGAACTTATAAAATGCATAAAGCTTCATTGATGCTTTATATTCTTAAATTTTATGTTGCCTTTATGGATTTATTGTTATAAAAACAATACATATTTATTGTTAAAATATTAAAATAATGTGTAAAATGAAAGGAAGAAAGGGAAAGTGAAATTTATCCCAAATTCTGTTATTCAGTGATAAGCATTGCTGTTTACGTAAACATTGTTTCTTTCTCTCTCTTTTGGCAAGAGATAGAAATATGAAAATTTGAAAATAGGACCTCTGTGACTGGTGTAGCTCAGTGAGTTGGGTGTTGTCCCGCAAACCAATTCTCTGTGTGGCACATGCCTGGGTTGTGGGCCAAGTCCCCAGGTAGGGGCATATGAGTGGCAACTTATTGATCTTTCTCTTGTACATTGATGTTTCTCTCTCCCCCTTTTTCCCTTCCTCTCTCTCCAAGAATAACTAAATAAAATCTTAAAAAAAGAAAATAGAATATGCTTTTCCTGATATTCTGAAGCTAATTTTTACATAATAACATAGTCTGAATGTTTTTCCAAGTCAACAAACATCATTATTGTCATTTTTATTAACATTATTAAATGTGTACATTATTAAATCCATTACATAGATTGAACTACAGCTTACTTCACTTATCCTTAATGATAGATGATTATAGTGTTTAAATTAGTTTTTTGTATATTGTTAAAGTCAGTTTTAGATTTAAATATTTTTTGTATATTTTCTTTTATTCATGTCGTTACCTATCTACAATGAATGCCTAGAAATGGAAAAGTTAGAGAAACAGTGGATCTATTTTACATTTGATACGTACTACACAATGGCCCTCTAGGAGACACTTATTTACAGTCTTAGAAGTTTATAAACATTTCTGTTTCTCACTGTTAGCATCAGTTAGTCAAGTTGTGACTCTCCTGCACTTGTTATTAGGGGTGATGTTTTTATTATATAATATGAACTTTGGCTAGTATATTGGGGTAATCTTGATTTTAATAATTAAAAAAATTTTAATAGGGCCCTGGCTGGTATAGCTCAGTGGATTGAGCACAGGCCTGCGAGACAGAGGATCGTGGTTCGATTCCCAGTCAGGGCACATGCCTGGGTTTCAGGCTGGTTCCCTGCAGGCGAGCCTCCAGCAGGGGACCCATGAAAGGCAACCATACATTGATGTTTCTCTCCCTCTCTCCTTACCCTCTAAAGATAAATAAATAAATAAATCTTAAAAAAAATTTTTTAATAGGCATCCACCCTGTTGAGAGATAATGTGTAGGTCCTGGCCTAATTTTGTGTGGTGTTATCCCAATAACAGTCTAACTTGAAGAGCCTATGCAGTGGTATTTGGTCTGTTTTACTTAACCTCATTCAACTGAAATGTTCCCTGGTTCCTACTGGTGCTGTTTGAGAGGACAGAAGTAGTTTTCCCAGGCTGAGCCTGTTGTTTCTCTCTGTAGGGCAAAGTTTTCCCAGGCTTGGGATGAAATTTGATGGGTGGGAGGACAAAAAGAACTTTCTGGAGGTGGAACTTGTTATGGTAGTGTCCCTTCTGCCTATCGGACATGGAGACCATTTCCAGGGCTTAGTGGTTATGTAGCATGATTCCATTTATACTCATTCTCTAGCCATGTGGTTACCACTAAATGTGGGGAGGTCTTTGCTCATATTTTAATACAAATTTTAATTTTACAAAATTTTCTTGAGTCTTTCTGTATCAGTAAATTAAACCTTTTTCTGTCATATGCATAACAAGTATTCTTCTCAGTTCATTTTCTTTGTTCAAAAAAGATTTCATTTATTTGTTTTTAGAGAGAAGGGAAGGGAGGGAGAAAGAGAGAGAGAGAAACACAAATGTGTGGTTGCCTCTCTCATGCCTCCTACTGGGTACCTGGCCCAGGCATGTGCCCTGACTAGGAATTGAACCAGCAACCCTTTGGTTAGCAGGCCAGTGCTCACTCCACTGAGTTGCACCAGCCAGGGCAATGTCTCTCATATTTTTTTTTTTGCACAGATGTAACCTTGACTCTCTTTTCTGTGTTTAAGGCATGAAAAAAAAGATAGTGATTGTAATTGTCATCATACTCTGCTATCTAACATCTCCCAATGAACTATAAGTTAAACAAGTTTAAGCAGTTCTAGATCTCCTCAACCCTTAATACTAGGGCTTAGTGTTAGGCTTTTTTAGATTAGGAGTATCACTAGGAAAGGAAGGAATATGTTCCATTCAAAACACTACAGCAATAAGAAACAAAAGCAGTCCAGGAAAGTGTTGAACAAACTCAGGAACAGTTTTGATTTGTCAGAACAAACAATTTACTGTATGCTGCACATAGTGTTTGTTAGACCAGAAGGGCCAATGCCAGTTTGAAGCATTAATGACTCTGATATTTTCATATAACTTAAAAAAAATCAAGGTTTTTTTTCTTGGGCCAGATGATACTTTCTCTTGAATCACCCTTATTGTTCAAATCAGGAAGAAGATGATTAAATGGTTAAATTGCTGCTGCTAGCCAACCTGCTCGCATGCTTCCTGCCAGGAGCTGAGACCCTGCTGAGCATTCTTTCTGACATCCCTTTCTCGACCTCTTTTCAAGGCATGAGCTACTAAGGATTAAAGCTAATTATGATGTAGAGAGGTACTAGAGTTTTTGAAATAGATTTAAAATTATTTTACCCTTGTCAATATTCCATCAGAGTAACATTCTTAGTTTTTATGAAAACGATGGGATCTTACTGAAGTACACCCATGAGAACTGTTGTATGGGTGCAAGTGAGCAGCTTTAAAGCTAGTTTCTCTTACTAACAAACAGTTGAACCAGTTGAACCTTCTGAATTTTAACAGAGGAAGAAAAGCACTTTGAACTAGTGATCAGCTTGATATTTAAAGAGATACAAGAATGAATTTTTCAAGGAAATACATACAATAACCAAACTGGATAACAAAAAGTTGGCTTACAAAGACATCAGGACCTGATAAATAAGCATTTATACCAAGTGCATCAATTTCATTTCTACATGGGTGCTTAGTGAACATTTTATCATATGTACCATAGCAGTTAAATTCATCCTGACCTGGTTCTGGATTATACAAATTCTTAATCAGACTGTCCAAATTCATGAGGTTTAACTGTAACATTATTTCCTCAGATGGTTTCCACATGTTTGAATTTGCCCTGAGGGCCTTGACAGGAACAGATGCAATCAGGTTGAAGACTCCATAGGTGGGAAGATACAAACCAAAGCTCATATGAGAGCCAATTCTCCTGAATCACACTGTTAGGCAGGTGTTACATTTACTAATTTGGCAGCCAGAATGTGATGGTGCTTAGAACAGCTGCAACCATAGGAAGGAAGGGGCAGGTGTGACTTTATAATCAGATTTTGTCACTCTAGTCTTAGGGCTGTATTTCCAGGAGAGAGAAAAGTGAGATATTCTGAGACTTGAAGAATCTCTAATTTCTAAGCTATTTAAATTCCCTCCCTGTTTTTTACAGAGCCCCCCACCTTGAAATATCTCAAAGACATACATAGATTTACAATTGTCCCAAAAAGGCCTGTGTGCCAGATTTGGAAATTACATGCATTTGTTCCAAGCTCTACAATCTAAGAACACTTTCATCCCTATTTCCTTCCTATCCTCCCACTGCCTCACCTAATTCCAAAAGGAATGTATCTAGCTGCTAGGCCTGTACATCACAATAGAAGAATGCAATGGTTTGCACGTTCTCAGCATAGGAGCACCAAAGACTTAACCAAGGGCCAATTTTGCCCATGTGTATTTCATTAGATGATTATAAAAACGTTTCATTCTTCTCATCCTTGTTCCTTCCCAAATACCAACTTTAGAGAAATTAAAATAAAACAATTTAGAAATCATGTATAAGTATAGAAAAAGAACATTTTAAGACAGAAATCAGCTGCCTATGAATGGACCCTTATGCCATCTTCAAATTACCTGTAGTGATAGTTGTGTTTTGGGAAGTCTTTGTCCCTGTACTGAAAGCTTACACACTGGCTAAAGGGTCAACACTTATGTACATAAAGGCACTTCTAAATTTCTCCATGCTTCTCCTAAAAATATTCATTATTTGCCTATAAATGTATTTATTTTTTAAATATTGTATTCATTTAGTTTTATACAGAGGGGAAGGGAGACAGAAAGAGAGGAACAGAAACATTAATGTGTGGTTGCCTCTCACATGCCCACTACTAGGGACCTGACTGGGAATCGAATCAGTGACCCTTTGGACCATAGGCTCAATCCACTGAGACACACCAGCCAGGGTATTTTACCTGAAATTTAAATTCAACTGTGTTTCCTATATTTTTATTTGCTAAATATGGCACCCCTAATTTGAGAACAAGCATTACTGTTGGGTATGGAAAATATGGTCAATAGTAGCTTAACATAAAGTGAAAGATTGAGCTCCACAGAAGAAATAAAACTTTGGTGTCCTGCAATTTAAGTTGTAAAATTAATAAGATCCGACTGAGTAAATAAATTCTTTGCTAGTAAATATTCTTGATTGATCACTGTTTCTTTTACAAATACACACATAGTAGGACAAAGAGGACCCCAGCATTACCGAACAAAATTCATTTGAATTCACATGCATCCATCCAGCCTTTCCAGAAGAAGTGGGGCTCAAATGCATGGGAACATGGGTTAGGTCTGTGTGGATTCCATTTAGCACTGAATATGTATACAAGGTTTGTCCAGAAGGTATCCAGCCATGTAATATGAAAAATAGAGGCATTTACTGAAGAAGATACAAGATGAAAGAAACATTGTACATAGGACAGTGATGTTTTAGTCTCCTTCAAGGTAGGCACCTTGAGACCTCACACAGTTCTTCCTATTCCCATCAGCTGCTCTATCACGTTTTCCTGAATCTCATCAAAGATCTGAAATCTCTTCTCTTTCAAAGGTGATTTTAGTTTTGGGAAAAGCCAGAAGTTGCAAGGTTCCAAATCTGGGCTGTAGGGGGGCTGAGTCACCTGGCTGATTTGATGTTTGGCCAAAAAACTCTGTAAGAGACTTGATTCATGAGCGGGTGCATTATGATGAAGCTTCCAATCACCAGTTGCCCATAGTTGCAGCCTTCTGAATAATCCAAATAGTTTCCAAGAGGGAATGTTCAAGCTTAATGCAAAACTTGATGCAGATTCATTGCTCTACTTGCTAAGTAATTTAGAATTCAGTGGCCACACAGTACACATGTTCATTCAGTGGCATCTGCTGCTCCCGATGACTAGCATAGTGAAGTCGTCATTGTTCACACATGCACATTCCAGTCCAGTCTCCTTGACTGCCAGGTTACACTGGCAGTAACCTGATGTCACTCAAACTGTTCTTGTTATATTAACAGTAGCTGGACTTTTCCTGGATATACCTCATAACCTAGCAATATTGCTGCATGGGATCTCTGAAATTTTCCTGCCTTTGTTCTCCTCTAGGACTTTTATTATGCCATGACTTATATTTAAGTTTTTATCCATCTTGAGTTTATGTTTGTGCATGGTGTAAGTTGGTGCTCAGGTTTCATTTTTTTTGCATGTAGCTGTCCAGATCTCCCAACACCATTTGTTGAAGAGGCTATTTTTACTCCATTTTATGCTTCTGCCCCCTTTGTTGAATATTAATTGACTATAGAGACATGGGTTTATTCCTGGGCTCTCTATTCTGTTTCATTGATCTCTGTGTCTTTTCTTATGCCAGTACCAGACTGTTTTGATTACAATAGCTTTGTAATATAGTTTGATATCAGGTATTGTGATCCCTCCTACTTTGTTCTTCTTTCTCAAAATTGTTGTGTGTATTCAGGGTCATTTATGGTTCCATATAAATTTTTAAAATATTTCTTCTATGTCTGTGCAATATGTCATTGGTATTTTAATAAGGATTGTGTTGAATCTATAGATTGCTTTGGGTAGTATAGACATTTTGATGATGTTAATTCTTCCAATCCATAACATGATATATGCTTCTATTTATTTGTGTCTTCCACAATTGCCTTCTTCAATTTCTGTAATTTTCTGAGTACAGGTCTTTTAACTCCTTGGTTAAGTTTATTCCTAGATAGTTTATCTTTTTTGTTGCTATGGTAAATGTGTTTTCCCCCTTAGTTTCTGTTTCTGATATTTCATTGTTGGTGTACAAAAATGCCTTCAATTTCTGAGTGTTTACTTTGTATCCACTGTTTTGCCAAAATCATTTATTAGGTCCAGTAGTTTTTTTGGTGGAGACTAGAGGGTTTTCTATGTAAACTATGATGTCATTTGCAAACAGTGACAGTTTTACTTCCCCCTTTTCAATATGGATGCCATTTATTTCTTTTTCTTCTCTGATTGCTGTGGCTAGAACTTCCAACACTATGTTGAACAGAGGTGGTGAAAGTGGACACTCTTCTCTTGTGCCTAATCTTAGGGGGAAAGCTTTTAGTTTTTGTCCATTGAGTATGATGTTGGCTGCAGATTTCTCATATATGGCCTTTATTATATTGAGGTATGTTCCATCTACTCCCTGTTTGCTGAGTGTTTTTATCATAAATGGGGGCTGTACTTTATCAAATGCTTTTTCAGCATCTATTGATATGATCATGTGATTTTTGTCTTTCATTTTGTTTATGTGCTATATCGCATTTATTGATTTGTGTATATCGTACCATCCTTGCATCTCTGGAGTGAATCCCATTTGATCATAGGTATGATGTTTTTAATGTATTACTGGATGGGGTTTGCTAACATTTTATTGAAGATTTTATCGCCTATATTCATTCGTGGTATTGGCCTGTAGTTTTCTTTCTTTTTTGTGTCTTTATTTCATTTTGGAAATAAGATAATACTAGCCTCAAAAAAGATTTTGAGAGTCTTCCCTCTTCTTTTATTTTTTTTGGAATAGTTTGAGAAGGATCATGGTTAGCTTTTCCCTGAATGTTTGGAAAAATCCTCCTGTGAAGCCATCCAGCACAGGGCTTTTGTATGCTGAGAGTTTTTTGATTACTGCTTTAATTTCAATACTTGTTACCAGTCTATTCAGGCTTTCAGGTTCTTCTTGACTCACTTTTGGAGAATAGTATGTTTCTAGAAATTTGTTCATTTGGCCCAGGTTTTCAAATTGCTTGGCATATAGTTGCTGGTAGTAATTTCTTATAATCCTTTTATTTCTGTGGTATCAGTTGTAATTTCTCCTCTTTTGTTTGTGGTTTTTATTTTTGGGGGTCTTCTTTCTTTTTTCCTTGATGGCTCTGGTTAAAGGTTTGTCAATTTTGTTTATCTTTTCAAATTACCAGCTCCTGGATTTATTGATTCTTTGAATTATTCTCTTAGTCTCTATGTCATTTAAATCTGCTCCAGTCTTGGCTATTTCATTCCTTCTACTTGCTCTGGGCTTTGTTTGTTGTTATTCTTCCAGTTCTTGTAGTTGTAGGGTTAGGTTGTTTATTTGACATTTTTCTATCTTTTTTAGGTAGGCTTGTATTGCTATAAACTTCCTTCTCAAGACTGCCTTCGCTGTGTTCCATAGGTTTTGGGTTGTTGTGTGTTAATTTTCAATTTGTTTCCAGAAACTTTTTGATTTCTTCCTTTATTTCACTATTAACCCATTCAATGTTATTCAATTTCCACAAATCTCAGTCTTTTTATGTTTTTTCCTTGAGGTTGGATTCCAGTCCGGTCCATGAAGTGTGAGAAAATACTTGATATAATTTCAATTTTCTTGAATTTGTTGAGGCATTTTTATGTCCTATCATATGGTCTGTCTTTGAAAATGTTCCATGTGCATTGAGAGAATGTGCATTTTCTTTCTTTGGGATGAAAGTTTATATATATATCAGTTAAGTTCATTTGATCTAGGGCATTGCTCAATGCCACAGTCTTCTTTAAGGTACAGGCATGTTCTCTTGCCAAGGCAAGAGAATTGGGGCAAGGAAAAGAGAGAAAGAAAGTAAAATTTACATTGTAAATAAAAAAAGGGAATGAAGAAGGTTGAATGGTGCAAGAGAAGGGAAGCACATGGTATTAAGTTTTAAACAGAAATTTAAAAAATATATAGTGAGAGAGAGAAAGAAAAAGGGAGTAAATAAACTCAAACGACGGGACCCAAATTGGAGGAAAAGATCCACCACATCTCTATTAAAACAAATGAGCTAAGATTAATAGGATTTCAGGATGGAAATAAGAGGGAAACAACAGGGGGTGCCTCACTAGGCATACAGCACCAATTTCCCAAGACACGGCTGAATCACTAACTAAGATGGGGGAAACCCTAGCTGCACACCAGGAACAGCTGGGCTCCCTAGCAGGGGTAGTTTTACAAAACTGGAGGACCCTTGACCTCCTCAGTGCCTTGGCAAGAGAACATGCCTGTACCTTAAAGAAGACTGTTGCTTTTATATAAACAAATCAGGGCAAGTCCAGCAGAACATTCAAAGTATTCTTGAGTCTGCATCTAAGATCAGGACCCCCACCTCCTCTTGGGAGCCCACCTCATAGCTTCACAATATGACCTGATTATTGCCCTTCTTAGGCCCCCTATTCATGATACTCCTTCTACTCATATTTGCCCCATGCTTATTACACCTGCTAATGAAGTTTATATCTTCCAGATTGGACCAGCTCATAAAACAAGTCAGAACCATCCCCTACTTGCAGGATCAGAATCCTGTACAGGCCCAGGCTCAACTTCCAGATATTATCTAAAGATAACTCTTCAACCCTTGTCAGCATTGAAGTAGTTACAGAATAAATTTGGCAACCCCTTTCCCAAATAAGACAGAAATAAGCCTGGGGTGTTAGAATGTACAAGGACATGGACCTAAGCACCACCTATGTTGTAACAAAGAAGGTATACATCGAGAGCTAAATACCTTACCACGAGATCCCCCATATCAGAAGCAACTGAGGCATAGCCCGCTGGCATCCTGCTGGAAACTGGTTGAATCCTCACTGCACCCTCCCCTCTCTCTCAAGCTTTCTACAGAATCAGCCCTCCCTGATCAGATACCCAGGACACCTGGAGCAGATCAGTAGGTGACTCACCCTCCTCCAGGGGTCTGCTACACACCTTAAAAGCCCTTGTACTCTTTCCCTTGGGGTTGCCATCTGTTCGGACCCAGCCCACCCAATCAGTGTCCTGACTCAAGAAAAAGCCCTTACTTGGACTTTTCTGGCTCTCAGTCTTTTCTCAGCTACCTCAGCTACTCAACAGGAAAAAAGGAAAGAAAGAAAAGTTTAAGAGATGTCTATAGGAAAGGGAAGTGATTTCGGACCAATAGAAGGAGAAGAAATATCAAGAGGAATGAAAACCAGGCTAAGATAGGGAAAAATTAAAGTTTAAAATGAAAAAAGAAAGGGCAGGAGGAAGGCAGAATGGAGTAAGGCACGGGAATGGTAAAATTTGAGATTTGAAATACAAAAATTGTGAAGATCTAGAGAAAAAATTATAGAATCACAACAATAACCACCCTATCCACAACCATTGGGCAAAAATCAATAAAGGTGGAGAGAAAACCAGGGATATTTTACAAGTGGGAAAAAGAATGTGAAATGGCCAATAGTAAAAAAATGGTTTTGAGAGGCTGGAGGGGACAGAAATAGTAAGAGTGCAGAATGGAAACAAGTTTAGCAAAAGAGAAAACAAAATTTTAAATGAAAGCAAGAAGAAGAAAGGAAAAGGTAAAATGGGGTAGAAGGAAGGAGTAAAATATGAGATTTTTAATAAACTGTAATATCAAATCTAGCGACTTAATACGCACAAACTTGAAGGATAAGAAATGAATGATAAAAAACTGTGCAGGAGAGAAAATATCACAAATCATGAAGAAACTGCTTTGGAGATCATCTCAGTAGCATCTAGTGTTTACCACTGGTTTTTTTTTTTTCTGGATTCACCTTTGGTGATGTCAGATGGTGGCCCAGTCTGGCCTTAGGCAGCCTGTTCAAGACTACCAGGGATCTACAGTGTATGGCTGACTTCTTCAACTGTTAATCTAGTCACCCTGTAAAAGCAATCAAGCTTAAGCACCACAGTATGGGACAGAGTACTTCCTGATGGTGGGGCTATTGCTTCCCTTCAGGCTGCTGCCACTTGGAGGGGAGTGCTCTGCATGAGCAAGATGGCTCCTGCAGTATGGGGGTTGACTCAGCACGGGATCCTGGCAGCTGCTCTCTCAATTCTCTCCTGAAAGCCACTGTCCCCCTCTCCCCTCAAGACCCCATCTCTAGTCCACCCTGTCCCCCGCTTGCTAGAGCCCAGGGTAAGTGGTTGCAAGAGAAATTTTATGTATTGGCCTTTTGAAAGGCTGTGATTCCAGATGTCTGTCTCTAGCAGAGGGAGATGTTGCCACTTTTCACAACTGGATGTTATTTGGCTTCTTTTTGGTCTCTGGTGCTATAGGCTGGGGAGTACAGCTTAGGGTTTAGACCCCATTGTACTCAGAGTGAACCCCCTGGCTACTAAAATAATCCTCTGGCACTTCAGCTGCTTCCTTTGGGTGCCCAGCCAGCCCATGAAGTCCAATTTATCAAGTGTTTTATATAGACTATACTTTTAGAGTCATCTCTAAGAAGTCTTTATTATATCCTAGGCCCTGAATATTTTCTCCTATGTTTTCTTCTAAAAGTTTTACAACTTTACATTTTACATTTAAGTCTATTATCCATTTTGTGTTGACTTTTGCATGTGTTAGGTTAATGTGTGTGATAGTTAATTTTATGTAAACTTAGCTGCATTACAAAGTACACAGATTCAACACTATTTCTGGGAGTGTCTGTGAGCATTTTTTTTGGATGAGGTTAGCATTTTAATTGATGGACTCAGTAAAATAGACTGATATCTCCAATTGGGTGAGTAGCCATTGAGGGCCTGAATAGAACAAAAGGTGGGGGAAGGATAAATTTACCCCTTTTTCTTCCTGCCAACCTACTTGAACTGGGACATTGGCCTTCTCGTCTCTTCGGATTGGGATTTATACCATAAGTTCCCTTGTTCTCTTGCATTCAGACCCTGAGTGGAGTTACACTACTGATTTTCCTGAGTCTCAGCTTACAGACTGCAAATCATGGGACTTCTCACCCTGCATAGTCATTGATTCAATTTCTTAAACAAATAAATATACATTAAATGCATATATGTATAGTCATGTGTCACTTTACAACAGGACTGAATTCTGAGAAATGGATCATACAGTGACAGAATTCTGTCATTGTATGAATGTTATTGTATGAATATGACAGACTGCACTTCCACAATCCTACATGGTATAATCTAGGATAGACCTATGGTATAAGGTATGGTCTATTGTTTCTAGGCTACAAACCATTGCAGCATATGGTGAATACTATACTGAACACTGTAAACAACTGTAACATAAAAGTAAATATTTATGTAAGTAAACATAGAAAAGGTACTGTAGTAAAAATAAGGTATATAAAACATAAAAAAATAATACACTTGTACGGACCATTTACCATGGATTGGAAGTTGTCCTGGGTGAGTCAATGAGTAAGTATTGAGTAAATGGGAAGGACTAAGGCATTTTAGTACAGTAATATAGATTATAAACACTGTCCCACAAGCCTTCATCCCGCTTTCATCCAAAAGGGTCAGAAATAGAACATTGAAGCTGTTGATGCTGCTTCATGAACAGGGATCTGGGATACTTCCAACTGATTGAAGATATCAAGAAGAAACTGTCTGGAAAGGTGTAGGTTACTATAATAGTGAATGTCAGGAGGGAGTGAAAGGTGACATGAGGATGAGCAGGAATTTAAAAAAAGCCAAGATGGAGGAAAAAAAGGAATATAGGATATTGTTATGGCAATGTGTTTTAGCTATTGCATATTGGAGCAGTGGTCAGATTAAGTAACTTTTTGGTGTTTATTTTTTTAAAGAGCATGTTTATTTAACATGGAGAGGGTATAGGATTTTGGACTCAAAATTTTGACATTGGAAATTTGTATTTTGTTTCATTGACCCTATATGGCACAGAGGTCTCTCTGGCATTGATCTGATGAAAGAAATAAAACTTACCTATGCTTTATCATTACAACCTGAAAATATTTCCAAAGTAAAGGGGCAAACTGGATCCATAATACCACAGAAAGCTTTTACTAAAGTTGCAGTGGCACTTAATACTTGTTAAGGTAGCTCCTATAGACTTGTGAACTTGTTCAGGATCTTGGGTTCTCAACAAAGAGTTTACAACAATGTCCTCTGAAGACCATCAGGTTAGATCTAGTAGGGCTGTAGCGACCTCTCAATACATAGTGCTGTGGTGACAGGCTCCTCTGTTTTGAAACAAGTCAGTGCTTGATTGATTGAAATATAATCTGTACACTAAAAATTGAAGTGTTGTGAGAGGGATTCTATTGCCAAGCCCCATGGGTATTGCTTCCATCAGAGAAAAAAGTTCTTCTGAACAGCATGTTCTTCCATTTTATAGGAAATTCAATGTCATTATAATTTTATGGAACTACTGTCATATATGAAATCCATTGAGTTGACCAAAATGTTCTTATGCAGTGCATGACAGCTTGTCTCCCATTCGTTCTCTTTCTTGGAGAACTCTGACTAATGCATATTTTTTATACCAAGAATGTTTCTAGAGAAATAGACTGTTAAGAATGTTAAAGGTGAGTTTTGGTTCCAGGATTTCTGGAATTGACTCACTAATTTTGTGAGATTTAAAGATACTAATGATGTTATTTCTAGAGATAAGGAGAGTGCTGGTAATCTGTGGTGTAATCGGGCAGTAGAGATAAGCAAAATAGATGCATTGGATACCCCTAATGAGCCACTTATAATAAGCATGGTGATGGATGATTGTTGATACTTTTAAACATCTTTTAGAAAACTAATGAATATAATAACCTTGACTGGTTCCTTCTAATGTCACTGCACAATGTGGTACAAAAGAATGAGGTAAGGTACTCAAATTCCAAGCTAAAGTGATGCATAAGTGACCTAAGAGCTTCTATGTACTTTCTGAAGGAGATCTTTATCTCCTGTTGCCACAGGGCTAAAACTGTTGAAAATTAAATACAGAATCTTACTATACAACTGGCTGAATTACAGTGCCAAATAGACTCCCAGATTCATGTGGTATCAACTGCTAAAGTGAGGGCATTGATTGAAAAAGAATGTGATCCTGTAATTTGAGATGGAGACATTTGTTAAGACTTTAATGAAGGCGAAAACACCGAGGCTCTAAATTGTGATGAGTCTTCTTTGCAAGTGGAGTAGGTCTCCACCCTCAGTGGAAGTAGCCTACCACCTCCAGTGAAATTGAATTCCTCACCTGGAGCAAAAGTGACCTACCTAATCCCAGTGGCAGTTACATTTTCATTTCCCAGTGGTATTGGCCTCTCCACTCACATTAACATTTCCCTTCCATCTTACAGGATTGAAG
This sequence comes from Sturnira hondurensis, assembly GCF_014824575.4. NCBI lineage: Eukaryota > Metazoa > Chordata > Mammalia > Chiroptera > Phyllostomidae > Sturnira > Sturnira hondurensis. Next base: position 282,022 of record NW_028093589.1, read on the forward strand.
AAACTACACTGCCTCATGAAATTGTAATGGCCTCCCTGAAGCAGTTGCCATGAAATACAATGTTGATTCTAATTAGGACTTACCCTTATCACACCTTTTTGCATTTAGACCTATAACTAGACTCAAGTCCAGCAATTTTCTAAAAGTGAGTTACAATGTGTGACCCAGGAGATTTGTTACACTCCAAAAGAACTATTTGAGTCTTCTAATTTCTATAGACTGAAATCCAGGAAACATTTGTGGGAATGGATACAAAGGCCGTGGGATAATATAAAGAAAATATAGAGATAGATCAGGCTGAATTTATTGATATAGGTTCACTAAGCTGAGATTCTGCATTTAATGTTGAAGTTGGGATTTGTTTGTTTGTTTGTTTTTAGTAAAGATGGGAATTTTATTCTTTATATGGATTATAACATCTTTCTTATTTTTTCCATTTTGTATTTCTATTTTATTGTTGTTCAAGTACAGTTGTCTGCATTTTCTGCACCCCTACCACTGAAATTGGGGATTAGAAAGGGTTCTAATTATTTGGTTCGTTGGTTGAAATATGGCCTTGGTTTAATGTAGGAAAAGAGATTCAAAAGCTAACAGAGATTGAATGTTAGAGGGGATTTGTCATTGAAGACCTACTTATCCACACTGGGAGAATCCAGAATGCATACCTTTCAGAAATATGGTGAGACATAAATTTGTAATGGGAACCCCAGCATCCTTGAGAGCTCTGTGATTACTCTTTTCTGTAGACCAGACCTCACAGTGAAAACTGCAGTTACTGAATTGGGAAGCCTAAATGCAATGGGAGTAATTGGATCCTGGGTGACAGGGGCAAAGTGAAAGCACTAAACTTCCAACGACAAAGCAAGCATGGTTATCATAATAAACATCAGAGTCAAAACAGCAATCAGAGTCATCTGACTTGTGCAAATCTACAGTGTTAATTTTTTAATTTTATTTATTTATTTTTAGAAAGAGGAGAAGGGAGGGAAAAGAGAGGGGGAGAAACATCAATGTGTGGTTGACTCTCATGCATCCCTACTAGGGACCTGGCCCACAATCCAGGTATGTGCCCTGACTGGGATTCAAACCAGCGACCGTTTGGTTTGTAGACAAGTGCTCAATCCACTGAGCCACACCAGCCAGGGTTACTGTTGGCTAATTGATCATGGTGTTCTAAGTAGATAGAAAGCCTCCTCAATTCTTAATTGATCTGTAGAAGCAGAAAATTTCTAGGTCAAATGAGCAAATGATAAACCAGAATTATAAAAACAGTATGATGGCCTCTCAATCAATTCCCAGACTTGAGTGAGTTAATACAATCAGAGCCCCTTGAATGAACCTGAAGACAAGCCCCCTTGAGGAAATAACCCAGTACACTACTGAAAATTTATACCATTAATCTTTCTCCTAGCCTTCCCCTAGAGAAACTATAATCTTTACGAAGATAACTGTACTTTAGGGAAAAGGAAATAATCAGACCACGTGGGGACTACTAGATACTGGCTTTGAACTGACACTAATTTTCTTTATTGTTGTTCAAGTACAGTTGTCTCCATTTTCCCCCCACCACTCCCTCCACCTCAGCCACCCCCACTTCTCACCCTTGATCCTACCCTGCTTTGGTTTTAAATTTTAATATATTTTATTGATTATGCTATTATAGTTGTCCACACTAATTATAGGAGAACCAAAATGTCATTGTATCCCATTAGTCAGAGCAGGGACTTACAAAGGTCAGGTGATCAATGGGGTTTTAGTTCAGGTCCATCTCACTGTAGATTCAGTGAGACCCCAAACTCATCGTGTGGTTATTTTCCAAATTCCAAAAATTCATAATTGGAATAAGCACACTCAGCAGCTGGCAGAATCCCTACATTGGTTCCCAAAGTATTGGAGTGAGGGCTATTATGGTGAAAAAAGCTAAGTGGAAGCCATTAGAAATGCCTCTACCTGGGCAAATAATAAGCCAAAAGCAATATTGCATTTTTGAAAGAATTATACAGATTAGTGATACTTTAAGGACTCACAAGACACAGGGGTGGTGATTTTCACTATATCTCTATTCAGCTCACTTATTTGGACTGTGAAGAAGGCAGATGGATCTTGGAGAGTGACAGTGTGTTCTTGTAAGCTTAACCAGGTGGTAACTCCAATTGTAGATACTATACCAGATGTGGTTACATTGCTTGAGCAAATTAGTACATCTATTGTTATCTGGTATGCAGCTATTGATCTGGCTTTGTCTCCTCCATACTTTTTAGTAGCAACCACCAGAAACCATCTACTTTAAGGTAGCAAGGTCAGTACCACATCACTTCACTCTCTTACTTCAGGGATGTATCAACTCTCCATCTAACCCTATTTCACAATTTAGCTCACAGGAATCTTTGTCACATCTCCTTTGTACAAGATATCATATTGATCTATTATATTGCTGATATGCTGATTGGATCTAGTGAGCAAGGAGTAGCAATTAATCTAGGCTTATTGGCAAGACATTTGCATTTTAGATGGTGGGAAATAAGTGTGACTAAAATTTAATGGCCTTCTTTCTACCTCAGTGAAGTTTCTACAGGTCCAGTGGTATAGGGCGTACTGAGATATTCTTTCTAAAGTGAAGAAGTTTCACTTGCTGCACCTACAACCAAAAGAAAATGCCTAGTGAATCTGTATGGATTTTGGAGGCAACATATTCCACATTTGGGTGTATTTCTCTGCCCCATTAACAGAGTAACCCAAAAAGCTGTTACTCCTTACTAAGACCAATAACATAACAGAACATGGCTCTGTAATTGGGCCAGGCTACCCACAAGCTGTTCTGCCACTTGGGATATCTGATACAATAAATCCATGGTGCTTGAAGTTTCACTGGCAGATAGAGATGCTGTTTGGAGCCTTAGGTAGCCTCCTACAATGCAGTGCAGGTTCTTAGGAATTTGGAGCAAAGACCTGCCATACTCTGTAGGTAACTACTCTTTTTTTGAGAAATGGCTCTTGGCCTGCTACTTTACCTTGGTAAAGATTGAGCATTAATCATGGACTACCAAGTAACCATGAAAACTGAACTGCTTATTAAGAACTGGATGTTATCTGGCCCACCACGCCATGAATTATGTTGTGCACAGCAGCACTCCATCATCAAATGTAAGTGGTCTGTAGGTGGTCAGGCCTAAGTAGACCATTAATGCACAAGAATGTTACATGAAGAAGTGGCCCAACTGACCATGATACTCACTCCTGCTACACTGTCTTATCTCTCTGAGCCTGTACATACAGTTGTGGGAGGAGTTTTCTGAGACCAGTTGGTGAAGGAAGAGAATAATCGGACCTAGTTTACAAAGGTTTCTGCAGGATACACAGATACCAACATATATAGCCAACAGCTGCAGCACCATGGCCCCTTTTCTTGACAACTGAAGTAAAGGGGTGAAGGAAAATCAACCCAGTAAGCAGAACTGCAAGCAGTGAATTTGGTTGTTCACAGTGCTTGGAAGGAGAAATGGTCATATATGTGATTATATACTGATTTATGGGCTGTAACCAATACATTTCCTAGAAGATCAGGTACTTGGAAGGAATATGATTGGACAATGGTGACAAGAAAATTTACAGAAGAGGTATGTGGATAGAGCTTTCTAAATGGGCAAAAATATGTGGATAGATGAGTGCCATGTAAATGCTAACTGACCACAGTTGACCTCAGGAGGGGAAGGTTTTAACAATTAGGTGGATTAGTTTACTTATTCTGTGGATACTAGCCTGCTTCTTTCCCTAGTCACCCCTGTCATCACCCAGTGGACTCATGGACAAAGTAGCTAAGGTGGCAAGGATAAAGTAATGTATGGGCCCAGCAACACAGACTTTCATTTGCCAAGGCTGACCAGGCAGTGCTCACTCTTGACTGTCTAATCTGTCAGCAGCAGAAACCAGCACTGAACCCCTTCAACATGGCAGCCTCCTCAGTGGGGATCAGCAAGATATCTAGTGATAAGTTGATTACAATGAACAGCTTCCATCATGGGAATATTTTGTTCCTACTGGAATAAACACTTTACATATGGATTTGCATTCTCTGTATACAAATTTTCTGAGAAAACAACCATCTGTGGACTTACAGAACACCTTCTCCATCATCATGGTATTCCATGCAACATTGCTTCTTGTCAAGGAATTCACTTTGTAGGAAAACGGAATTGACTAGTCTTACCATTTTCACCACCATTCTGAAGCAGCTGGCTTAATAGAATAGTGAAATGGTCTTTTAAAGATTCAGTTACAGTGATAGCTAGGTGGCAATTCTTTGAAGTGCTGGGCAAGATTATGCAGAAGGTTGTATGTGTTCTTAATCAGCATCCAATACTTAAGTGCCATTTCTCCCACAGCAAGGATTCATGGCTGTAGGAGCCAAGGGGTAAAAATGGGAGTTGCACCACTTGCTATCACTCCTAGTTACACACTAGCTAAATTTTGTTTCTTGTCCCCATGATCTTATAGTTCTTTGACCTAGAGGTGTTTTTTCAAAAGAGATAGCTGCTTTCACCAAGAGACACGACAATGATTTCATAAACTGGAAGTTAAGACCACTCTCCAGCCACTTTGGTCTCCTCGAGCTTCTGAATCAACGAACAAAGGAGAGTTATGGTGTTGACTGATCTTGACTAACAAGGGAAATTGAACTGCTACTTCATAATGGAGATAAGAAAGAGTATGTTTGGAATTTGAGAGATCCCTTAGGGAGTCTCTCAATATGATCAGGCCCTGTAATAAATGTCAGTGGAAAACTATAACGAACCAACCCAGGCAGGACTAATGGCCTAGACCTTTCAGGAATGAAGCTTTGGGTCACCCCGCCAGATAAAAAAAAGTGCTTGCTAAAGGCAAAGAGAATACCAAGAGGGTAATGGAAGAAGGTAGTTATAAATACCAGTATGATGATGTGACCAGTTATAAAAACAAGGACTGTAATGGTCATGAGTATTTTCTCCTATATGTTTATGCATCTGTATATGTATATATATACACATATTAAATTTCTTTTCTCCCTTATGATGTAACATAAGATGCATTAACTTTATATTATACTATTTAAGTGTTAATTTATTTTATTTTAAGTATATTTTATTGATTATGTTATTACAGCTGTCCCATTTTTTCTCCCCTTTCTCCCCTTCCACCCTGCAACTCCTCTCCTTCCACCATTCTCCACCTTAGTTCATGTTCATGGGTTGTACGTATGTATTCTTTAGCTTCTCTATTTCTTATGCTATTCTTGACCTCCCCCTGTCTATTTTATGTCTATCAATTATGCTTCTTATTCTCTGTACCTTTTCCCCCATTCTCTCCCATCTTCTCTCCACTGGTAACCCTCAATGTGATCTCCATTTCTGTGATTCTGTTCCTGTTCTAGTTGTTTGCTTAGTTCGTTTCTGTTTTTCAGGTTCAGTTGTTAATAGTTGTGAGTTTGTTGTTATCTTACTGTTCATATTTCTTATCTTATTCCATTTCTTAGATAGGTTCCTTTAAAATTTCATATAATAAGGGCTGGGTGATGATGAACTCCTTTAACTTGATCTTATGATAACTTTGTTGGATAGAATATTCTTGGATGTAGGTCCTTGCCTTTCGTGAATTCAAATACTTCTTTCTAGCCCCTTTTTGCCTGTAAGGTTTCCTTTGAGGAATCAGCTGATAGCCCTATGGGAACTCCTCTGTGGTCACTCTCTCCTTTCCTTTTACCGCTTTTAAGATTCTCTCCTACTCTTCAATCTTGGGTAACTTGATTATGATGAACCTTGGTATATTCCTCCTTGGGTCCAATTTCTTTGGGACTCTCTGGACTTCCTGTGCATCCTGGAAGTCTATTTCCTTCACCAGATTGGGGAAGTTTTACTTCATTATTTGTTCAAATAAGTTTTCAATATCTTGTTCTTCCTCTTCCTCTTCTGGAACCCCCATGATTTGGATATTGGAACACTTAAAGTTGTCCCATAGGTTCCTAAGCCTGTCCTCATTTTTTTTTTTTTGCATTCTTGTTTCTTCATTCTGTTTTGGTTAAATGTTTCTTTCTTTCTTTTGTTCTAAATCATTGATTTGAGTTCCAGTTTCCTTCTCTTCACAGGTGGTTCCCTTTTTATTTGTCTTTATTTCACTTTCTATAGCCTTCATTTCTTCCTTCATTTTGCAACTGAGCTCAATCAGTTCTGTGAGCATCTTGATAATCAGTGTTTTGAGCTCTGCATCAGATAGGTTATATATGTCCTTGTTGCTTAGTTCTTTTTTCAGGAGGTTTGACCTGTTCTTTCATTTGGGCCATATATCTTTGTCTTGGTACACTTGTTATGTGTTAAGGCGTAGAGCCTTAGATATTTGCCAGGGCAGGGCAACCCTTTCTGCTGTGCTGTGGCTCTGTCTGTGGGGGAGGGGGTCAGAGAGGGAACAATGATGCTTGCTTCACTCTCATCCCACTTTTTGTCACCTCCCTTACTTCCCACAAGTGGATTGTGAACTCTCCCGTGAGGCTGGGAGTTTCTCCCACTGCTGCAACCCCCACATATTTCTTGCATCCATGGGTTTTGAGTCTTTAGTTTCCTGTGCTTACTAGGTTTTGCAGACTGTGTTGTTCCCCTGTTGTTCCTCCTGGCTTGTCTATGCAAGGATGTCGGATCACCAGTCCAGTTCTATAGCCGCTGCCTGGCCTTGCGTACTCTTCACCCCAGCTGCCCTACTCTGCCCCTCCTACCAGTCTGGATGAATGTTTCTTTAACTCTTTGGTCATTGGACTTCCATGCAGTTTGATTTTCTGGCAGTTCTTTGTTTTTAAATTGGTCATTATCCTTGCGGTTGTACAAGGAAGTGAAGCATTTCTGCCTATGCCTCCAACTTGGTCAGAACTCCCAGTTTGACTTTTAAAAAATTCTTTTGTCTTGTAATTTCACTGAATTTACTTATTAGCTATAGTTTTTAAAAATGTCTTGGGTTTTCTACATATGTGATCATGTTATCTTCAAATAGGAACATGTTTTCTCTTTACTTTCCAGTCTGTAGACATGGCTTTTTTCTTGCCTTATTGCAGTGCTTTGGATTTCCAGCACTATGTAGAATAAGAGTGATGAGAGTGGATATCTTTGCCTTCTTTTTGACCTTAGAGTAAAACCATTTAGTCTTCAAGCATTTTGTATGAATCAGATGTAGAGGTTTTGTAGATACTTTTAATCAAGTTGAGGTAGTTTCCTCTATTCATAACTGTCTGAGAGTGTTAATCATGAAATGGGTGTTGAATTTTGTCAAACATTTTTTTCTGCATCTATTGATATAATCATGTGTTTTTCTTTCTTAACCTGTTAATTTGGAAGATTGCATTGATATTCAAATATTGAACTAATCATGCATTCATGGATTAAACTTACTTGATCATCATGTATATATATATATATTCAATTCTATTTGACAATATTCAACACACTTTTAAGAATTTTTACAGTTATATTCCTGAAAAATATTGATTTGTCATATTTCTTCTATATGCTTGTATAATTTTGGCATCAAGATAATACTAACTTCTGCCCTGGCTGGTGTAGCTCAGTGGATTGAGCATGGGCCTGTGAGGCAGGGGGTCGCCAGTTCGGTTCCCAGTCAGGGCACATGCCTGGGTTGCAGGCCAGGTCCCCAGTAGGGGAAACATGAGAGGCAACTACACATTGATGTTTCTCTCTCACTCTTTCTCCTTCCCTTCCCCTCTCTCTAAAAATAAACAAATAAAATATTTAAAAAGATAGTACTAACTTATACCCAAAGCAATTGTTAGATTCAATGCAATCAGTATTAAAATACCAATGACATATTTCACAGATATAGAACAAACATTTCAGAAATTTATACGGAACCATAAATAACCCCAAATAGCTGCAACAATTTTGAGAAAGAAGAACAAAGCAGGAACGATCACAATACCTGATATCAAAACTGTATTACAAGGTCACTGTAATCAAAATAGCCTGATACTGGCATAAAAACAGGCACATAGACCAATGCAACAGAATGGAGAGCCCAGAAATAAACCCACATCTCTATGGTCAATTAATACTTGACAAAGGGGGAAGAAGCATAAAACGGAGTGAAAATAGCCTCTTCAATAAATGGTGTTGGGAGATCTAGACAGCTACATGAAAAAAAATGAAACTCGATCACCAACTTACACCATACACAAAAATAAATCCAAGGTGGATAAAAGACTTAAATAAAAGTCATAACACCATAAAAGTCCTAGAGGAAAACATTGCCAGGCATTGCCAGGCAAAATCTCAGACATTCCATGCAGCAACATCTTCACAGATATGTACCTTAAAGCAAGGGACATAAAGGAAAGAATAAACAAATGTGATCCCATCAAATTAAAAAGCTTCTACATGGCTAAAGAAAACAGCATTAAAATGAAAAGAGAACTTTCCCTGGCTAGGATAGCTCAGTGGATTGAGCATGGGCCTGTGAAGCAAAGGGTCACTGGTTCAATTCACAGTCAGGGCACATGCCTGGGTTGTGGGCCAGGTCCCCAGTGGGGGACACATAAGAGGCAACCACACATGATGTTTCTCTCTCTTTCTCCTTTCCTTCCCTTTTCTCTAAAACTAACTAAATAAAATATGTAAGAAAATGAAAAGAGAACCAACTATTTGGGAAAACATATTTGCCAATGATACATTGGTCAAGGGTGTGATCTCCAAAATATATAAAGAACTCACATGACTCCACTCCAGGAAGACAAAAAACCCAGTTAAAAAATGGGCACAACACTTGAACAGACACTTCAGTCCAATGAGGATATACAGAGGGCCCAGAGACATATGAAAAGATGCTCATTGTCAATAGCCATCACAGAGATGCAAATTAAAACCATAATGAGATACCACCTCACACCAGTCAGAATGGCTATCATAAACAAAGAAACAAACAACAAGTGCTGGAGAGGTTGTGGGGAAACGGGGACCCTAGTTCACTGTTGGTGGGATTGCAGAACGGTACAACCACTATGGAAAACAGTATGGAATTTTCTCAGAAAACTAAAAATGGATGTGCCTTTTGACCCAGCAATCCCACTCTTAGGAGTATATCCTAAGAATACTGAAACACCAATCCAAAAGAACCTATGCNTAAAACCATAATGAGATACCACCTCACACTAGTCAGAATGGCCAACAAAAATGAATCAACAAACAAGTGTTGGAGAGGATGCGGAGAAAAGGGAACCCTAGTGCACTGTTGGTGGGAATGAAGACTGGTACAGCCATTGTGGAAAACAGTATGGAATTTCCTCAGAAAACTAAAAATAAAACTGCCTTTTGACCTGACAATTCCACTCCTGGGATTACACCCTAGAAAACCTAAGTACCCATCAGTAAGTGTGTAGATTAAAAAACTATGGTATATTTACACAATGGAATTCTATGCAGCAGAGATAAAGAAGGAGCTCCTATCTTTTGTGACAACATGGATGGAACTGGAAAGCATTTTGCTAAGTGAAATAAGCCAGGCAGTGAGGGACAAATACCATATGATCTCACCTTTAACTGGAACATAATCAACAAAAGAAAAAAGCAAACAAAATATAACCAGAGACATTGAAATTAAGAACAATCTAACAATAGCCAGAAGGATAAGGCGAGGGGACAATGGCAAGAAGGGTTTTCAGGAACTACTATAAAGGACACAGGGACAAAACCAAGGGGGAGGGTGGAATAAAGAGAGGGAGGTGGGTTTGGCTCGGGTATTTAAATCAAAACAATACATGTATGGACCACTTACTACCTTACCTCATACACAAAAGTTAACTCAAAATGATTTAAAGACAAGTTCAAGATGCCAGAATAGAAAGATGCTGAACTCACTTCTTTTTGTGGACACAACAAATCTAAAACTACACATGAAATAATTTCCTCTGAAAAAGAATTGAAAACTGGATGAACAAATCCTCTTCAACAGAGAGTAAAAGGGTAACATCAAGATGAGTAAAAGAGGCAGAAAAGTGGTTTCTCCAAGAAAGAACCCATCCCAGGTGTAGAGATCCACACTCAGAAGAATCATCAAAATATGGGAAATTTCCCTGAAGAGTTAGGAGTTTGTGCTTCATGTTAAGCGCCCTAACCCTTAGATTCTGCACAAGAGAGACAACATGTGAAGGAGACTCACTAATTTTAAATTGTCTGCCAGAGAGGCAGGACACTGTTGGCACTTTATCTGGGGATGGAGACAACAGTGGGTGCATTGTTCCGATCTCATTCTACCTTGTTAATACAGGCACTCTCTTTCTAACCTCCTAGAGCCATTGGGAGAGCCCAACAGAGAGTCTCACCAACTTCCCACGCCACAGCAGCTGCTTGCGACAGTCAGGCTGGGAAAAAACCCCCGTCCGTCGATTCTAATCACAGAAGGCAGGTGTGTGTGGCCTAGCTTTAGTTGCCAGGAGAGATTGTGCTTCTGGGTCTCATGAGGCATCTTTCATACAGTGCAACTCCTTCAAGAATGAGGGAGGTAGTAGAATTGTACAATACATAGAAACAAACACAGAGAGTCAGGAAAATGAGAAGATAGAGAAATATGTTCCTAAAAAGTTCAAAGTAATGGTCATAAAGATACTAAACTTAAGAGTAGAATGGATGTAAACACTCAGATCTTCAAAATACAGACAGAAAGTATAAGAAAGTTCCAAGCAGAAGATACAGGGCTCAATAATGCAACTACTGAATTGAAAACTACACTAGAAGGATTTAACAGCAGACAGATGAAGCAGGAGAACAGTGAGCTGACAAAGTAATGAAAATTACACAGAGCACCAACAATAAAAAAGGAAGTTTAAAAAGTGAAGACATATAAAGGGACTTTTGGGACAACATCGGGTGGAATAACATTTGAATTATAGGGGTATCAGATAGAGAAAAGAGAGAGAGAGAGAGAAGGCCAAAAATACTGTCTGAAGAAATAATTGCTGAAAATGCCTTAATGTATAAAGAAACAAACATCGAGGTCCAAAAAATACAGAGAATTCTAAGTAATATAAACCCAAAGAGATATACAGCAAGACACAATACAATTAAAATGGCAAAAGTTAAAGAGAGAATCTTAAAAATAGTAAAAGTAAAACAACTTGTCATGTCCAAGGAAAAAATCTATAAGGCCATTAGAAGATTTTTTTTAGTGTAAACTGCTAGCCAAAAGAAAATGTCATGACATGTTGAAAGTACTGGAAAGGAAAACCTTAAAACAAAGAAATATCTACAGTGCAAGGCTGCCACTAAGAATTGAAGAAGAGATAAAGACAAATACCGTATGATCTCACCTATAAGTAGAACCTAATCAACAAAACAAACAAGCAAGCCTAATAAAACCAAAGACATTGAAATAAAGAATAAACTGATAGTAAGCAGAGGGGAGAGGGAGGGGATTATGGGGGGAAGGGGGGAAGGGTTGTCAGGAACACATATAAAGGACACATGGACAAAGCCAATGGCAGGTAGGATCAAAGATGGGAAGTGGGGATGGCTGGGGTAGGGGGCAGTTGTGGGGGGAAAATGGAGGCAACTGTACTTGAACAAAAATAAAAAATGTGAAGAAAAAAAAGAATTTTCCAGACACACAAAAGCTAAAGCACTTCTATCACAATAATATCGGCCTTACAGGGATGTTAAAAGTACTTCTTTAAGCTGAAAAAAGTGGCACTAGTTAATAACAAGAAGGCATACAAAAATAAAAATATCACTGGAAAAGGTAAATATATAGTAAAGTTAGTAGACCAATCACTTATAAAGCAAATATAAAAGTTAGAAACAAAAGTAGTAAAGTTAACTAAATTATGATAATTTGCGAAGGAACGCATACAACAAAATGATGTAAAATGTAAAATCAAAAATATAAAATGCAGGAGGAATAAAAATTAAATGTTTTGGAATGTGTTCAAATTAAGTTGCTATCACATCAAAACAGACTGTTAGATACATAGGACATTATATAAAAACCTCACAGTAAACATGCAGCAAAAATTTATAGAAAGTATACAAAAGAAAATAAGAAATTTAAGCATAACACTACACAAAGCCACCAAATAAACATTCACATTTTATGGGTAGCAGAAAGAAAAGAGAAAACAAGGGATTGAAACTTTTTTGAAAAAATAATGACTACATAATGACTGCCTAACCTGGCAAAAGAAACAGACATACAAGTCCAGGAAAGGTAGAGTTTCACACAGGATGAACCAAAAGAAGTCCACCCCAAGACACATGAAAATTGAAATTCCAAATTTTGAGAACAAACAGTATTAACAGTACCAAGAGGAATGCAGTTAGTATGTACAAGGTCACTCCTGTAAGTCTGTAAGCTGATTTCTCAACAGAAACTGCAGGCCAAAATAGAATGGCACAAATATTCAAAGTGATTAAAGGCAAAGACCTGCAAGCAAAACTGTTCTACCCAACAATACTGTCTTTTAGAATCTAAGGAGAGATAAAGACCTTAGAAGATAAAAAAAAAAAGCTGAAGAATTTCATCATCCCAAAGCAGTATTATAAGAAATGTTAAAATGACTTCTTTAAAAAGAAATGAAAAGGTCAAAAGTATAAATAAAATATAACAAAGAAAAAAAATTCACTGACAGGCCAGTGCTTAGTAAAAGCCATGGATCAGCTAACCATAAAGCTAGTACAAAGGTTAAAAGACAAAAGTAGTAAGATGATGTGTAATTACAATAATAAACTATGTGATACACACAAATAAGTTAAAATGACAAAAATAAATGTGGAAAGAGGAGTCAAAACTGTGCTGGTTTTAGAATGAGATCAAAATTAAGCAATCATCAACTTAAAATAGACTGCTATAATCATAGTTTTGTATATGGGAAGCACATGGTAAACCCAAACAAAAATTCTGTAAGACATAAAGACAAAGAAATCCAAATATGACACTATAGTCACCAATAGTCATCAATATAAGAAAAAGCAAGAGAAAATGAAAGGAACAGAAGAGAACTACAAAAACAATCAGAAAGCAATTAGTATCAATATTGATATTTTAATGTTATTAACTATATACCTATCAATAATTAGTTTAAATGTAAATAGACTAAATACTGCAATAAAAACACATAAAGTAGCTGAATGGATAACAAAACAAGACCCATACTCATGCTGCCTGCAAGAGACCCACCTCAGTTTAAAAGACACATGTAGACTGAAAATAAAAGGATGGAAAAGTATATTTTATATAAGGAAAAAAGCTGGAGTACTAATACTTGTGTCAGACAGACTAGACTATAAAATTAAAGCTGTAACAGGATACAAAGAAAGACATTTTATAATGATAATGGGTACGATCTAAAGGAGGATAAAAGTCTTGTAATCCTTTATGCACGCAATGTTGGAGTACCTAAATGTATTAATATTGACAAAAATAAAATGAGAAATTGACAGAAATATAATAGTAGGAGACTTTAATACTCCGTAGATATCAGTGGATAAATCACTGAGACAGAAAATCAACAAGGAAAAAGTGGCATTAAATAACACAGATGGAGGGATAAATATGTATTTTTAGGATGTTTGGCCTAAAAGCACCAGAATATACTTTCTTTTCAAGTGTACATGGAACATTTTTTAGACTAGACCACATGTTAGATCACAAAGCGAAACTATACTGCATATAAAGCCACAAAACAAGTTTTAGTAAATGTAAGGAGATTGAAATCATACCAGGCATCTTCTTACATCACAATGACATAAAACTAGAAATCAATTACAACACAGGTGGCAAACACAAGGCCCGTGGGCCAAATCCAGCCCCCTACCTTGTTTATCCAGCCCAGCACCTTGTTTCTACCTGGTGGCAGTGCCCAACTCCTTGCCCCTAGTTAAGGAGTAGTTACATTTATACAGTCCTAAAAATATATTTGGTCCTTTGAAGGCAACCATGAGGCTGACATGGCTCTTGGTGAAAATGAGTTTGACACCCCTGATTTACAAGAAGAAAACTGAATAACACAACAGCACATTTGGACTAATTAACATGCTATTAGATAATGAATAGGTTAACAACAAGATCAAAGAAGAAGTAAAAATATACCTGGAGTCCTGGTCAGTGTGACTCATTTGGTCATTGTCCTGCAAACCAAAAGTTCATGGGTTCAGTTCCCAGTCAGGGTGCATGCAAGAGGCAACTGATCAGTGTTTCTCTTTCACATTGGTTTTTCTCTCCCTCTCTCTCCCTTCCCCTCTCTCTAGAATCAATAATAAAAAAGAAAAAAAAGATGCCTAGAGACAGATGAAAATGAAAGCACAATGACTAAAAAAAATATGGGACACAGCCAAAGTTGTACTAAGAAGAAAATCCATAGCAATGCAGGCCTGCCTAAATGAGGAAACAAGAAAAAAACTCAAATTAATTTAATCTTACACCTAAAGATACTATAAAAAGAACAAACACCACAGTGAGTAGAAAAAAATAATAAAGATCACAGGGGAAATAAAAGAGATACAGCCTGAAAAACAATAGAAAAGATCACTGAAACCAATAGCTGGTTTTATGAAAAGATAAACAGATATGATAAACATAAATAGACTCATCCAGAAAAAAAAGGAGGACCTATAAAAATAAAATAAAAAATGAAAGATGAGAAGTAGCAATTGACACTGTAAAAATACAAATGATTATGAGAAAATTCTACAAGCAATTATATCAATAAATTGGACAACCTGGAAGAAATGGATAAGCAACTAGAAAATACTGTCTCCCATTATTGAATCAGGAAGAAATTGAAAATCTAAACAAACCAATAACTATAATGAAATTGAATCAGTAATCAAAAAACTCTCAACTAACAAAAGGCCTGAACTAGATGTTATTCTATGTATAACTACTAACTTTTCTTCTCTAACAATTCTAAAACATGAAAGAAGAGATAAGTCTCCAAAACTCATTTTTCAAGGCTGCCATTACTCTGATTCCAAAATCAGACAGACATTACAAAAAAAAGAAAATTATGGGTCAATATTCCCTATTGAACATAGATGTAAAAATTCTAAGCAAAATGTTAGTAAACCAAATTCAACAACACATTAAAAAGATCATACATCATGATCAAGTAGGACTTTTATCCTTAGATGCAAGGTTGGTTCACTATCTGTATATCAATTAATATGATACACCACATAAACAAAATAAAGGATAAAATAATATAATTATCTCAATACATGCAGAAAAAGCTTTTGACAAAAACTAGCATCCATTTATGATGCAAATCCTCAGCAAAGTGGGGACAGAGGAACACTCCTCAAGAAAATAAAGGTCATATGAGATACCAATAGTTAATATCATATTAATCAGTGAAAGCTGAAAACTCTTTCTTTAATATCAGAAACAAGACAAGGTTGATCACTTTCACCACTTTTTATTCAGCACACAGCAGTAAGACAAGCAAATGAATTAAATAGCATTCAAATTAAAAAGGAAGAAGAAAAATGGTCATTATTTACAGATGACATACTATACAGAGAATCTAAAGATTACATCAAAAACTTTTTAGGTAATAAATTAATTCAGTAATGTAGCAAAGTACAAAATTAGTATTCATAAATCAGAAATGCTTCTCAGTATTTACGCAAAGAAACCCAAAATAGTAGTTTGAAAAGATATTTGCACTCTTATGTTCATTGCAAAATTATTAACAATAGGCAAGATATGGAAGTAATATAGCTATCAATTGATAGATAGATAAAGAATATGTGGTACATATATACAATGAAATATTACTTGAACATAAAAAAAATATTGTCATTTGCCAGAATGAGTATTAACTAGAGGGTATTATGCTCTGTGAAATAAGCGAGAAAACGACAGATACCTTATTTCACTTACATGTGGACTCTAATAGGCAAAATAAATGAATGGAAACAAACTCATAGACAGAGTACAACATTAGTTTTCACCAGATGGTGGGAGATTGGGTGAATGGGTGGAAAAGGTGACAAAATTAAGAACTACAAACTGCTAGTTATAAAAATAGTCATGTGAATGTAAAATATAGCTGAGGGAATATACTCAATTATATTGTAATAACTTTTTATGTTGTCTGATGGGTAATATCCCTATCAGAGGGATCGTTTTGTAAGTGATATAAATGTCTAATCACTGTGTTGTACACATGAAATGCATATAGTATTGTATATTGATTGTAATTGAAAGATGAATTTTTAAAGATACATAAAAATATCAGCAATATCATAGCTAAAGAAAAATAAAAATTAAATGATGCTTTCACAATCAGTGAAGTTAGCTGTTATTTTTAAATTCTAAATGAGGCCCTGATTTCTTGTTGTATTATATCTTACTGACATGCCCAACTTTTCATAGCCATTCCTCACTGTTGAGTTTTGCCTCACTGTATCCCTCCCACATACTTGAAGACTTCTTACTCCATTTGCTTTAAGCAGCTGTTTAAACATCCTACTGTTATCCATCTTTCACAGATGCTCCATCCAAACATGCCCCCCAACATACTTCTGTGCTGAGGAACTGACTGAATTCAAAACCCAACAGAAAATAAAAAGGTCATGGGAGACACTAAACATGTAACTAATTTGAAATAACAGAATAATTGTAAGTGAAAATAAGTTAGTGAAAGAAAGACCAGTAAATTGGCAAAATGACTAGTTATCTACATCTAATACACTGACATACAAAAATGGGTAATGAGTCAAAAGATTTTGAATGATTGAATGAAGGGAGATAGGTAAATAAACAAACAAAAACAAATGTTAGGCCACAAACCAAATCTCAATTATTTCAAGAAGATGAAAATTATAACAAGTACATTTCCCAAACATAATGGTATACAACTAAAAATTAGTTACAAAAAAACTTTTAAAAAATCCCAAGAATGTGGTGATTAAACAACATACTACTGAACAACCAATGGGTCATCAAAAATTGAATAAGAAATAAAAATTACCTAAAGCAAATGAAAATATGAATTAGACATACCAAAATCTATGCAAAACAGAAAAGTAGATCAACAAGGGAAGTTCATAACAATAAAAGCTTACCTGAAGAAATAAGGAAAATCTCAGATAAATATAACTGCACTTAAAGGAACTAGAAAACAAGAAGAAATGAATCCAAAGACTTCTGGCCAAGATGGAGGCATAGGTAGATACAGTTTGCCTCTTCCCACAACCAAAACAAGGACAACAACAGATTAAAAAGCAAAACAACAACAACAAAAAACAAACCTGACAGAAAATCAAACTGTATAGAAGTCTGACAACCAAGAAGTTCAAGAAGAAACATTAATCCAGACTGGTAGGAGGGGTGCAGATGGGCAGCCAGCACAGAGAGCACTCGCAGCAAGGTAGCAGCTGGAGTACTGGGCTGGGTGAGGCATCAGCTGGCAGAGAAGGTGGTCCTACATTTGCACATGGATAAACTGGGAGGAACATCTGGAGAGTGCGATAGACCATGCAGCCCAGGGTTCCAGCACAGGGAAATGAAGCCTCAAACCCTCTAACTGAAAAAACCTGTGGGGGATTGAGGCAGCAGGAGAAACAACCAGCCTCACAGGAGGGTTCATTGGAGAGACCCACAAGGTCCTAGAACATACACAAACCACCCACCTGGGAATCAGCAACAGAAGGGCCCAATTTGCTTGTGGGTAGCAGAGGAAGTGACTGAAAGCCCATAGAGCCCAGCAAGTGGCACTGTTTCCTCTCAGACCTCTCCCTTACACACAACACCACATCGCAGCAACCTGTGTTGCCCCATCATGGCGAATACCTGAGGCTCCACCCCTTATTATGTAACAGGTGCACTGAGCCAAAAAAAATGTGGCCCAAATTAAAGAACAGATCAAAGCTTCAGAAAAAACTAAGCAATGAAGAGATAGCCAACCTATCAGATGCAGACTTCAAAACAACTAGGAATCAGTATGCTCACAGAAATGGTTGAGTATGGTCGCAAAATACAGGAAAAAGTGAAGGCTATGAAAAGTGAAATAAAGGAAAATGTACAGGAGACCAACAGTGAAGGGAAGAAAACTGGGACTCAGGTCAATGGTCTGGAGGAGATGGCAAAAGTAAACATCCAACCAGAACAGAATGAAGAAACAAGAATTCAAAAAAATAAGGAGAGGTTTAGAAACTAGTACAACTTTAAATGTTCCAACATCTGAATCATAAGGGTGCCAGAAGGAGAAGAGGGAGAGCAAGAAATTGAAAATATATTTGAAAAAATAATGAAGGAGAACGTCCCTAATCTGGCAAAGGAAATAGACTTCTGGGAAGTTCAGGAAGCCCAGAGAGTCCCCAAAAAGTTGGACCTAAAGAAGCACAAACCAAGACACATCATAATTGCATTACCCAAGGTTAAAGATAAGAAGAGAATCTTAAAAGCAGCAAGAGAAAAGGAAACAGTTACATACAAAGGAGTTCCCAGAAAACTATCAGCTGATTTCTCAAAAGAAACCTTGCAGGCAGGAAGGGGCTGGAAAGAAGTATTCCAAGTCATGAAAGCCGAGGACCTACATCCAAGATTGCTCTATCCAGCAAAGCTATCATTCAGAATGGAAGGGCAGATAAAGTGCTTCCCAGATAAGGTCAAGTTAAATGAGTTCATCATCACCTAGCCCTTATTATACAAAATATTAAAGGGACTTCTCTAAGAAAAAGAAGATAATAAAAAATACGAACAGTAAAATGACCACACACTCACAATTAACAACAGAACCTAAAGATAAAGAAAACAAAAACGAACTAAGCAAACAACTCAAACAGGAATGGATTCACAGAAATAGAGATCACATGGAGGGTTATCAGTGGGAGGGGCATGGGGGAGAGTTGGGGGAAAAGGTACAGGGAACAAGAAACCTAAATGGTAGATACAAAATAGACAGGGGGAGGTTAAGAATAGTATGGGGAATGGAAAAGCCAAAGAACTTGTATGTATGACCCATGGATGTGAACTAAGGTGAGGGAATGATGGTGGGAGGGGGGTGCAGGATGGAGGGAATAAAGAGGAGGAAAAAATGGAACAACTGTAATAGCATAACCAACAAAATGTATTTTAAAAAAGAAGAAATGAAACCAATTTAGTAAAAGAAAAATAATTATAATTAGATCAGAAATAAATGAAATAGAGACTGAAAACAATATAAGTAGACCAATAAAATTAAAGATAAATAAAGATATTTTTGAAAAGATAAATAAAATTTACTAGCCTTTAGATAGAATAATAAGAAATAAGAGAGCTCAAATAAACAACATCATAAATTAAAGAGAAATTATACTTGATGAAGTAACTGATCATTAAAGATTACTATGAACAATTATTCAAAAACAAATTGGACAACCTAGAAGAAATAGATAAAGTCCTAGAAACATACAATCTTTCAAGGCAGAACCATGAAGAACAGAAAATCTGAATTAGGTGATTATTAGATTGAATCAGTAATCAAACCCTCCCAACAAACCAAAGGGCAGGACCAGAGGCTTCACTGGTGAATTATACCAAACATTAGAAAAATATTTAATACTTATTCTTCTAAAACTCTTCCAAAACTTTGAAAAGAGGGAAATGCTTCCAAACTCATGAAAATAGCATTACCCTGATAACAAAACCAGATGAGGACACCACAAGAAAAAAGTTACAGGCCATATTTTTAATGAAGATACATGCAAATATCCTCAACAAAATATTAGCAAACTGAATTCAACAATACATTAAAAGGATTACACATTATGATCAAGTGGGTTTTATTCCAGGGATGCAAGGATGGTTCAACATTTACAAATTAATCAATGTAAATCAATATAATACACTATATTAACAACATTAAAAATAAGAATCATGTGATCATTTAAATAGGTGCAGAAAAAATATGAAAATTAACTCTACTTAGGATAAAAGCTCTCAATAAAGTAAGCACAGAGGAAATGTATCTCACCATAAAAACGACCATATATGACAATTCCATTGCTAACATTACACTCAATGGTGGAAAGATCAGAACAAGACATAATGCCCATTCTTACCACTTGTATTCAACAAAATAATGGAAATTCTACCCACAGCAATTAGGAATAAACAAAGGAAAAGTAATAAACAAACATCCAAGTTAGAAAATAAAAAGTAAAATGCTCACTATATACACGTCATGCATGACACTATATGGAAAATCCAAGACTCCATAAAAAACTGTAGAACTAATAATGAATTCAGTAAATCTTCAGAAAACAAAATCGATATACTGAAATATACGACATTTTTTAAAATAAATAAATAAATAAATAAATAAATAAATATGTGGTCTTTTATTTAAGACCATATATTCTTTTTTTATTGTTATTCAAGTCCAGTTGTCTTCATTTCCACCCCACCTCGGCCCCCACCCAACCCGTCCCCACCTTCCACCCTTGAACCTACCCCCTTTGGCTTTATCCATGTTTCCTTTATACACGTTACTTGATGGACCTTCCTCTATTGTCCCCCATTATCCCTCTCCCCATTGCCCTCTGGTTACTGTCAGTTTGTTCTTTAATTCAATGTTTCTGTTTATTTGCTTGCTTGTTTGTTTTCTTGATTAGGTTCCCGTTAAAGGTGAGATTATATGATATTTGTCTTTCACCACCTGGCTTATTTTACTTAGTGTAATGCTCTTCAGTTCCATTGATGCTGTCACAAATGGTAGGAGCTCCTTCTTTCTTTCTGCTGCATAGTATTCCATTGTATAAATGTACCATAGAGTTTTTTTTTATCCACTGATTTACTGATGGGTATTGGGTTGCTTCCAGCACTTGGCTATTGTATAAGTAATACTGCTATAAACATTGGGGTGCGTAGGTTCTTTTGAATTTGTGTTTCAGGATTCTTAGGGGATAATCCCGGTAGTGGAATTGCCTGGTCAAAAGGCAGTTCCATTCTTAGTTTTCTGAGGAAATTCCATACTGTTTTCCACAGAGGCTGCACCAGTCTGAATTCCCACCAACAGTGTACTAGGATTCTTATTTCTCCACAACCTCACTAGCAATCATTGTTTGTCTACTTATTTATGATGGCCATTGTGACCGGTATGAAGTAGTACCTCATTGTGGTTTCAATTTCCACCTCTCTCATGGCTAGTGATGTTGCACATGCTTTCATTTGTCTCTGGGCCTTCTGTATGTCCTTCTTGGAAGTGTCTTTTCAGGTTTTTTGCCCACTTTTTAATTGGGTTGTTTGTCTTCCTAGAGTGGAGTCATGTGAGTTCTTTATGTATTTTGGAGATCAAATCCTTATCTAAGGTATCATTGGCAAATACATTTTTTCATGCAGTTGGTCATCTTTTTTTCTGTTGTTTTCTTTAGCCATGCAGAAGTGAAATTTATGGCATTTATGTGCAGTAATAAACTATCAGAAAGAAAAATTAAGAACACAATCTTATTTACAGTTGCATCAAATAGAATAAAGTACCTAAGAGTAAAAGTAACCAGCCAAAATTAGGATACATTAATAAAAGAAATTAGAAGAAGAAAAACAAATGATAGTCTGTTCTCATAGATTGGAGGAATTAATATTGTTAAAATGTCCATACTACTTAAAGCAATAGCTATCAAAATTACAATGGCATTTTTCACAGAACTGGAATAATAATTCTAAAATATATATGGCACCATAAAATATTCTGAATACTCAAAGTAATTTTGAGAAAGAACAAACTTTGTAATATCACGCTCCCAAATTTCAACCTATGCTATAGAGAAATAATAAATACAGCATGGTATTGGTATAAAAACATATACAGAGATCAATAGAACATAATTAAGAATGCAAGATACAAACCAACACATATGTGGGCAATTAATGTTCAACAAAGACACCAAAACATGCAATGCAAAAAAAGGAGCTTCTTCAATAATTAATGTGAGTAAAACTGGACAGCCACATCCAAAAGAATAAAACTATACCACTATTTTACACCATAACACAATTAACTCTAAGAGAATGAAAGACTTGAATGTAAGACTGAAAATCATGAATTTTGTAGAAGAAAATAAGGGCAGTACCCTCTTTGACTTCAACTGGTTCTAGAGGGATTTCTTTGTGGATTTAACTCTAAAGGCAAGGGAAGCAAAACAAAAAGTAAACAAATGTAACTACAGTATCCTAAACAGCTTTTCTACACAGTGAAGGAAACCATTATCAAAACACAATGTGATCATGAAGGGTGGAAATGGGAGAGGGGGAAGCATGGGGGGTGGGATGGGATGGGAGTAATAGACAGAAAACTGTACTTGAAAAATAATTAAATAAAAAAATTGGAAAAAAACCACAACGTAAACTATAATTGAAAAAAATTAAAAAGAATTGTAACAAATTAATGTTTCTATCAATGAGAAAAACACACTCAATGGGAGAAAATATTTGCAAATTATACATCCAACATGGGGTTAATATCCAAAATACACAAAGAACTCATATGACTCAAAACAAAAGGACAAACAACCTGACAAAAAATGAATGGGCAGAGGATTTAGACAAACATTTTTCAAAGAAGATTACAGATGGCAAACAGGCATATGAAAACATGATCAACATCAGTAATTATTAGAAAATCCAAATCAAAACAACAATGAGATGTCACCTCTGTTAGGTCAGAGTCGCTCCAGAAACCAGACAGATGCAGCAAGCTAAGGAGCAGGGTTTATTAACAGTAATAAGAGGGGAAAGTGGAGCCAACCTAGGGAGGTTGGGGAGCCAACCGAGGGAGGTTGGGACTCGCTCAGTTGTTCTTAGGGCAGGGTTTTTAAACATAAAAACCCGTGAAGGGTAACTGGTTGGGGTGTCAGAGTCTGATTGGGTAGAGCTGGTTGCTGGGTGCCATTTCTGCTGAGCATTGTTCTTGATTCATCTTGTCAGGCTCAAGTTAAAGCTGCATCCTGTTATGCCAGATAGGCTGCCCCAGACCCTAATCTTAGCCAGGCATCTGTTTATCCTGAGTAGGGTCGGCAGGCAGTTTCCCAGGCAGGCATTTTCCCAGGCTACAGTTTCCCATGGTACAGTTTTCTTGAATGGTGATTTTCCATTCCTACTAGGCCTACCTAGGTCTGTCACACAGGTTAGAATGGTTATTATTAAAAAGACAAGGGAGAGGAAAAAAGTTGGCAATAAAGTCAGAGGATATATTGTGCACTTCCTCCCAGAACCAAATTGGAAATAAAACCAAAGAGAGAATTAGACACCCAAAATAAACTGAAGACTACCTGAAAAAGAGGCTCTTAAACAAGGAAGGGGAAAAAACACCATGAATGGTAGGAAGGTTGAGGTCATTAAAGGGGCCAGCCCCATTCACAAAGGTGGTGAGCCAAAGTAGCAGTGTGGCTGTAGAAGCTTACCCTTGAAAGGAGAGAAGCAGGGAACACAAACTGGGCTCCCAAACACAGAGTGCCAATACTGGGGTCAGCAGTCCACTTAGCACCCAGCAGTGAAAGGCTGTAGGATTTGTCTCTGCTAAAGAGAGATGAGACCCTCAGGAGACAAAGCTACTATTTTTTCTTTCTTTTTTAATCCTTAAAAGGGCCAAAGCACAGGTCTTGTGTTCACAGCCATTCAACCTGGACCCCAGAAAAGGGAAGGTGGCATGGATTTCAGTCATACCAAGAGCATCTAGAGTGGGAGGCACTGCGGAGTGCTGTGGGGGAGCAGCTGTGGGGATTTCTGTCCTGGGAAATAAATGGATTCGGCAGCAGCCATATTTCTTGAGAAAAGCAAGCCCCTCCCAGGGGGAAAGCAATTACCTTACCTTGTAGAATATCATTTGCCCCACTAGCCCTCTGCAATCCTGCTCCCTTCACCCTGCATCATCTTTCCCCTTTATGTGGTTTGTTCCATTTTTTGTTTTGTCTTGTGTGGGTTTTTTACTTTTATTCTTTCTTTTCTCCCATTCTGCATCTTAATCCCAGCTAAGGAGATAATGACATATGCAGACTCAGGAGATGTCAGAGATGGGCTATAGGGCACAGCCATACCATATAATCACTCAGAAAACAGACTGGCACTTCCCCCTCATGGAAGAGCCATAGAAACACACTCACAGTTTGCAGCAGACCCAAAACCTGGATTCTGGAAGCCCCAACCAATAGCCTACCAGAGGCCTCACCCTGCTGAGTACAGAGAAATAATCCCAAACAGATTCAGACTAGTGGCTTGGAAATGGGGGGACACACCCACCATCTTCTGTGAAGTCTGCAAGGCACCTGCCATGAGAGTTCCAGGACTCCCACACCTCAATCCCACCAGAAGCCCTCTCAGAAACAGTCAGGTCTATGACTGGCCCCGGCTGACAGCAGGCTGACAGGCAAAGGCAAACAGAGACAGCTCTGGTGGTCACTTGGGTCATTTCCTGACCCATCCCAGGACCCAGTGCTGATAAAATCCAGCTTTACTGAGCAGCTTGTATCAACCTAGGCACAGCCAAGCCTGGAGGAACCAGCTATGACCTGTGGATCAGTGGTATCTCCTAACATGTTGTTGAGCGCCAGCCATAGACAGCACCTGATGGTGGTGTATACCAGTTTCAGATACATCGCAGCAGTATCCCAAGGGAGAAACCAGCATTCTAGAGCTAAGCTCATCTGAGGTGAATTCCACTTTGTTTTTTTTCATTATTTTTCTTTTTCATTTTTTAATTTTTCCTCTATCCTCTAGTTTTATTTCTCTATTTTTCTCTCATATATCTTATTTTAATCTTAGCATGGATTACACCATCATACCTTTCTCCTTTACTTGTCTTATTTTTATTATTCTTTCTCTTTCTTTGTCCTTTTCCCCTATTTTTCTCTTATAATTCATTATTCCTATTAGTACTCCCCCTTTTCTCCTCCCATAATCACTTTTCTGTCCTTTGGTCTTCACTTATTCTTATTCTTTTATTTTCCCTTTCCCCTAATAACCCATTTTTCTTTCCATTCTTATTATTCTCTGATCTTTTGCCATTGAAATTGCTGTCTGGTTGGAGGGTTTTGTTTGTTTTGGTTTCATTTTGTATGCCATTTTGCTTTCTTCTGCTGGCAACTGTACAGCAGTGTACAAAATGTGGTGGGGGTTGAGCTTCTCAGTTAGTTATTCAGAAGGGAGAACACACCAAGGTACAGGCCAAAAATAATCAGGACCCAAATAAAACAACAGAACCCACAAAACCCAACCAAAGAGCATTCCTAGAGCATACAGATCAGGAGATCAAGGAGTCTGCACCACTGGGTACCAGAGAACTCCTACCATATAAAGCTATACCACAAGACAGGGAGTTAAAGAATATCTATCTAAAACACAGAAACAGACAATAAAAAACAGCAAAAATTAAGAGATAAAGAAACAACCTTCAAATGATATAAAGGAGGAATCCCCAGGGAAAGAGTTAAATGAAAAGAGTTAAAAGAGTCAAATTATCAGACATTGAGTTCAAAGTAGCAGTTATAAGGATGCTCAAGAAAATTCAAGAGAACTACATCAGCATGAAAAGGGACATAGAAACATTGAATAAGAGAGTTGGAAGTGAAGAATGTAGTATCTGAAATGAAGAGTACACTAGAAAGAAATAAGAGCAGGATAGATGAAGCAGAGAATTCAACCAGAGAGTTGGAAGACAAGGTAGAAAACACACTCACTCAGAGTAATAAAATGAAAAAAAAAGAATCAGGAAGAATGAGGAGAGTTTAAGGGACCTCTGAGACAACCTGAAACAACAATATTTACATCATGGAGATACCAGAAAGAGGAGGGAACAAGGGATAGAAAACCTTACTGAAGAAATAATGACAAAATTTGCTAACTTGGTGAAGGAAAAAGTAATTGCATGTTCAAGAAGCACAGAGAGTTCCATCAAGATGAACCCAAAGAGGCCTACACCAAGACACATCACAATGAAAATGCCAAAGTTTAAAGAAAAAAGAGGAATCTTAAAGGCAGCAAGAGAGAAACACTTAGTTCCCTACAACGGAGCTCTGATAAGGCTGTCAGCTGATTTCTCAACAGAAACAATACAAGCCAGAAGGGATTGGTGTAATATTCCAAATAATGAAAAGCAAGGTCCTATAACTAACACTACTTGATCAAGCAAAACTCTCATTTAAAATTGATGATGAAATAAAGAGCTTTTTAGACAAAAACAAACAAACAAAAAAACAAGGCTGAAGGAGTACATTTCCACCAAACTAGCAATGCAAGAAATGCTCACAGGACTGCTTTAAGAAGAAGAAACACACACACAGGGGTACAAAGAGAAAAATGGCCATGAATCAATGCCTATCAATAATAACCTTAAATGTAAATGGATTAAAGGTTCTAATCAAAAGACATAGGGTAGCTGAATGGATAAGAAAACGAAACCTGCATATATTCTGTCTACAAGAAACCCACCAGAGAGCAAAAGAATTACATAGTCTGAAAGTTGAAGAGATGGGGAAAAAATATTCCATACAGATAGAGACATCCCCCCTCCTGCTGAAGAAAAAGCTGGGTTGGCAATACTTCTGCCAGACAAAATAAGCTTCAAAACAGAGAGCATAATAAGAGACAAAGAAGGACACTATAACTAAGGATTCAGTCTAACTCTAGGAGAGAACCCTTGTAAACATATATGCACCAAATATAGGAGCACTTACATATATAATGAAAATCTTGGTGGACTTTAAGAAAGGGAACCACAGCAATGGAGTCGTTGTAGAGGATCTGAACTCCCCACTCTCAACAATGGGCAGATCTTCCTGGCAAAAAATCAACAAAGATATAGCAGCACTAAACAACACATTAGATCAAATTGATTTATTGATATGTATAAGTATTTCACTGAAAAAAGTAAAATATACATTCTTCCAAAATGCACATGGATCATTCTCAAGGATAGACTACTTATAGGACACAAAATAAGCTTTAACAAATTCAAGAAAATTGAAATCATATCAAGGATTTTCACAGATCACAATGGCCTGAAACTAGAAATCAACCTCAAGAAAAAAAAGACAAATGATTCAAATACATGGAAACTAATTAACAGGTTATTAAGCAATGAATAGATCAAAGCAACACCAAGATCAAAGTAGAAATTTAAAAAAGCTAGAAACAAATGACAATGAATGCATAACACCCCAAAGCCCATGGGACACAGCAAAAGCAGTCCTGAGAGGGAAGTTCATAGCATTACAGGCCTACCAGAAGAAGATAAAAACATTTCAAATAAACAAGCTAATCCTACACCAAAAGGAACTAGAAGAAGAACAACGAACAAAGACCAGAATGAGTAGAAGAAAAGCAATAATCAGGATCAGAGCAGAAATAAATGACATAGAGATTAAAACCACAATTCAAAAGATCAACGAACCCAGGAGCTGGTTCTCTTAAAAGATAAACAAAATTGACAAACATTTAACTAGATTCATCAAGAAAGAGAGAGAGGACCCAAAAAGAAAAAATCAGAAGTAACAACTGCTGCCACAGAAGCACAAAGGATTATAAGAAATTGCTATGATCAACTACATGCCAAGAAATTGGACAACCTAGGTGAAATGGATAAATTTCTAGAAAAAATACAGTCTTCCAAAACTGAATCAGGAAGAATCAGAAAACCTGAATAGACTGAAAACAACTAGTGAAATTGAAGCAGTAATCAAAAAACTCCTGGCACACAAACCCTGTACCAGATGGGTTCACAGGTGAATTTTACCAATCACTCAAACAATAACTAACCGCTATCCTTATCAACTATTCCAAAAAATTCAAGAAGGAAGACTTCCAAACTCTATTTCTGAGGCCAGTATTATCCTAATTCCAAAACCAGGTAAAGGCACACCAAAGAAAAAAATTACTGTAGACTGGCGCAGCCACTGCGGAAAACAGTATGGAATTTCCTCAAAAAAATGGAGAGAACTGTACTTGGACAACAATTAACAAAATATTTTTTAAAATCAACAAGTAAAAAGTTAAAAAAAAACTAAAAACGGACTGCCTTTTGACCAAGCGATTCCACTGCTGGGAATATACCTAAAGAATCCCAAAACACCAATTCAAAAGAATCTATGCATCCCAATGTTCATAGCAATGTTATTTACAATAGCCCAGTGCTGGAAGCAACCTAAGTGCCCATCAGTAAATGAGTGGAT
The DNA here is from genome assembly GCF_014824575.4 of Sturnira hondurensis. Classification (NCBI taxonomy): domain Eukaryota; kingdom Metazoa; phylum Chordata; class Mammalia; order Chiroptera; family Phyllostomidae; genus Sturnira; species Sturnira hondurensis. Next base: position 310,182 of record NW_028093589.1, read on the forward strand.
CCAAGAACTATGATACATTTACACAATGGAATACTATGCTGCAAAAATAAAGGAGCTCCTACGCTTCATGAGAGTGTGGGTGGAACTGGAGAGTATTATGCCAAAGTGAAATAAGCCAGGTAGTGAAAGACAAATACCATATGATCTCACTTATAAGTGGAACTTAATCAACAAAACAAACAAATGAGCAAAATAGAACCAGAGACAGGAAATAAAGAACAGACAGTGATCAGAGGGGAGGGGGAAGAGAGATAATGGGAGAAAGAAGGGGAAGGGTCGTCAAGGAACATGTTTAAAGGACCCATGGATAACGTCAAAGGAGCCTAGGGTTGAGGGTAGGAAGTGGGGGTGGGGGATGGGTGGGGAAATAGAGACAACTGGACTTGAACAAGAATAAAAACCAAAAATATAGAAAAATGTATTTCATCTGATATTAATATAGTGATTTTTGCTTTTTTAAAAAAATAATGTTTGTGTGGATATCTTTCTCCATCTTATTTCTTGCACACAACAACATATCGATGGGTCATCTTTTTCAATCCACTGTACCAATATCTGTATTTTAATTGGTACATTTAGAGTATTTTCAGTTAAGGTAATTATTTATGTGTTAGGTTTTAAGTCTGCTTTGTTTTCTGTTTATTTCCTCTGAATTTTATTCCTGTCTTTTATTGCTTTTTCTTTGGCTATTTTTCATATAATTATACATAATATATATGTATAATTATCAAGTCTACTGCTATCAACATTTTATCACTTCAAGTGAAGTGTGGAAACCTTACTTCCATTTAGTTCATTTTATCTTCCCCACTTTTAAAATATAATGGTCTTTAACATTCGTTCTACATACTTGTAGTACCACATCAGATGGTGTTATAATTTTTGCTTCAACCAAATGTTTTTTTTTAAGATTTAATTTATTTATTTTTAGCGGGTAAGTAAGGGAAGGAGAGAGGGAGAGAAATATCAATGTATGGTTGCCTCTTGTATGTCCCCTACTGGGAACTGGCCTGCAACCCAGGTATGTGCTCTGACTGGGAATCGAACCTCGATCTTTTGGTTCGCATGCCCATGCTCAATCCACTGAGCTACACTAGCCAGGGCAGAAACAGCCAAATGTTTTAAGAAACATTTGTTTCTTAAATGGGATTAAGAAACTTACCCATACTATGTTTACCTATTTTGTTGTTCACCTTTCCTTCACGAAGGATAAACCTTCTGTTATCATTTACTTTCTGTCTTGATAAATATACTAGTGACAAATTCCATTAGTTTTCTTCATCTGAGAATATTTTATTCTCCCTTTATTCTTGAATGACAGTTTTATCAGATTAAAAATTCACAACTGATAGTTTAATAGTTTTGTTTTCTTTCAACACTTGAACATGTGTCACTGTTATCTAGTCTCCATGTTTCATATACGATCCATTGTCACTGATAATTGATATTACTTCAAAACTTACTCTCTGGTTGTTTTAAATATTTTTTTCTTTTTCTTCAGAATTAAGGTTTTGATTATGATGTGTCTTGGCATGGAGTTATTTGGATTTATCCAAATTTTGGGTTTTCTCAGCTTCTTACTTCAATCTTTATGTTTATACCTTTTGTTAAATATAGGAATTTGGCAGTCATTAATTCTAGGATGTTTTCAGTCTCTTCTGCCCACTCCCCCTTTGTTTCTGGGATTCTGATTATGCAAATGTTAGCTCTTCATGATTGTCTTGTCTCACACTTCTTTCAATCTCTGTCCTTTTCTTTTCAGTATATTTTCTTTCCATTTTTAATATTGGGTAAATTCTATTCATGTATTCTTCTGCCATCTTCACTGTACTATCAAGAGTATTCTGTTCTATAATTTCTACTTATTCTATTTTTATAACTTACATATCTGCTGAGCTTTTCTATTTTAGTTTGTTTACAGAGAATTCATAATTAATTGTTGAAACATTTTTGTGATGAACACTTTAATAGTCTTTTCAGTTAACACTGATTAGTGCCATTATTGGCACTATTAGATTGTCTTCCCTTATTGAATTTGTAGTTTTTTTGGTTCTTGATATGGCAAAAATTTTCCTATTGTATCTTGGGTATTTTGAGTATAATGAGATTCCAGAGCTCTTTTTAAACAACTTCTTTTTCTTCTTCTTCTTCCTCATCCTCTTCTTCTTCTCCTTTCTTCTTCTTCTTCTTCTTCTTCTTCTTCTTCTTCTTCTTCTTCTTCTTCTTCTTCTTCTTCTTCTTCTTCTTCCTCCTCCTCCTCCTCCTCCTCCTCTTCCTCTTCCCCTTCCTCTTCTCCTTCTCTTCTTCCTTCCCCCTCCTCCTTGTTCTCCTCCTCCTCTTGTTTAGGTATAACATGAGGGTGACGTGAATACATGAATGTGTATATTATCCTCTGGGCACCAGAGATCCCATTGCAGCAAAAGTGTAACATTGCCTCAAACTGAAAGCCTCAGTGCTAAAAAGGAAGTGGGAGTTTAGCTCTGTTCTTAGGTCCTTTAACATTTTCTTAGTGAAAATGTGTGACCAATTTACATCACTTTGTTACTTCCATGTGGGTGTCTAAGTTCAACTGCTGTCTGGACCTTGCTGATATCAGATGCAAGCACAAGATGATTTAAAATACCTTCTTTAAAAAAAGATTTTATTTATTTTTAGAGAGGGGGAAGGGAGGGAGAAAGAATGGGAGAGAAACATCAATGTGTGGTTGCCTCTTGTATGTCCCCTACTGGGGACTTGGCCCACAACCCAGGCATGTGCCCTGACTGGGAATTGAATCAGCGACCCTTTGGTTCATAGGCCAGCACTCAATTCACTGAGCCACACCAGTCAGGGCTTAAAACACCTTCTTGATGCACAGTGAGAGTAGGAATTCACATCCTCTCTGGCCCTCCTGAAACTGGGGTTGGGGAGAATGAGAAAAACTGGAATATTGACTCATCCAATCTCCCACCTCATTCTGCCTGTTTTTACCTCTGAAGTCAGGTGAGGGTGGGTTCTTAGTTCCCCACTCAGCATGCTGACATGAGGGTAAGAAAGAAGTGAAGTACTATTAGCCCTACCTCACACAACCTCTTTTCACTGATGCTAGATAAAAGTGAGGGTTCAGCTCTTCACCTGACCCTGCTGAAAGTGGTGGTAGTGTTGAGAGTACAACTTCTGACTAGCCCTGCATCACACTACCTATTTCAGTCTTCTAGCTGCTGAGAAGGTGTAGAAGTTCACCTCCTCATTGGACTTGCTGACACCATGGATGGGGGAAAAGTGGAAAGCTGACTAACCCTGACTGAGACTGCCCTGCTCAGTGTCATTTATGTACAGCGGAAGTGGAGTTTACCACTGAACCATGTTGACACAATCTTGGCCCAGGAATCAAAGCACCTCATAATTCTACTGGAGGACAATCTAATATCAGATCTCTGCTTATACCTGCAGATCCAAACCTTGAAAGGTAATTGAAGCACCACCTGCTTCTGCTACTTACAGAATAGAAGATTAGCTCTCTGCCTAGCCTGCCAAAACCATCTGGCTGGATAATGAGAGTGCTGACTGGTTCTGCAAGGGGATATAATATCAGTTTCTTAATTGTCCCTGCAATACCACCTGGAGAGAGAGAATAATGTCATCTGTGCCATGGGGATGGGAGGAAGATCAGCTCCCCCCCAACTCAATGTTGCTGAATCCACTGAGGAAGTGTGTCTGGCATGGGGGGTTGCCACTGGTGTTTGGATAAAGTAGGATGGTTATTGTCAAAAAGGTTTTCTGTGTGTGTGTGTGCATGCATACTTTAGGCCACACTTGTCTTAGGGATTTGGCTAGGGGAAATAGGATCTTCTTGGAGTTTAGCGTTGTTGTTTTTTCTCATCTCTGCTTGTTGATGGTTCCAGGTTGGAGGCTTCTGCAGAGCCCTGTTTGGTATGTGTGCTATGCAATAAGAAAGCCCAGGGGGGATTGCTACTATGTTATTCCTCAAGTCCTGAAATCTCTGGAAATTCTATACCTTCTTGTTTCTACTTTTTTTTTAGACTTCTAGCATCTGTTTGTTGGGTTCTTTCCAGGTTTTTTAAAGGGTATATGTTGTAAGAGGGAAGAGAAGACCTATGAGGGATATGGGACCTGTCCACAAAGCCCCCTTTTCTCTGACTTCCCAGTGAGCTAAGGTAGCCCAGCCTAGGCTCTCCTGTTGCTTCTTCTATGCTAAGCCAGAATGGGGACAAAACCAAAAAAGTGCAATCTGTGTTTTAGCAATGCACCCAGAAAATTCTGATGCACATTAAAATTTGAGACCCACCACCATAGTCTATAAAATGGGGCTTCTAGAGAGATGAAACACTTGAGTTAAGGCAGAAGTCTTATAGTCTGTAGTCTATAAACTATAGGCTAGTTCATAGGTATTGAGGGAACAACCTGATGAGACTATGGGGTGTAGAGTAAGGAGTCAGGGCAGGTACACTTCACTATAAAGAATAACATATGGACAAAGAGATTAGGTTAGTTCTAATGTTATAAGAATAGGGCTCACTTGAAAGGTTGTAGGCAAGAACCTAGCATGCTGTCTGAGTATTATGGTTAGATTCTAGTGCCAAATTTCCTCTGTTTAAATCCCAACTCCCCAATTGTTAGCTGTAAGAACTTTGGGCAAGTTATTTAACTCATCTGAGCTTTTGTTTCTCAAACTATAAAACAAGGAGAGTAAGGCCACCTACTTCAAAGTGTTGTGAGGATTACATGAGGCAGTAGATAAAATATTTATTCAAGCAATTTGCACATACCGTGTGGTCAATGCATGGTAGTTAATGTTTCAGGATTCATAAAGATGGTTCATTTGGATAGAATTCATATTCTTTAGCAATCAGTTCTGTGAATCTGTCATCCAGAGGCAGGCTGTAGAAGTTGTGAAAGAGCTGTAGTGTTTGCTAAGGTGACCTTTCCATGTAAAATTTAACCAGCAGGCAGAACATTGTTCTGAGAAAAGATCTTTCGCAATTCTTTCTATACCTGATAGTCGAGTTTTATGTGTGATTTTGATTTTTTTGTTTTGTTTTGACTAGAGTTGAGGTATGGGTGGGGGAAGGGGGCAGTGTTAGGACAGCAAAGCATTATGTATCTCACCTATGGGAACATACTGTTTTTCCTCATGGGAAAGGTAGGTAGGAAAGGAAAATCAGGAGATAAGTTATACATAAGCAGAGAGAATTAACGTTGTTAGTAGATATATTAGGTCATTTAATTCTTATGAAAACCCATGAAGTAGATACTATTATTGACTCCAATTTGTACATGAGGCTTAGAGGATTGACACAACCTGTTTATAGTCACAGAGGTACTAAATTATCTGGCCAAGATAGGACTTGAACTCAGGATTCTAACTCTAAAATTCATGCTGTTTTTTTTTGTACAGTATCCTACCTCCCTACAGGGAAACTTTCTCTTAATATCAGCCCTTCTTTATAAATCCTTTTTTTTTCTCTGCCTTCTGCAATTTTGTACTCAAAGTGAACTGAGAGAAAAGAAGAGAGAATGGATTTAAGAATTAAGATTTAGAAAAATGTTAAAAAGCATAAAATCCTACAAGACCAGAGAAAACACCTGCAGGGACTCCAAAACTAACATCTGGGTTAATGGGATATGAGGATGGAAAGGGGGGAAATACATGATCAATACCAGTTATCAGTGAACAGATGATGGGATCTATATGCTATCTAATTCATTCCTGCACTCAACAGATATTGATTGACATACTATGTGTTAGGCTCTCTTCTAGGCACTGGTCACCTAGTGGAGGATGCAACAGAAAAGGTCCACACGGGTAGAACTTCCATTACAGTGGAAAAAATACAAACAAAAAGGCACAAACTGTTAATTACTAACAAGAAATTCTAAAGTAGTAAAAGAGAACAGAGTGATAGGACAGGTTTTAGTTTAACTAGAGTGGTCAGGGGAAATCTCTCTGAGACATAATATCTAAGCAAAAATTGTAGTCTGGCAACCAAGTCTAGTGGATTCCTCGAGCTTATTTATTTGAGGTATTTAATCTAAGGGAAATGTGGTGAGCATGATTTTAAAAGTAAAAATCAAGAAAGAGTGAAAGATATTAGAATAAGATACGAATCTTTCAATAATTTCTTTCAAATACATTAAAAGCTAACAGAGGCCAAACCCAAGTCAGTCCTGTAATGTGTAGGGCAGGTGACAATATCACTGGACTGGGGTCCTGGCCTTGAGTGAGTCCGCCCAGGGACAGCTGGTAGTATGTGGGTTCTTGACTTTATGCACGAAAGATTTCACAACTTGAATCCAGGTGACTATGAGGGTATGTTTATTAAAGCTGAGGGCAATGAAACAAGGAAGGGCTTAGCATAGAAGAAGCAACAGGAGAGCCTAGGCTGCGCTACCTTAGCTCACTGGGAAGTCAGAGAAAAGGGGGCTTTGTGGACAGGTTCAGGGAATTTGCCTGGGACAAGCTGCAAACTACCCACTACCTTAGAGTTTAGGAGACATGTACCTGTGAAGAAAAAAGTGGGGGAAGAAGAAGGGAAAGGGAACAGGCAGCTGCTCCCCAGAGGGAGAGCACACCTGCTGGGACCTTTATCTTGAGACTTTTATCTCTTTCTTGAAGGCAGGAATCTTAGGGGAGGCCTCAGGGGAGGGTTTCAGCAGAATATTAATCAGTTTTCCAGGTGTGCCTTTTTAGGGTCGTGGTTTCCATTGATTGGTCAGTGATAGGGCAGGAGATCATTAGTCATCACAATGAGTTCTGGCGTCACCTACCTGGTTTTGCAGCTTTTCTGGGCTGGGAGCTGAAACACAACTGGGGCTTAGACATTTTCTCCTAGATGTTATCTCCAGGGAGGAAAGGCTAGGGGAGGAGAGGTTACCCTGAGGGTGAGGTTCTTGTTTCCTCAGTTTTTCCCTCTGTCAGGCACTCAGGGCCTTCTACCCTGGTGACCATCTGCATTTGGCTGTAAATTGCTTGACCAGTTTGTTCAGCTACCTGTCTCAGTTTCTTATTCCTCTTGCCAAGGAATTTTCGTAACGTCTTAGTATCCTGCCTCAGTAACAAATGGTAGTAGGCTGTGTTCTGTTTACTTCAGTTTTGAACAAAATTTTCTCCTGGATGCCAGTGGCCTTGGAGGGACCTGGCAGACGTGGACTAGATAGACATTTTTGTTACCATTGGTGATATTGTTGGTGGGAGGGGAAGTATTGTCCCTGATAATGTTGCCAAAGTGCTTGCTTCTCTAGCATCAGGGAAAATGAACCGTAAACCCTGAGCTTTTTTGTCACGTAGGCCAATGGCTGTTAATATCTTATCCAGCAGCTTTAAGGATTGCTGACTAGTGGCTTTGTTGGACAAACCAAAATAACAAAGGATGGCTGAGGCCACTTGAGCTTCCTTAAAACTTTAAAGTGCTGTTGAGGTAATCAGGCTCAGACAAACAGAGGACTGAATAGAAACCAATTTTTTAAGATATTAGAAAAATTTTACTTAGATATTATGTCTCAGAGAGATTTCCCCTGACCACTCTAGTTAAACTAAAACCTGTCCTATCACTCTGTTCTCTTTTACTACTTTAGAATTTCTTGTTAGTAATTAACAGTTTGTGCCTTTTTGTTTGTATTTTTTCCACTGTAATGGAAGTTCTACCCGTGTGGACCTTTTCTGTTGCATCCTCCACTAGGTGACCAGTGCCTAGAAGAGAGCCTAACACATAGTATGTCAATCAATATCTGTTGAGTGCAGGAATGAATTAGATAGCATATAGATCCCATCATCTGTTCACTGATAACTGGTATTGATCATGTATTTCCCCCCTTTCCATCCTCATATCCCATTAACCCAGATGTTAGTTTTGGAGTCCCTGCAGGTGTTTTCTCTGGTCTTGTAGGATTTTATGCTTTTTAGCATTTTTCTAAATCTTAATTCTTAAAACCATTCTCTCTAAAGAATCACACTAGTGTATTCTTTAAAACAGTGAAGTATTATGGAGTAGGAGTCATGGAGGGATGTAGGGAGAAGAGGAATATTAAAAAATGAAAGAGCTGGCTATACAATTTGATGGAGAAAACCCACACTTGAGTTCTGTACCTCTTTCGGTACAACATGCCAGCATGTTGCCAATGTTCTTCACAGTAGGGAAAGTGGCCTTCCAGGATGTTTGGTGGCCATATATGTGGCATAACATCTCCCAGTGTGTACTACTACCTGTGATATGCACAGGGCCTCAGGCAGGTTGTTACTGTTTTTAGCTCTCAAATGTTCATGTGATTTCCAGGAAATTCATTCTAATAAAGATGATTGTACCTCATTTCAAGCCTCCTGCTGTCATTATAATGCAAAGTGAATCATTTTATTTTATTTCAGATCTGGTAGGAGGTCCTGTTTTCTCCAATTGCACTCACAAACACAGTTTTAATAAACATGTTAGAGTCAATTCCTAAAACAGTTAATCTTTTCTTTAATAAATCTGTGGTCCATAAATACAGACCTATATTCATAGACCTATATGTCTATGCTTACAATGCAGCATAGATAGGCATCTCTGGTTACATATGTGTTAAATTATATAATGACAATGATCCAGGTGAAGTGGCTTTACTGAAATCCTGTATGCGTTTCTTTACTAATTAAATTTGCATAAACTGGCCCTGCTGGTGAGTCAGCAAATGCCTTAAAGTAACAATTCCTCTTTAATCTCTAGATCTCTCAGCTTTTTGCAGATTCCCATATCCAAACTTAGATGTGGAATTGTTAAAATAATTGTCACCCCTCAGGAGATTAGTTTTAAGTAAATAATGACTTAATCTCTGACTTTCTTGGCAACACATTATACTAGTAGCTTTTACTCTATATTTTGATAATTAAATTCTAATTGGGAATATTAAATATTCACATGAAAAGATAAGCCACAAAACAGAGAAAACAAGTGCTATCTGTATGACTTTCAGAAGCCTCATAACCTCTCTAGCCAAGATAGGAGAGTACATACCTATTGGACTTATAATTCATAAGCAGGAAGGCTATGTGGTATCAGAGACTGAATTCACTGGATAGTAATTCATTCATTCATTACTTATTTCTCTAATGCTCATTGAGCACCTACTATAAGCTGGATACTTTGCAAGGTTCTGTGAACAAAATTATAAATTAGGTGACATCAGGCTTCAAAAATGTATAGTCTAAGAGGAAGAGGGATAAATAGAAAAAAAGGTCAATAATGGATGCCATTACAGAAATATATATGTAGCAATCATAAAACTTATGGTTATGATTTATTACATTTTACTATATAACAAGTATAATGGAAATGCTAGCTACTAAGGGTAATAATGTCAATAACTAAAACTTACGATAATGTCAATAACTAAAACTTACTACATGCTATTAAATCTTTACCTCTGAATAAGTGTTATGATTATTTTTATGCATAGTTGAAAAAACTGAATCACAGAAAAAGTTAAATAATTTTCTCTAGGTTGCAGAAATAATTTTAAGCTAAACATTTGAGCTCTAGGGTCTGTGCATTTGACTGCTTACAATATTTAGCCCAAGAAACAGTCTTGGAACTGAACTATTAAAGTCTATCAGATAGTGTTTTTAAACACACTATGATTGTGGTAATTTGTTGTGGTAGTGATAGAAAACTGGTGTGGATTCTTTGAAGTTTGCCCTGGATGAAGCAAAGAGGGAAAAGTAGTCATTTTTCCCCTAGAATCTTGAGAGGAAACAAGACATAAAAGATCTCTGAGTCTCCAAGTTATTATTCTGTAATATTATGGAGGTTGGATATTCTTAAAGATTCACTCCAGATTTAAAACCCAAATTGTTTAATTATATTCAATTTGAAACAGTTTAGCATATTGATGACTTTATGTTGTTTTGGATTATTGAATCAGGATTTCAGAGCAATAGAAACCTTAAGGTTTATCTAAACCCTCCACAAATGTAATTCTTGAATTCTCACAGTAACTCCATTTGTTCATATATTCATTCTCTGGAGCTACTGCAATAAGTTAGGCCCTGTCGATAAATGACTCTCTCCCCTTAATCAAATGGCATAACGTTTGAATCCAGGGGCTGTCATGTTGAAGGTCTCTACAAAGTAATGAAAATCCCTCTTGTAAGAATTTCTTGATATGAACAACAAATAGAATTCCTCTTCTCTTTCCTTGTGTACCAGGAATCAAATACTCAAATGCCTTCAGCAGTCAAGCAGATAATGTAAATGAGTGAAGAAGAGCAGATACACTAAAAAAGGGAATGCTAAAGAACACTGAGGCAAACAGGAGAACACATGTTGAATCTAAAGAAGCAGATATTACCTATCTACAGTCAAATGTTGCCATGCAGATGTGAGCCCGGCATTAACCAAAGAGCAAAAATATAGCATGTGTAAGAATGTAGGCTCTGAAGCCAGATTCTCTGGTTCAATACCTCTGTGGCTTAAGTACAGTCACTTAGCCTCTTTGTTTCAGTTTCCTCAATTCTAAAATAATAATAATAATGGTATGTTCCACATGGAGCTTACATGATGTTTGAGTTAATTTGCACGAAAGGGCTTTAAAACATAACTAGCACATAATAAAAGTTCAATACATATGTTTAGAATCTTTGAGAGAAGCCAGAAACTCAAGTTTTCTCAAAACACCCCCAATTTTAAAATGTTTATAATTACCAATTTTTACCAAAATTTTGAAGCCTAACAAAATATGTCAATATGCCGATTAACTCCCTTAAGTTTTCACTTTGCACACTAAGTCCATTGGCTCTTCCCTATTTACATTGGATGAGTATTTTATACTGCTATGACCATGAAAGTCTTCTATTTTGACATATCTTCCCCACCATCTCCTTTCTTCTACATCAGATAGGACATATTTCCCTCCTCCAACATCAACCTCCTATACATTGTCCTTTGCTTTTTACACCTCACCCTTCCATCTCAGATAGTCATTGCCCCATGTACAACATATCATCAAGGTGTCCCGTATGCACAGCCATGGAAGTAGTACCACTTATCTTTAACCCTCTTACTTCTTTATGTGAATCCATAATACCTTATCAATTTATCTTGAGAAAATCTTCTGTTCTCTAATCTTCAATATCACATAGGAAGCATAAACTAAAACTGGTAAGTAAATAGTACTTATTAAAAATATTGCCTATATTAGATCAAGAAAATGTAAGTTTTAAGATAAAATTATTCAGACACCTAGTTCTTCCCAGTAAAGGTAATATGCAGAAAGGAGAGTCTTTTATACTCAACATTACATTTGGAGATATGTGGAAATAATTTGGACATTACATTTGGAGATTAACAATAGAATAAAATAGTTATACTTCATAATAAAGTAAAAAGAGAAAAAGGACTCATGGACATGGACAACAATGTGGTGATTGCTGGAGGAAGAAGGGTATAAGGGGACTAATTGGTAATGGAAAAAATACAATAAAGATTAAATTTAAAAGGGAAATAAGTAAAATATTTATATTCTATAATAAAGTAAAAACATAAATACCAATTCAGAAAATATAAATAAAATCCAAAGAAAGAAAATCCAGAACTACATTAAAAGAATAACATGCCATGACTGAATGGGATTAGTTTTCTACTTGTAAATAACATCATACAATTAAAATCACAAATCTCAAACTGGCACTCAACACTGCCTGGCATCTTGTTATGTTTCCCAGTAAGTTAGCTTACCCACTTTTCTCAAAGATACTATATTCCTTCCTACTCATTCTTAGCTTAGGCTACCTCATATTTCATTGAGAAAATGAAAATACTAACACATAAGATTTTCCTTATTCTCCTCAAATTGAATCTCTAAACCTACTATGCCCATCTCCTATTTCTTCTACCAAAGACTAGTCCCGCACTTGTATTCTGAATCCTATGCACTTTCATCTTCTCAAGAACTTCACTTTACAAACTGACAAACAAAATAGAAATAGGGATGGACACATGGAACAGACTAACAGTTGTCAGAGGGGAGGGAGAGAGGAGGCTTGATGGAAGGAGCTGAAGGGATTAGCTAAAGAACACATATGCATGATTCATAGACACAGACAACAGTGTGGTAATGACCAGAGGGAAGAGGGCACAAAGGCTGGGTGAAGGTAGGCAAAGGAGGAGTAAATCGGGCCATCTGTAATAGTGCCAACAATAAAAATAAAGTAAAAAAAAGAGGCTTCACTTTAATTTTTTAAAATGTATTTAATTATTTTTCAAGTACAGTTTTCTGTCAATTAATCCCATCCCATCCCACCCCCCGTGCTCCCCCCTCCCTCCCATTTCCACCCCCCTTAGTTGTTGTCCATGTATCCTTTATATTTGCTCCTCTAAATCCCTCCCCTGTTTCCCCTGAAATTCCCTCCCCTCTCCCCTCTGGTCGCTGTCCCCCATTCTCTATTTCAGTGTCTTTGGTTATATTTTGCTTGCTTGTTTGTTTTGTTGTTTAGCTTCCTGTTAAAGGTAAGATCATATGATATTTGTCCTTCAACACCTGGCTTATTTCACTTATCTCCCTCTTTCTGAAATCACCATTCTGTTTCTCTCTCCTATATCATTACAAATATGATTTAACATTTCTTATCTCACCAAAAAGTAATTTTCTTCCAACCACACAAACTACTTTAGCTTCCATTCTATTTCTTTAAATATGAGAGAATTTTTTCCACTACCTGTTCCACTTCATTGCCATAGATTCACTCTTCAGCCCACTCCAATCTGATTTCCTTGCTAATTATTCCACTCAAACCATTCTGGGCAAGGTCATTGATGACCTCTATATTGCCAAACATATTAGTGAAGCACTTTCTTCATCTTACATGATTAGAAAAACTTTCTTATAGTGCTCACTCTCTGATTCTCGATCTCTTTCCTCTTTTGATTTCTCTAATAACTTACTTTACTGGTTTTCTTCCTGCCACCCTGGCGACTGCTCAGTCAGCGCTAACTCTCCTTCCTCTTTCAGACTTCTTACAGTGTCCCAGGACTCAGTCCTGTGGAGTTACTTCTCTTCTATCTTCTTTACTCTCTATCATTTTCTCCCCTTTCCTCTGTATTCTTTTTCTAGGTGATCCTATCCAGTTCTATACCTTTCAAATATTATCTACATGCTAATGCTCTCAGAGGGCAGAGAGGGGAGAATGGATGAAAAAAGGTGAAGAGATTAGATAAAGATCATACATGCATTACTCATAGACATAGAAAACAGTGTGGTGATGGCCAGAAGGAAGTGGAGGATGGGGGCTAGGTGAGGGTGGGAAAAGAAGGTGAGCTCCAGATTTGTGTATCCAAGTAGCCATAAGACTTAAATGTCTAAGAATTTAACATTCAGAATGACCATACAGAACTCTTCATTCTCACACTGTCTTCATTTTCATGTAACACCTGACATTGTACTCCTCATCTTCCTAAATCATACCATTATAAATTCAGTTACTTAGGAGTTACTCTTAATATCTTTTTCATTTTTCCTTGACTCTGTATCCAATCTGTCAGTAATTACTATCAATTTCCACCAACCTTTTACTTTGAAAATTCAAACCTACAAGAATATCAAAAGAATCATAAAATGAACACTTACACACTCTTTATTTAGAATCATCAATTATTAATTTGAAATCAATTGAAAGAGGTGTGTCCAAGATGATTGTGTAAGAGAACACTTACCTTGTCTTCTCCCAACAAAGCATCAAATGCACACCTGTATGAAGAGTGATTTCTCCTGAGAGACAACCGAAGGCCAACTAAACAACTTATATACAACAAGCAAGAGGGAAACACCACGTAGAGAAATTTGAGGAAATGTGAGAGCTCTTCAGGTGCTGAGAGAACTCTCCAGGGCCAGAGAAATTGGTGAGCATCATTGTTTACATTTCCCTGCACTTGGATAGTGGAAGGAAACACTACCCATGTTCTCTGGGCAACCTGCAGGGCTGCTATGATATGCTCCTAGCCACCCCTCATGGAGCTGGTTCCAACAGGAACAGGAAGGCACTATAGCATTGTACAAGTGGCTCCTCCATGCAGATACTAATCCAGTGGGCACAACAGGAAGCTGTTGCATATGCCCAAAGGGCTGCACCTGCATTTGGAGCTCTCCTACTCAGACAGAATGTAAAAGTAGCAAAACATTGTGGTACCCACACTACAAATGCCCCATTTAGAAAAAGTGTGGAAATAGCAGGGTAGTGCACTGCATACCCACAGGGCTGCCCCATACTGAGAAAGTGTAGAGATAGTGTGGTGCTGTTTTATCTATGTTTGCCTAACTTGAAGGGGGTACAGAACAGGTGGGACACTGCTACATGAACATGTAAGGCTATCAGGTCTACAGAAAATGTGGAGCTAACAAAGTGTTATGGAGCCTGCACATAGGGCTGCACCATCTATAGAAAGTATGGAACTAGTAGGGTGCTGTAACATGCACATACCGGGCAGTCCCATGTAGATAGGAAGGGTTAGGAAGCATGCCCTATCATACTACAATGCCCCAAATCTATTATGGCTGTGGGTAGCCAGAACAACAGAGTTCTACTGCACACACATGCATACCAGGCTGCCCCATTCAGAACCCACTCCTCTGGCTAGGCAGCACACCAGGCAATGCGTGAACCCACCCTGCTACAACTGGCTTGTTAAAACCATGTGGATTATAGTCAACAGATATATTTTACAAGACTGGAAAAGATGGCTATTTTTTCTAAGAAACAAACACAGAAAGTCAAACAAAATGTATATATAGAATAGTCTCCAAATGAAGAAAGAAGAAAAACCTTGGAGAAAAACTCTAACAAAACTGAGATAAGTAACTTGCCTGATGAAGAACTCAAACAAATGGTCATAAGGATGCTCAACATGTTGAGAATAGAATAGAGGGACTCAAAGAGAACTTCAAGAAAGAATTAGAAAATAGGCCCTGGCTGGTGTAGCTCAGTGATTGAGCGCGGGCCTGAGAACCAGAGGATTGCGGTTCGATTCCCAGTCAGGGCACATGCCTGGGTTGCAGGCTGGTTCCCTGCAGGCCAACTCCCAGCAGGGGACGCACGAAAGGCAACCATACATTGATGTTTCTTTCCCTCTCCTTCCCCTCTAAAGATAAATAAATAAATAAAATCTTTAAAAAAAGAATTAGAAAATAATAAAATACAATAAAATACAACAGACAAAATTGATAGCAGAATAGTTAATACAGAAGCCTGTATTAGTGACTCGGAAAACAAAAGAATGAAATCACTCAATCAGAACAGCAAAAAAGGAAAAAATTAAAAATGGAAATAGTATAAGGTACCTCTGAAACAACATCAAATGCTCTAACATTCACATTATAGAGATACTGGAAGGGGAAGAGAGAGATAGAGTGGCAGAAAATATATATAATGAGGCTAATTTCAACAAATGGCATTGGGAGAACTGGACAGCTACATGCAAAAAAATGAAACTCGAGCACCAATTTACACCATCACAAAAATAAATTCAAGGTGGATAAAAGACTTAAATATAAGTTGTGACACCAATAAAGTCCTAGAGGAGAACATAGGCAGAAAAATCTCAGATATTTCACACAGCAACATTTTTACTGATAAGTTCCCTAGAACAAGGGACATAAAGGAGAGAATAAACAAATGGGATCTCATCAAAATAAAAAGCTTGTGCAGGACTAAAGAAAACAGTGTTAAAATAAAAAGAGAACCAACTGTATTGGAAAACATATTTGCCAATGATACCTCAGATGAGGGTTTATTCTCCAAAATATACAAAGAACTTAAACAACTCCAACCTTTATGTTGGAGACATAGAAGACAAGCAACCAAGAAGACAAGCAACCCAATTAAAAAATGGGCAAAAGACTTGAACAGACACTTTTCCAAGGAGGACATACAGAGGATCCAGAGACATATGAAAAGACGCTCAGTATCACTAGCTATCAGAGAGATGCAAATTAAAACCACAATGAGATATCACTTCATACTGGTCAGAATGGCCATCATAAACAAAGCAACAAACAAGTGTTGGAGAAGATGTGTAGAAAAGGGAACCCTAGTGCATTGTTGGTGGGATTGCAGACTGGTGAAGCCACTGTGGAAAGCAGTATAAAATTTTCTCAAAAAACTAAAAGGAAGCATGCCCTATTATACCACAGCAATTCCACCTTTTGACCCAGCAATTCCACTGCTAGGATTATATCCTGAGAACCCCGAAACACCAATTTGAAAGAACCTAAGCACCCCAATGTTCATAGCAGCACAATTACAACAAATAGCCAAGTGCTGGAAGCAACCTAGGTGCCCATCAGTAAATGAATGGATCAAAAAACTATGGTACATTTACACAATGGAATTCTATGCAGCAGAAAGAAAGAAGGAGCTCCTACCATTTGTGATAGCATCAGAGGAACTGGAGAGCATTATGCTAAGCTAAATAAGCCAGGCGGTGAAAGACAAATACCATATGATCTCACCTTTAACAGGAACCTAAACAACAAAACAAACAAACAAACAAAATATAACCAAAGAGACTGAAATAGAGAACAGGGGGACAGTGACCAGAGGGGAGAGGGGAGGGAATTTCAGGTGGAAAGGGGAAGGGTTTACAGGAAAAAGTATAAAGGACACATGGACAAAAACTAGGGGGCTGGAAATGGGAGAGAGGTGGGGAGGACTGCAGGGTGGGCTGGGCTGGGAGTAAAAGACAGAAAACTGTACTTGAACAACAATTAAAATAAAAATATATATAAAGAAAGAAAGTATATATAGAGAAATAATAGTTGAAAACTTTCCTTATCTGGAGAAGGAAACAGACATCTAGGTCTAGAAAGCACAGAATGTTCCAAAGAATATGAGTGCAAAGAGACCCACACCAAGACATATCATAATTAAAATGGCAAAGTTAAGAATAAAGGAACAGTCTCAAAGGCAGAAAAAAAAGTCACATATTGGGAAACTCCATAAAGCTATCAGCTGTTTTCTTACAGCAACTTTACAGTCCAGAAAGGAGTGGCAGGTAATATTTAAAGTGCTGAAAGAATGGAACATATAATCTACAGTCCTATGCATGTAAAGGTTATCATTCAGAATTGAAGGAGAGATAGTTTCCCAGAAAAGCAAAAACTAAAAAATGCTCACCACAATTCACCAGCTTTACAAGAAATGTTAAAGGGTCTTCTTTATGGAGAAATGGCCATAACCAAAAAAGAAAACATAGGAGAGGAAAAAATCTCACTGGTAAAGTGAATCCACCACTTAAATAGTTAATATGAAAATTAAAAGACAAAAGTAGCAAAATTAACTACAATAAATAGTCAAGGATATACAAAACAAAGACTACAAAAAATGACACCCCCCAAAAAACATATAAGGAATTGAGCAGGTAGTAAAAACGCAGGGCTTTTAAAATGTATTTGAACGTAAATGTTTATCAGCTTAAAATAGACTGCTATAGATATAGATGGCTATATATGAATCTCATGGTAACCACAAATCAGAACCTTGTAAAATTACATGAAGAATGAAGAGATAAAAACAAAATGCTAAAGAAAACCAGCAAATCCAAAGAAAAGAGTCAAAGGAAAAAGAAAGGTACAGAGAACAAAAATAACCAAAAATGACAAAATGGCAATAAGCACATATCTATCAATAATTAATTTAAATGTAAATGAACTAAATGGTCCACTGAAAAGACATAGGGTTAGGGTGACTGAATGGATAAAAGAACAAGACTTAATCTATAAGCTGCCTAAAAGAGACTCACTTTAGATACACACACACACACAGATAGAAAGTAAAATGATAGTAAAAGATGTTCATGTGCATAGAAATTTTTTAAAAGATGGGGTAACAATAATTATATTACACAAAACAGACTTTAGAACAAGCTGTAGCAAGAGATGAAGAAGGGCATTTTATAATGATAAAGAGATCAATCAGTAAAAAGGATAAAACAATTGTAAATATCTATGTATCCAACAGAGGAGTACCTGAGTATGTAAAGCAGCTACTAATAGACAGACATAAATGAAGAAATTTGCAGTAATGCAACAATTGTTGGAGACTTTAATATCTCATTTACCTCGGTGGATAGATCATCCAGACAAAAAATTAATAAGGAAATGACCTTAAAGGTCACAGTAGAACAGATTGACTTAATAAACATTTATAGAACATTTCATCCCCAAACTGCAGAATATACATTTTTCTCAATTTTAAGACCCAAGAAGTTGTTTTGCAAAATAATCCAAAATTTGGATTAGTCTGATTATTTCACCATGTTTAGATAATCTTGTCAGTTGTATCTTCAGCACACATCTCAAGTTTGTCCACTAAATTTTGTCTCCACCTCTACTATCCTAGCCCAAAACCCAGTTATTTATGATCTGAACTGATATGAAAACTTTCCAACTATTTTTTCCACTTCAACCTATTTTCCCAACAGCAGCCAGAGTGATCTTTTTTATGAGCAAAAATCATTTTAGAAGAAGATCAAAAACTACGAACAATAAAATGACAACAAACTCATAACTATCAACAACTGAACCTAAAAAAAGACAAAAACTAAGCAAATGACTAGAACAGGAACAAAATCACAGAAATGAAGATCACATGGAGGGTTATCAGTGGGGAGGGGGAGGGGGAAAATGAGGAGAAAAGGTACAAGTAATAAGAAGCATAATTTGTAGGCATAAAAACCAGAGTGATCTTTTAAAAATGCAAATTCAATCATATCATCCCTATACTTAAAGCCCATGAACAGCTTCTATTTCTCCCTTTAGAAATAAACATTCAAACTTCTTACCCTGGCCTTCAGGCGCCTGCATAATGTATAATTTCCACCCATTTCTCTGACTTTATATTTCATTGCCTTCCACAATCACTATAAACATTTTACATAACTCTCTTCCTGGGACTCTTGACATTTTGAGATACACCAGTTTATCTGCTTTGAGACCTTTTTATGCACTGTACATTTCTTCTGGAATGTTCATCCTCCTGTTTTTTTACCTGGCTATCTCTTACATAACGTTCATACCTAGCCTTAAACATCATATCTTTAGAGAAGACTTTTGTAACCACTTATTGCAAAATAGGTATGCCCTATGGCTCATTTTCATAGCCTGTTCCTTTTCTTGATACCTAATTGTAATTTGTAATTCTATTTTTATTTGTATAATTGTTTATTTAATATGTATTCCATGAAGGCAACATATATGAGTTTTTGTGATTTTTATTTATTTATTTTTAGTTATTTTATTGTTGTTCAATTACAGTTGTCTGTATTTTCTCCCCACCCCTCGCCCCCTACCCCCTCCAAACCCACCTGCCTCCCTTGCCTCTACCCCCACCCCTTGGTTTTGTCCGTGTGTCCTTTATAGTAGTTCCTGAAAATCAAGATATGAGTTTTATTCACTACTGTACTCCCATGGTTAACCACTGCCTAAGACATAGTAGTCAATTCAGTAAATATCTGTGGAAAGATTCCTGGGATAGTTTACAGAATCTCAGACTACATTTAAATATACATTTACAGCTATGCATGTCATTCAATTCATACATTAGGCAGAAATGTTTGAAGAATCTTGTTCACATGTTTAGACTTTTTTATTACACACTCTCTTTTTTATTAACTCAGCACCCCATTTACTATTGTGATCTCAAAGGCTTACTTGGGTTGTATCTACAACCATCTTCCTTCCTTCCTTCCTTCCTTCCTTCCTTCCTTCCTTCCTTCCTTCCTTCCTTCCTTCCTTCCTTTCTTTCTTTCTTTCTTTCTTTCTTTCTTTCTTTCTTTCTTTCTTTCTTTCTTTCTTTCTTTCTTTCTTTCTATTGTTGTTCAATTACAGTTGTCCCCATTCCCCCTTCCCCATTGTTTTTCAAACCTTTTCATGTGACCTGCAGACTTTCTAAGGCAGTGTCCCTCAATCTTAAATAATGTATGGATGCTTCTTTAATGGAAAACGTGTTGAAGGGGATGGGGAGGGAGACAAAGGAGAAGAAGAAGGGGAAGGGGCAGGTCAAGTAACATGAGTAGAGGACTCATGGGCACAGATGATGGGAGGGGATAGATTGTGGGAGTTGGGGATGGGGTAGGGGAGATCAAGGGAGGAAAAGATGGGATAACTATAACTGAACAATAATAAAAAAAACTAAATTAAAAAGTAAAATAACAGCAATTTTTGTCACAAATAATTTACCACTTGTAACATTAATATATTACTGACTGTTTTGATGCACATTATTTAAATGTTCATGCGTATACCATGGTGCACTTTGAGATGCAATTCTCTCACATTTCTCTATTCCAGCTACTACAGAACCATTATGTGTATAGCCTGCCATAATGTTATTTAGCCTTCTCTTCATGAGAATACATCATTTACATATAAATTTCACTGTCATTCTCTTTTTATTTTACTCTAATTAAACTACTGACATATATAAATAAAGTAATGTTTAACACAGGATCCAAAATTTATGGAAGTACTCAGTTAATGACATTTTCAATGAGATTATCGATAATGCGATTTTATTAAGTTATTATCAAAATGAAAAGACACAAAGATGCCCTGGCTGGTGTGGGTCAGTGGATTGAGTGCTGGCCTGCAAACCAAAGGGTTGCCAGTTTGATTCCTAGTCAGGGTACATGCCTGGGTTGTGGGCCAGGCCCCAGTGGGGGACACACGAAAGGCAACCACACACTGATGTTTCTCTCCCTCTCTTTCTCTATCCCTTCCCTTCTGTCTAAAAATAAATAATCTTTTAAGAAAATACACAAAGGTGACATTATTATAGAGGACTTGCTGCTACCTGAGACAATGTTCATGGATCTCCAGGGGGTTCTAGAATCTCAGAGAAATGAGAAAATTCTTGTCATGTAGAACATATAAGGCTCAGAGATTCCACCATCCAAATGTAACATATTAATTCCTAAACATATATTTTTGAAAAGAAATTGTTTTTACTATCAAACAGGTAAGTTTTGATGATGAATTCAGCATTTGGGCCTTAGTTATAGTAATTACAATAAGGACTACAAATTCAGTGATCATTTACAATGTGTTAGGTCCAGTACTAGGCTCATTTTAAAAAATATTTTACTTATTTATTTTTAGAGAAAAGGGAAGGAAGAGAGAAAGAGAGGGAGAGAAACATCAATGTCTGGTTGCCTCTCATGTGTCCCCCACTGGGGGCCTGGCCCGCATCCCAGGCATGTGCCCTGGCTGGGAATTGAAGCAGTGACCTTTAGGTTCTCAGGCCAGCACTCAATCCACTGAGCCACAAGAGCCAGGGCAGGCCATGCACTAAGCTCTTTATATCTCATGTGATCATTAGCATCTCATTATATCTCTACACAGTCCTTTTGTAGAGTAATATCCCCACTATTCATTTGAAGAAACTGAAGCACAGACACATTAAGGGAATAGTCCAAGACTACAGGGCCAGTATATGAAAGAGCTATGCTTAAATTGCAGGCTGACTGTTATTTGACTAACCTCAAAACTTGTATTTTACTACTATGTTCTACTGCTAATTGACTGACTATATCTAAATTGTCCTGCTATTTTGGTGGACACATATAGTTCAGCCAATATGAATTACCTGTATGATTTTATTTATTTGTGTTTATTGAGGTATAATTGACATATAACATTAGTTTTAGGTGTATAATATAATGACTCAATATTTGTATATATCATGAAATGATCACCACAGTTAATCCAGTTTCCATCCATCACCACACATAAATCCAGATGTTTTTCTTGTGCTGAGGACTTTTAGGATTTACTCTCTAAGCAACTTTCAAATGTGCAATACAGTATTGGTGACTACAATTATCACTATTGTTAATAATATTGTTAATATTATATCCCCATGACTTCTTTATTTTATAACTGGAAGTTTGAACCTTTTGGCCCCATTCACCCATTTTGCCCATCCCCATCTCCTCCTCTCCAGCAGCCACCAATCTGTTCTCTATATGTATGAGCTTATTTTTCATCACTTATGTGATTTTTAAAAAGAATTTTCTTTTTTCTTTTTTGTAATTATTTTTATTAATTTTTAAAAAGAATTTTAAAAAGTATTTCTTTCTTTTAATGAAAAGTCATGAACTTCTGCTACATAAGGTAACAGGGATGAATATTACAAATATAATGTTGATCAAAAGAAGGTAATTTCATACTGATTTCACTAGGTAATTCATACTGATTGGTTTTATTTACATAGTTAAAAATAGATACAACAAATTTATTGTTTTAGAAGTCAAAATAATAGTTATCTTTGGAAAGAGTTGCAACTGAAAGGAACATGAAGGCCACTATTTAGAAACTCTGTTTCTAAATCTGGGTGCTGGTTACACAGCTGAGTTTTACACACATGATTTTTACATATTCTGTATTATTCTTTTTAATTTAACTATGTGGTTGGGTGTGAATTTACATCTTGTTTAGGTCAATGTTCCTGTTATTTGACTACTGCATAGTCCTACTTCTAATCAATAGCCACAAATATAGCCCCACTCATTTCATTGAAACATGGGCCTACAGAACCCCAGTCTGAGCCCCTTTCTGTGCAAGACCAACTAGGTTTGAATCCAAGATGTACTGCTTACTAGATGTGTGGCCTTGGGCAGGTGACTTAACATCTCTGCACCTCATTTTCCTCATTTATCAAAAGGGAATAATGTTATTTGTGAGAATGAAATAAATTAAATGCCATCCCTTAACTAATAATCACCAGAGCATCATATTTATTCTCATAATTATTTACATGATTCTATTTGCATTAAAACAATTGTTCTCACCAGACATATCTTCAAGTTCCTGAATGGATAGTCATAAATGTCTTCCAGGAAGTAATGCACAATGTTTCAAAATTCCTGGAAGCACAGATACAGGAAAATCTCTAGGTTTTAAGTCAGTGTTGTCTACATAATTGTTTCTTAAACGAATTTCTAGAGAAAGTTGTGAATGGGATTATATACAAAATGTATTCATACCCACAAATTTTTGGCCCCAAGGAGATTCCTTTTTACTAAAGTACTCTCTTTATATACTGCCAATAATCATGCTTGTCCGTGTCACCAAGGATATCCTCTCATTTCTTGCCCTCATCACTTTACTCTGAGACATAATTAAAGTTTACTCTAAAAAAAAACCTTGATTTTCCCTGTGTCCAGTTGAATAACTTAATACTTGAATTAGCTTTTCTCTCCCCATGTCTGCTTCATTTTATGAGGCATATTATTCAAAAAATTCATTATGCCCTCTCTTATACACATCAAAAATTGCTCAGGTCTGTTTTTTATTCTTATTTTTTATCCTTTGAGCAAAAGCAATAAAAAACTTTAAAAAATCCAACCACAAACAAAAGTTGAGTTGTTCTTGCCTGGCCAGCATGGCTCAGTTGGTTGGAGGATCATCCTGCAAACTGAAAGTTTGTGGGTTCCATCCCTGGTCCGGGCACTTACGATCCCCAATCTGGGAGCATAGAGGAGGCAAATAGTGTTTCTTTCTCACATTGATGTTTCTCTCTTTCCCTTCCTCTCTCTCTAAAAGCAATGAAAAAAAATGTCCTCGGGTTAAGATAAAAAAAAATTGAATTGTTTTCTTTACCTAATGATCAGTAGAAAATACCCCCAACTCAGAACTTGGTAGAAAATTGTATAACCTATTTGTATTAAACCTGGTTTCTTGTATCAGAGCTAAACCCATTTCCTTTTCTCAGAATCCTAAAGGTCTCTCTCAATCTAGAATCTTTGTTCTGTTCATATCATGCTTCAGGATTTGTACTATTTCTCTTCTGAGAAGAATTTGAGTCTTATTTACAAATTAATTTACAAAGGGACTACCATTAAAATATTCTTTGTTTTATATTCCATTTCATGACTTTTGGTATTTATTTCCCACCCTTTTCTGCCTATGTCATTATCCAATACAGTTGTTTTCTTATCTAATTTCCTGGGATGCATTTTCCCATTGAAATTTGAATTTCCAATCTTCTCTTTTTGGTCCTTCATAGTTTTTCCTGTTGCAGCCAAATTTATACCCTCTTCCATTTTCTTTCCAACTTCTATGTTAGGGTTTTTCTCTCTGATTACTTATATACCATATATTCTGAGTGACTGTTATGCCATACACTAAATTGTCAAATACCTATAGTGAGTCTGTTATATGACTATGTATTCCATCTCACAACATAATCCTATGAACTTCTACAATAATATGTTTCCAATTTATTAATTTTAATTGGAAAATGCTGTACTTAGTTATTTTATTACTGTTACTCTTCTTGAGCAGGATTGTCAGTAGTAGAGATTACAATGAACTTCCTTTCTACTCTATCCTACCTAAAAACTACAAAAGGATGAGTGTTCAATCACCTTTTGTCAATTAAACTGTAAAATCTGCACATCAAAGAAAAGTGATGCAAAACCATTGGAGGAGACAGAATGACTCTCAGGCCCCTAAAGCATAAATCTACTATGACCTTATTGACTGAATTAGCAGCTTAAGAAAGGACAAGTGCATATGAAAGGACTGGAGAGGTTGGTCAGCCACAAAAGCATAGGGAAGTGAATCACTGATGTCTATTGTTGGTACACAATGGATAAAAGATTATTTAGCCATTAGGTTTTCAGTATTTTAATCCCATGAGCAAAACTATCTCTGTTGAAGATGGATATATAGCACTAGTATGGATTTATGCCAGTCAATATTTGGTTTATGATCTTAAAATCACAGTGTACCTAATAACCATCTTATAATATCCCATCATATATCATTAGATGATTTTGCCTATGACTTTTCTGTTTAATGATGTGCTGGGCTTACAATTTATACTCAAAGGACAACCAAAAATCCCTCATTTTCTTGTTCTGATTTTTATTTAGATTTCCAGTTAGTTTTGCAGAGGGGAAATATGCAGAATGCATAGATTTGAGTGGTTTTAGTAAATGTGAAAGTGCTATTTCTCACTGAAAATTAATGAATTGATGTTCTGATGTCTATTTCAATATCATCTACTTTCTCATCTTTGTGAGTCAGTCTCTAAGGGCCTTAACCATTCTGGATGCTGACAAGGGTGAGTCTTTGGGCTTGCAAAGCAGATGATGAAACATAGAAGGCAGCCTTTAAATAAGAAATCTTCAAGCATTTTTGCTTATTTACTACTACTATAACAGAATTTTGAACCACTGCTTAGTACACTTGACATATATTTAAGTTGACCTCTAAAGTTTGTCATAATATATTTAAATAATGGTAAAATGTAATTTCTGAAGTATTATGAATGTTGACATTTTGAAATAAATTGTCACTCTTCTCAAAAATGTCCAACTAGGATCTAACTACTGTAGCAATTTGAAATCCACCACCATTTGTTTTTAAAATATATTAACAGACTCCTCTTTAACAATTGTATAATTTATATTTTCTTTTTACCTTTTATGTATATTTTCATTTATTATAAACACAAAAGTTTTGTCTTAATTTTATATATTTTTATGTTTAGAAGATTTTCATTGATTACCTTATCATACTTCCCTACAACAAAAATTACATAAATTAAAATTAATTTTAAGGGTTAAAAGTTGATCTGTATTGTTATCATTACAATTATTGTTGTTACAGAATGGATCAAAATAATATAAATACACCACCAACTTTGATAAATAGTAAATATAAAAAGGTAAAATTTCATTGGAAATTTGAGAGATTCCCCCACACACACACACAATTAGTTTATTGATCCAAGCATCAATACTACTTATTGCTGGCAAGCCTTTTCCTTTTATTTGTTACTATAAATAAATAAATAGATGGGAGTAGAAGGACTCTGTGATAGTAATCTTTTTTCATCTTTGAGTTCCTTCCAAATAATATGCCCAAATCACATAATATGTCTTTATAAATTATCTTAATGACTTATCATCTGACAATTCAATTAGGTCCTCCTCAAAAAATTGGCAATTACAGATTTGCAAAATGATTTGTTACTTACCCATTAGAATCATTCAGTTTCTGAAGCTGGACACCAATATACAACTTATATTTGAAACTGACCCTTTGTTCACTTAAGTTTTTTAAACTTTGAGTCAATGCAACATAGTAAAATCTTGAATGTGTGACAGAAGTACGAGTTTATTTTGTAAAGTGGGAAAATCTCAATTGCAAAAGGGAATGCCTTGACCTCAGGGGTGTTTTCTGAAAGATCAATTTTTCAGAAAGAAGATAATGGAAATCAAGTAGTTAGAAATCGATTCCCTTTAAACTGCTTTTGTCCTCCCACTGTTTGAAGAGATTTTGTGTAGACAAACACAAGTTTGAAGACTTTCCTGATACACGGTAATACTGCAACAATTTCTTGATCTTCTGCAGCAACTAATATTTACCATCAACAATAGACACTACCTTTGCAAGAATTTAACCTTTCCTTACTCTAGTATCTTTGTTTGACCCTCCATCTTCTACAGAACACAAGACTTTTCCTATAAACATTGCATTATCACTTGATTTGTACTTGGGCATTTTGAATGTCTAATTGGTTTGGACTGCAACATCACAATTCAACAATAGATGCCATCAGTAAATTTCAATCTGTGGACTTCAGGCTATTAAAAGTAAATACCAACTGTCCTATCTATCTAATATGCAGATTTGCCAATGAAGCAGTTACCTTGGAAAAAGATTTGTTTCACAATTCAACTCCTTTTATTTCCTTGTTGCCATTGGAGATTTCTGAGTACTGATACTACAGTCTTGGGAACCCATGTGCAAATCCATGTGGAAGAAATATTTCCTCCTACTGCTGCCAGGGGTATTTCTGTTGGTATTCTGATTTTCATGTTGGAAGCAGTTTTTGCATACAATGTTTTTAATGATAATGCATTCCGATGTAATGTAGCTAATTTCAACTCTTAATCCTGCTGCAAATTAAATAGGCTTCATCGAGTTATCTTGGAAATGTAACCTCTTTTTCATTTGAATCTTTATATAATTGTATCAGTCCCAGAGTATTTTTAATGCCTATAATATCTCCAGGGCCAACATGCTATCTTAAAGAGATTAAACTTAGATGGCCTCTAAAGTCATAGGTTCAGTTTCTCCTGACACTTCCACTTTGTCATCAGGTCTATCTTATTGATATAATGAAATTGAAAGTAGCAGTTGTTCTTATGTCTACATCAACAATAGATGATGAAATAAACACTCTTGCTTTCTTTTTTCATTTTGTCCCCTATATTATTTTTAATTACAGGTGAGTATCTTTCTCCAACCTCTAATTTCCCTTTTCCTTTTGTTTATTTCATATATTTAGAAGGAATTTGGTTCTTCCAAATTCCTTTGAAAAGAATTCATAAAATGCAACTTATGTCATAGTTTATAACATAAAATCTCATGAAACCCAGCACAGTGGGACAGACTTTCTTTCACTCCCATCTCATATCTTCTCAAGGCCCACTTCTTAGATGCAAATTCCCCAATGTCATAGAACTTTGATGGTAAAAAGCATGGAAAGATAAATGGAAGAAAAAGTATTAGCTGCTATCATCATCATCATTAACATCATCAGAAAGAGAGTATTTTCCCCAGCTTTGTTACCCACTCATCTACTGACAGACTCTTAGGCTGTTTCCAAATTTTGGCTGTTGTAAATAGTGCTGCTATAAACGTGGGGGTGCATATTTTTTTTTTTTTTTGCATTGGCGTTTTGGGATCCTTGGGGTATATTCCTAGAGATAGAATCACTGGATCAAAAGGGAGTTCCATTTTTAATATTTAAAGGATATTCCATATTGTTTTCCACAGAGTCTGTACCAGGCTGCATTCCCACTAACAGTGCACTAGGGTTCCCTTTTCTCCACATCCTCGCCAGTAATTGTTGTTTACTGATATATTGATAATAACCATTCTGGCAGGTGTGAGGTGATATCTCATTGAGGTTTTAATTTGCATCTCTCTGGTGATGAATGGTGTTGAGCATTTTGTCATATGTCTGCAGGCCCTCTGTATGTCCTTTTTGGAGACGTGTCTATTCAAGTGTTTTGTCCATTTCTTAATTGAGTTTTGTGCTTTCCAGACATTGAGTTGTATTAGTTTTTGTGTATTTTGGAGATTAAACCCTAGTCACATGTATCATTGGTGAAAAGGTTCTCCCATTCAGTGAGTTCCATATTCACGTTGCGGATGGTTTATTTAGCTACACAGAAAAACTGTGGTACATTCACACAATGCAATACTATGCAGCAATAAAAAAGAAGAAACTCTTAAATTTGGCAACAGCATGGATGGACCTGGAGAAAATTATGCTAAGTGAATTAAGCCAGTTAGTGAAAGAAAACTATCATGTGACCTTACTTAGATGTAGAATCTAATGAATACAGTAAACTAATGAACAAAATAGTAACAGAAACTTATATACATGGAACAAACTGACAACTGCCAGAGGGGAAGGGAGGGGACAGGATAAAAGATGATGAAAGGATTAACCAAGGAACATTTGTGCAGAATTTGTGAACACAGACAACAATATGGGGACTAGCTTAGGGAGGGGAGAGGGTGTAGCTGGGTAGAGATGGGGCAAGGGAGAAAAAGTGGGAACTAGAACAGCATAAGCAATAAAAATAAAATGAAAAAAAGTGTGTTTGCCTCAATGCAAGCACACTTACATTCTCCCTAGAGTGAATACTCCACCTTTTAATAAAGTGACTCAAGTGTATTATTTGTCTTTTCCAACTCACTTTAGTGCTTCAGTGTTCCTACACTTTAGTAGATAGAGTGAGGGTGGGGAAAGCTAGAACTTCTTCATCAAAGGTCAGAAACTCTAATGCCTATGGAACCAACTAGGTAATAAAATGAATGGAGTGGACCTCGTAGAATCAGAATGCGTACCTTGTCTAAAATATACAGCCACTACTCAATTCCAGTCAAAGTGTGGCCCTCCTAGTGTATGAGTCCAATGTAGCCAAATCATCCAGTTTTTAAAGAGAAGTTTAAGATCTAGATTTGCATGAGAACTTGTCAAGTTTTAGTTGTTGGAAGACCAAAGCCAGCCCATGAGTTGCCAGTTTGTAATTTATGTACTAGAAGCTAAAATGTGTATCTAGCACTTGAATTTCTAGACAATAAAAAAAGCCTGATTTGTACTTTCTTTCTCTATAGGCAAAATATGTGAAAAATAAAAGTTATTAGAAGATTATAGGGAGCATGGTGTCAGAACAAAAATGATATATAATTTGAATATACATTTGTAAGGCAGAATATACAACTGCCAGGTATACTGCATCTACTCTGATCCTTTACTGTATTTTTTATTTCATAGTCTAACTTACCAGTGATTATTTCATTTGTCTTATTTTTGGAGAAGTGGGGATGTCAGAGGAGTTAATGTCTCTCTTGTGTATTTGCTGACTATAACTACAACCATGAAGTGTATACATATTGGCCCTATTTTAACTAGTAAAGAAACTGAGGTTCAGAGAAATGAAATGAACTACAGTAATGTCATA
The DNA here is from genome assembly GCF_014824575.4 of Sturnira hondurensis. Lineage (NCBI taxonomy): Eukaryota > Metazoa > Chordata > Mammalia > Chiroptera > Phyllostomidae > Sturnira > Sturnira hondurensis. The sequence continues at coordinate 339,692 of NW_028093589.1, forward strand.
TAGTCATAAATGAGCAAGCTGGAGTTGAAATTGGTCCTTTTGGCTCAAGTCTACAGTCTTGCCACTATATCACTCTGCTTTCTCTCTAGTTCTTATTGAATTATTTGTCCTTCTGTGCATCAGTAGGAATGGGGAATAATAATGGAATTTTCCTTAAGTTACCCAGGATGACAACACATTTAAGTAGGACAGTCACATCAAGACCTCAACAACCTGGAACTGCTTCCTTAAAGATAAATTCCTAAATAAAAATTGCTCAGTAAAATTGTACATATGCTTTATTAATCAAGCATTTGGTGTTTATTAGCAAATTGTCCTTTATATAAGTTGTACTTACCAAGTAACCTAATTTCCAGCCAAGTAGGAAGTATCTGTTTTTTCTAATAATGATAACAACAATATTACTCATATACTACTTAATATGAATAGGGCACAGTTCAAAATGCTTGAAATATTTTAATTTATTTGATTCCCAAACAACCTTTTACTTCAGAGATAAAGAATACTGTGAAGTGAAAGAGGTACATAAATGTTAAGTTACTTGGTCCATATCATGCAGCTAATAAGTGGAAGTAGCGGAGCCAAAATTTGTACCAGATTGACTATGTCAAGACTAGGTATTGTAATAGTTTCTTCAACTTTATACACAAAAATATTTCATTATTTTAATTTTTATTTTTCATTTAAAGAAGATACATTATTTTGTTTCCTCCCTCCTTCACTCCCTCCCTTCCTTTCATTCTTCATTATCTTTGAATATTTTCCCCTTTAGTAACATTAATGTATTAGTTAATGTCCTTTGTCCATTTTCCCCTTTGAATGTTTATTTTTAAAAATTGATTTGTAAGAAGTACATTATGCTAAAGATGCTAAGACCTGATGTGTTATAAATGCTGCAAAAAATCTAGTTTAACTTTAAGCTTTTGATTTTTATTGTATTTTTAGTGTATAGAAAATTTTGTTCATATTTAATGAAATATATCAATCTTTACATTATAGTTTTTCTTTGTTGTTTTAGAAAGTCTTTACCATGCTTAGATTATATAAATATTTGCTCTAATATTTTTCTGCAAGTTTTATGATTTCATTTTTCATCTATAGTTTATTTTGGTATTTAACATGAAGATTCATTGATGGTGCTTTTCCCACTGTTGCAACACTGTTAGCTACTCATTATTGTTCTCATGTCATTTCAATTAATTCAATGAATTTGGTAAAGAGAGAAAGTAAAAGCATGAGCTCAGCCACAACCCAAGAAAGCTGATTATCAAAATAGCTAATTATTTAATTTTTTATTCTTTTTTTACAAGTGTCTTACATAATCTGTTAAGGTTTTCTACTTCTTGAATATATTTTGCTCATGTATATCTTTCTAGAAAAGTTATAAAATCATCCATCTTCTTTATCATTAGCAAAGGCTTTTCCAAAGTATTTTCAATGAAATAGTACTCAGCCATCAGAAGAGATAAAATACTGCCACTTGAGACAACATGGACGCATCTTGAGAATATCATGCTAAGGGAAATAAATCAGATGGAAAAAGTCAAGAACCATTTAATTTCACCTATATGTATGATATGAAACTGAAAGCTACAAATGAAAAAAACAAGTCAAACAAACAAGAACTCATGGACACAGACAACAGTATGGAGGTTACCAGAGGAAAGGGGTGGGGGTACTCCACCCCTTGCTCACAGAGGTTACTCACAAGAGGAGATGTGAGTTTGGGTGGTAAACATACAATAAATATACAGATGATGTATCACAGAATTAAATACATAATTGAGACCTACACAGTTTAATTAACCAATGTCACCCTAATAAATTTAATTAAAAAATAAAAATTTAAAAATTCCCTTTGCCCTGGCTGGGCAGTTCAGTTGACTGCAGTGTCATCCCATACACCAAAATGGTTGCAGGTTCAGTCCCCAGTCAGAGCACATACCTAGGTTGCAGGTTCAGTTCCAGATGGGGTGTGTATGGGAGGCAACCATTGATGGATGTCTCTCTCTCACTCTCTCTCTCTCTCTCCCTCTTTTCCTCCCTCTCTAAAATCAATAAACATATCCTTGGGTAGAGGTTTAAAAAATTCATTTAAACTAAAAATTCCCTTCATTTGTGATTAAATTTACCAGTGGAATCCCAGTTTCTTTGTTTTTTTTTAAATATAATTTTTATTTAATTCTTGTTCAAGTACAGGTTTCTGTCTTATATTCCCAACCCTGCCCGCCCCCCACCCCATGCTCCCCGCCTCCCTCCCCTTTCCACCCCCCACCCTTAGTTATTGTCCATGTGTCTTTTATACTTGTTCATGTGAGTCCATTCCCTTTTCCCCTATGATTCTCTCCCCTCTCCCCTCTGGGCCCTGACAGCCTGTTCCATATTTGAGTGTCACTGGTTGTATTTTGCTTGCTTGTTTGGTTTGTTTAGATTCCTGTTAATGGTGAGATCATATGATATTTGTCTTTCACCGCCTGGCTTATTTCGCTCAGCATAATGCTTTCCAGTTCCATCCATGATGTTGCAAAGGGTAGTAGTTCCTTCTTCCTTTCTGCAGCATAGAATTCCATTGTGTAAATGTACCATAGTTTTTTGATCCAGTCATTTACCGATGGGCATCTAGGCTGCTTCCAACTCTTGGAATCCCAGTTTCTATGTATTTATTTCATTACACTTTTTAAATCAGAAAATTACATTTATTTGTGTATTTACTTCTTTTTCCATTACCATTTATCCCCCTTTTACTCTCTTCCACCTCCACTCCCCTCTCACCTCTGAAATCACCACTCTGTTGTCTGTGTTCATGAGTTCTTTCTCTTTTTTTCATTTTCTCTGAGTCCCTCCACCCACCTCCCAACCCTACCCAGAGCTGTCAGCCCATCTATGACTCTGTCTCTTCTGTCTGTATTTTGCTTCTTAGTTCTGTTTGTTCATTAGATTCCACACATGAGTGAAATTTTATGGCATTTGTCTTTCTTTAACTGGCTTAGTTCACTTAGCATAATGTTCTCCAGGTCCATCAGTGCTGTCCCAAAGGGTAAAGTTTTCTTCCTTTTTTTTTTTACAGCCGAGTAGAATTCCATTGTGTAAATGTTCCATAGTTGTTTTACCCACTCATCTACTGATAGACACTATGGGTGCTTCCAAATCTAGTCAGTTGTAATGAAAATAGAAGTGCTTGTATTTTTTTGAATTAGTGTTTTGATTTTCTTTGGATAAATTCTAAGAAGTGGAATTGCTGGGTCATAAGGCAGTTCCATATTTAACTTTTTGAGGTATCTCCATACTGCTTTCCGCAGCAGCTTGTCATTTGTTGATTTTATTGATGGTGGTCATTCTGACAGGTGTGAAGTGATATCTCATTGTGGTTTTGATACAACTTTTAAAAAAAATTAAAAATTCCCTTCATCTGTAATTAATCTACTCATTCAATCTCAGTTTTTATGTATTTATCTTGTTGGTCTTTTCTTAAATCTTGAGATTGGAATCAAGCTATTGATGTTGTGCTTCTCACTAACAAAGACATCTTCATTCAACCACTGAAATGCTAATTTTATGTGGTTGTAAGAAATTTAAAACATTAGAGTGGATATATTTATTTAGCAATGAAATGCAAAAAATCACATTACTTATAAAGTCAAGGACAAACACTTAAAATTGCTAAGAGAGTATATTGTAAATTTTCTCACCACAAAAAATAAATGGTTGTTATGTGATGTGATGGAGGTATACCAAATCAATAAGTAGTACACTTTAAATTTATAAAATGTTATATGACAATTACCTATATATCTCAATAAATCTGGGGGGATGGAGAAAAACAAAAAAGGCTAAATTACATTACATCTCTCACACTGTGGACTAACCCCAAACTAGGGTCCCCCATTAGGAGATGCCTTGACAAGTCTTTTAGTTCCTTAGAAACTATCCTTCTATGGAGAGACTCCAGGATGATTGCTATTCATTCTTACTTCTGCTCTGTAACAAAGAGTTTACACTAGAAAAAAACACTGCTTTTAGGAGACCAGGAAGAAGGTGATTCTCTTCCATGTTCTTTGGTGAGGGACTTGTAATAAAATCACCCAAGTGGGTTGGCCAAAATGTTTGGCATTTTTCTAAGGTGATTCTCTAGTAGTGCTTAGTTATCTTTAGATTATATTATGACAACTGTCATATCAGTGTGCATTTAAAAAGCTTCTCAAAATCAGTGAATTTTTGTGTAGCCATTGTAATATTGATGACAGAAGAAAATAAGCAACATTTTCAGCACATTGTGCGTTATTATTTCAAGAAAGGTTAAAACTCAACTGAAAGACAAAAAAAGATTTGTACAGTGTATGGAGAAAATTCTGTGATTGATCAAATGTGTCAAAAGTTGTTCATGAAGTTTTGTGCCAGAGCTTTCCTGTTGGACGATGCTCCACAGTCAGGTAGACCAGTTGAAGTTGATAGCAATCAAATTGAAACATTAATTGAGAATGATCAATGTTATACCCCAGGAGATAGCCAACATACTCAAAATATCCAAATCAATAAAGTTGTTGGTGAAAATAAAAAAGGTGTGGTTTACAGAGAAAAATTATACACACTTTTTGGCCAACCCAATAGTAATGGTTTATCTATTTAATGTGCTTCTCTAAATAACTTCTTATATTTGCTCAATAAATTTTAGTTTTTCTATCTGTTAAATCATTAACATTTGCTTTTGTATATTTTGTAGAGAGCGCCTGCTTCCCTCTTTTCTGTTGTCCTATGTATTTGAAAGCCTAATTCATTTATTTTTACTTTTTATTTTTTGACAGATCCTGCCTCATGTTTAGTTGTACAAATAGCACAGAAGGACACCAGCCATGTGCAAACAGCAGCCCAGGGATCACACCAGTCCTTCCATCTTCACATTGATAGACTTCTACCTGTATTCTGGAGCCTCCATGGGGACCTGGACACTTTTGGGAGCCTGAACTGGACCTGCAGCCACAGCTGTAGCCTGGGTCTTGGCTTGAGCCTTGGTCTTAGATTTGGGCCAGTAGAGCCTGAGACCCTTGGTGATGTGGGACCCGCACATTTCCCAAGCTTGGGGTGAGTGATATAAGCAGGTTGACTGAGTTTTCAGCTGCTGCCCTTTGGGATCTTGGGTTTGACCTCCTTGAGCTTTACAAGGCCTTGGTAGCCTTGGCACATGCACCCATGGCCTTGGCATTGGTGGCCTGCATCTTCTTTAGGCCCTTCTTGTTCTTGGCAAAGCACATGTTGTTCAGGAACTTGGAATCTACTCCCTTAAGAAATTTGAATCTTTGTGACCAGCATTTCTCGATGCCATTTCTGTGCCATTTTCAGGACTAGTTGTGCATGGTGTGTTTCTTGAACTTAACCATATGTACACTAAAGTGCCTGGGACTGGAAGAGCTATTTTCATTTTGAATTGTATGGTATTTAAGGTCTTTGGTATATAAATTTAACTATGAGTTTGTTCACATGGTATCCAGTAAATCAAGTATAATTAAACTGACTAGAGCTTAATAAGAATACAGACTCCTGAGCACCACAATATATTGGTAGGTTTGTGGTGGAGCCTCAAAGAATGTGTTATTTAAACAAATTCTTCAGACCACACAGAGGGGAATCCCATGAAAATTATTGATATATATGTCCTCACTATCATTATTTTTCTTAAGCACTCTAATAAAAATTTTTATTTGTGCTTTGTCCCTAAAGTGTGTGATTCTGTTCTAATTTCCAAGTAGTTGAGGTTTTCACTCATGCTTTCATTATAAATATCTAGGTTTGTTCTATTGAGACCAAATAATATGATGTGATATTTATTTAATTTATTTTATTTTTTGAGAGAATTAAAAATCCCCCCAAATACAACAGTAGTGTAAAAATTCTCATATTCCCACCATCTAGAATTAACTATTGCTATTTTACCATATTTGCTTCCATTTTAAAGATACATTAATTTTCACAGATTTAATTTAATCTCCCTTTATTTACTGTCCTGTGAGCTATTCCATTTCCTCTTCCTCATGGGTGCAAGTTTAGTCTTAATAACTTTAACATATTGCCAATACTTTCAAATACATATGAATGCATCTATAAACACGAAGGGGTGTTTTGCAAATTAATTAGATTTTTGAGATCTAGACATATAAATATATTTATATCTGATTCATTCCTTTTATCTTTTGTATTCTATTAATCATATTAATCATACTATTTTAATCCACTCCCCTATTGATAGATATCACATACTCGTATTTTTTCTTATCTTTGGATTTATTAAGGTATTTGTGGCCTAAGGACATTCAAATACTGTTAAATGATGGCTGGATACTATGGGGGAAGAGGTATTTTCTGTATAGTAAGAGTTAGAAATTTATATATAAATTTAAAATTATTTGTTCTATTATTCAAGTGCGACATATTTATTTTTCCTACTTATTGGTAACTAAATTTATTAAATATGCTAATGTTGGACAATACTATTATGTGTCTGTCAATATCTACCTATCACCTCCCTCCAAAATGCCTTCTGATTTTTTAAAATATTATAAATCCAAGAAGTTAAAGGTCTGTACTCAGAAATCTACACAACAATGAACAAAGAAATTAAGGAAGACACAAATAAATGGAAGCACATACCATATTCATGGATTGGAAGAATTAACATAATCAAAATGTTCATACTTCCCAAAGCAATTTATAGATTCAATACAATCCTTATTACAGTACCAATGATATATTTCACAGATATAGAACAAATATTCCAAAAATTTGTATGGAACCCAAAATGACCCTGAGTAGCCTCAGCAATCGAGAAAGAAGAACAAAGTTGAAGGGATCATAATACCTGATATCAAACTATATTAAAAGGCTACTGTAATCAAAACAGTCTGGTACTGGCATAAGAACAGACACAATGGAACAGAATAGAGAGCCCAGAAATAAACCCATATCTCTGTGGTCAATTAACATTCAACAAAGGGAACAGAAGCATAAAATGGAGTAAGGATAGCCTCTTCAACAAATGGTTTTCGGAGATCTGTAAAGTTTCATGCAAAAAAAAAAATGAAACTTGAGCACCAACTTACCCCACACACCAAAATAAACTCTAGATGGATAAAAGGCTTAAATATAAGTCACCACACCATAAAAGTCCTAGAGGAGAACATAGGCAGGAAAATTTCAGAGACCTCACATAGCAATATTTTCACTGATATGTCCCTTAGAGCAAGGGATATAAAGGAAAGATACAAATGGGACTTCATCAAAATAAAAAGGTTCTGCATGGCTAAACAAAACATCAGCAAAATGAAAAGGGAGCCAACCATATAGAAAAATATATTTGCCAATGATACCTCTGATAGGGGCCTGATCTCCAAAATATATAAAGAACTTACACGACTCAGGGAGACAAACAACCCAATTAAAAACTGGGGCCCTGGCTGGTGTAGCTCAGTGGATCAAGGGCCTGCAAACCAGAGGATGGTGGTTCAATTCCTAGTCAGGGCACATGCCTGGGTTGTGGGCCAGTTCCCAGCAGGGGACACACAAGAGGCAACCATACATTGATATTTCTCTCCCTCTCTCTTTCCCTTTCCCTCTAAAGATAAATAAATAAAATCTTTAAAAAAATTGGACAAAGGACCTGAACACACACTTCTCCAAGGAGGACATACAGAGGACCCATAGGCACATGAAAGGATGGTCAGCATCACTAACTATCAGAGAGATGCAAAGCCACAGTGAGATATCACTTCTCACTGGTCAGAATGATCATCATTAATAAATCAACAAACAAGTAGTGGTGAGATTATAGAGAAAAGGGAACCCTAGTTCATTGTTGGTGGGAATGCAGACTGGTGCAGCCACTATAGAAAACAGTACGGAATTTCCTCAAAAAACTAAAATGAAACTGCATTTTGACTCAGAAATTCCACTGTCGCCATTATTCCTTAAGAGTCCTGAAACATCCCTGGCTGGTGTGGCTCAGTGAATTGATCGCTGGCTTGTGGACCAAAGTGTGGCCAGTTCAATTCCCAGTCAGGGCACATGCCTGCATTGCAAGCCAGGTCCTGAGTAGGGGGCATACTAGAGGCCACTACACACTGATGTTTCTCTCCTTTTCTTTCTCCCTCCCTTACCCTCTCTAAATATAAAAATAAATTAAATCTTTAAAAAAAGAATCCTTAAACACTAATTCAAAATAACGTATACAACCCAATGTTCATAGCCACACAATTTACAATAGCCAGGTGCTGGAAACAGCTTAAGTGCCCATCTGTAAATGATAGATAAAAAAAACATGGTACATTTACACAATGGAATACAACACACAGCAGAAAGAAAGAGTCTTTGCCACGGCATGGATGGAACTGGAGAGCATTATGCTAAGTGAAGTAAGCCAGGTGGTGAAAGACAAATGCCATATGACTTCACGTATAAGTGGAACCTAATCAACAAAACAAACAAGTGAGCAAAATAGAACTAGAGACATGGAAATAAAGAACAAACTGACAGTAACTAGAGGGGAGGGGGGGAAGGGAAGGGGATAACGGGGAAAGAAGGGGAAGAGTCAAGTCAAGGAACTTCTATAAAGGACCCATGGACAAGGACAAAGCAGGGGGTGAGGACTGAATGTGGGAGCAGGGCATTGGGCAAGGCAGGAGAAAGTAATGGGGGAACAACAGGGACAACTGTAATTAAACAACAATAAAATTGTTTTTAAGTATTATAAATGCAGTGCATACTTATAAAAGCCATCAGATAATTTTAATATAAAAAGACAAAGAATAATTATTCATAATTTCAGCACTAAGTATAATCACTATTAACATACTAATATGCAGTATTCCAGATTTTTTTACACATAAAGACAATTTACATAAACTAATTGAAAATAGTTTTAAAATAAAAAGATATTTATTGCATTTTTGTATTAACACATACAGCTTTCTATAATTTTTACTATTCATAAATATATAAATATAGCTGAAAGTGAAAACACTGTGATTTTCTTACAATTACTGTTTACTTCATACCTTTAAAAATAATTTATATCATATAAATTAGCCATTTTTTAAAACATAGTGTATATTGTTTTATTGTTTGGCTATATCATAACATAGTTGGCCAATTCTGTTTAAATAGAAGCTGATTACTGTTTAGAATAATTTTTTAAATCCTGCATTGTATGTACATTTTATACATATTTTTGCAATTATTTTCATAGGCGAGGTCCCTAAATGAGGCATTTCTAAAGAAAAGTGGAAATATTTAAAATGTCGGTATACATATTTTCAAATTGCCTTTTGATAACAATAATTTACACTTCAATTGGCATGGAAGTGCATTTTGTCAACTCTCAATAGGGTTTATTATTTTTCTTTTTTGCCATTATAATAAGGCAGAAGTAGAATCTCGTTGTTTTAATTTGGATTTTTTGATTACTGGTGAGTTTAATAATCCTTTTGTATGCCAATTGGCCATTTGCACTTCTTTCGTAAAACGTAAGCTTCTGCCAGTGTTCTCCTATTCTTCTACTGGGGATATTAATCTTTTTGCTTCGTCAGAGTTCTTTATTTTTTATTTTTGTCCTTTACATGGGGTCAGTTTGATTCATCCTTTCATCTTTCACTGCTTTATGGATTTCAAATATATAAATACATATAACCTCCTCCCCATCGGTTTTTTAATGTCTTCCTACAGAAGCTGGCTGCCTTTCTCTTCTCCCTCCCTCCTTCTCGGTCTTTTTTCTATTCTCTCGGTGTTTCTTTCCCTCTCTGTTTCCCTCCCTCTCTTTTTTTCGGTACAGAAGTTTTTTATTTTCACCGAGTCTCAGCTATCATTCTGGGCCTGGCGCCGCGTCAGCAAAGGGGGGAGGGGCGGTGCGCGAGGCACTGGGGGAGGGGAAGGGGCGGGGAGGAACGAGGAGAGCGTCTGCGGGAGTTGCTGGGAGTGCGCGCGGTGGGATCATACGGCGGTGGCGGTGGCTGTGGCGGTGGCGGAGGCCCAGAGACCTGAACGCTGAGATCTCGGCCCGAGGCCTACACGGAGCCATCTCTCTCCACTGGAGGATCAGAAAACCGCAGTCTTCATTACAGAGGTACTGTGTTCCGCGCTCCCCGCCCGACCCGGCCCAGCCTGCTGCGGCGGCGTCTCCTTTTTCCTCCTTCCCTCGCTCTCTCTCGCCAGTCCGCCCGCGCCTTCCCTGTCTGCCTGCGTCACCGCGGCCGCCATGGCTGAGAACGGCGAGAGCAGCGGCCCCCCGCGCCCTTCCCGCGGCCCTGCTGCGGCCCAAGGCTCTGCGTCTGCCGAGGCCGAGCCTAAAATTATCAAAGTCACTGTCAAGACCCCCAAAGAGAAAGAGGAGTTCGCGGTGCCCGAGAATAGCTCAGTGCAGCAGTTTAAGGAAGCGATTTCAAAACGCTTCAAATCTCAAACAGATCAGCTAGTGCTGATTTTTGCCGGAAAAATCTTAAAAGATCAAGATACCTTGATCCAGCACGGCATTCATGATGGACTGACTGTTCACCTTGTCATCAAAAGCCAGAACCGACCTCAGGGCCAGTCCACACAGCCCAGCACTGCCGCGGGAACTAATACTACTACCGCGTCGACTCCCAGGAGTAACTCCACACCTATTTCCACAAATAGCAACCCGTTTGGGTTGGGGAGCCTGGGAGGACTTGCAGGCCTTAGCAGCCTGGGTTTGAGCTCATCCAACTTCTCTGAGCTCCAGAACCAGATGCAGCAGCAGCTCCTGTCCAGCCCTGAGATGATGATCCAAATCATGGAAAATCCCTTTGTTCAGAGCATGCTTTCGAATCCCGATCTGATGAGGCAGCTCATTATGGCCAATCCACAGATGCAACAATTGATTCAGAGAAACCCAGAAATCAGTCACCTGCTCAACAACCCAGATATAATGAGGCAGACCCTCGAAATCGCCAGGAATCCAGCCATGATGCAAGAGATGATGAGAAATCAAGACCTGGCTCTCAGTAATCTCGAAAGCATCCCAGGTGGCTATAATGCCCTACGGCGCATGTACACTGACATTCAAGAACCTATGCTGAATGCTGCACAAGAGCAGTTTGGGGGTAATCCCTTTGCCTCCGTGGGGAGCAGTTCCTCCTCCGGGGAAGGTACGCAGCCTTCCCGCACCGAAAATCGAGATCCGCTACCCAATCCTTGGGCACCGCCACCGGCTACTCAGAGTTCTGCACCCACAGGCACAACCACGAGCAGTGGCAGTGGGTCTAGCAGTAGCTCCAGTAGTGCTACTGGAAACACTGTGGCTGCAGCCAATTATGTTGCAAGCGTCTTCAGTACCCCAGGAATGCAGAGCTTGCTGCAACAGATAACTGAAAACCCCCAGCTGATTCAGAATATGCTATCTGCGCCCTACATGAGAAGCATGATGCAGTCGCTGACCCAGAATCCAGATTTGGCTGCACAGATGATGCTGAATAGCCCGGTGTTTACTGCAAATCCTCAGCTGCAGGAGCAGATGCGTCCACAGCTCCCTGCTTTTGTGCAGCAGATGCAGAATCCAGACACACTGTCAGCTATGTCAAACCCAAGAGCAATGCAGGCTTTGATGCAGATCCAGCAGGGGCTACAGACATTAGCCACTGAAGCTCCTGGCCTCATTCCAAGCTTCACTCCAGGTGTGGGGGTGGGGGTGCTGGGAACCGCAATAGGCCCTGTAGGCCCAGTCACACCCATAGGTCCCATAGGCCCCATTGTCCCGTTTACCCCCATAGGGCCCATTGGGCCCATAGGACCCACTGGCCCTGCAGGTCCACCTGGTTCCGCTGGTTCTGGCACCACCCCTGGGCCCACCATGTCTAGCTCTGCACCCAGTGAAACCACGAGCCCAACATCAGAATCTGGACCTAACCAGCAGTTCATTCAGCAAATGGTGCAGGCCCTGGCTGGAGCAAATCCTCCACAGCTGCCAAATCCAGAAGTCAGATTTCAGCAGCAACTGGAACAGCTCAACGCAATGGGGTTCTTAAACCGTGAAGCAAACTTGCAAGCTCTAATAGCAACAGGAGGCGACATCAATGCAGCCATTGAGAGGCTGCTGGGCTCCCAGCCATCATAATTCATTTCTGTACCTTGAAAAAATGTATCTTATTTTTGATAATGGCTCAAATCTTTAAACACACAAACCATGCTTTACTTTCATTTTGATTCTTTTAAATCTGTCTAGTTATAAGTCCAATATGATACATTTTAAGGTAGAGTCCCTACTTACCTACTTCCTCTGTCTCTCTCTGTCTCTCTCCCCCCCCTCCCTCCCTCCTCCTCTCCCTCTCTCCCTTACTCCCTCTCCACTTCCATTTCCTCATCTGTTTTGAATGGTGGGAATCAATACTGTTTTACTGAAAAGTGTTGCATGCAAACACTTCTCTTTATTCTGCATTTATTGTGGTTTTTGGAAACAGGTATCAAACTTCACAGTTGGGTGAACAAGTTTTCTTCTACAAATGTCTAATTTGTTTGCATTTTAAACATTAGCCTATGATAGTAATTTAATGTAGAATGGAAATATTAAAACCAGAAGCAAATTATTTGAAGCGCTCTAATTTGTGGTACAATATTGCTTATTGTGACTTTGGCATGTATTTTTGCTAGCAAAATGCTGTAAGATTTATATCATTCGTTAATGTTTTTGCTATATTTGTATACAGTACAGTAAGCACAATTGGAACTGTACATCTAGAAATATTACAACAATTCTGAGCAGAATATGTGTAATCAAAATGAGGAAGAATATAAGAAATATTTCTGGAGTTAGGAATGTAACAATTTTGTAGAATCTTACAGCATCTTTGATCAACTTCTCAGTGAAAATGTTGGCTAGACAAGTTCAGTTAAATATAGTAGAAATGTTTATCCTGGTATTTCTAAGTATACATTTAATTGTATAGAAAACTTACTGTGTGAAATTGTGTCAACATTTGCCGATTGACTGTATATGACCTTAATCTTTGTGCAGCCTGAAGGATCAGTGTAGTAATGCCAGGAAAGTGCTTTTTACCTAAGATTTCCTTCTCAGCTTCTCTCATAAAGAAACCCTTATAATACACATTTTGATTTGTAATTGGAAATGTAACTTTCACTGAAAGTGTCATGTGATGTTTGCATTACTTTTAACTGCTATGTGTAAAGGAAACTGTATCTTTTGACTCTATCAGTTATTTCTCTTATGCACAGGGAAAAATGCATTAAAATGACTAAAAAAAATAAAAAATAATAAAAATTGGATAAATGTTTTCCTTTTTGCCTTCTAGCACTAGGATAATGTTTAGAAGGATTGTTCTACCCCAAGATTATATAAATCTTATTGTATATTTCTCTAATTTTAGTTGTTTTGCTAAAATAATATTCATTTGTTCTGCAATTATTTTGATGTATAGATTTAGAATTCTAATTTTTTCTACCTGGAAAGGTTAGCCAGTTGTTAGCCAGTATTTATCTCTTGTGCACCCCTCATTTGAAATGTCATATATATATTCATATATATGTGTATATATATATATATATAAACACACACACACATACACATACACACTTTATTTTGCATTTTAAATTCTCTTTAGTACCACTAAACATTGTAGCCTTAGTATACCAGTTACTGAGTTAGAAGTATGGCTTCATAGCTGTGAGGACAAGTCCTCCTATTGATCTTTTTTATTTTTATTTTTCATGATTTTCTGATGATTCTGACATATTTATTTTACCAAGTGAATTTTGCAGTTAATTGGCTTCCCCAAAAGTAAATAGGCAATTCAGCTGGGACTGTCTTAAATTGATATGATAGAACTACATAATTGCAGTGCTTTCCAGAAATATGACAATGCCTCATTTTATTAAAAAAATTTTAAAGGTTTTTTTTTTTTTTGATGGAGGGGAAGATAGGGAGAGAAACATCAATGTGTGTATGCCTCTCGCACGCCCCCTACTGGGAATTTGGCCCACAAGTCAGGCATGTGCCCTGACTGGGATTCCATCGGGGACCCTTTGGTTTGCAGGCTGGCATTCAATCCACTCAGCCATACCAGCCAGGGGATAATGCCTCGTTTTTTAAAAAGCTTTTTACATCCTTCAAGGGAGTTTTATTTATTAAAGTCCTGTACAATTTGTGATAAATATATTCCTAGGTAATATACTCGTACAAGAAAAAATAATGCAAATGGGACCTCATACTCAGTTTGTTACCTGTGTGGTCATTTTTGCTATATAGGGTAAGTATGTACATTCATAGAATGATTTTAAATTGGCAATTTACTAAATTCTATTTCAGAGATATTCATGTGATGTTTTTGAGTTTTTCCTGGTAAGCAATCATATCAGTAAGTTTAATAATATGTGCTTCTTATAATATAGTTTCTGACTGCATGGGTTAAACACTTCTAGAACAGTCTAAGTAATAAAAGTGGCATTCTTGTTCTCTATTTAAACCAAACTATGTTTGCTATAATCCTAAATATCATTTTTGAAAAAATATTCCTCTGGGAAATTGTCAAATGAGTTTGCAAAATGCAGTATACTATAGCCCCTCTTGAAGAGTCATAGTGCAGTAAATATTGACTAGTATTTTTAAAAAGAAGTATATTCTTCTGTTTAAAGAATAAAAACTATTTGACTTTAATTCAGCACTTCTAAAACTTTATTTGAGGAAAGAACCACCTTTCTTTCTTTAAACACACCTAATAACATTTGGCCTCAGTGTTCTTCAGAAAACCACGTTAGGAACTGTGATTTATCATGCCACTGCTGTATGATGTTAGGTATTTGAGATAATTATAAAAACAAAGTCTGCCATAAATATTTAAAATTTTAATGAATGACATGGATAATTTCACAGGGAAATATATACTAAAATAAGCCAGTGGCATAGAAAACAGCAATAAATCAGCAGCCACAGGAAATACTGGATGCTGTCTGAGGCCTGACTCAGTTTAGCAGGTAAATTTCTTTCAAACATTTGAGGAACACAGAATTCCTTAATTACTCTTGCCAAATTGTTTATCTATGTTTTAAAGATTTTATTTATCTTTAGAGAGGAAGGGAAGGAGAGAAGTATCAATGTATGATTGCCTCTCTTGAGTCCCCTGCTGGGAACTGGCCTGCAACCCAGGCATGTACCCTGACTGGGAATCGAAACGCGGTGGTGTGGTTCGCAGGCCCGTGCTCAATCCACTGAGCTACACCAGCCAGGGCTTTTTTTAAAAAAGATTTTATTTTTGATACATTTTATTTTGTCCCTGAAAAGATTTAGGGCTTTATTTAACTTCATTGGGGTTATTTTTGGCTTTTTAGTTTGTTTTTATAATTCATCCATTTATTCAACATTGAATCAAGAAGGGTATATTCTGACCTGCCATCCCATTCCCCCAAGTAAAAGTGAGGCAATTCTTACATGCTTTCACTGTTTACTTGGTTGTCATCCCTTCCCTAAGCTTACACTGGACTGCTGGAGGGTGTAAGTTTATACTCTGGCACTGTGATCCAGCAGGATGAAGTGGTGAGGGAGCTAGAGTTCTGGGCAACTCCAGCAGTTCACCTTAAGATGGCTTTTCTTGTTTGCTCTTTTGGCCTCTACTTCAGATATGTCATAGGTATTGTATGTATTCTCACCACTTGTGTGGGTGTGTGGTGGTAGGGGTATTGGATAGACAACATTGAAACAAGCCCTCCTGGCTCATTAAAGAGGATTCATACCAGGTGTAGACCCCCATGTTTATTGCAAAACCACCATCAGGTACACTTACTTGCCCTCTCAGAGCGATCAGCCTGCTCTAAATTCTGTTGATCTGAAGTGTCAAAATAGTAGCAAATGGAGTAATTCTAGTCAGGGCCTTGCTCAGAGATTGGGTTTAAGGTGTCAGGAGAGCCATCTGGTTTGTGTCTCACATTCACTAAGGGATTCAAATTTAGAATTCTGACATTATCCTCAAATGAATTGATTACTGCAGTCACAGAGCCAGACTGACTTGACAGAAAATGCTCATCGTACAGCTTAACAAACGTAAAAATTTTTAAAGGTTTTATTTTTTTTATTTCTTTGTAGAGAGAGGAATGGAGGGAGAAAGAGAAGGAAAGAAACATCAGTGTGTGGTTGCCTCTTGCACACCCCAAACTGAGGATGTGGCCTGCAACCTAGGCATGTGCCCTGACTGGGAATTGAACCAGTGACCCTTTGGTTCTTAGGCCAGTGCTCAATCCACTGAGCCACACCAGTCAGGGCAATAAATGTAAAGTTTTTAAACTATGTGATATTCCTATGTGATATCACAAGTTTGATATTCCATAGTTTTAAACTATGTGATATTCCTGTGTGATATCACAAAGTTTTTAAACTATGTGATATTCCTATGTGATATCACAATTTTGATGTTCCTAATTTGGCATTCTTCATTTAAAAATGTAATTGGAAGCTTAAATAAAATGGAAGTTACTCAGGCTTTCCTCAGCTTGTGAGATGTTCTCATACCATTCTTTTTCATTGATAGCTCCTACCTCCAGTCCATATATATATATATATATATATATATATATATATATATATATATATGATATCTTTGACAAATGTGACATTTATTTTTGGAGAGTATTATGCTGAATGAAATAAGCCAGTCAGAGAAGGATGAAGAAATACCATATGATTTCACTTACATGTGGAATCTAATGAACAAAATAAACAAAATAGAAACAGACTCATAGATACAAAGAACAGACTGACAGCTGTTAGGAGGGGCTTGGGGAGCTGGGCGAAAAAGGTGAAGGGATTTTGTAAAAAAAAAAAATGTCATTGACACAGTCCTTGCTTTTTTTTAAACAAGAGGTCTACTGCTAGGGTTTTCTTGATTTGTCAGTATAGCACAGTACTTCAGATTGGTGATATGCTTTGGTATAACCCGATCAACATCATGTTTTACAGAAATTTCTTGAGGGTTCTGATGCCCTCATTGTTAGCATAGGTGTTGCTAATTTTTTTGTTTCCCTGTGATCATTTCTGTTGGTTTGTAGAAGAAAGGGAAGAACTGGGGACCTATTCTAATACTACGATTTTCCCAGAAGTCTGTTATGAGACCTAGAGGGAAAGCAATTTTTTAAAATTAGAAAGGAGAAGCATGATTTGGAAGATATCACACAGGTGCCACCCCCAAAGGAACTTCATCATATGGTGTACATGCTTACCTAGGCTTTAGATACTTTAATGATAGGTAAAAACCCTCTGGCAAAAGCTGCTCTACACCAACAAACTTAAAAGTTTGGGTAAACCACCCTCGAATAAGGGGTTAATTGCCCTGACATACATGGGCAACGACATTTATCAAATGGAAGTCTATTGAGGCATCAGTGCAGATTTGAGTTCCCTAAGATAGTACTTTCAAAATCCAACTTCAGAACTTCTTGGCCCAATGTTTAGATTAGCAAATTTAGGGTAATTTCAAGAAAGATAGTGTAATTCATTATTGAAAGAATTGTTGATCAGCATGAAAGAAAATAAATGATGATTACTCTGCCCTAACATGGATTTCATAAGATTGTGTTAGATTGGGATAACAATAGCTAATGTATTCATGGTTATGTTCAATTTTCATAACAACCCTGTAAAATAGTACTATCATTATCTTCCCCAGTTTGCATATAAGGAAATAAGCTAAAAGGGATTTAGTAATTTTGTAGGCTCACACTGCTATTAAGCAACAGTCAGAATTTGAACTCTGACATTCCAGAGTGTGCACTACAAACAGTTCACTATTCTGCTTTCCCTTAAGTCTATTAAATGATACTAGTCTATCATAGAAGTTTAATAATAAAGTATATATGAGCTGGCCTCCTGGGTGTTGTTGAGGAGACACATTAGCTTTTGTTAAATAAATGCATTATTGCTGTTGTTTACCCTGAAACAGGTTGCATACAATGCATGATAGAATCAATTCTGTTACAATCAATAACTGTAATTTCAGCTTTGCCTTTTTGACTTTTAAGTTGTGGCTAATATTGAAACTGCCCTTCAATACATCTGTTCACAGTGGCCTAATACATATGGTATGTCTCCAAATTGGCAATCACATGGGCCACTTGTGCTTCAGCTGCTCTGGGGGATGCCTGTCTGTTTGTTGAGCTGCCTCCCAGAGACCTCAGAAGGCAATAAACATTGTGAACCTCACCACAGCATTTGGCAGCTTCTCAAAATGTCCTTGAGAATAAAGTGGAGTAATACGAGCTAGATGATAATGACAGGACAGTAAATAGATTAGTAATTTGAATTGACCGTGTTCGATGTTGGGTCAGTTCTATCCCATCCAAGTTATTTATTATTTCAATGACTAGCATGAAAACATAAAATACCTTGCCTATCCCATTGCAAATAGTGTAGTATTAGAAGATAGAGTAAATGCACTGGATGGCACTAGCAAGATCCAATGTCCTTACTAGGCTAAAGAAAAAAAAAGTCAAATCTGGCAGGATTAAAATTTTTAAAAAGCCAAAACAACCTAGACTTGGACCCAGAACTTCCAGAAATTAATCCTGAACAAAGAGATGGGCCCAAGTTTATTTGTTGGATCATTTTTTTATTTGGAATAGTATCCAAAAAATTTTTAATGTAGGAAAAATTATACAGTAAACTGTTGACAGTAAAAAAAATGAATAAGATCAAATATAAAGTCCTGTACTTGTTTCAACAGTTCAGTTACCAAAGGTAAGTGGTATATGGCTTAAAAGTAGCATATGTAAGGAACATCCAGTTGTTTCCATTTACTCTAACTTTTACATGAGCCAACCATATGAGTTTATCATGCACACGCATGTAATGTAATCTTTGTTTCCATTAATAGAGGCTTGGTGTTCAGAACAAGGGAATTCTTCATATAGTTTTATTTTGTACTTGATCATTTATCTTGGGAGATTTGTATCATTTCAGAGTGTCACAATCAAATATGGACACAGGAAACCTGGGAAGTGATCAAATGGTGACTCATCTACAAATAAACACAAAATTATGAAAAGGATACTTTGAACAACAATAACAGTTCCTACACCCATAGCCAGATTAATTAGGGGGTTAAAAAAAGAATGCTTTAGTCTAAAGACTGGGGCTTGTGGATATTTTCTTCAAATAATTAAAGGCCTTGTCCGATAGAAGGGTAATATTTTTCCGAGTAGATCAAGAGGGCAGATTGATTCAGATTTAACAAGAAGTCAGAACTTTGGCTTACTGTTAGGAACTTTCTAGTAATTAATTGACTCTGACCCTCATCACTGGAACTGTTTAAACAGAAGCACATTTGGCAGAATTGTTTAAGAATGCTTTTATGCATCAAGTAGAACTTTGAATATTCTACTTGAAAGTCTTAGAAGACTTTCAAAACTTCCTTCCAAAGCTAATAATTTTCCCATAGATTTTGCTACTTTTTACTGAAGTTGCATCATCTGGGACTTCCGCCAAGATGGAGGCATAGGTGGAAACACTATGCCTTCTCCCACAACCAAGTTTGAATACAACAAAGGTTTGGAGAACAAAGACACAGCCAAAGAACAGAAAATTGAATTATATGGAAGTCCGACAACAATGAACCATTCAACGGGGACGGTAAGAGGGGCCGAGCCAGCAGCGGAGCAGGGTTGGGCAGGAAAGATCCCCAGACCTTGGCACACAAGTAGCCTGGACCCAGTCAGGGTGTGGGGCAGACTGACCACAGTCGCACATTCGCGCACAGTGAGACGGACCACGCAGGCCCCAGGGGGCGAACCCAGTGGAGGGCTAACGGCGGTGGGACGAAACACACGGGCCCAGGTGATGGTGGCAGCTGTGGCACCAGCCACTTGTGGGGGCAGTGATGGGAGGTGGCAGATGGGACACCATTGTTCCTCTTTGACCCCACCCCCACATACAGCTTCACAACCCAGCGACTTAGTTGCCCTGCTCTGGTGAACACCTAGGGCTCCGATCCTGCTAGGTAATAGGCATGAACAGCCCAAAACATGGCACAAGAAGAACTCAAAGTCCCAGAGCCGATAACTCTCAGCAACCGAGAGATTGCCAGCCTCTCAGAAGCACAGTTCAAGACACTGTTTATCAGGATGCTCACAGAACTGGTGGATTATAGTCACAAATTAGAGGAACATATGAAGGCTAAACTAATTGAAATGAAGGGAGATGTCCAGGAAACCAATAGCGATGGAAAGGAAACTGGGACTCAGATCAATGGAATGGACCAGAAGGAAGAACGAAACATCCAACCAGAAAGGAATGAAGAAATGAGAATTCAAAAAAAATGAGGCGAGGCTTAGGAACCTCCAGGACATCTTTAAACGTTCCAACATCTGAATTATAGGGGTACCAGAAGGGGGAAAGAAACAGCCACGAGTGGAACACTTATTTGAACAAATAATAAAGGAGAACTTCCCCAGTCTGGCAAAGGACATAGACTTCCAGGAAATCCAGGAAGCTCAGAGAGTGCCAAAGAAGCTGGACCCAAGAAGGAACACACCAAGGCACATCATAATTACACTAGCCAAGATTAAAATGAAGGAGAGAATCCTAGAAGCAGCAAGAGATAAGGGGACAGTCACCTACAAAGGAGTACCCATCAGACTGTCAGCAGATTTCTCAAAAGAGACCTTACAGGCAAGAAGGGGCTGGAAAGAAGTATTCCAAGTCATGAAATCCAAAGACCTACTACAGCCAAGATTGCTTTATCCAGCAAAACTTTCATTTAGAATGGAAGGACAGATAAAGTGCTTCTCAGATAAGGTCAAGTTCAAGGAGTTCATCATCACCAAGCCCTTATTATATGAAATGCTAAAGGGCCTTATATAAGAAAAAGAAGATGAAAAATATGAACTGTGAAAGGACAGCAAACTCACAGTTATTAACAACTATGCCTAAAACAAAAGCAAACCAAGAGGACAGGTAGATCAGGAGTGGAACCATAGAAATGAATGCATGGAGGGTTAGCAACAGGGGAGTGGGAGGAGGAGAAGGGGGGAGAAGGTACAGACAATAGCATAGACAGTAGGTAGAAAATAGATAGGGGGGAGGGCAAGAATAGTGGGGGAAATATAGAATCTAAAGAACTTGAGACATGTTATAAACTAAGGGGGTAGAATGGTGGGGGAGGGAGTGTGCGGGTGGAGGGGAATGAAGGGGGGGAATAGAACAGCTGTAATGGTATAATCAATAAAATATATTTTAAAAAATGAAGTTGCATCATCTGGGATTGAAGTTGTTCCAGAATAAAGTCATGTTAAAGACTTCTATCTTCTATTTCCTGGTTTAATAAATAGCAACTCAGAAGTAGACTACACAGCTTTGTTGATGTAAAATCTAGCTAAATGCAATATTCATTTTATTTCTTGATGCTATGGATAGGAAAAACTCAAACTATGAGGTCTTAAACTGAATATCACAGAGTGCTAAAAGCAGGGGTGTCAAACTCATTTTCACTGGGGGCCACATCAGCCTCACAGTTGCCTTCAAAGGGCCGAGTGTAATTTTAGGACTGTATAAATGTAACTACTCCCTAACAGTTAATTGAGAACTCGGTGCTGCCTCAGAGTAGAAACGAGGTGCCAGGCTTGATAAAACAAGGTGGAGGGCTGGGTTTGGCTCACGGGCCTTGTGTTTGCCACCTGTGGCTAAGAGGTTGAGACGAGGAAATAGGAGGGGATGCCTGAGGTCAAAGGACTCTGGTTTGGTGTTTAAAGTTACAGGGCTACCCTGACCTGTTTCTCTTGATAATATTTTCCTACCTTCTTTGTTTCTACAGTGGTGGGTAAGGTGGTGGAAGGAACCTGAAACTCAAGAGAGAAATGTGTAAGATATGATGGCAGAGTATATATGTATATATGGTGGGGCAAAAGTAGGTTTACAGTTGTGAGTATGCAAAACAGTTTATTTTTGTATTATGTATTAATTATTATATTATTTTCCATAGGAACAACTATAAACCTACTTTGCTCCACCCTTTGTGTATGTGTGTGTATGTGTCTGCGTGTGTGTGTATTTTTAAAATATATGTTACAAAGTTTGTCCAGAGAAAAAGTCCAGCCATTTTTAAAATGATGAGGACAGTTTGCATGACATCGATGTAACCTGGCAGGCAAGAAGAGTGGACTGCAATGTGCATGCATGAAAAATGACAACTTCATTGTACTACTTAGTGGGAGCTGTAGACACTGTTCTGTGAGTATGTGTGCTGTGTGGCTGTTGCATTCAAAATGACTAGAGCAAGTGGAGCAATGAATCTGCATCAGATGTTGTGTGAACTTTGAACGTTCCTCCATGGAAACTAATCAGATGATTCAGAAGGCCACAGCTATGGGCAACTGGTGATTGGCAGCTTCATCACAACAATATATGCCTACTCATGCATCATGTCTCATTTGGAGTTTTTTGGCCAACCATCAAATCACCCAGGTGACTCAGCCCCTTCTACAGCCCAGATTTGGCACCCTGTGACTTCTGGCTCTTTCAAAAACTGAAATCACCTTTGAAAGGAAAAAGATTTTAGACCTTTGATGAGATTCAAGAAAATATGACAGGGCAGCTGATGGCAATCGGGGGAACTGTGTGAGGTCCCAAGATGCCTACTTTGAAGGGGACTGAGGTGTCATTGTCCTTGAACAATGTTTCTTGTGTCTTACATCTTCTTTAATAAATGCCTCTATTTTTCATATTACATGGCTGGATACCTTCTGGACAAACCTCATAATTATTATATATGATTATTATATATCCCATTTTGTTGTTATGGCATATTTAGGTATAATATACATTTTTCAAAGAAAAAAGATTTACTTTTATCATTAGTGTTCTTATGTTCCCTTTATTTAAAAATATTTTAAATTTATTTTTTATTTACTGTTTCCTTTTTTTTAAAATTAATACACTAAATAATGAGGAAAAGCTTGATCTTGTTCCAAAATGAAGTTGGGTATCAGGGCACTCCATTGCCTGAATGAACTAATTATCAAACAAATTCTGTCTCATGATGTTTCTAAATTTTAACTTTTATTGCCTTTTATGCATTTAGAAACTGGAGCAGTGTGTACTAAAATGCTGTTTCACCTTTTGTGACAAAGCAAATTTTCACTAAGTCTGGTGTCTTCTGCTGCTCTGGAATAGCATGCTTTTCATTACAGTGAAAAAGCTAGCATGGTTTATATGTTGAAAATGAATGTATTTTGTTGAATTTTATGGTATTTTTATTATAATTTTAAAGGGAATGGAAATCAAAGAATCTTTGGCAGAACATCTTTGTTTTAAAATGTTGTTCCAAGGTCCAAAACTCAGTTTTCTTGACCTTCACCATTTGTTTCTCTATCTGGTGGTATTGACAAGTTCACGGTGCTAAACAGCCAGTTCTTACTCCTTTCTGGAACCTCCTTATCTTTCCTGGGAATAGGGAGCTTTTTGAAATCTCTAAGTTTCTTCTGAGACTCTAGAGGTGAAAGAATCAAAAGAGAAAAATTTGGCTCACATTGGCTTTTATGTTTCGTATACTTGATCAGAATAAATGTCCAATTTTCCATAAGAATTGATCAACACCTGACCTACTTCCTAGTCATTTCATAGGTGATTATGTAGACATAGAGCCCAACCAAAAGGTTGACTAGAGAATGATCTAAGCCATAAACAAAATCATGATGCTAAAGGATGTCATTCCTATTCTTTTTTTAAAAGTTATTTTATTGTTCAATTACAGTTGTCTGTACTTATCCCCCACCAGCCATCACCACCTCCCTCCCCTGATTCCAGCCCTGCCTTGGTTTTGGCCATGTGTCCTTTATAATTGTCCCTGAAAACCCTTCATCCTTCACCTCATTATCCCCTCCCACCTCCCCTCTGGTTACTGTTAGATTGTTCTTAATTTCAATGTCTCTGGTTATATTTTTCTTATTTATCGATTAGGTTCTACCTATTGATTAGGTTTATTGAAAGGTGAGATCATATGGTATTTGTCCCTATTCTTTCTAACACTCACACCAAGGACACCATGGCTGAGCCAAGGTCCTTCTCTAATTCCTGACTGCATGACATGGGTAGTGTTTCATATCAGTCTTGCCATGTCAGAATATGCTGTGTGGGTTTTTTTTGAGTTTCTGGTAAAGATCTTCCATGAAGCCTTGGTTTTTCTCCCCATTTCATCCATGACCCAAGCCACTGGGAAGGTCAAAATCCAAGCTGAACCCCAAGAACCTAAAAAACCCAAACAAATTGCAACATTTCTTAAGTTCTTTTAAGTGTACATTTCATTAAAACCACTTTTTGTACTTTAAATACTTGTAATGTTTATATAATTGGCTCTTTTTCTAGAATAGTTATCACTCAGGTACTTTTAAATAGGTGTCAAAAAACTCTATAGTGCTCTTAATATGTATTTATTTCACTTAGCTCTTAATATGTGTTTGACATTTACAATTCGGGCTGTTAATGTACAGAAGTGGCTTTTACACTAAATGGATGCATTGTCTTTTCTACATGAATGTCCACAGTGGTATCTGACAATAGTAACATGATGAAGCAACTGCATTTTGAGCATCAGTTTATCAATGGTGCTTTAAAAATACCTCATGACACTCCTGGGTCTTTAGGTAAATCCTCAGACTTCAGGCTTAAGAAAATGAATCACATATGTGCCTTTCTCTATGATGCAATCTGCATTGGTCATAGCTGTTCCATTATGCTCCACAGTCTTCCTCAACTCTGGCTCTTTTTTCCAGAGATTATGTAATTCACTCTCATAGCACACCAAGTTATTTGGCTTGATAGATTTTCTTCTATGATCCCATTCCCAACTTGTCCTGCTCCCTAGGTTGAGGGTCCGGTCCCAGCTGCAGTGTATATGGGAGGCAACCGATGGATGTTTCTCACGTAGATGTTTCTCTCAGTCTCTCTTTCCCTTTTCTCTCTTTTCTATATATAATCAATATACTTTTAAGTGTGTCACTTCAGGAGGGTTTTTCTTCTTAATCTCTCTCTTTTACCCCCACTCCCTTGTTCTCATGTGCCTTCCAGCCAGCCCACTACCAAACCAACTTTTTAAAAAATTTACTGTTGACAAACAATATTGTATTAGTTTCTGGTGTACAACATAGTGATTAGATGTTTATATACCTTACAAAATGATCACCTGATATTCTAGTGCCCATCAGACACCATACATAGTTATAACAATATTATTGACTTCCCTATGCTGTATTTTATATCCTGTGATTATTTTTGTAAACTGACAATTTGTATTTCTTAATATCTTCTAACTTTTTCACCCATCTGCAACCCCAGTTCCATCTGGCAACCATCAGTTTGTTCTCTGTGTCTATAAGTATGTTTATATTTTGTTTGTTATTTTTTAGATTCCACATGTAAGTTCAATTAATTGTGTGGTAACTTTCTCTGTCTGATTTATTTCACTTAGCATAATATCCTCTACTTCGATCTATGTTGTTACGAATGGCAAGATTTCATTTTGTTTTATGACTGAGTAATATTCCTTTGAATATAAAATACCACATTTTCTTTGTCCATTCACCTATTTGTGGCCACTTGAGTTTCATCCATATCTTGACTATTGTACAATAATAATGCTGCAATGAACATAGGGATACATATATCTTTCCAAATTAGTGTTTTGGATTTCTTCAGATAAATACTCAGAACTAGAATTGCTGGGTCATATAGTAGTTTTAGCGTTAATTTTTTGAGTAAACTCCATACTGTTTTACATAATGGCTGCTCCAATTTACCATCACACACCAACAATTCACGAGGTTCCCTTTTCTTCACATCGTCATCAACATGTGCTTTTTTGAAAATATATTTTATTGATTATGCTATAACAGTTCTCCCATTTTCTTCTACCCTTCATTCCCCTCTGCCCTGTACCCCCCTCCCACCATCATTTCCCTTCCTTAGTTCATGCCCAGGGGTCATACATAAAAGTTCTTTGGCTTCTCCATGTCCTATACTATTCTTAACCTCCCCTTGTCTATTTTGTACCTACCAATTACACTCATTCCCTGTACCTTTTTCCCCATTCTCCCCTTCCCACTGATAACCCTCCATGTGATCTCCATTTCTGTGAATCTATTCCTGTTCTAGCTGTTTGCTTAGTTTGTTTTTTGTTTGTTTGTCTTTAGATTCAGTTGTTCGTAGTTGTGAGTTTGTTGTCATTTTACTGTTCATATTTTTTATCTTCTTTTTCTTAGATAAGTCCCTTTAACATTTCATATAATAAGGGCTTGGTGATGATGAACTCCTTGAACTTGACCTTATCTGAGAAGCACTTTATCTCCCCTCCCATTCTAAATGAAACCTTTGCTGGATAGAGTCATCTTGGATGTAGGTCCTTACCTTTCATGACTTCGAATACTTTTTTCCAGCCCCTTCTTGCTTGCAAGGTCTCTTTTGAGAAATCAGCTGATACTCCTTTGACAGTTATGGGAACTCTTTTGTAGGTAACTGTCTCCTTTTCTTTTGCTCCTTTTAAGATTCTCTACTTCTCTTTAATCTTGGCTAATGCAATTATGATGTGCCTTGGTGTGTGTTTCTTTGGTTCCAACTTTTTTTGTACTCCGAGCTTCCTGAACTTCCTGGAAATTTATTTCCTTTGCCAGATTAGGGAAGTTCTCCATTATGTTTTTAAATAAGTTTTCAATTTCTTGCTCTTCCTCTTTTCCTTCTGGCACCCCTATGATTCAGATGTTGGAACATTTAAAGTTGTCCTGGATATTCCTAAGCCTCTCCTCATTTTTTAAATTCTTGTTTCTTCATTCTGTTATGATTGAATGTTTGTTTATTCCTTCTGATCCAAACCATTGACCTGCGTCCTGGTTTCCTTCCAGTCACTGTTGGTTCCCTGTACATTTTTATTTATTTCACTTTGCGTAGCCTTCACTTCTTCTTCTGTTTTGAAACCACGCTCAACCATTTCTGTGAGCATCCTGATTACCAGTGTTTTTTAAAAAATAATTTATTTATTACATATATATATATATATTAGAGAGGGGAATGGAAGGAGAAAGAGGAAGCAAAACATCAATGTGCGGTTGCCTCTACTGAGGACCCAGCCTGCAACCCAGGCATGTGCCCTGACTGGGAATCAAACCAGTGACCCTTTGGGTGACATGCCCATGCTCAATCCACTGAGCAACACCATTCAGGGCTGATTACCAGTTTTGAATTTTGCATCTGATAGGTTGGCTGTGTCTTCATCTCTTAGTTGTATTTTTTCTGGAGCTTTGATCTCTTCTTTCATTTGGGTCATATTTTTTAGTCTCCGTGCACCTGTAATGTAGTAAGGGGTGGAGCCTTAGGTATTTGCTAGGGTGGGCAACCCACAGTGCTGTGTTCTGGTGCTGTATGTGGGGAAGGGGTCACAGAGGGAATAATGCAGCTTGCTTGGCTCTCGGCTGGCTCTCAGTTACTTCCCCTGCTACCCACAAGCAAATTTGGCCCTTGTGGTGCTGATTCCCAGGTGGGCAGGTTTGTGTACATTCCTGGACCCCTCTAATGAACTCTACTGTGAGGCTGGGAATTTGCCCTGCTGCTTCAACCCCCACAGGTTTTTCAGTTAGAGGTTTTTTTTTAAGATTTATTTATTTATTTATCTTTAGAGAAGAAGGGAAGGAGAGAAGAAGAGAAATATCAATGTATGGTTGCCTCTCGTGAGTCCCTTGCTGGGAAATGGCCTGCAACCCAGGCATGTGCCCTGACTGGGAATCGAACCTCGATACTCTGGTTCGCAGGCCTGCGCTCAATCCACTGAGCTACACCAGCCAGGGCTCAGTTAGAGGTTTTGAGGCTTTATTTCCTTATGCTGGAACCCTGGGTTGTGCTGTCTGTCTCACCCCCTGGTTTTTCCTCCTGGTTTATCTGCATGCAGGTGTGGTACTGCCCACTCTGCCAGTTGCCACCTCTCCTGGCCCACCAGCTTCCGCCTTGCCTTGGGTCCTCTCCACCCCAGCTGCCCATTTCCGCCCCTTCCTACTGGTCTAGATGAATGTTTCTTTAACTCCTTGGTTGTTGGACTTTTAAATCTATTACAGTTTGATTTTCTGGAGGTTATGGTTATTTTTTGCTTTTAAATTTTTGTTGTTGTCCTTGCTTTGGTTGTGTGAGGAAGCACAGTATATCTACCTACACCTCTGTTTTGGCTGGAAGTCAACACATGTTGTTTGTTGATTTATTGATAATAGCCATTCTGGCAGATGTGAGGAGTTATCTCGTTGTGTTTCTAATATACATTTCCTTGATGATTAGTGATGTTGAGCTTCTTTTCATATGTCTATCTGGCCATCTGTGTGTCCTCTATGGAGAAATGTCTATTCATATCCTCTAGCCATTTTTAATTGGATTTTGGGGGGGTAACTTTGGTGTTGAGTTGTATAAGCTCTTCATATATTGTCAACATTAACCCATTGTCACATATATTATTTATAAATATCTTTTCCCATCCAGCAGGTAGCTTTTCTGCTTTGTTGATGGTTTCTTTTGCTATACAAAAACTTTTTAGTTTGACATTTTCCCATTTACGTGCACAGGCATATCCAAAAAAAATACTGCTAAAACTGATGTCAGAGTTTATGGGCTATGTTTTCTTCAGGGGTTTTATGGTTTTATATCTTATATTTAAGGCTATAATCCTTTTTGAAGTTTTTTTACTATCATTAAAGACATATCATGAAAGACAGTGGTCCAGATTCATCTTTTTGCAGGTATTTGTCTAGTTTTATTAACAACATTTATTAAAGAGACTGTCTTCCTCTCCCTACTCTATATCCTCCCTCCTTCGTTTTAGATTGAGTATATAAGATGGGTCAGTTCTTTGGCTTTTGATTCAATTCTATTTATCTGTATATCTGTTTTTGTGCCATAGCCATACTGTTTTGATTATTAAACTTTTGTGTTGTAATTTAAAGTCAGGGAATTTGGTAATTCCAACTATGTTCTTTCTAAAGATTGCTTTGACTACTCATGGCCTTTTGTGGTACCTTAGAAAATTTAGGATTATTTGTCCTAGTTTCGTAAAATGTGTCACTGATACTGTGTTAGGAATTACATTGAATCTGTAATTGCTTTGGGTAGTATAAACATTTTAATGATATTACTTCTTCTCACCAATGAGTGCAGTATATCCTCCCATGTATTTGTATCTTCGGTTATTTTTCTTCAATGTCTTCCAGTTTTCAGAGTACAGAGTAGAAGTTTTTTTACCTTCCTGCTTAAATTTTTCCTAGGTGTTTTATTAATTTTGATGCAGTTGTAAATGGGACTGTTTACTTAATTTTGTTTCTGATAGTTATTAGTGTATAAAATGCTACAGATTTCTGTATATTAACTTTTTACCCTGTAACTTTACTGAATTCATTTATTCTATTAATTTTTTTGAGAAAGTCTTTAGGATTTTTTACATGTAGTATCATGACATCTGCAAATAATGACAGTTTTCTTTCTTTCTTTCCAGTTGTATGCTTAGTTTTTTCTTGTGTGATTGCTGTGACTAGGTATTCCAAATACAGTTCTGAAGAAAAGTGTCAAGAGTGAGCATCCTTGTCTTGTTCTGTATATTAAGGAAAAGTTCTCAGATTTTTATATTGAGTGTGAGGTTGGCTGTGGGTTTTGTTATAGGTGGTCTTTATTATGTTAAGTTATTTCACTCCATGCCCACTTTGTTGAGAGTTTTTATCCTAAGTGAATGTTGAATTTTGTCAAATGTTTTTTTTAATCTATTGAGATGATCAAAATTTTAATCGTTGTTAATGTGGTAAATAATAATTGATTTGCAGATGCAGATAGTGAGCCATCATTGCAATGATGTGCCTTTTAATGTATTTGTTGAATTTTGTTTGCTGATATTTTGTTGAGAATTTTTGCGTCTATGTTTGATTGGCTTATAATTTTCTCTTTTTTGTTATGTCTTTTGTTTTGGTACCAGATAATGCTGTCCTTGTAGAATGAGTTTGGAAACTTTCATTGTTTTGGAATAGTTTGCGAAGTAGCGGTATTAATTCTTTGAATGTTTAGTAGAATTCTCCTGGAAGCCATCTAATTCTGAACTTTTGTTTATAGGGAGGTTTTTTAGTTAGTGAACCGATTTCATTGCTAGTAACCTGTCTGTTTCTATTTTGTATTTCTTCCTGATTTAGTCCTCAAAGATTGTATTTTTCTTAAAACGTATTTATTTCTTCTAGTTATCCAATATGTTGATGTATAATTGTTCATAGTATTTTCTTATGATTCTTTTTATTTCTGTAGTGTCAGTTATCACTAATCCTCTTTCTTTTCTGATTTGATTTATTAAAGCTCTCTCTTTTATTCTTGATTTGTCTGCCTAAAGGATTTTTAATTTTGTTTATCTTTGTAAAGAACCACGTGTTAGTTTTATAAATCTTTTCTATTTTTGTCTATATTTTTTTCCAATCTGATCTTTATTATTTCCTTTCTTCTATGAACTTTGGATTTGGTTTGTTCTTCTTTGTCTAGTTTATTTAAGGGTAAGGTTAGATAATTTGTGATTTTTCTTGTTTCTTAAGGTGGTCCTGTATTGCTGTGCTTCCCTCTTAGAACTGCTTTTGCCATGTTCTGTAGATTTTGGAATGCTCTGTTTCTATTTTCATTTATATGAAATTAGTTTTGGGTTTCCTCTTTAATTTCATTTTTTTAATTTTTAAATTTTAATGGTTCAAATAGTTTTCTGTCTTTTACTCCCATCCCAGCCTACCCACCCAGCCCTTCCCCCCTCCCTCCCATTTCGACCTCCCCTAATTTTTGTCCATGTGTCCTTTCTACTTGTTCTTGTAAATCCTTCCCCTTTCCCCTGAAATTCCTCCCCCTCTCCCCTCTGGACACTGTCAGCCTGTTCTCTATTTCAGTGTCTTTGGTTATATTTAGCTTGTTTGTTTGTTTTGTTGTTTAGGTTCCTGTTAAAGGTGAGATCATATGGTATTTGTCTTTCACTGCCTGGCTTATTTCACTCAGCATAATACTTTCCAGTTCCATCCATGATGTTGCAAAGGGTAGGAGCTCCTTCTTCCTTTCTGCAGCATATAATTCCATTGTGTAAATGTACCATAGCTTTTTAATCCAGTCATTTACCAATGGGCATCTAGGTTGCTTCCAACTCTTGGTTAAATTGTGCTGTTATGAACATCGGGGTGCATAGGTTCTTTTGGATTGGTGATTCAGGGTTCTTAGGGTATAATCCTAGCAGTGGAAATGCCTGGTCAAAAGGCAGATCCATTTTTAGTTTTCTTAGAAAATTCCATACTGTTTTCCATAGTGGTTGTACCAGTCTGCAATCCCACCAACAATGTACTAGGGTCCCCTTTTCTCCACAACCTCTCCAGCACTTGTTGTTTGTTAATCCATTGGTTGTTTATTATCATGTTTAGCCTCCATGTGTTTATGTTTTCTCCAGTGTTGTTCTTGTAATTGATTTTTGGTTTCCTACCATTGCATTCAGAAAAGGTGTTAATATAATTTCAGTTTTCTTTTAAATTTATTGAGAATTGCTTTGTGGCCTGACATGGGATCTATTGTGGAGACTTACCATGTGTACCTGAAAAGACTGTGTATTCTGCTGCTTTTGGACAGAATGTTCACTAAATATCTATTAAGTTCTTCTGATTTAATATGCCCTTTAAGGCCTATGATTTTTTTTGTTGATTTTCTGTCTGATCTATTTATCAATGTAACTAGAGTATTAAAGTCCCATACTATTCTTACATTAATGTAATTTTCTCCCTTTATGTCTGTTAATATTTTATTTATTTAGATGCTGCCATGTTGGGTGCATAGATGTTTATAAGTGTAATATCCCAATCACTAGATTGATCACTTTATATTATGTAACACCCTTCTTTGTATTTTGTTATAGTCTTTCTTTTAAAGTCTATTTTGTCTGATATAAGCATTGTTTCTACAGCTCCTCACTTGCATTTGCATAAAATATCTTTTTCTTTCCCTTTCCTATCAGTTGATGTTCTTTAGATCTCAGTTGAGTGTCTTATAAGCAGTATATGTAAGGGTGTTGTGTTTAAAAATCCATTTAGCCAAAAATAAATAAATAAATAAATAAATATCCACTTAGCCACTCTATGTCCTGATTGAGCATTTAGTCCATTTACAGTTAAAGTAATTATTGATATGTACGTAGTTATTGTCATTTTATTGTTTTTAGGTTGTTACAGTAGTTTTTCTCTGTTTTTTCTTCTTGCTCACTTCCCTTGTGCATCAGTAACTTTTTTAGTGCTATTTTTGATTCCTTTTATGGCTTATTTATTACAGACTTTTTGTTTGTTGTAACAATAATATTCATACATAATAGCATATGATTATAGCAGTGTATTTTGAGTTGATGTTTGCATGAATTCTAATGATTTCTTAAAGCCCTATATTTTTACTTGCCCTCCCCCATATTTTGTGTTTCTGACATCATATTTTATATCTTTTTGTGTTTATGTATCTTTTAATTATTATTATAGATAGAAATGATTTTACTTTTGTCTTTTAACCTTCATACTAGCTTTATTAGTGGTTGATCCATTACTTTACCAGTGAGACTTTTTTTTAATATTCTTTTATTTTTCATTTTGGCCCCTTTTTTTCCTCTTAAGGAAGTTCCTTTAGAATTTCTTGTAGTGCTAATGCAGGGTTGGTGAATTCATTTAACTTCCTCTTGTCTTAGAATCTTTTTTTCTCCTTCAATTCTGAGTGATAACCTTCCAGGTAGAGTATCTGTGGTTGGAGGGTTTTTTTCCTCCCTCGTCTTTTTAAAATATAGTGTCACTTTCTTCTGGTCTGCAAAGTTTGTACTGAAAAATCAGTTCATGGGCTTATGAGCATATAACTATTTGTTTTTCTCTTACTGCTTGTAAGATCCTCTTTTAACTTTTGACATTTTAATAACAATGTGTCTTGATATGGGTCTGTTTGAGTTGATCTTGTTTGGGACTTTCTGTGCTTCTTAAACTTGGATGTCTGTTTTCTTCACTACGTTAGAGGAGTTTTCAGCCATTATTTCTTCAAATACATTTTCTGTTCCTTTCTCTCTTTCTTTTTTCTACTTATGGTACAGCTATGATTTGACTATTAGTACTCTTAATATTGTCCCAAACAGAATTGGCCCCTTCAACTATCCTCAATTTTTCATTTTTTTTCCTGCCTTCATTGGGTGATTTTAATTACCTTTCCTTTCAGATTGCTGATTTATTTGCTTGCATCATCTAATCTGCCATTGATTTCCTCTAGTACAGTGGTCCCCAACCTTTTTGGCACCAAGGACTGGTTTTATGGAAGACAATTCTCCATGGTTAGGGGAGGCACAGCTCAGGTGAGCTGGGGTGAAGGACAGGAGGTGGAGCTCAAGCTGTCATCCTCTGCTGTGGACAAGAAGGGTGGGCTAAAGAGGAGGCAGAGCTCAGATGAGCTTTGCTAGAGGCCCAGTTCCTAACAGGCTGCTGACAGGTACCAGTCAGTGGACCCAGAGTTTGGGGACCCTTACTCTACTGTAAAATTTCATTAATGTGTTCAGTTCATTTGTTTGTTTGTTTTATTGTCTGAGTACAGTTGTCTCCATTTTCATACCACCACATCCCCCCACCCCAGCCATCTCCACCTCCCACCCTCAATCCTACCCCTGTTTGGCTTTGTCCATGTGTCCTTTATATGTATTCCTTGACTTTGATTGCTTTTTCTTTATTCTCTATATCTTCATTGAAGTACTCACTGAGTTCTGTTCTTCTCCCAAGTTCATTGAGCATCGTAATCATTATTTTGAGTTCTTTTTGTGGCACATTGCTTATCTTCATTTTGATTATTCCTTTTCTGTTCTCTTTTGGACCACATTGCTCTGTATTCTCATTTTGCTTTTTTCTCAGTGTTAGTTTCTGTGTATGAGGTACGTTAGTAGGTCTCCTGGTCTTCAGAGCGGCTATATGTAGAAGATGCCCAGTGGGGCCAAATGGTACAGTCCTCCATGGTCACTATAGCCATGTGCTATACGAAGTATATTCCGTGCAGGTTGTCTGCACCCTGCTGTTGTAGTTCAGCCATGATTGCTACAGGTGCACTTGTGCATGGATTTGGCCCTCTATGCCACTGGCTGTAAGGACCTGTCATGACTACTTTGAATGATCTGATTTGTGTGGGATATTCCCTAGAAGTAAGATCTGCTGTGGAGAGATTTCAGAAATAGCCAAGACTGCCCACTAGAAGTTTTATGCTAGAGATGTTTGGAAAGGGCTCCAGTGCTGGCCAAGGAAGCCCACCAGGTCTAGAGAGTGTTGGAAGGGGTTCTGGATGGGTCATTGCTGGCCAACACGTGTGCCAGTGTTAGAGCCACATGGCAAAGGCTCTGAGGTGAAATGAGCCTGACCTTCAAGTGTGCTACAGTTGGTGCTGCTTGGGTGGGTCTCTGACCTGGGCCGGCAGAGTGGGTGGGGTGGGACCACAGGGGAATACCAGAACAAGATAAACAGTATTAACCAGGTAGATGGAGAGTGTCAGAAGTGCTACCCCCCTGTGTTGGGCCAGCTAGGTGGAAAAAAAATAAAAAGAACAAAGAATCAATGGCACTTGCCAACAGTCCCATCTCCAGAGTAAGTTCCCACTTATTCCTGTCCCTCTGGCACTCACCCCGAAGTTACTCAAAGAAATTTTTAACTTATGATCTGTACTAGATTTTGGAGTGAGTGAGTGTGTGGGATCCCTTTAATGGTGCTGTCTCACTTTCCTACAGCCCTCAAGTCTCTCAGATGTAAACCTTGCTGAGTTTCAAAGTCTGATGTTGTGCAAGGTCCTCTTCCCAGTGCTAGTACCTTGGGTTGGGAAGGCTGTTGTGGGGCTTGGTCCACTTGGTTCTGAGGGAGACCTCTTCAATTGTGATGTTCTTGCCACACGAGACATGTGGATTATGACTGGATCATATCTTTGCCCCTACTACTCATCTTAATGTAGCTTTAAAAAATATCATTAGTTATAGAAAATCTGTTCAGCTAGTCTTCAGGCTGTTCACAGTGATGGTTGCTCTATATTTAGTTGTAGTTTTGTTATGTCTTTGGGAGGAGGTCCCTGTACATTCTAATACTCACCAGCACTTGTTTGTTGATTTGCTTATGATGGCCATTCTGACCAGTGTGAAGTGGTATCTCACTGTGGTTTTAATTTGCATCTCTCTGATGCCTAGTGATGCTGAGCATTCTTTCATATGTCTCTAGACCCTTTGTATGTCCTCCTTGGAGAAGTGTCTGTTCAGATCCTTTGCCTATTTTTTAATATGATTGTTTGTCTTCCTGGTATGGAAGGTTCTTTTTATATTGGAGATCAAACCCTTGCCCGAGGTATTGTTGGCAAATATATTTTCGAGTGGTTGGTTCCCTTTTCATTTTGCTGATGTTTTATTTAGCCATGCAGAAGCTTTTTAATTTGTCCCATTTGTTTATTCTTTCATTATGTCCCTTGCTCTAGGGGACATATCGGTGAAAATATTGCTGCATGGAGTGTCTGAGATTTTCCTGCCTATGTTCTCCTCTAGGACTTTTATGGTGTCACGACTTACATTTAAGTCTTTTGTCCTCCTTGAATTTATTTTTGTGTGTGGTGTAAGTTAGTGGTCTAACTTTTGTCAGATTGTTCTATTGTTGTTGAGTTGTAGGTATTCTTTATATAGTCTGGATACTAATCCCTTGTCAAGCATATGATTCACAAATATTTTTACATTCCATAGGTTGCCTTTTCATCTGGTTGATAGTGTACTTTATTGCACAAAGAATTATTAAATTTTGAAGTCCAATTTATCTATATTTTTGTTTCATATGTTTTTGTTATATATAATAAATAATTGCTATGTTCAATGTATGAAGCTTTTTTACTTTTTTCTTCAAAGAGGTTTATATTATAGATGTTTTATCAAAATCTTTTATCTATTTTGAGTTAATTTTTTAATATGTTGTAAGGTAAGGTTCTAATAGTTTTTTTCGTTTGGTGTTTGGATATCCAGTTTTCCCAACAGAATGAGTTGAAGAGATTATTTTTCACCTTTAAATGTTCATGGAACCTATGTTGAAATTATTTCACCTTATGACTAATACCTATTTTTCTCTTTTTTATTATATTATGTTTGTCTGTATATGACTCTTTTGTGCCAATACCACATTTTAAAAAATAATTACAGTGCACTGGCTTCTGTGGCTCTGTGGATTCAGTGCTGACCTGTGAACCAAAGGGTCACTGGTTTGATTCCCAGTCAGGGCACATGCCTGGGTTGTGGGCCAGGTCCCAGTTGAGGGTGTGCGAGGGGCAACAACACATTGATGTTTCTCTCCTTTTCTTCCGCCTTTCCCCTCTCTCTAAAAATAAATAAATAAAAAGTTTTAAAAATAAAATAATTATAGTGGCTTTTAGAAAGTTTAAAAATTAAGATGTGTTAGACTTCCAACTTTGTAATTTTCAATATTGTTCTGGCTGTGTAGGGTCCCTTGAATTTCCATATATATTTTAGAATGGATTTTTCTATACCTGTAAATATTATTAGGATTTTAATAGGTATTACATTAAATTTGTAGATCACTATGTGTAATATTGACATCTTAACAATATTAAACATTGTAATTTATAAGCATGGAAGGTTTTCCATTTGTGTCTTTTTTAATTTTTTTCCAGCAATGTTTTGTACTTTTCAGTGTACAAGTCTTATACCTCCTTGGTTAAATTTATTCTTAAATATTTTTTGGTATCCTTGTAAAAATAATTTTCTTAATTTCATTTTTGCATAGTTCATTGTTAGTATGTAAAAATACAACTGGTTTTTGAGTATACATCTTGTATCCTGCAACTTTTCTTAGTTCATTTATTAATGGTAATAGTGTTTTGTGTATTATTCAGGCTTCTTTATGTTAAATCTTGTCTTCACTGAATAGTTTTACTTCTTTAGAATTTGGATGACTTATTTCTTTTACTTGTCTAATGTCTCCATTTAGATGTTTCATTATATGTGTAACTGAAGTAAAGAAATTGGGCATCCTTATTTTGTTTATGATTGGGGGAAATGAAGCCTTTACCATTGACTATGATATTACTTGTGGGTTTTCAAATAATTATTTTATCATGTTGAGGAAGTTTTCTTCTATATGTATGTTTGCATGTTTTTAATATGTTTAAAATTTATTTATTTTTAATAGAATTTATTGGGGTGGCATTGGTCCACAGAGCCATACAGGTTTCAAGTGCACAACTCAATAAAAATCATCTGCACACTACGCTGTGTGCCCATAACCCTATGCAAAGTCTTTTACTGTCGCAATTTCCTCCATCCTTTGCCACTTCCACCTACCCCCTCACCCTTCTTTCTCTCTGGCTATCACCACACTGTTGTCAGTGTGTGTGTGTGTGTGTGTGTATTTTTGCTTAATCCTTTCACCTTCTTTCATCCGACCCCCCAGTCCTCCTTCTCTCTGACATCTGATAGTCTGTTCCATGTACCCATGCCTCTTTCTATTTTGTTCATCAGTTGACTTTGTTAATTACATTCCACATATAAATGGGATTATATGGGATTTTTCTTTCTCTGATTGTGTTATTTCACTTAGCATAATAATGTCCAGGTCCATTCATGCTGTTGTAAAAAGTAAGATTTACTTCTTTTTATGACTGAGTAGTATTCCATTGTGTAAATGTATCACAGGTGGGTTTTTTTTTTTTTTTGTATCACAGTTTTGTTTTATCCACTCATCTACTGATGGGCAGTTGGGCTGCTTCTGGCCCTTGCCTATTGTAAATAAGGCTGCTATGAACATTGGGGTGCATAGATTCTTTTGAATTGGTGTTTCAGGTTTTTTTAGTACATTGCCCAAAGTGGAACAGTTGGGTCATAAGGCAGTATGACTTTTTGAGGTTATCTCCATACTGCTTTCCACAGTGGTTGCATCAATATCCATTCCCACCAATAGTGCACAGAGGTTCCCTTGTCTCCACATCCTTACCAGCACTTGATGTTTGTTGATTTACTGATAATAGCCACTCAAACAGGTGTGAGGTGTTAAATCGTTGTGGTTTTAATTTGCATCTCTCAAATGGCTAGTGACATTGAGCATCCTTTCATATGTCTCTGGGCCCTCTGGATGTCCTCTTTGCAGAAGTGCCTATTCAGGTCCTTTGTCCACTTCTTAATTTGGGTGTTTGTCTTCTTAGTGTTGAGTTGCTTAAGTTCTTTATATTTTTGGAAAATTAACCCATTATCAGATATATCATTGGAAAATATGTTCTACCATTCAGTACACTCCATTTTTGTTTTGTTAATGGTTTCTTTTGCTGTGCAAAACTTTTTAGTTTGATCTACTTCCATGTGTTTATTTTTTCTATCATTCCCTTTGTATGTTTCTGTAATGACAAAGTCTTGAATTTTATCAAATGTTTATTTTGCAACAATTGAGATGGCCATATTTTTTCCCATTATTCATCTATTACTGTGGTTCATTACATTGATTTATTTAGTATTTAAACTGTCATTGCATTGATAGTATTTTGTTAACTAACTATTCACTAATATTCATAAGTTTTATTGTTCTATAAGTCTTTTCTTCTGATGTTTATTTGGCTTTGTTATTAGAGTATTGTTGTCCTTATAGAAGGACTTAGGAATTCTTCCTTTCTTTTCTATTTTTTGGAAGAATTTGAGAAGAAAGAATTAATGTAAATTATTTAAATTTTGGTAAAGTTCACACGTGAAACCATTGGTCCCTGAGTTTTTCTTTGGAGATTTTCAATTACTGACTCAATCTCTTGTTAGATGTTTGTTTGCATTTACTATTTCTTCTTAAGTCAGCTGTGTACTTTTTATGTTTTTTATTGTTGTTCAAGTACACTTGTCTCCATTTATGCCCCACCTTGGCCCCCCATCCCACCCATCCCCACCTCCCACCCTCGAGCCTACCCCCTTTGGCTTTGTCCATGTGTCCTTTATATGTGTTCCTTGATGGCCCTTCCCTTATTGTTCTCCATTATCCCTCTCCCCCCTGTACTTTTTGTGTTTTAAGAAATTTGTCTGTTCATTTATGTTATTTAATATAATGGTGTACAATTTTATTGCATTTTCATAAACCTTTATTTCTTTAAGATGTACAGTAATGTTCTACAGTCATTTCTGATTTTAGTAATTTGAGTCTTATCTGTTTTTTTCTTGGTCATTATAGCTAAAGGTTTCTAAGTTTTTTTATCTTTTAAGAAACCAAGTGTTAGTTTAGTTGTTTCTGTCTACCTTTTTTCTAGAATTCATTTATTTCCATGCTAATTTTTTATGCTGATAATTTTGGTTTTAGCTTGTTCTTCTTTTTCTATTTTTTAAGGTGTAACTTCAGTTATTCACTTGAACATTTCTTCTTTCTCTATATAGAAATTACAGCTGTAAAATTTCCTCTCAGCACTGGTTTTCCTGCATTCCAGAAATTTTTATTATTTTGTTACTTCATTTTCATTCAACTAAAAGGATTTCAAATTACCCTGCCTATTTCTTCTTTAATCCATTTGTTGTTCAGAACGTTTTCTTCTGTTAAAGATTCCTAGTTTCATTCCATTGGGGTCAGAAAAGTTACTCTGTATGAATCAATTTTTTAAAAAAAAAATATTAAAACCCTTTGTGGCAGAACATTCTCGGAGAATGTTTCATATTCACTTGAAAGAAAACTGTTTCCCATTGTAGTTGGGTGGAATGTTCGTTAGGCTTGAGTGGTTTGTGATGTTAAGTCCTCTGTTTTGTTAATGATCATCTGTCTAGTTGTTTTATCCATTATTATAAATGGGTTATTAAGTCCCCAACTATTATTTTAGAATAGCTATTTCTACTTTCACTTCTGTCAATGTGTGCTTTATATAATTTGGGTTTTTGATATTTGCTGTAATACGTATTTGTAATTGTTATATATTTTTGGTAAGTTGACCCTTTAATCAATATATAATGTACTTTGCCTCTTGTGACAATTTTTTACTTCAAGTTCATTTTGTATAGTATTAGTATAGACCCTTGAGCTTCTTGTGCTTACTATTTACATGGACTATATATTCCTAACTTTCCCTTTTAACCTATTTGTGTCTTTAAATTTACAGTGAGTCTTCGGGTGCTCTAACTGGAGTGGCTTAGTTGCTTGGACATCGTCCTGCAAAGCAAAAGTTTGCTGGTTCGATTCCTGGTCAGGGCACATGCCTAGGTTGTGGGTTTGGTCCAGGAAGGGGTGCATATGAGAGGCAACCAATCTGTGTTTCTCTCTCACATCAATGATTTTCTTCTTCTCTTTCTCCCTTTCTATCCCCTCTCTAAAAATAAATAAATGAAAACTTCCAAAAACTAAAGTGAGTCCTTTGTAGATAACATATAGTTTAATCATGTTTTTCTAATTCCACTTTGCTGATCTATTCCTTTTGAGTGGATGGAACAGTCCATTTATACTTATTGTAATTACTGACAACTAAAAAGTTTGCCAGTTCCTATTTGTGTTTTTTTTATGTCTCAGGTTTTTTACCCTTAGTTCCTCAATTTCTACTTTCTGTTTTGTATCAAAAATTAGTTGAATTTTTGTGCTCATGCGTTTAATTTTTTCTCATTTCCTTTGTCTATATTTTTAGATATATTCTCTTTTTTGAAGAATATATTTTTTAATTTGTTGTTCAATTACAGTTGCTTCCTTTTCTTCCCCTCAGTTCCCCCCACCCCAGTCATCCCCATCTCCCACCCATGATCCTTCTCCTCCTTGGTTTTGTCCCTGTGTCCTTTATAGATGTTCCTGAAAACCCTTCCCCTTTCCCCCCATTATCTGCACCTCTCCTCTGGTTACTGTCTTTGTGATTACCATGAGGATTACATATGCTAAAGTTGTAACTGTCTAACTTCAATCAATAACAACTTAACTTCAATTAAATAATTGTTTTAAAACCCATCTTCTTACTTCTGCTAAGTGATGTCATAAATTACAGCTTTATTATACATTGCCAAATAACATTGATTTGTAATTAATTTTTGTGCATTTATCTTTTAAATCTTGTCATAAATAAAATGAAGTTACAAATCAAGGTTTAATAATACTTGCTTATATATTTGCTTATTTACTTACCTTTACTAGACATCTTTATGTAGCATTGAATTACTGTCTGGCATTCTTTTATTTTAATCTGAATTAGTTCCTTTAGCATTTCTCATAGAGCAAGTCTTGTCATACTAAATCCCTTAAATTTTGTTTTTCTGGGAATGTCTTAATTTTGCTCAGTTTAAAAGTTTCGTTTTTGTTTTTCAGTACTTTAAATACATCATCCCATTGCCTTCTGGCCTCTAATATTTCTGAAGAGAAATCAGCTTATAATTATATCAAGGATTCCTTGTATATGACAATTTGCTTATTTTGTGTTGCTTTCAAGATTCTCTTTGTTTTTCATTCATTAGATTTTAATAATTCA
This sequence comes from Sturnira hondurensis, assembly GCF_014824575.4. Taxonomy (NCBI): domain Eukaryota; kingdom Metazoa; phylum Chordata; class Mammalia; order Chiroptera; family Phyllostomidae; genus Sturnira; species Sturnira hondurensis. Next base: position 381,165 of record NW_028093589.1, read on the forward strand.
GTTTGTGTCTTTGGCTTTGTCCTACTTGGAGTTCATTGAGCTTTTTGGATTTGTATATGCATGTATTTCATCCAATTTAGAATGTTCAGCCAACATCAACTGAGCTAATTTCTCTGCCATTTTCTCTCTTCTCTTTTTGGGACTCATAATGAATATTATAGGCCCATCTGTTGGTATGCTACAAATCTCCTATGCTTTGTTTACTTTTCTTCAACCTTTGTTTTCTTTCTGCTCCTTAGACTTAATAGTTTAATTGATTTATTTTCCAGTTTATGGATTCTTTCTGCTGCCTGTTCAAATCAGAAAGAAACTCTGTAGGGAAATTTTTATTTCAGTTATTGTACTTTTCAGGTTGCTAATTTCTGTTTGGTTCTTTATATAATTTTAATCTCTTCATTGATATTTTTATTATATTCGAATGTCATTTTTCTGACTTGTTTGGTTCTTCATCCACTTTTTTCCCCATGGCTCTTTGAGCATATTTAAGACAGTTATTTTAAAAAAATGTTTTCAACTAAATCCAGTGGCTGGACTTCGTCAAGGAAGCGTCTTGTCTCATTCCTTTGGATGAGCCATCTTTTTCAGGTTTTTTGTGTATCTTTTGATGTTTTGTGTAAATTGGACATTTGATTATTATAATTTGGTAACTCTAGTAATAACATTCTTCCCATTTCCATTATTTGCTATTTATAGATTAATTGAATGAATGATGAATGCTCTAGTACTCTTTTTGACACCTTTTAAATGTATTTTTGAAAAAAATTATTTCTTTTTGGGTGTGCTTACTGAAGTGTCTCTTACTTAAGTCATGTTCAGCTAACATTTTCACAAAGATTTTCATATTTTCTAGGATCTGAAAACATAGCCAAAGAAAAAATACTACAAAATAAAAGAGAAAATTGCCACTTGTCTAATTTTTTTGTATGCTGGCTCTGCACTGGTGCAGTTCTCCACTGACTATTGAATCTTCCACTGAGCTCAGGGATTAGCATGAGGTGAAAGCTTAAGGCATTCTCAGGAATTTTCTCATTGTTCCTTCTGCCTAGATATGTGTTTGGCTTTCTAAATTCTTCAATAAAGTTTGTATTCTCTGCCATTTGTGGCCACTGAAGTCTGTGTTTTATTGGCTTAGTTGTCAGTGTTTTGGCAGTTTCCTTAAATAGGTGGAGCCAAAAAGAAATAAAAAAACCCATAAATATAAAAGAAAAAGGAAAATACATTCTTTCAGTCCTTGCAGATTGGGTATGTGTTTGGGGGGCACTCCTTTAGCGTTTACTTTGTCATTTTAAAATTTTGAGTTAGCCTTCACATCCTTCATGCCTAGAGCATAAAGTTATCCAGAGGTAGAAGATGACAAATCCTCAGGTATTTCCTGAATATGCATGCAGCCCCGGGCATGTGCATGACTTTGTGATTCCCCAGTATACAGAGAAACTTTTAAAAGCCCTTAATTCTCCACATATGCCCTTTCCCAACCTCTTTCTTCCCAGGTCCTTGATTGTTCTTGTGCTTCTTGTGACTGACCCTAAGTTTTACTCTGTGTGGCCAATATTTTTGCCTTTAAAAACTTTCAGCAAATGCCACTTTGGAAGAATGCATAGAATGAGATAAAACGAAGCAAGCTCTACCACTGTTCTTTCCAACAGACAGGCCAAGACAGGCCAAGACAGCAACCACAATTCTCTAAGAATAATGTTTGATTGCATTCTTTAGCACTAGCAACTTGCTCCAGGAGTGTAGGTTGCTAACTCAATAGGCACCTCCCATCTGAGGTTGAAGTATGGCTGGAAGGCAACGTAAAATACCATAGTGCTCACTTATGACAATGTAGCCACTACTGTCTTTATTAAGCTTTCTCCTCATGGTTGTAAATTTTTTGGCTCTATCTAAGAACTCTGAAAAAGTTGATTTTGACAGGGTTTTTTTTTTCAGTTTTTTTGTTTTGCTACTCTGTTATTTTGGAAAACATCACCTCCCCGAAATTCACTGCCTTTTATAACAGATTTAATTATTGAGAAGTTCTTCCTCAGGTTAAGCTTAAGTCATTTCAGATTCCCATAGTGTATCCCAGTTATGATATTTAGGTAATATAAAATAAATCTTATTTCTTTTCCTTTGGCTGTCAGTCCTTCTGTTATATGAAATTTGGAATTCTGTCCATGCAAAAATATCTTTGTAGGCTTGGCCAATTCCACTCCCTTTTACTGTAGCTCCTAATGCTGTGGTTTCAAATGTATTTCTGTCCTGTTTGATTTCTTATTTTACTTAGGTCTGACACCTGAAAGAAAAAAATAGAATATACCAGCTATGTTTGACAAACAGAAGGGGACCTTCCACAACTTTTGTGGGGTAACTTAAGATCACATTCACTTTTTTGGCAGCAACATTACACTGTTGGTTTGCATTAAACTGGATAAACTAAACCCCTATGTGTGCTTCACAAATGTTAAATTTGGTCCCACTCCTATTGCCAATCAACTCAAACATCACTTAACTGATTTCATCTGAATTTCCTTATATTAAAAATAGGGAGACTTCTGGTCAAGATGGAGTCATAGGTAAACATGCCTCCTTGCATGACTACAGCAAAAACTACAACTACACTACAAAACAAATATCACCCAATCCATCCGACACTTGAGCAGTATGGGAGTCCCAAAACCAAAGATTTGAAGAGGCCACATATATCCAGTTGGGAAGGAGGGGCAGAGACATGGAGCTGTGCAGAGAGGCATGGTGCGATGGTGGAATGGGCAGTCCCACATTCATGTGTGGTGGATAAAAATAAGGAGAGAGACCCAGGAGCAAGAGATCCCAGCCCCAGACCATACCACACAGCCCAGGGTTCCAGCACCAGTAGATAAGTCCCCATAACTTTTGGCTCAAAAAACCAGTGGGGGGTTGAGCAGCAGAAGAAAATACAGGATTCTCAGGAGACTCCTCTTAAAGGGTGTACAAAGGTCTTAGGACTTACAGAGACCCATTCCCTCTGGGATTTAGCACCAGAGCAACAGCTGGAAGGGCACCAGTGGCACACAGTCAGAAAATGAAGTGACTGCAACAGGGTGAGTGCTGGGACACAGCTTCCTCCCAGACAAATCTCCAGATACCAGACAACAGCATTATCTCTTCTATGAGCCCCCCCCCCCACAGAGCCATAAAGGAGTGAAATGGATTGCCCTACCCTGGCAATTACCTAAGGCTCTGCCCCATACAATTTACAGGTGCACTTTTCTGCAATAGACCATACCACTAACACCAGGGAGTCAAAGCAGCTCTACCTAATACACAGAAACAAACAGAGGGAGGCTACCAAATAGAGGAGACAAAAAATATGGCCCAAATGAAAGAACAGAACAAAACTTCAGAAAAAGAATGAAATGAAATGAAGATAACCAACCTATCAGATACAAAGTTCAAAACTGTGGCTATTGGGACGCTCAAAGAATGAACTGAGTTCTGTAACAGCATAAAAAAGACCCAGGCAGAAATGAAGGTTGCATTAAGTGAAATAAGTAAAAATCTATAGAACCAGCAGTGGAAGGGATGAAGCCAAAAATCAAATCAACCATTTAGAACATAAGGAAAAGCATTCAGTCAGAACAGCAAGAAGAAAAAAGAATTTAAGAAAAAAAAAACAAGCATAGACAAAGGAGCCTGTATTGTAGGCTTTCAAGGCTGGGAGGTTCACTTGGGATTCAGGTAGATGGAAGAAAATTCAGAGAGGCATAGGAATGCCTGACATGCCTTTATTCAAAGGTGGGGCAAGCCATGCATGCTGCAAGCCACGTGTCACACCAGCAGGGAGTCCCAACTCCCTTATATACTACATGCACACAAAGCCAGCAGGATGCTAAGATATTATATAATAAAGTGTGATTCTGTGCATGCAGGCCCTTAAAGGTTATGGGAATACTGTTTCTCTTAGTTGCCCAGACATCTGGGTGAGGGAGCCTGACTGACATCATTTACCCTACAATCCACCCCATCAGGGTTCCTCACTGTACAATCTACCTGAGGTTGTCTTCTGCAAGGGTTCCTTGGGGAGGAAGGCAGAGCCCTGCACCTAGCTGCTGCAGTAGCAGTACAAGTTGTAGCAGCAAGCAACAAATAAGGCCACCCCTAGGTACAACAGCCAGTGCAATTCCAGGGCATGTAAGACCACCTATGTGAGCCACACACCCAGAGGGCCCCTGTGGGAACACCAGCCCCCACACCATTCCACACCTCCCAGCAATGCGTAAGAGCATGCTTCTGACACAGACCTGTTGGAGTCCAACCCACTTGGGCTTGTCCTTTGAGGTTCTTACCACAGAGCGGGACTGGCCCAGCCAACCCCACAATCCCAGCCATGAGCCAACCCTGAGCCATCCCACATGGAGCAGCCGACCAATGGCTAGGGCCAGTCACAGCACTGCTTTGCCCCAGTGTAAATGCTGGTCCAGGTTGCATTCCACAGGGATGTGTGCTATTCCACTGGTGCTGTAACCAAGTCCAATTTGAGAGACAGAAGCAGGAAAGATGTGCCATGGGAGGCTGGTAGATGTGCTCAATGGGAGTTCAGGGAAGACCCAACACACTGGTTGGTTCGACACTGGAGCATAGGTGTCGAACCAATGTACCGAGTCCACTAAGGTGTTACTCTGCACTCTAGGGACAAAAAGATCAGTTACAGGTACAAACAATGGTAAATCACGACCCTCAGACAATATACAAGCAAATTCTGGTCAGCCGATAAGAGTGGCTGGCAAAAGGACCTTCCTGGGCACAAATACCATACCCTGTGTACCTCAGCTGGGAGTTCAGCATCTACTTGTGACAACAGGGAAGAACTCATAATGAGCCATAGGGAAATCACAAAGGTGCCACAAAAAAGCTTTCTGTGGTCTGTGGGCCCTGGATATGTCACCTTTAAGATTGGAGGCCATGTGTCAGTCACCCAGGGCACTATTTATAAATTTCTCTCCACTCCTTGTCCCCAAAGGGCAACAAGAATCACCCAACACATGTGGGGGACTTTTATTTCCCCAGGCCACGTCCAAGTGGCTGTTAGCTCTTGCTCCAGGCCCACAGGTGCAGGTAAGAGGATATTTCCCTGTTTTTCCATGCCTGGTTACAGCAAAGCATCCTTAGTCTGTACCTGCTGCTGAATTGGTGCAACAGTCCAGTGGAGGAAGGCTTCAACGGAGCTGGGCCCCTCCAGCTAGGCCTCGCCTCCAACTACTTTCATTTAGAGTCCAGAGAACAGTTCATAAGCATTTCATCCAGTCCCTCAGAGCAGGGGTGGCAGCCATGGGTCACAGGCCCTGCTTTTAGAGACCATTTTACTGTTCAATCATTCTGGCAGCTTGAGGGTGATAATTCACATGGAACTTCCAGTCAATCTGCAGGTCTTAGGCCCAGTGTTGCACCAAGACCCCTGTAAAATGCATCCCCTGATCACTTTCAATGATCAAGGGCCACCCATAGGCAGCGCATAAATGTTCCAGTGCAGTGATTACTGCTTTCTGATCTGGGTGTTGTGTGGGGTAAGCAGCTAAAAGTCCAGTAGCCATGTCTACACATGTGATTGCATACTTGTATCCCTCTGAACTAGGTAGGGATCTGACCACACCAACTGCCATTGGGTTGGAGATACCTGTCCCTACACCAACTGCCCCATAGCTCCCACAGGCCTCTGGGGATGCTCTCATGAGCAGACAACACAGGTATCACAAGGTTCCTATACCTTTGCTAAGGTGATGGGTACCCCAAAACTTTTATAATAGACCACATGGTTTTCTGTCCAGCATATAAGAGGTGGTAGTGTAGCCTTGGGCTACTTCTCTTCCTGATGGGCTGGCAGGCACCATTTCCAGCCACCATACCTTGGCTAGAGTATCAGCCTCATCATTCCTAAGGGAAGCAAGGAATGCCCAGTCACTTGATATACAATGATTTACTTCTGGTGGCCTAATTCCCATAGGTCTTGCCATGAGGTCTGCCCCCACAATGGCCTATGTATAATTATTTGTTTATTTTCATGCCATGTAGAGATCCACAGTGTTAGCCCCTGGTAGACTGCCCAACTATCTGTGCAAATAGTCAGGGGTGGGGCTTCATCGGCAGTCATGAGCCACACAGCTTGCAGTTCTGCCCACTGACTACTCTGATGTACTTTGGCATTAAACCAGACTGTGTCTTTTTAACTACTGTCACTCTTTGTGGGGATAGCAACAGAATGGGAGAAGCTCAGGTAGATTGTTGGTCTACCTATCTGACACCATTCCCACAAAGAGCCTCAATGGGCACCTGCAAGGGGCCTCAGTAGGCACCTGCAAGGGACCCAGGATACACTCAGGAATGGGGAACACCTAAACAGCATATTCATGGGGGGTGGCAAATGCCCAATACTTAGGGCAAGCTGCACAGCCTTGACCTTTTCCAGTCCCCACCCATCCACTATAGATGGGTTCTTTGGCCCTTCCCCTATTCAAATTTCCAAAGGATATTTCTTCCCCCTTCTAGGGAGGTTGGCACAGCCACATAGTCCTCCAGACTCACAGGATGGGCCTCTCAGGGTACACCCCCAAGATTTTTGCTTATTACCTTTTACTTCTGGGGCTGCAGGATATGTTATTCAGCTCACAACCACACGGGGTTGCTCTTTAACTGTAAGACAGAGGGAGCTCAAGACACTGTCCCTCCCAACTGCTGATGCATTTCCTCGGGCTGCCCCACCAATGCCACAGTCTCTGTGGCTCTGGCAGCTCCCGTTTGGTCTGGCCCCGCCCCACCCCACCCCACCAACTGTTCCAATCAGTGGACTCAGAGCAGAGCTTTCTGGGTGCCACTGCTGCCACCACCAGAGAGCTCAACCCGGGCTGCAGTCCTCTGGCTCATTCACTCTCTGCAACTGTGTTCCATGTCTGTGTGGGGCAGGGGAGGGGCAATTCCTTTCTTCTTCCTCCAAATTGTTCACTACAATTGGGGAGGGGGATTGCCGTGCCTCTGCTGTTCAGAGGTCTGCCACCAGGGTGCAGATCCCAGCCTTCAAGGCTTTCCTGCCTTGGTGTTTGCATAACTTCACTGCATAGGGAAATGCAGTCAGTCTACTCTTCCTCAGCCTCCAAGGCTTCCCTTCTTTCTTAGAGTTCACTTAACAACCACACCTAAAACAAAAGCAAACTAAGCAGACAGCTAAAACAAGAACAGAAGCACAGAAATGGAGATCACATGGAGGGTTAGCAACAGGGGAGTGGGAGGAGGAGAGGTGGGAAGAAGGTACAGAGAATAAGTAGCATAGACGGTGGGGAGAAAATAGGCAGGGGAGGGCAAGAGCAGTGTGGGAAATGACATATGGACATGAACTAAAGGGGGGGGAATGTGGGAGGAGGGGTTGTGCAGGGTGGAGGGGAATGAAGGGGGTGAAATGGGACAACTTTAATGGCATAATCAATAAAATATATTTTATTTTATTTTTTTCTGCCTCTAGAGAAATTGAAAACCAAAGGAATTAGCTGACATTTATCATACTCTAATGAATTAAACTTCCAACCACACTATGAAAGTAAGTATAGTTTATCATTCTCATCCACATTTTATACATTAGAAAGACATGCCACAAAAGGCTAAGAAATTTATCTATGTAAGTCACACAACAGGTAAATCTCAGAGTCCAGGTTCAAATCCAGGGAGCCTGATTCTGGAGCTCAAGAGAGTAACCACTCTTCTAGGGCTTCTCCAGCTGGGCTCCATTTTCATTTCTGTCATTGATGCTAGTTTGTATAATTCTCCATTGAGTTTGGAGCCCAATAGCTATTGCACATTTATCAGGTGAGGCTTGCTATCTCCAAAATGCCCGTAATTATTGGGTAAACATCCATTGAGTTAAGCAGGAAGAACAATCTCAGGAGGTCAATGAACAGACAACAGTAAAGGAGAGAAACAGGGGATTGGGTAACAGAGAAAACATTTAAAAATACTATGATATCAGAAGGATAATAGGAAACAAAAGTAGACTAAGACCTTGGAAAAGCGGTCAGGGTTTCTAAAACTGTATCAAGTTAAGAATCATAGTACCAGCAAGTCTCTATTATATCTTTGTACAGGATTTGCACAAAAGATTGAAAGTGGAATAATATTTGTGAATTTGGAGGACTGTTTAAGTGTAGACTAGAAGCTAGAAATTCAAGAAGTTCGAATGATGCTTAGCATTCCACCTCATACAGAGTAAAGGGCAAGGGAGACATGAACACGAATTGCAGAGAAAGGAAATATTTTATTGTACTTTTTACTATGGTAAAATGCACACGACATAAAACTTATCATTCTGTCTTAAAGTGTACAATTCAGTGATACTAAGTACAGTTACAGTCTTGTGCAATTGGCACCACTATTTAGTTGCAGACTCTTTTCATAACCCCAAATGGAAACAGTGTAATCATTAAGCTATCAGTCCTCATTCCCCTGTGCACCCAGCCCCTGGAAACCAGATGTCTCTAAGAATTTGCTTATTCTGGATATTTCTTTTAAATAGAATCATATAATAATGGACCTTTGTGTCTCCTTTCTTTCATTCAGTATAATGTATCCATAGCTATTCATGTTGTAGCATGTATCGCTACTTCATTTTTTTAGCTGAATGATATTTCATTTTATAGATATACTACATTTTGTTTATTCATCCATTGGTGGACATTTAGGTTGTATCTATCATTTGGCTGTTGTGAATAATGCTGCTTTGTATACTTATGTAAAAGTAGTTTTTTAAGATTTTAAATTTATTTATTTTTAGAGAGAGGGGAAGGGAGGGACAAAGAGAGGGAGATAAACATCAATGTGTGGTTGTCTCCCCCAACCGGGGACCTGGCCTGCAACCCAGGCATGTGCCCTGACTGGGAATCAAACTGGCAACCCTTTGGTTCACAGGCCAATGCTTAATCCACTGAGCCACACCAGTCAGCGGCCTTGTACAAGTATTTACTTGAACATTTGTTTCCAATTTTTTTGGAGGGGGGTACATACTTTGTAGTAGCATTGCTGGGTTATATGAAAATTCTATGTTTAACTTGTTAAGGAACCACCAAAATGTTTTCTTCTTTTATGTTTCCACCAATAGTATATGAATTGTTCTAATTTCTCCACATCTTGCTAACACTTGTTATTTTTTAAAACTACAGCCATTCAACTGGATGTGAAATGGTATCTCATTGTGTTTTGATTTACATTTCTCTAGTGACAAATGACATTTATCATTTTTTCATGTGATTGTTGGTCATTTGTATATTCTCCTTGTAAGAGTGTCTGTTCATATCCTTTGCCCATTTTTCTGTTGTGCTTTTTGTAGTTTAGTTGTTGAATTGTAAGAATTTAAAATATATTGTAGATATTGGACATTTTCACACATTTTATTTGAAGATGTTTACTCCCATTTGGGGGGTTGTCTTTTCATTCTCTTGAAGTATCTTTTGGTGTACAAAATATTTTAATTCTGATGATGTCCAATTTTTTGTTACTTTTGATTATATTTTTATTTTATGTATCACATTATATTTATTTATTAATCTTTTTATTTTTTAATTATAGTTGACATAAATATTGTATTGGTTTTAGGTGTACAACCCAGAGGTTACACATTATATAACTTACTAAGTGATCATCCTGATAAATCTAGTACCCATCTGACATGATACGTAGTTATTAAAATATTATTGACTATGTTCCTTGTGCTGTACTTTACATCCCCATGACTATTCTATAACAATCTATTTGTACTTCTTAATCCCTTCAGCTTTCTCACTCATCCCCACAAACCCCCTCCTATCTGGCAATCATCTAAATGTTCTCTGTATTTTAGTGTGTTTCTGTTCTGATGCTTCACTTATTTTGTTTTTTTAATTCAATTGTTGATAGATATCTATTTATTGCCATTTTATTATTCATGGTTTTTTTTAAAAATTTTTTTCCCCTTCTTCTTAAGGACAATCCTTTAACATTTCATGTAATACTGGTTTGGTGGTGATGAACTCATTTAGTTTTTATTTTCTGGGAAACTCTTTACATGTCCTTCAATTCTGAATGATAGCTTTGTTGGGCAAAGTAATCTTATAGAGATGACTTTCATTTAGATCCTTGATTTTCATCATTTTGATATTTCTTGCCAATCCTTTCTGGCCTGTAAAGATTCTTTGAACAATAACTGAGGGTGGGGGGTGGAGAGGGGAGGGAGGCGGGGAGCATGGGGTGGGGGGCGGGCAGGGTTGGGAATATAAGACAGAAACCTGTACTTGAACAAGAATTCAATAAAAATTATATTAAAAAAAAGATTCTTTGAGAAATTAGCTGACAGTCTTATGGGAGCTCCCTTGTAGGTAACTAACTGCTTTTTTTTTTTGCTGCTTTAAAGATTCTCTTTTTATCTTTAGCCTTTGGCATTTTAATTATGATGTGTTTTGTTGTGGGCCGCTTTGGGTTCATCTTGTTTGGGACTGTATATGCTTCCTGGACTTGTGTGTCTATTTTCTTCATCAGGTTGGGGAAGGTTTCTGTCATTATTTTTTCAAATAGGTTTTGAAAATCTTTCTCTCTTCTTAATTTGGCTTGTCCCCTCCATGATGTGAATGTTGGTATGCTTGAAGTTGTCCCAGAAGCTCCTTACACTGTCTTCATTTGGGGGGATTTTTTTTTTTGCTGTTCCAATTGGGTGTTTTTTTCTTGTATTCCAAATCACTGACTTCATTCTCAGCTTTATCTGCTGTACTGTCAATTCCTTATTAATTATTCTTCACTTCAATTAGTGTGTCCTTCATTTCTCACTGCTTCTTTTTTACGAATTCCATGTTTTTTTCCATGCTGTTGAAGTTCTCACTAACTTTCTTGAAGTCTCATTAACTTTCTTGAAGTTTTCATTAAGTTCTCTGAGTATCCTTATAACCATTACTGTAAACTCTCTATATAGTAGTTTGCTTACATCAATTTTATTTCGTTTTTTTTTTTCTGGAGAGTTCTCTTGTTCTTTCATTTGGAACCTGTTTCTTTGATTCCACATTTTGGCCACTTCCCTATGTTTGTTTCTATATATTAAGTAGTGTTGCTATAGCTCCTAGTTTGTTTGGGTGGCCTTGTGTAGTAGCTGTCCTGTTAGGCTCAGTGGCACAGTCTCCCCAGTCATCTCGGCTGGGTGCTACAGGTGTGCATGAGTGTGGGCTGTATATGCTCTCCTGTTGTAGTTGAACCTTGTTGCTGTTAGGATCACTGGGAGGCACTGACCCTAGGATGGTTGTCTGCAAGGAGTAGCTGCCAGTACAGTGGTGGAGCTGCTGTGTAGGAGTCAACTCTATGAAGCAGGACTTGCTTCAGTGGAGCTTTGGTAATTTCTAGTCATATTTTTAAAAATTACCAAAACCGAGACTGTGAAAATTTACCCCTATGTATTTATGTAAGAATTTTATAGTTTTAGTTTTTATACTTAAGCCTTTCATCCATTTTGGGTTTATTTTTGTTCATAGAGTAAGAGTCCAACTTCATACCTTTACATGTTGATATCCTGCCATCCTAGTAACATTATTGACCTGAGAAATTTCTGAACTTTCATTCCATTTTATTCATTTATATGTCTGTCCTTATGCCAGCACCACACAGTTTTAATTTAGCTTTGTAGTAAATATTGACATTAGAGAATGTGAATTTCCAACTTTATTATTTTTCTAGTTTGTTTTGGCTCTTCAAGTTTCTTTCTAATTACATAACAAATTAAAAATTGGCTTTCCATTTCTACACAAAAGATACTTGAGCTTAAGTATTTTATTAGTTTTATCCTATTTTACATGAATATTTTACTTATTTTTATTTTTAGATTGTTTATTGATAATTCATAGAAATACAACTAATTATTATGTGTTCAGCTCATATTCTAAAACTTGGCTCAATCGGTTTACTAGCACTTTTGCAGATTCTTTAGAATTTTTTATACATAGAATTATGGCATCTGCAAACAAATAATTTTACTGCTCTCTTATCATTTTGGATATCTTTTACCAGTTTTTCTCACCTAATTGCTGTGGCTGGACCCTTAGTACAATGTTAAATAGGCATAGTGAAGACAGACATTCTTGTGCTTTTCCTGATTTTAGAGTATAAGCTTTTATTTTTTCACTATTGAGTATGATGTTATGTATGGGTTTTTCTTTTCTTTAAAAAAAAGATTTTATTTATTTTATTTTTAGACAGAAGAGACGGAGAGAAACATCAAGGTGTGGTTGCCTCTCACAAGCCCCCTACTGGGTTCTTGGTCCACAACTCAGGCATGTGCTCTGACTGGGAATAGAACCAGTGACCCTTCGCTTTGCAGGTCAGCACTCAATACACTGAGCCACATTAGGCAGGGCAGGTTTTTCATATACACCCTTAATCACACTGAGGAAATTTCCTTCACTCCTAGTTTATTGCGTGTTCTTATTATGAAATGGTGTTAATTTTATCATTTTGCATCAATTTAGACAATCATGTGTCCTTTCTCTTCATTCTATTATGGAGTATTTCATTAGTTTGTTTTGTACTTTGAGCCACTTTTGAATTCTTGGAATAAGTTGCATTTAGTCATGAGATATAATTCTTTTACCTGTGGGAGCAGGAGGTGGGATGAGCAGAGGAGGGCAATGGGGGAAAAATTGGGACAAGTGTAATAGGATAACAAGTAAAATGATTAAAAATAAAATAAAACAAAATTCCTACAAAATATAATAATGCTTTTGCATTGGATTTGCTAGTAATGTGTTCATAATTTTTAAAGCTTGTTATCATATTTTTATTGTTGACACTACTTCGGGTGTCCTGATTCCTCCTTCACCCTTTGCCCATCTACACCTAGCCCCCTGCCCCCATCTTCTGGCCATCATTACACTGTTGTCTGTGTCTATGGGTTATGCATATATGTTTTTGGCTAATCCCTTCACTTTCACTCATCAGGCACCCCACTTCCCATTGTCTGTGACAGCTGTGTGTCTGTTCAATAACCATGCCTCTGTTTCTAGTTTGTTTGTCTGTTTATTTTTCACTAAATTTCACATATAAATGAGATCATATGGTATTTTTCTTTCTCTGACTGGCTTATCTCACCTAGTATAATGTTCAAATCCATCTGTGCTATTGCAAAAGGTAAGATTTCCTTCTTTTTTATGGCCATGTAGTATCTCATCATGTAAATGTATCACAGGTTTTTTATCTGGTCATCTACTGATGAGCACTTGTCTGTTTCCAGGCTCTGGATTCTGTAAATAATGCTTCTCTGAACATAGTAGTGCATATATTCTTTTGAATTGGTGTTTTGGGATTCTTATTTTTGATCATATTTTTTCATTACCATTTATCTTCCTTATACCTCCCCACCCTCCACAATCATCACATTGTTGTCCATGTCCATGTGTCTTTTTTCCTTTTTTACTTGATCCTTCCACATCCTAACCACCCTCCCAGAGCTGTCAGCCTACTCTCTATGTATGAATCTGTCTCTATTTTGTTCATTATTTCAGTTTGTTCATTAGATTCCACATATGAGTGAAGTCACATAGAATTTGTCTTTCTCTGGCTTATTTCACTTAGCATAATGTTCTCCAGGTCTATCCATGCTGTTACAAAGGGTATAATTTTCTCCTTTTTATGGCCATATAGTATTCCATTGTGTAAATATCCCATGGTATATTCTCAGAAGTGGGATTACTGGGTCAAATGCTAGTTCAATTTTTTCATTTTTGAGGAAACTCCATACTGTTTTCCACAGAGGATGCACCAATCTGCGTTACCACCAACAGTTCCCTAGGGTTTCCTTTTCTCCTCATCCCTGCCAGGAGTTTTTTATTGATTTATTGATGGAAGCCATTCTCACAGATGTGAGGTAATTTCTCATTGTGGTTTTAATTTGCATCTTTCTGATGATTAGTGATATTGAACATTTTTCATACGTCTATTGGCCACCTGTATGTCCTCTTCAGAGAAGTGTCTATTCAAATCTTTTGCCCATTTTTAAATTGGATTGTTTGTCTTCCTGGTGTCAGGATGTATAATTCTTTGTATATTTTGGAAATTAACCCCTTATCAGATGTATCATTGGTGAATGCATTCTTTCATACAGTGGGTTCCCTTTTCATTTTGTTGGTGGTTTCTTTTGCTGTGCAGAAACTTTTTAGTTTGTAGTCTCATTTGTTTATTATACCAAATTTTTGCATCTGCATTCATTACAGGTATTAATGTAGTTTTTTTTTATGTTTTTGCCTGGCTTTGGCATGAGAGTAATGCTGGCCTGAAATTATTCAAGAAGATTTGGTATTAATTCTTCTTTAACTGTGTGGCTGTTCTTCACACAGTGTGACATTTTGAGACCCAATTTAATTCTACAGTGAAGCCATTCAATCTTGAATTTTTTTTGTTGTTGAGAGGTTTTCAATTATTAATCCCATAATCTCTTTACTTGTTATAGCTCCATTTATATTTTTGTTTCTCTTGAGTCAGTTTTGGTAGTGCATATATCCTTGGAATGTGTTCATTTTATCTAAGTTACCTAATGTGTTGGTATATAATTATTCACAGCATTCTCTTATAATTATTTGTATTTTTCTAAAGTTGTTAATAATGTCCCCAGTTTCATTTTTTTATTTAAGTTTTAGTTTTTCCCTTTTTTTCTCAGTCAGCCCAGCTAAAGTTTATTAGCTTTGTGGTTTTTGAAACAAAAAACTTATCTTTTTGTTGATTTTCTTTAGTGACTTTTCCTTATTTTCTTTGGCTCAGTTCTAATCTTTATTATTTACTTCCTTCTAATAACTATATGCTTTGTTTTTTTTAGGTCCTTAAGATATAAAGTTAGATTACTGGTTTGGAATCTTTCTTAATGTAAAAATTATATATACATATATATCCCTCCAGGTACTGTTTTGGCTATATCACATAAGTTTTGAAACATTGTGTTTTTCTTTTCATTTATCTCAAATTACTTTCTAATTTCTCTTGTGATTACTTACATGATCCATTGATCATTTAAGAATATGTTAATTTCTACATATTCATGAGTTTTGTTGTATTTTAAATTCTATGTCACATTTAGAATATAGCTCCTGAAGCCAGATAGACTGGCTTTGATTTTATGCTCCACCATTTACTGGCTATGTGATCTTGGAAAGTTATATCTTTTTGTATTTAAACTTATTTGTGTGAATTAGGCAATAATATTACTGTTTTCAAAGCATTATTTTGAGGATTTAGTAAGACAGTCCATATGGTATTTAGCAACAGGTGAATAATAAGTGTTAAATATATGATCACTATTATTACCATTACATAAACCTGGAGTACTAAAAGCTAATTGATAAATCCTAGGGGCAAATATAGACATGATTTGGAACATAATTATTTTGGGAACTATTGAACAGGTACTTTTTTTTACCTAAAAAATGGTATGATGATATATCTCTTCTCACCACATTACATTCAGGAAAATTAGTTATGAGATATTGTGCTTACATACCATTGGATAAGTTTTGCTAGCCATTTCCATGGAGTGCATTCAATTTTATATGCCAGGTGAGACAGAGGGTGGAAGATATAAGAATCTGTGCTCAAAAATTAAGGGAGACTGAAGTTATAGCTGAGAAATAAATAGGAAACTTGCAGATTCTATACGGTTGCATAATGAATTTATCATTTTGTAGTATACACTTCTGTATGCAAATGTAGGCTACACAAAGTTCTAATTGCTACTAGGAGAAGGTTAAGTTGGAGGACACAGGTGATGTATTTGAGTAGATCAAACACAAAATCCTCAACATGCTCAAAGGCAGTAGTAGTTGCATTATTGGATCAAGGCTCAGTACCCCATAAAAGGTTGCAAGACATTCAAGCCCCTCTGATCAGGACAGTACTTTAAGGACCAGTATCACAGTATCAGCAGCAGCTTGGCTTTGTGTATTTCAGGATTACAAATAAGAGGGCACCATTTTTGCAAAAGTATAATTGGATATTGTAGATTGTTTTACTGTAGACATTTATGGAGACTCACTATAGCAACTGCACGTTATGGCATTAAAAGCATTGCATTTTCTACAGTTTAAAGGCAGAGCAACCATCCATTTCTATTTTCTTTCCAAGGATAGAGTCCTCGAAGGGGCTCATAGAGTTGACAGGCTCAAGAGGTCATAATCTGAGAACCTACGACCACTCAGTTTATCACTATACTTCTCAGGAATAAGGCTGGCTACTTTCTTTTGTATAGGTGAGATTCCTGCCTGTAAAGAGGATTTGTGAAGTGTCTTGGGGTGATGGGGACAACACTGTAAGAAGACCTAGACCAAGTTGGATATTAGAGGGAGGCTGCCATGGTATAGAGCTTTTCCTTCTTCTGGTGACATTTTGAGACCCTATTTAGTTGCTCATGGCTTTAAGCAAATTGAAAAATCAACAGTGAGCTCCTGGCATCAGCCAAGTCCTGATCTATTCAGGTTACATCAGTTGTGGGGCATGTCCGTGCTAAGGCAGACCCTCCCACTTGGGAGGCTGTCCTACCTTGAGGGTAGGAATAGCTCTGAGTTGTGTTGGCCCAGACTGTTATTTTTTTTAAATATCTTTAGTCAGAATTCACAATGCCCTACTTTAATTCATTGTAAACTTTGCACATCTATGTTATCTGTCCAACTCCTGAAGTCATCTTAGTTTAAGAAATCTCTTTTAGACTCTATGAAATAAGTAAAAATGATGTTTAAAGATTCACTCTTTGATATACTTGCTATGTAGTGGATGTAGAATTAAGGAGGATAAACTGGAGTAGGAACCCACCTCTGTCTCCTGTACACTGGCACACACAGAGAGGCAAACCATTATCAGTTACAGTCATGAGTGTTTGCTATTCTGGGTATTTGCTCCAAAAGAAATCTACAGTTTTAACAAGCATCTCTGAATAAATTTAGCTACTTCATTCTGGGTACATGAAGTAGCCAGAATGGGAAAAGGACTTGTATTGGGAAAAGGACTTGTATTGACAGCTATTGGAGCTATTACAGCATTAAAACTGATACCACCAAAGAAGATTCTACAGTCCCTTTAATAATGTGGTCTTGTGATTGCTTCTTGGCCTTCTGGCTAAGATCAAGTGTGATAATGTGGTCTTGTATCCTTTGAATATTGTAGGAATGAGTAAGCTGCAGATGCTTATTGCTCTGCTATATTCTACGAACTGAGGCTAAGTTAAATTATCTGGCTCTATCCCCCTGTGGGACTCATATTATTGATAAATAATTACTTGATAAATAACAATTACTTACTTAATAAGGATTTTTGGATCATAACTAATTGGAATGGACATAGTGAGAATTAAAAATAATCATCAAGATGGCCCCCACTTGGTAGAAACTTTCAATCTCTAATAAAAAATATACATAAAAATATCCAGCACATCGCAAGTCAAAATTTACTTAATGGTGTGGCAAATGGTTGGCCTTTGTTCTCAAACTGTGGAGTACATAAGGCCCTCAGTTGTGCTAGGAGAAAGTATACTGTACTGCAGTGTTTCTCAGACTGACCTGATCATAAGAATCACTAGAAATGTTTGTTAAAAATAGGACTTCATATGTTCCATCTAAACCTACTAAATCACAATATCTAGGTAAGAATAGGAAGCTTTATTTTTAGTAACTACTTTATGTGATTGTCATGATGGGGTTGGTTTGGGAAATGGGTATAGTGGAAAGAGCAAAGGTTTTAGATAAGTTGTTTTCAACCTCAGCTGAACATTGGAGCTATCTATGTAGGGCATTTAAAATGACTGGTTCCTAGAATCCAGAATTCATACCTTCCACACATATTCTGATTTACTTGGTCTGGGCACTGTATTGGTCTGAGGATCTGTATTTTTAAAATGTCCTCTTAGCTGATTTTAATATATAATCACATTGACAACCATTTACTTAGAGACAGAAATATCTGGGTTTGAATTATAGATCATTTATTAGTTGTGTAGCATCAGCCAAATTATAATACTTTTCTGACCCTCAGTTTTTGCATCTGTAAAATGTGGTTAACAAGACCTACCTATGAAATGCATTAAAAGATTAAATGAGACATAAAATGCAAAGTGTATAGAAGAGTGTATAAGAAGTGCTTCATAAAGATTGCTTATTATTCCATATTTTGGCCATGCCAAAAAGAATATTTCTGTGCATATTCAAAATAGATAACAAATCTGTGATGGCAGAAAGATTAGGACCCCTGACCCAGCAGAAATAAGGTTTAATCAAGTGAACCCAAATGGTAACCAATTCCAGTTTGCCCTTCAGTGGTGACCCCTGCTTGGTATCTTCTTGCCTATCTGCCAAGAGCAACAGCAGGGAGGCCATCCTGAAGAACATTTTATTCCATTGTGACAGGGAAGTGTTTTGATTTTCCACCTCGTTAACTTCCTGCAGAGACCTGCAAATGTCTCCTCTGAACTGTTCTCCAGCTTCATCTGCTATTAATCCTGGCTGCTGCACCTGGAGGGTGGTACCTTCTTGTAGGACCTCTTTAGAAGTATAGGACAGTTGGCAGGATTAATTACAGACAAAGCTGTGGAAACTTCCAGAGGTTAAAGGTGCAAAAACCAGAAATGACAAGTGATCTCTGAAGCTTACTTATTGCTTTGCACAGCTAATAATTAATTTTAAACTGAATTAGTTAACATATCAGTAGAGAGATAAAATTATAACAGAAACTATTTTTACTCTTAAATTTCCAACTTATTAATTGTGCTGATGGGACAGAATGTAATAATGTTAATAATGCTGTATAACTGACTACTTGCTCTGTTCCTCTATCCCCTTACTCTCAACTTTTGCAAATAAATCCCTCAGGAAACAGATCTCAACTGTTCTGCAAACCTCTCCTCTGTTGGGGAAAAATACAATTGAGACCTATAGGAACATGCCAATTCAAAAATTATACAATTAGCTAATTTTATTATTGAGTAAAAAAAATACCCTAGATACATGCAGGTGGCAGCAAGTGACTACAGAATTTTAGTAGATCTTCAGTTCTTTATATACAATTAAAATTTCAGTTGTTACATATCATTCCTTCTTGTAGTAAACAGTCAGAAGCAGGTATTTGACTTACATCAGAAGTTATACCCAGCTTACATCGATGTCTTGTTTTCTTCAATTTGTTATCATGCAAACTCAAACATTTTGTTTTCATAATTCTTTATCAGTACCTCCTATGGTTGCCCCTGACAGTGTACCTAGCACATATCACTAATCACATCTTTTTGCAAGCCTCTGTAAGGTTAGTAAAGTTTAGTTTTCCTATAACTATTCCCCTTTGTGACATAATCTGATAGATATTTCATGTAATCTGCATTACAACAATGATTTACCTTTGAGATATTCTTAATCTATGTATATTCAACAAGTCTAAAGCAACATACCTAACAAAGCAGTGATTAACATTGTGACAGAATAATTTTAAAAGAACATTAATTTTAGTAGGATAGTCTTTGAAAATATCATACTAGTGATGTATAGTTAGAGTGCATTTTTGATTAGTAAAACACAAAGGTTATCCATCATCATTTAATAACTTTATATATGACTAGTTGTAGTAACTTGTTTTTCTAAGTGCTTTACAATTTAAGAGTTATTCTTCAGTTCATATTTTTTCCAATTGATACATAAGATATAATCAACATGTGGGGCTTAGTAGGTAAAATATATTATTCCTACACATTAAACCACAAATAATAGTAATAATATCATTTTCCCAAGTCATGTTACCAATATAATATACACATATTCCGTGAAACCCATTAACCATTATTAAGGTTTGATTTTGAGGTACTCACTGGAGGGTAAATACAGAACTGTCAAATTATAAAAAATACTTTAGTGTGTTCCAAATCTTGGGGACAAACTCATCCAACTGGCCATATCTCATGTTTGTCAATGTCAGTAGTAACACTTGAATTACAATAAATTAAAACACCTAGCATGACAGACACTCATCATATATATTTATTTCATATTGGCATAAGAAAAAATACATCATTTAAGTCAAATAAGTTGTATTGGTCCAGTTTTTAACAGTTTCAATCTGATGTCAAATTTCACTTCTATAATATAATTAACCTCTTACACTATACTTATTGTCTCCACAGATACTATCATGCCTAATGCCAAGTTGGTGACTAGCTAGTCATTTACTTACACAGGCAAGGGCTTGTGAAATTTCTTTAGCTATGTTGTATTGCAACAGTATTTTATACCTGGCTGTTGAATTTCAATTTTTTCCCCAGTTCCATCTTAATTTGCTCCTACTGTTATATCCTGTATTAGGTTATGATTCCAACCTTTCTGCATTGGGATCACGTGTTTATACAGTTTCCCAAAGGCAGTACACTTTTTTGGTTAATTTTTTTAAAGTTTTTATTTATTTATTTTTAGGGAGGGAGAAAGAGAAGAAAAGAAACATCACTGTGTAATTGCCTTTCACACACCCCGTGCTGGGGGCCTGGTCTGCAACCCAGGCATATGCCCTAGACTGGGAATTGAACTGGCAAGTCTTTGGTTCTCAGACTGGCGCTCAATGCACTGAGCCACACCATTGAAGGGTGGTTAATGTTTTTTTTTTGTTTTTGTTTTTGTTTTTTTTTAGTGAATTGACCTTCTGTTCTCTTTAAATTTTTCTTAGTTTTTTGCATTTTGAGTATATTTATTTATTGTGCTATTACAGTTGTCCCAATTTTTCTCCCCTTTGTTCCCCTCTGCCTACAGCCCTCCTCCATTCCAGCATCCACCCCTCCCCTTAGTTCATGTCCGTGGGTTGTACATATAAGTTCTTTGGCTTCTCCATTTCATATACTGTTCTTAACCTCCCCCTGTCTATTTTGTCCCTACCAAGTATGCTTCTTAGTCCCTGTACCTTTTCCCCATTCATCCTCCTCCCCACTAATAACCCTCCATGTGATCTCCATTTCTGTGATTCTGTTCCTGTTGTAGATGTTTGTTTAGTTTTTTTCAGGTTCAGTTGTTGATAGTTCTGAGTTTGTTATCATTTTACTGCTCACAATTTTTGATATTCTATTTCTTAGATAAGTGCCTTTACATTTCATATAATAAGGGTTTGATGATGATGAACACCTTTAACTTGATCTTATCTGGGAAGCGCTTCATCTGCCCTTTCATTCTAAATGATAGCTTTGCTGGATAGAGTCATGTTGGATGGAGGTCCTTCTTTTCATGACTTGCAATACTTCTTTCCACTCCTTTTTTGCCTGAAAGGTTTATTTTGAGAAATCAGCTAATAGCCTTATGGGAACTGCTTTTCTCCTTTCCTCTTGCTGCTTTTAAGATTCTCTCCTTATCTTTAATCTTGGGTAACTTAATTATGATGTGTCTTGGTGTGTTCCTCCTTGAGTCCAATTTCTTTGGGACTCTCTGGGCTTCCTGGACTTCCTAGAAGTTTATTTCCTTTGCCAGATTGGAGCAGTTTTGCTTCATTATTTGTTCAAATATGTTTTCCATTTCTTGCTCTTCCTCTTCTCCTTCTGGCACCCTTGTGATTCAGATATTGGAGCACTTAAAGTTGTCCCATAGGTTCCTAAGCCTCTCCTCATTTTTTTTTTGAGTTCTTGTTTCTTCATTCTATTCTTGTTGTATGCTTATTTCTTCCTTTTGTTTCAAATCATTGATTTGAGTCCCGGTTTCCTTCCCTTCACTGTTGGTTCCCTGTATATTTTTCTTTGTTTCACTTTCTGTAGCCTTCATTTCTTCCGACATTTTTCAACCAAGTTCAATTCTGTGAGCATCCTGATAACCAGTGTTTTGAACTCTCCATCAGATAGGTTGTCTATATCCTCATCACTTAGCTCTTTTTCTGGAGTTTTGATTGGTTCTTTCATTTGGACCATATTTCTTTGTCTCCGTGCACCTGTTACTTGGGAAGGGGTGGAGCCTTAGGTATTTGCCAGGGTAGGGCAACCCTTTTTGCTTTGATATGGTGCTGCCTATGGGGGAGGGTGATATCAGAGAGGAAGCAATGACAGGGGCATAGTGGGAGCACAGTGTGGGAGTGTTAAACTGAGGGGAATTGGGAGGGATCTGGGATTGAGAATATGGGAAGAATTCAGATGAAAGAATCAAGGGTCTCAATTCCTGTTTTAGCTGCTCCAGGCAGCCACCAAATACCACAATGGGTACATGGGTCAGCTCTCAGCCATCACAGTCTTTTTGTTTTTTGGAGGCTCCTTGGCCGCTTGTTCCACTCTTGTCCCACTTTCCCTCACTTCCCTTGCTTCCCACAAGTAGATTGTGAACTCTCCTGTGAGTCTGGGAGTTTCTCCCACCACTGCAACCCCCACTGATTTTTTTTACAGCTGGGGGTTTTGACTCTTTAGTTTCCCAAACTGAACCCTGTTTTTGGTCTGTCTTCCTCCTGTTGTTCCTCCCAGCTTGTCTGCTTGCGAATGCAGGATTGCCTGCCTGGTCCTCCAGCCACCGCCTTACCTCACATCCTCTGCCCAGGCTGCTCGTCTCTGCCCCTCCTACCAGTCTGAATGAATGCTTCTTCAACTCTTTGGTTGTTGGACTTCCATGAAAATGATTTTCTGGCAGTTGTTGTTTGTTTTTATTTTTTAAAAAGATTTTATTTTTACACAGAGGGGAAGGGAAGGAGAAAGAGAGGAAGAGAAACATCAATATGTGGTTGCCTATTGTGCGCCCCCTACTAGGCACCTGGCCCACAACCTAGGCATGTTCCCTGACTGGGAATTGAACTGGTGATCCTTTGGTTCACAGGCCAGCACTCAATCACTGAGCTACACCAGCTAGGGCTGTTCTTTGTTTTTTAAATTGGTTATTATCTTTCTTTTGGTTGTGTGAGGAAGTGAAGTGTTTCTGCCTATGCCTCCATCTTGGCCAGAGCTTGATCCTTTTAATATATTGTTGAATTTAGTATGCTAATATTTTGTTGAAAATTTTTATATCTATTTTATATGTGGATATTGGCCTATTATTTTCTTTTCTTGTGGTATCTATGCCTGATTTTCATTATGTTGATCTTGTAAAATGAGTTTAGAAGTGTTCCCTCCTGTTCTATTCATTTTGGAACAATTTCTGAATGATCAACATTAATTTTTCTTTAAATATTTGGTAGAATTCACCTGTGAAGCCGTGTGGTCCTGGACTTTTTTTTTTTTGATGGGGGGAGGTTTCTGATTACTGATTCAATATCTTTACTAATAATTGGTCTCCAGATTTTATATTTCTTATTGATTCACTTTTGGAATATTGTATGTTTCTGACATTGTATCTATTTTTTACAAGGCTTTCAAATTGTTTTGTGAAAAATTATTTATAGTAGTTTCTTGTGATCCTTTGTATTTCTGTCATTAGTTATAACATTTCTTTTATTTCTGATTTAATTCATTTGAGCCCTCTTCTTTCTCTTTTTTTCTTATTTCTGTCAGTCGAGCTAAGATTTTGTCAATATTCTTTATCTCTTCAATCAACAGGTCTTAGTTTCAGTGATCTTTTTTCATTTGCCCTTCTAAAAGAAGAATCTTTTTAGTTTATATTTATTTCTGCTCTTACCTTTATTCTCTTCTTCTATTCACTTTGGGCTACATGTGCCCTTCTTTTTCTAGTTCCTTGAGGTATAAAGTTAGGTTGTTTATTTGAGATTTTTATTGTTTCTTGATATAGGCTTTTATTGCTACAAATTTCTCTCTAGATCTGCTTTTGCTCCATCCCATAAATTTTGGTATTTTGTATTTCCAATTTTATTTACCTCAAGATATTTTTATTTCCTTTTTGACTTCTTTGTTAACCACTGCTTGTTTAGTAGCATGCTGTTTAATATTTACATAATATTTGTGAATTTTCCAGTTTTCTCTTTGTTTTTTATTTCTAGTTTTATACCACTGTGGTAAAGAAAAACATGCTTGATATGATTTCAGTCTTTGGAAATGATTAAGACTTTTTATGTGGTCAAATATATGAACTATCCTATAGAATATTAGATGGACCTTGAGAAAAATGTGTGTTCTGCTGTATTTGGATGGAATTTTCTGTATATATCTGTTAAGTCCATCTGATCTAACATGTCATTAAGGCTACTATTTCCTTATTGACTTTCTGTCTGAATGATATATCTGTTGATATAAGTAGGGTATTAAAGTATACTATTATTATTATATTGCTGTATATTTTACCCTTCTTGTCTACTTTATGTGCTCTGTATATTTAGGTGCCCCTATGTTGGCTGCATAACCATTTACAGATGTTATATCTTCTTGTTGGATTGAAATTTCTATCATTATGTGTTACACTTTGAGTGCCTTATTACATTCTTTGTTTTAAAGTCTGTTTCGACTGATATAAGTCTAAATACAACAGCTTTCGTTTGCTTTTATTTCCCCAAAATATCTTTTTTGATCCTGTCATTTCTGTGTGTAAACATCCTTCTATCTGAATTGAGTCTCTTGTAGGCTGCATATAGATTTTTTTATCCATTCAACCAGTTTATGTTTTCTTGATTGGATAATTTAGTCCATTTACATTAAACTAATTATCAGTAGACATACATTTGTCGCCATTACTTAAATTGTTTTCTAGTTGTTTTATTGTTTTTTTTTCTGCCTTTTTATCTTTCTCATTTTGTGGTTTGATTACTTTCTATTTTTTAAAGATTTATTTATTTATTTATTTATTTATTTATTTATTTATTTTTGGCGGGGAGATGGAGGGAGAAAGAGAGAGAGGGAAACAACGATGCACAAGAGATACATCGATAGGCTGCCTCTCACATGCCTCAACCAGGTACCCAGCCTACAACTGAGGCATGTGCTCCACCGACTGGGAATTGAACCAGCAACCACTTGGTTCACAGGTCAGCACTCGATCCACTGCACCATACCAGCCACGGTTGATCACTTTCTTTACTGGTATGACTTAATTCCTTTATCTTTATCTTTTGTGTATCTACTATGGGTTTTTGCTTTGTAGTTAATATGAGGCTTACATATAACAACTTATATTTATAATAGTCTATTTTAATGTATAAAAACTTAAGTTTGAATGTGTTATAAAGCTCTACATTTTTACCCTCTCCCCATGTTTTATGTCTTTGGTATCTCTTAATATTGGCTATCCTTTAGCTAATTGCTGTAATTGTGGCTATTTTTACTACTTTTCTCTTTTACCTTTATACTAGTTGCATAAATGATTAATCTAGTACCTTACTATGTGTTTAAGTTTACCAGTGATGTTTATACTTTTATATGTTTTTTTTCTTATTAATTAGCTGGTTTAGTGGTGATAAACTCTTTTTAAAGGTTTTATGTATTTATTTTCAGAGAGAAGGGAAGGGAAGGAGAAAGAGAAGGAGAGAAACATCAATGTATGATTGTCTTTCGTGCACCCCCCACCCCCGACTGGGAATTTGATCTGCAACCCAGGCATGTTCCCTGACTGGGAATTGAACCAGTGGCCCTTTTCTATACAAGCAAGCACCCAATCCACTGAACCACACCAGCCAGGGCTGGTGCTGAACTCTGTTAACTTTTCCTTGCTTAAAACAATTTTTTCTCTTCTTCAATTTTAAATGACAACTGTGCTTAGGTAGAGTGTTCCTGATTTGAATTTTTTTTATAACAGTTTGATTATATCATGCCACTTTCTTCTGGCCTGTACAATTTCTACTGAAAAACCTGTTAATCGTCTTATGGAGAGGGTTCCCCCTATATGTAATAAGTTGTCTTTATCTTACTTAGTTTGTTAATATTTCTATATCAAAAATCATTGTGACATTTCTTGGAGTAACAGCATCAAAAAGGCAAAGTAAGAAACTCTAGCTTCCATCCCCCAGAAATAGCAGCAATGAAACAGCTATTCATGAACAGAAAGACCTCTGGGAGAGTTCTGGAGTCCATTTAAGAAACTTTATCAGCACAGTGGAACAAAAAAACTTGAGAGTAGGTACACAAGAAGAGAAGGAAGACAGATATATTTTGCCTGCATTATCCCATCCCTCAGGCCAGCATTAATCAGTGCCAAGAGGGAAGAGCTGCCTTCACCAGGAAAGGAAGATTGGGGTAAGCAACCATCTTCCTTGGTCTTTTGGGACACTATTGAAGATCATAATTCCGTTTCACCCCATCCCTACATGCAAAGCTGAGATGTATAAAGTTAGCTGGAAATAGGTAAGAAAAGCAGAGATTATCAGTAGCATACATGTAGTAAGAGTGATCATTGTCCATAGTGATCTGTTCTGCGGTCAAACCCCAGAGATTTTGCCATCAAGGAAATCAAGAACCAGCACAGCTGCTGTAGACTTTCTAAAAGTTTTACCAGGTTTCATACCACTGATACAGAAATTTGCTGATTTCATGGACCAGAGTCCCTCTCTGCTAACACTCTCCCTCCCCAAATGGAGCAAGAGAACTACCTCAGCAGCCAGTCCAGGCCTCTGTATGTACATAAGTGCAAGATCCCTATGACTGACCTAGTCTTATGTACGTGCTTAGAGCTAACTTATTCAGCTATGCATTTATACATTGTCACCCAGATTCATATCACCACACTTCATTGCAGGGCATATATCCAGATGGAGACTGTACAGACCCAGCAAAGCACACTGACAACCAATGATTTGCAGCTGCTTAAGAGACTAGATCAGGCTATCTTTCATCACTCAATAGCACCACTCTGATTTCTTGCACATAGCCCCTCTAACTTTATACCTGTATGCTTCTTGTCCAACCTCCATTGTTAGCATTCACTGCCATGTGCTCAGGTGAAGGCACAGAAGCCACAGTAGTGCATGGTGCCAGCCAGGGCCTGTATGGCTGCCACTGAGTCCATAGTCAGTCTCAGGCCTAGTTGCCTGCTTTGGCCCCCTTCACTACATGTGTGTCTGAAACCAGCCCCTATCATTACACTGGCACCTACTGCTAGTGCCTTCATCAAATGTGTGCACACAATTGGCTGAGCACCACCACTGCCACTTGTCTTTGAGACACCACTTAGGACCCCAACCTCCCTATCAGCTACTGCACCCCGATACAGTGCTTGCCAAGAACCATAAATTTATCAATGCTGTGAACCCCAGTGGCCTGAGTTAAAGAGACATCATGCTTTCCCAGAACCAGTGCTGCCACATGACCCCACATTTATTGCCCTGCACCACTAGGCCCAGGATTACAACATAACCCAGCATGTCCCTATCCATAGATGAAAGGCTTTCCTTATCAAAGTCAGTCTATGAAGTCTGGAAAAGGTAACTCCTTCATCAAATATGCAGACACCAGTATAAGTCTATAGGGATCATAAAAATCAGGGAAATATGACTTTACCTGAAGAATACAGTAAACCACACCAGAAAATGGCTCCCAAATATAGAGGTCATGGAATTGGCTGACAAAGCATACAGAGAGCCAGGAAAATATAGGTAAACTATTTAACAATATCAGGAAAATAATATAAATATGTAAAAGAGATAGAAAACATTTTATCTTTTTTTAAAGATTTTATTTATTTATGTATCTTTAGAGGGGAAGGAGAGAGGGAGAGAAACATCAATGTATGGTTGCCTTTTTGTGCATCCCCTGCTGGGAGTTGGCCTGCAGGGAACCAGCCTGCAACCCAGGAATGTGCCCTGACTGGGAATTGAACCGTGATCCTCTGGTTCACAGGCCTGTGCTCAATCCACTGAGCTAAGAAAACATTTTAAAAAACCAAAATAATGGAACTGAAGAATACAGTGACTGAAAAAATCAGTAAAGAGCTTCAAAAACAGACTTTACCAAGCAGAAAAAAAGAGTAATTGAGTACATGGTGGATCAATTGAAGTTATCCAATCAGAGCAACAAAGAAGAGAATGAATAGGAGTGACAAAAGCCTACAGTACTTACGGGACACCATTAAGTTAAACAATGTACACATAATTGAAGTCCAAGGAGAACAGAGGGAAAAAGGGCAGAAAGCTTACATAAAGAAATAATGGCTGAGCCCTGACTGGCATAGATTGAGCACAGGCCTGCAAACCACATGATTGCGGTTCTATTCCCAGTCAGGGCACATGCCTGGGTTGTAGGCCAGTTCCCAGCGGGGGACTCATGAGAGGCAACCATACATTGATACTTCTCTCCTTCCCTTCCCCTCTAAAGATAAATAAATAAAATCTAAAAAAAAAAAAGAAATAATGGCTGAGAATTTTCCAAACCTGGAGAGAGATTCAATCATCCAAGTTCATGAAGCTAATAGGTCAACCCTAAATTTCAATAGAAAATTATCTTCTCTAGGATACATTATAGTAAAACTTTCTAAAATGAAAGACAGAAACAGAGTTTTAAAACGAGTAAGAGGTAGGGGCAAGCCAAGAATCATGAATAGAGGAGTCATGGGCACAGACAAGGGGGGGATATTGACTGTGGGAGTGGAGGGTAATGGGGCAGGGGAAAACAATAGGGGAAAAGGCAGGAGAAGTGTAACTGAACAACAATAAAAAAGTTACTTGAGAATTGCAGGTTAGATTCCCAGGGTCAGGGTACATGCCTGGTTTGCAGGCCAGGTCCCCAAGGGGGGGGGGTGTGTGAGAGGCAACTACACATTGATGCCTCTCTCCCTCTTTTCTCCTTTCCTTCCCTGTAAAAATAAATAAATAAAATATTTTAAAAATTACTTGAAATTGGAAAGAAAAAAATTTAGAATTAAGTTTAATAATAGAAGTTTAATAGCTTCCAATGATAAGATTTTGTCTTTGAGATCTTTTCCTAGAAGTGACAGTGTGTATCATGGATGCAATATAGGCTATAAGAGCATATATGATCTCACCTTTAACAGGAATCTAAACAACAAAACAAACAAGCAAGCAAAATATGACCAAAGACACTGAAATACAGAACGTGCTGACAGGGTCCAGAGGGGAGAGGGGAGAGAATCACAGGGGAAAAGGGGAAGGACTCACATGAACAAGTATAAAGGACACATGGACAGTAACTAAGGTGGGGGGCAGAGATGGGAGGGAGGTGGGGAGCACTGGGGGGGCAGGGCTGGGAATACAAGAAAGAAAACTGTACTTGAACAAGAGTTAAATAAAAATTAAAAAAAAGATAAAAGGTATCTTTTGGGGGCAGGATTGATAACAATTCTTACAAGCTTCCTGTATTTTAAACCCAGTAAGGAAGACAATTTAAAAATGTAGATCATATGTCAGTTGGAATCTATAAACTGTTTAAAGTCATTATTAACAGCATTATAACCTCTAATTTCAGATCTTATAGTAAGCGAAAAACTATTTCACCTATATCATCCATTAGAAGAAAAAAAAAGAGCATATATAAAAATAAAAGATCATCTGAAAAAATAAAATAAGTAAGAGAAAAACTCTCATAAAGAAGCAAGACACAAACATCTTTCATACAAGGGGACCCCATAAGATTATGGTAAATTAATAGTATTTGAAGAATTTTACAGAGCCCCTGAATTACCACAGGAAAAAAATATCTTCCCTAATGGATTCTCAATGTCCCAGAGTTAGGAAGTTTGGGAAGCTAAAATTCAGTAAGGCTTTGATCACCATTTGAGCAGAATTTGTATTAACCTGCTGGAATGCTTCTGCCCATGTAGACATTATATATACCATTACTAAACAGTATGTCTTCCTTTCTGATGATGCAATCTCTATAAAGTCAATTTGTCACCAAGTTACAGATAATGTTTTCCTCTGTGGGCTTCCTTACTTTGCCTTACATGTCCCCTGTAAATTTTTTCTTCTAACAGCACACCTTGAGACATTTTCTGAATTATTTGATCCTTATTACAAGTATCTTTAGATTTCAAAGTTTACAGTGTATTTTTCTTTGAATGAATTTGTTGGTGTCATTTAAAAGCCACCCAAGCATACAACTGCTACATAGAAATAATTATGTTTTAAGTTCCCATATTTCTCTTACCATCTTCTTAAGCCTCCAAAATTTTAAATTTTCTAATTTGGGGGGAGTTGCATATTTCTGAAACTTTGAATAGAACTTCCTGGAAAAAAGTGATGGGGCTTCAGCATGGATGAACCTACAAGCTATTATGCTAAGTGAAATAAGTCATTCAGAGAGAGACAAATACCATATGATTTCACTTAGAGTATGTGGACTATGAAGAACAAAAATAAACAAAATGAAAACAGACTTATAGGTGGAAAAAAAAGACTGATGGTTGCTAGAGGGGTTGGGGGGTTGGAGGGCTGGGTGAAAAAGGTGAAAGGATAGAGAATAACAGATTGGTAGTTACAGAATAGTCACAGAGATGTAGAGTACAGCGTAGGGAATATGGTCAGTAATGTTGTAATAACTATGTATAGTGTCAGGTGGGTACTTGAAATATCAGGGAGAACACTTTGTAATGTATATGATTGTTTTACCACTATGCTGTGCCCCTGAAACTAATACAAAAGGATATTGAATACCAACTGCAAATAAAAAATAAAATGTAAAAAAAGAAGTAATGGGGCTTCAAATTCCCCATTCCAAAATTTAGCAGTTGTTTTTATGGCTTGGTCTGCAAATTAACTTCCTTTAAATATTTCATATTGGTGTATATTATAAACTTGAGAACAAATTACAGAGATTAGTTGAAAAAGTTGCAATAACTAATAAATCAGTAGTTTTTATGTCACATTTTAATTACAGTTGACATTTGAAACCTCTATTTTTTCTAATTTAACATGTATTATGACAGACCCCCAAATACATATTCATTGTCAGCATAGATATTCACTTTAAGTTTGATGGCTAAACTAACAGCTCAGGTAACAGCTATGAATTAGATTCTTTTGGCCACTTTAGGTTCCAGAGAGTATAATTCCCTAAAACTTCAAGATGATTGACTGCTATGTAAAGTACTTGTATATTTTCCTATGTGTTTCACACTTAAAGTTTCATAAGTGAATAATAAGTCAAATTGTGAAAAGGAGTATTAGATAAATCAGATTAAGGTCAAACATCTTCTATTACTACGAGGCAGTCATGTTCACCTGTTTGGTCAAGATCTGGTAACAGAGTAAGTAACTGGGTTTAAAAGGATATACCACCTAGAACGATATTAATACTAGTTATAAAGCTAGCCTGGTAGTATATTGATAAGATTGTGTCTTTTGAATTTGTAAAATAGCAGTAATAGCATGAGGTACAAGTAAGTAAATGAAATACCCCAGAGTTAAAGCCTGAAGCTTTTCAGTCAAAAGAGTGGCTTCTGCTATGGCCCATGAACATCCTAGCATCCCCTAAACAACAGATTCCAATAACAGAAAAGTAAGCCCTACACAAAGGCCTAATTTTGGAGTGAGCACACTAGCAGCTCCCTTATTCTCATGACAGAGAATATAAAATGTTTTATCAAAGTTGACCTGATACAAATGGGGGAAACAATAGTTAACTTAAGGATTTGAAAGGCTTCTTCAGCTTCTTTATAAAATTTTTAGATATTTTGTTTATTTATTTTCAGAGAGTGGGGAAGAGAGGGAGACAGAGAGGGAGAGAAACATCAGTCAGTTGCCTCTGCTTTGTGTCCTGACTGAAACCAAACCACAACCCAGGCACCTGCCCTGATCTTGAATTGAACCAGTGACCTTTTGCTTTGTAGGATGATGCCCAACCAACTGAGCCACACAGGTCAGGGCTTCTTCAGCTACTTTTCACCACACTACAGATTAATGTAACATTTCAGTGAAATAATTGACGTTTTCAGAAAATGCCTGTAGTAGCCAACCAATACTCACAATTGGCAGTAATTGTGAGTATTGTTTTTCTACTACAGGCATTTCGTAATTGTGAGTATTGGTTGGCTACTACAGGCATTGGTTGGCAGTGTTGTTTTCATGTAGCATGTTGTTTCATTTGTAAAACATGCGAACTTTGGATTGGAAGTATTTTTCTTTCTTTTTTTGTGTGTGTGTTTTTAAAATTGTTGTTCAAGTACAGTTGTCTCCATTTCCCCATGACCACTTTCCCCCTTCCCACCCATCCCCACCTCCCACCCTCCATCCTTCCCCCCTTTGTCTTGTTCATGGGTCCTTTATACATGTTCCTTGATGACCCTTCCCCTTCTTTCCCCTATTACGCCCCTCTCCCCTTTTGTTACTGTCAGTTTGTTCTTTATTTCCATGTCTCTGGCTCTATTTTGCTCACTTGTTTTGTTGATTAGGTTCCGCTTATAGGTAAGATCGTATGGTATTTGTCTTTCACTGCCTGGATTGTTTCACTTAGCATAATGCTCTCCAGTTCCATCCATGCTGTCTTAAAGGGTAGGAGCTCCGTCTTTCTTTCTGCTGCAGAGTATTCCATCGTGTAAATGTACCACATTTCTTTTGGATCCACTCACTTACTGATAGGCACTTAGGTCACTTCCAGCACTGGGCTATTGTAAATTGTGCTGCTATGAACATTGGGGTGCATAGGTTCTTTTGAATTGGTGCTTCAGGATTCTTAGGGTATAGCCCCAGCAGAGGAATTGCCAGGTCAAGAGGCCGTTCCATTTTTAGTTTTCTGAGGAAATTCCATACCGTTCTCCACATTGGCTACATCAGTCTGCATTCCCACCAACAGTGCACTGGGGTTCCCTTTTCTCCACAACTTCGCCAGCACATGTTTGTCTATTTTTTTACAATAGCCATTCTGATCTTTGTGAAGTGGTATCTCATTGTGATCTTAATTTGCATCCCTCTGATGGCTGGTGATCCTGAGCATCTTTTCACACATTTCTGGGCCTTTTGTATGTCCTCCTTGGAGAAGTTTCTGTCCAGGTCCTTTGCCCATTTTTTTTAACTGGGTTGTTTGTCTTCCTGGAGTAGAGTCATGTAGTTCTTTATATATTTTGGAGACCAAACCCTTGTCTGGGGTATCATTGGCAAATATATTTTCCATATGGTTGGTTCCCTTTTCATTTTGCTGTTGTTTTCTTTAGTCATGCAGATGGTTTTTATTTTGATAAAGTTACATTTGTTTATCCTTTTGTTTATGTCCCTTGCTCTAGGGGACATATTGGTGAAAATATTGCTGTATGGAACATCTGAAATTTTCCTGCTTGTGTTCTGCTTTAGGACTTTCATGGAGCTGTGACTTATATTTAAGTCATTTATCCATCCTGAGTTTATTTTTGTGTGTGGTGTAAGTTGGTGGTATAGTTTCATTTTTTTTTGCATGAAGCTGTCCAGATCTCCCAGCACCATTTCTTGAAGACACTATTGTTACTCCATTTTATTCTTCTTCCCTCTTTGTCAAATATTAATTGACCATAGACACTTGGGTTTATTTCTGGCCTCTCTATTCTGTTCCTCTCTATTCTTGGCCTGTGTGTATGTTCTTATGGCAGCACCTGATTATTTTGATTGCAGTGGCCTTGTAATATGGTTTGATATCAAGTATGGTGATCTCTCCTACTTTGTTCTTTTTTTCTCAATATTGCTGTGGCTATTCGGGCTTGTTTATGGTTCCATATAAATTTGTAAAATGTTTGTCCTATATCTGTGAAATATGTCATTGGTATTTTAATAAGGATTATGTTGAATCTATAAATTGCTTTGGGTAGTATGGACATTTTGATGTTAATTCTTCCATGTACTGGAAGTATTTTTCATTCATATGACCAACATTCCAATTGCTTACCTTCAGTTTGGCAATACTGCAATTTATCTAAGGAAGGGCTATGTCCTTTGGAGACTAAATTTTTAAAAATATTTATTTATTTATCTTTAGAGGGTAAGGAGAAAGGGAGAGAAATATCAATGTATGGTTGCCTTTCATGCATCCCCCGCTGGAGGCTCGCTTGCAGGGAACCAGCCTGCAACCCAGGCATGTGCCCTGACTGGGAATCGAACCGCGACCCTCTGGTTCACAGGCTTGTGCTCAATCCACTGAGCTACACCAGCCAGGGCTGGAGACTAAATTTTTTAGTAATGCTAAAAAGCTTTTCTTTATATGCATGTAAGTTGTTAACAGCTATAAAAAATCACCATATATTGGATTAGGATGGACACTAAGGTAGGGAAATACTATACTTTCTCTTGTAAATACCTGCAAAATATAGTAGGTATATCTTTTAATCCCTGAGGAATCCATTACTACAAATATTGAAAGTCCTTGTATTTGAGCTAGAGAGAGGATGTCCACAAGCCTATGGTTTTGTACATATAGCCATGATTTTCTTCATTGTAAGCTATAACAATGGGATCAAACACTTACTAAACTTATATTATTTGTTCCTAAAATCCATAAGGATGGAATTTTTACTATAATTATGAGTGATTTTCTGGCACAAGGAGAGACTGTCACTCCCTGTGTCCCTCCTTTGTTTCAGAAGGTGCTTATTTACCACCTTAGATACTTTGCTCCCCAGAAGCCCTACAAACACTCAATCTGGAGTACAAAATATTTTATCCTTTAGTTTACACAGCAGATCCTTCATGAAGAGTTTAACAGGAGCACTAGAAAACAGGTGAAAGGCATTCTACTCAAACAGAAGACTTATTTCCATGGGAAATTCAGAGGAGAATGAGCAGATAGAAAGTTGTCTGGAAGTACTCACAGCTTGCATATTTTTCTGACTGGGTCATGAGAAAGGTCAGTAGAAACTGGAGAATATATGGCTCTAGTACCCACAAACAAAGGGCAGGGGAAAAATAAGGCAAGGGAAAAAAAGCACATAAGGCCCTTCCATTCCTGTATTCTAGGTTCTCCAATTATGTCAGTTTTGATCAGTAGTTTGTACCATTTGCTAATGATTTCCTGGGTGGTAAGCTTCAGCATTAGATTTCATCCCTTGCATCTACCTTAACTTTTGCTGACATTCTTTTTTCCAATACCCTGACTTTTTATAATAGTATATATTGGCTTTATATTGGGAGGTTCTCTCTTATTTGTTGGTGGCCTCAGAGTGTGTATACTTTTCTATAAAGCTAACACTACAGTGTTAAGTTTATTT
This sequence comes from Sturnira hondurensis, assembly GCF_014824575.4. NCBI lineage: Eukaryota > Metazoa > Chordata > Mammalia > Chiroptera > Phyllostomidae > Sturnira > Sturnira hondurensis. The sequence continues at coordinate 416,123 of NW_028093589.1, forward strand.
TTGTTTCTTTTTTGGTATTTCTCCACATTTTCCCAAAATTGGTTGCTGCTGACATTAACTGAGAAACTGCATCCTTGCCTGGGAATAATTTACCTTTTTATAGAATCCTACGCTTAAAATTATTTTATTTGGGAATTTTGAAAACATTTCCAGAGAATCTTGTTAGTGTTGCTTAGGAGCTTGATGATATTCTCATTTCTGTAAATTAAAAATATTTATAATTAAATACAAATTAATTTATAAAAATATAAATTAAAATATATACATTCACACATCTCTTTTTTAAAGATTTTATTTATTTATTTATTTATTTTAGAGAGAGGGGAAGGGAAGGAGAAAGAGAGTTAGAGAAACATCAGTGCTTGTTTGCCTCACATGGCCCCCACTGGGAACCTGGCCTGCAACCTAGGTATGTGCCCTGACCAGGAATTGAACCAGCGACCCTTTGGTTCACAGCCCACACTCAATCCACTGAGCTACACCAGCCAGGGCCATTCACACATCTTTTCTTTTTTCTTTTTAGAGATTTTATTTGTTTATCTTTAGAAGGGAAAGGAAGGAGAGAGGGAGAGAAACATCAGTGTATGTTTGCCTCTCATGCATCCCCTGCTGGGAACTGGCCTGCAAGGCAAGCATGTGCCCTGACTGGGAATCAAACCATGATCCTTTGGTTCACAGGCCCACACTCAATCCACCAAGCTACACCAGCCAGGGCTCATTTACACATCTCTTAAATGTACATGCAAAGGTCTTTTCCTTGAACATTGATCACCTAATTATATTTTTCTCTTATCTTTCTTGTCTAAACAAAACCCTTAATTTAACATTTTTATAGTTTGTTAAATTTAAATGGAGTAATAACACAGCAATGTTGAAATAATCTATGTAAAAAATTATTCCATATTTTGATGACTTTTTTGAATATTTTAGTAATACTGTCACTATTTGCAGATAATATATTATATATAAAAAACTTTAAAGATTTCCCTGGCTGGTGTAGCTCAGTGGATTGAGCGCGGGCCTGCGAACAACACGATCGCGGTTCGATTCCCAGTCAGGGCACATGCCTGGGTTGCAGGCCAGTTCCCAGCAGGGGACACATGAGAGGCAACCATACATTGATATTTCTCTCCCTCTCTCCTTCCCTTCCCCTCTAAAGATAAATAAATAAAATCTTTAAAATAAAAAAATTAAAAACTTTAAAGATTCCATGAAAAAAATACTATTGGAACCAGTGAACAAATTCAGCAAAGTTACAGGATACAAAACCAGTATATAAAAATTCTTTAGTGTTTTCATTCACTAATAACAACCTCTCAGAAAAGGAGAAACTTCTAAAAATCATATTTATAATTACATTGAAAGGAATAAAATATGTGAGAGCAAATTTAACTATGGAAGTGAAACACCTGTACAGTGAAAACAATAAGACAATTATAAAAGAAATTTAAGAAGATATACATAATTGGAAAGATATTTCATGTTCATGAATGTTAAGAATTAATCTTGCTAAAATGTTAACAGTAACTACCAAAAGCAATCTATATTCCTATGAATTTTTAATGTCATTTTTCACAGAAGTAGAAAAAATATTCTGAAATATGCTTGGAACCACAAAAAGAGCCTGAAATAGCCAAAACAATCTTGAGAAAGAAGGACAACACTGAAGGCATCCCACCACCCCTGACTTCTAACTCTATTACAAAGCTATAGTGATCAAAGCAATATGGTATTGGCATAAAATAAACACATAGAAAAATGGAATGAGCCCAGAAATAAGCTCACACATAATACGGTAAATTAACTTATGACAAAGGACTCAAGAATAAACAATAGGGAAAGAAAAGTCTCTTCAGTAAATGTTTTTGGGGAAAGCTGGATAGCCACAGGCAAAAGAATGAAACTGGATGACTATGTCACACCATACAAAAAACTTACTGAAGCCCCGGCTGGTGTGGCTCAGTGGATTGAGTGCCAGCCTGCAAACCAAAGGATCTTTGGTTTAATTACCAGTCGGGGCACATGCTTGGGTTGTGGGCCAGGTCTCTGGTGGGGTACACATAAGAGGCAACTACATATTGACATTTCCCTCCCTCTCTTTCTGCCACCCTTCCTCTCTTGCTAAAAATAACTAAAATAAAAATCTTTTAAAAAACTTACTCAAAAAGGATTACAGATTTAAATGTAAGATCCATTAAATTCCCATGAGTAAACATAGGTGGTAAACTTCTTGACATTGGTCTCAGTGATAAGTTTTTGGATTTGATACCAAAAGCAAGGGCAACAAAAATAAAAATATATAAGTGGGATTACATCAAAGTTAAAACCTTCTGCACAACAAAGAAAACCATTAAAAACTAAAAGCCAATCTACTGATATTTTTGTAAAGCATATGTCTGATAAGGGGCTAACACATAAAAATTCATAGAACTTAGTAGGAAAAAAACAAAAAAACCCTATTGATGTGGGCACAAGATGTGATAGACATTTTCCCAGGGAACACATACAGCTGGACAAGAGGTTTATAGGAAAGTGCCAAGAAAAATGCAAATCAAAAACCCAACAAGATATTACCTTATGCCTTTTAGAATGTCTGTTATTCAAAAGACAAGAAATGACAAGCATTGGCAATGATATGGAGAAAAGGTGACCTTTGTGCATTGTTGGTGGGAATATAAATTAGTTCAGTCAATAGGGAAAACAATATGGAGGTTCCTCAAAAATTTAATAATAGAGTAATATTGTCACCATGGTAGCATGACTATTTTCCTTTTCATATCCCATTTAATTTAAAACTAACCAGACATCCATGGCCAAACAAAAAACTCTGCACAAGACACAGAAATATCGATTCATCTGTGCATCTAAAAATTAATGGATTAAACCACAGAGGAGACTGTAAAACTAAGGGAGTCATAGTGGTAGCAGCAGCAGTGGTGGCAGTAGCAATCTTTCTAACAGATGAGGTAGAAAGTGAAAATAATGAGTGAAAATCTGTCCTGTTGTTTGGGCTATGGCTTGAGGGACACATGGTTCTCCTTAATAAGGGACCTTTAGGAATAGGGTGAAGGAAAAGGAAAAGGAAAGAAGGGAGACAAAGAGAACTAGTGAAACAATTCCTGCTATAAGCCCAGGATTTCCGAAAAAAGTCTGCCCACAGTCTTCTTGGACACCTCTTGGAGGTGTCCAAGAGAACCTCCACTTGAGGAGCTCCCTACCATGAATTGAGCACACTCAGAGCCCCAGGTGTTATGCCCACACTTCCCCCCATTATGCAACTAGCTTTAAAAAATAGTATCTGTTTTAGAGCACAGTGCTATCAAATTTAACAGCCATGCTCCTTAGTAGAAATGAAACCCTTGTGCTATAGTGCCACCTTCTGGAAAACAAGTAAAGGTTTCTAAATGCCAATCTGTAGAACTGTTAGAAGAAAAGTAAACAAACCCTTTCCTAAATAATATTGTATGTCAACTCTAATTGAAAAATAAGTTTAACAAAACCCGTCTGCTATAGCCAAAAAAAAGTACCTAGGAATAAACCTAACCGAAGAGATAAAGCACCTGTACTCAGAAAACTACACAACACTGAAGAAATTAAGGAAGACACAAAGAAATGGAAGCATGTATTGGGTTCATGGATTGTTCCTAACAACTGCCCGCTCTCCTTCACTGGCTGGCGACTTTGTACAAGAGATCCTTGCACAGTATCTGGGAGCCTTTTATGAACAAATTCCCCTTGTTTGCGGCAGGAAATTCCTAACAAGTCGCTGGTTTCCCACACAGACCAACCATCTGACCAGACCAGAGACTGGGTTGTGGCCAGTAACCGCCTACCTCTTCCCCCAGCTCCAGGTGTCACCCAACTTCCCAATTTCTCTGGTTCTCTCCCAGCTGACAATTGCCACCCCAGCTGGGATATGCTGCTGGCTGTGTGTCTCTTACTGCCTCCTTTTCCCCCACAGCAACTTTAAGCATCCGGGTCTCTCCTGGCGAGGCTCTGTGATTGAGGGAAGGGAGTGGCTAAGTTGCAATCATGGACCCCCTCTTCTCCAATGCTCCTGGCAGCCACAGTCTCTGCTGCAAGGCCAGGCACCTTCCCGTGGGCCTACAAAATCTCCTTACTGTCCCATTTTTAAGCATCCTCTGCAACCTTTGGCTTCTAAACTTTATATCAGTTGTGCTTCTGTTGGCTGTTCACTGTTCTTCAGAAGATTGGCTAGGTGTCCCAGTTGGGTGCACAAGCAGGAAGTGGGTTCAGCTCCCACCTACCTTGCCACCATCTTTCCAACTATTACTGTGAATATTCTATGCCACTCCATTCTGGCTTGCAAAATATCTGTTGAAAACTAGCTGATAGTCTTATGAGAGATCCCTTGTACATAACTAAATGTTTTCTCTTGCTACTTTTAAGATCGTCTTTGTCTTTACCTTCTTGCATTTTAATTATGCTGTGTTTTGATGTGGGCCTCTTTAGGTTTATCTTGTTTGGGACTCTCTATGCTTCTCAATGCTATATGTCTATTTTCTTCCTCAGGTTAGGGAAGTTTTCAGTCACCTTTAATCAAATAGGTTTTCAATCCTTTTCTTTTTCACTTATCCTATGGTACCCCTATTATGCAAATGTTGGTAAGCTTGATGTTGTCTCAGAAGTTCCTTAAACTATTCTTTTTAAGTTTTCTTCATTTTGCTGCTCTGATTAGCTTTCTGCTCTTGCCTTACAGATTGCTAATTCAATCCTCTGTTTTATCTAATTGTGCTGTTGATTCCTTCTAATACATTTTTCATTTCAGTAATGTGTGTTCTTCCTTTTTGGCTGTATCTTTATTATGGTTTCTATGTCTTTGTTGAAGTTCTCACTGAGTTCACATATTTTCCCCTAAATTTACTGAGCTTCCTCACTGGTGTTTTGAACTCTGTATGTAGAAGGTTGTTTGTCTCCATTTTGTTTAGTTATTTTTTTCTGGAATTTTGTCCTTTTCTTTCATTGGGACCTGTTTCTTTGTCTCCTCATTTTGTCTGATTCTTGTGTTTGTTTCTCTCTATTAGGTAGATCTGGTATATCTCCCAGTCTTGGCAGAATGGCCTTATGTAACAGGTGTCCTATGGGTTCCAGTGGCACAGTCTCTCATATCACCTGATACAGGTACTATAGCAGTGTCCCATGTGGGTATTGTCTGTGCCCTGGTCTTGTAGTTAAGCCTTGATTACTGTTGGCACATCAGTAGTTGAAGTTGACCTTCATGCTGACTGGCTGTGAGGGCTGCCTGTGACTAAAGCATACAAGCTGTAGTGTAGGGGCTGAACCCATTGGACAAGAGTAGCTTTAGTGGTGCTTGGTGCCAGCTGAGTCTTCCTTTCTAGTGTGTTATTTGTACAGCTTGTTGTGTGGTGCATTGGTGTGGTTTGAAACCACCTATCTGGTATTGGTTTTGGACCTTCTCAGGAGGGGCTTTTGTACACATCAAAGTCAGCTGCTACTTGTGTTCAGCTTGGGGAAACCTAGTAGGATCTAGAAAGTTTCATGCAATTGGTTGCCACTTGTGTTGGGTTTACTTTTATAAATACCACTCTACATTTCTACCCCTCCAACAATTTTCATCATACTTCTTTTTCATATCTTTAGTTATAGGAATTCTGTTCATCTAGTCTTCAAGTGGTTCTCAATGATGTTTTTTTTTTTACTTAGATGTAATTTTAATGTCATGAGAAGAGGTAAGGATATTATTTACCTACTCTGCCATCTTGTTTGGGGGGGTGGGGTAGAGTTTTATCAAGAGGATATCATGAGGGACATCTATCCCCAGAAAGGAATTTAGACAACTGTGGTTTCAAGTACTCATCTCTTCTTTTACAATATGTAGTGATATACTATATGGCACTGATGGAAGTACTGCCATGCTGGATATAGATAAATTCAATTAATTACACTGAATAAACAGAAAGTGAGGTTGTCCCACAAAAGTCCAGTCAGGTTCAGGACTAGAGTAACTCAGCCAAAAGTCTGGTAAGTTCTTATATAATTCAAGTCAAAATCACTTACAATCTGGATTAACTTATAATCAGTAGGTTGGATTTTTTAAATTTTTGTTTTTTAAATATATTTTATTGATTATGATGTTACAGTTGTCCCAGTTTTATTTTCCTTTGCCCCACTCTGCTAAGTAGTCCCTTTCCCTCCAGCAATCCCTTCCACCTTAGTTCATGTTCATGGGTCCTGCATGCAAGTTCCTTGGCTTCTCCCTTTCCTATACTGTTCTTAACATCCCCCTGTCTATTTTTTACCTACCATTTATGCTTCTTATTCCCTGCAACTTTTCCTCCCATTTGCCCTCCTTCCCCTCCCCACTGATAACCCTCCAGGTAATCTTCACTTCTGTGATTCTGTTCCTGTTCTAGTTGTTTGCTTAGTTTGTTTTTGTTTTTTAGATTCAGTTTTTTATAGTTGTGAGTTTGTTGTCATTTTAGTGTTAAAAGTTTTGATCTTTTTCTTAAATTAGTCCCTTTATTTTTCATGTAATAATGGCTTGGTGATGATGAACTCTAGGTTTACCTTGTCTGGGAACTACTTTATCTGGCCTTCCATTCTAAATGACAGCTTTGATGGATAGAGTAATATTGGTTGTAGGTCCTTGCTTTTCATCACTTTGAATACTTATTTCTAGCCCCTTCTTGTCTATAAAGTTTCTTTTGAGAAATCAGCTGATAGTCTTATGGGAACTCCTTTGTAGGTAACTCTGCTTTTCTCTTACTGCTTGCAAGATTCTCTCTTTATTTTTAACACTTGGCATTTTACTTATGATGTGTCTTGGTGTGGTCGTCTTTGGGTCCAACTCGTGTGGGACTCTCTGTGTTTCCTGGACTTGCATATCTATTTCCTTCACCATATTAAGGAAGTTTTTAAAGTTATTTTTTCAAATAGGTTTCCAATTTCTTCCTCTCTCTCTTCTCTTTCTGGCACCCCTATGATTTGGATGTTGGAATGTTTAAAGTTGTCCCAGAGTTTCCTAAGCCTTTCCTTATTTTTTTAAATTCTTTCTTCATTCTGTTCTGGTTGGATGTTTATTTCTTCTTTCTGCTCCAAATCATTGATTTGAATCCCAGTTTCTCTCCTTTCACTGTTGGCTCCCTGTATATTTTCCTTTATTTCACTTTTCATAGCCTTCACTTTTTCCTCTATTTTATGATAATACTCAACCAATTTTGTGAATATCCTGATTACCAGTGTTTTGAACTCTGCATTTGATATGTTGGCTCTCAACTTGTCACTTAGTTCTTTTTCTGGAGTTTTGATCTGTTCTTTCATTTGGGCCGGGTTTCTTTGTCTCAGTGCAACTGTTACATTGTAAGGGGTAGAGCCTTAGGTATTCACCAGGATGGGACTTAACCCATGTCACTGCATTGCAGCACTTTCTGTGGGAGAGGGGTCAGAGAGGGAATAATGCCATTTGCTCATCTCTTGCCCCACTTTCCGACACTTCCCCCACTTTCCAGAAGCAAATCGTGCCCTTTCAGGTGCTGGTTCCCAAGTGAGTGGGTTTGTGTACATTCTAGGACCCCATGGGCCTCTCTAACAGACTCACCTGTGAGATTGGAGTTTCTCCCACTGCTGCAACTCCCACAGGTTTTTACAACCAGAGGTTTTGAGTCTTTAGTTTCCCATGCTCAAACCCTGGGTTATTAGGTCTGTTTCACTCCCCAGTTGTTCCTCCAGGCTTATCTGTGCTTGAATGTGGGATTTTCCAGTCAGCCAGCCCCCACCTCACCCATATGACCTTGCTGTGTGTCCTCTCTGCTGTGGCTGTATGTATCTGCCCCTCCTACTGGTCTGGATGAATGTTTCTTTAACTCCTTGGTTGTGGGACTTCCATGGGATTTGATTTTCTGGCAGTTCAGGTTGTTTTTTTCTTTTTAAATTGGTTTTTATTCTTCTTTTGGTTGTGCAAGGAAAGAAAGTGTTTCTGCCTACACCACCATCTTGGCCAGAACTCCCATTTATAGTATTCTTGTATAACATATTGTATTTCTGGGTTGTTTTTTATTAAGTTCTCTTTCATTACTGATTTTATTTATTTGAGTCTTCTTTATTTTTTTTTCTGTAGTGGGTATAGCTATTGGTTCATTAATTTTATCTTTCAAAGATCTTGCTTTTTGTTTTATTAATTTTTTCTGATGTCATTTTATTCTGTTTCATTTATTTCCACCCTAATTTTTTTATTATTTCCCTCTTTGTACTGACCTTGGGCTCTATTTTTCTTCTTATTATAGTTCATTTAAAAATAATTTTAGGAGACTTCAGGCCAAGATGGAGGCATAGGTAGAGACACTGTGCCTTCTTGCACAACCAAAGTAAGGACAATAACAATTTAGAAACAAAATAATGAGCAGAACTGACAGAAAATTGAACTGTATGGAAGTTTGACAACCAAGGAGTTAAAAGAGACACATTCATCCAGACCGGTAAGAAGGGCATAGTCCAGTGGCCAGGTGGAGAGGGGTCGTGGCAAAAAAAGGCTAAACTAAGTGAAATGAAGGGAAATGCACAGGGAACCAATAGTGATGGGAAGGAAACTGGGACTCAAATCAATGGAGTGGACCAGAAGGAAGAAAGAAACAACCAAACAGAAAAGAATGAAGAAACAAGAATTCAAAACAGTGAGAAGAGATTTAGGAACCTCCAGGACACCTTTGAACATTCCAACATCCGGATTATAGGGGTACCAGAAGGGGAAGAGGAAGAGCAACAAGTGGAAAACTTATCTGAACAAATAATAAAGGAGAACTTCCCCAATCTGGCAAAGGAAATAGACTTCCAGGAAATCCAGGAAGCTCAGAGAATCCCAAAGAAGGTGGACCCAAGAAGGAACACACCAAGGCACATCATAATTACATTAGACAAGATTAAAATGAAGGAGAGAATCCTAGAAGCAGCAAGAGATAAGGAGACAGTCACCTACAAAGGAGTACCCATCAGACTGTCAGCGGATTTATCAAAAGAGACCTTACAGGCAAGAAGGGGCTGGACAGAAATATTCCAAGTCATGAAAACCAAACACCTACATCCAAAATTGCTCTATCCAGCAAAGCTTTCATTTAGAATGGAAGGGCAGATAAAGTGCTTCTCAGATAAGGTCAAATTCAAGGAGTTCATCATCACCAAGCCCTTATTATATAAAATGTTAAAGGGATTCATCTAAGAAAACGAAGATAAAAAACATGTATAGTAAAATGACAGCAAACTCACAGTTATTAACAACCACACCTAAAACAAAAACAAAAGAAAATGAAGCAAACAACTAGAACAGGAACAGAATAACAGAAATAGAGATCACATGGGTTAGCAACAGTGGAGTGGGAGGAGGAGAGAGGGAGAAAAGGTACAGAGAATAAGTAGCATAGACAGTAGGTAGGAAATAGACAAGTGGAGGGTAAGAATAGTGTAGAAAATGTAGAAGCCAAAGAACTTATGACACATGGACATGAAATAAAGGGGGGGAAATGTGGGTGGGAGGGGGTATGCAGGGTGGAGGGGTATGAAGGGGAAATGGGACAACCGAAATAACATAATCAATAAATATACTAAAAAATAAAGTAAAATAAAAAAATGATGTTAGATTATTTATTTGAGAATTTCCTTGTTTCTTGAAGTTGGCCTTTAATGCTATATAAACTTTCTCTTAGTAGCACCTTTGCTGCATCCTGAAAAATGTTTACATCATATTTTCATTTTCATTTATCTCTATGTATCTTTTGATCTTTTATTTTTCCTTTCATGTAGTTGTTCAGTAGCATGTTGTTTAATTTCCACAAATTTGTGATATTTCCAGTTTTCCTCTTGTTAATTTCATTTTATACAATTGCAGCTGGAAATTATGCTTGGCGTAATTCAAATCTTTTTACATTTATTGAGACTAGTTCTGTGTCCCAACATATGGTCTGTCCTTGAGAATGTTCCATGTGCACTTGAAGGGAGTGTGTATTATATTTTTTTGATAGGGAAGTTTCTAAAAATATCAATTATATTCATACGGTCTAATGTGTCATGTGGCCAATATTTTCTTACTGACTTTCTGAATGATCTATCCATTGTTGTAAGAGGAGTATAAAAGTCCCCTACTACAATAGTATGTTTGCCAGTTTCTCCTTTTAGTTCTGGTAGTGCTTGCTTTATATATTTTGGTATTCCTAAATTGAGTGCCAATGCAGTGTTGGGCAAAAATAAGTTTACAGTTGTGGGTACACAAAACACAGGGATTGTTCTTGTATTGTTATTTATTATGTATTATTAATGCAATATAACTGTAAACACACTTTTATCCACCCCTGTATATTAACTGTATGTCATCTTCATGAATTGTTTCATTTATTATTATAAAATGTCCATCTTTGCCTCTTGTCACCACTTTTTTGTCTTGAAATCTATTTTGTCTGTTATGAGTACTGTTACACTTGCTTTCTCTTGATACCATTTTCTTGGAGTATCATCTTACACCTGTTAAGTTTGTGTTTCTTTTTAAAGCTAAAGTGGATCTCATGAAGGCAACACATAGTCTTTTTTAATCCATCTTGCTACTATGTTCTTTTTGATTGGTAAATTCAATCCATTTACATTTAGTGTGATTTTTGAGATATGAGTACTTACTACAGCCATTTTATATTTTGTTTTATGGTTGCTCTGTATCTTTGTTGTTTCTTTTCCTTTGTGTTTTTGTATTGTAGTTTAGTTTAATGGCTTCTCATGATTTTGTCTCCATTTCTTCAACTCTGGAATTTTGGTATTTAGTTACCATGAGGTTTTTGTAAAATCTGTCATATATACAATAGTACTTTTTTGTTTAGATTGTTTTTTCTTAACTCACCTTTATATAGCCAGTTCTTCTTCTCCCCTCCTTTTAAGTTTTTGTTGTCTCGGTTTATCCCATTTTATGGTGTGCAATTTGTTACCACATTACAGTAGTTATTATTTTTAATGCTTTTTTACCCTTTAAACTCTACACTATAATTGTTTAATATTTTATTCTGGAGTAGAATTCCCTGCTTCAGTCTGTCTATTTATGATCTTATTCTTAGTTTTGTATACTTTTGTATTTTTGTTTCTGGCATAAGAGCTCCTTTTAACATCTGTCATAATGCTGGTCTTATGGTAGTGATTTCAGTTTTTGTTTCTCTGCAAAAACCTTTATTTCTCCTTTATATATAGAAAAACTTTGCTGGATATATTATTCATGACTGATCATTGCCTCCTTTCAATATTTTGAATATTGGAGGGGAGCAGGGAAGATGGCGGCGGAATAGGACAAAGAATTCCACTCCCCCCACACACACCCCAGAGAAAAACCTGGCTGATCTGCAGGGGAGCACAGCAAATAGCTGACCAGGACCAGCATGTAGGAAAATAGGACTCCAGAAATTGGAGTGGACACTGAATGACCAGATGGTGAGGAGACAGCTGCAGGTCAATAAGGTCCAATGGAACAGCAGAGAGGCTGCAGGCCCTCCTCCAGGCTGCACCAGGGCCTGGGTGGTCTGCCTTGGTCTCTGGGAGCGGAGGGCTGGCAGCAAGGACCTTGAGAGAGAGCCAGTCATCAGCTCCCTCTCTACCCGGCCAGGTGCATATTGAAAAACGCCAGGAGAGATCTGTTTGCTTAAAGTGTCAGAGAGAGGAGTGGGCATCAGGAAGCAAACCAGAGAGCTTTGATCACCTGTGAAGTCAGTCTGTGGTCGCAGGCTTGAGAGAATTGAGAGTCGACCATGCGCTCACCCATAGCACTGGGAAAGGTTCTTGCCCAAGCCTTTGGGATCAGGGAAGCCTGGCCACGAGCACGTGCCCACACCCCAGCCTAGGACTGTGACTCCTGGGGAAAGTCTGCTCTCAGTGGGGTGCTGGGGAGAGGCGCCAGTCCAGATCTCGGGAGAGCACTCGTGAGACTGGCTGAGTTCACTGAGAAGGGAGAAAGGCTGCACCAATGGCCCCTCAGACTGCTGCAGCTAGTATGACCAGAAGAAAAGGTTTGACCAGCTGGAAACCAATGATAGGTTTTTATTTTATTATTTTATTTTTTTGCTATTCTTTCTTTCTTTCTAACTCTATTATTGTTTTATATTTCGATACTCTTACCCTCTCTCTTCTTTCTTGTTTTATTCCTTCTTCCTTTCTTTCCAAACCTACTGCTTTTTCCTCCCTTCTGCTGCCTTTTTTTCTTTCTTTTCACCCCCTCCCCCTGAAGTGAGACAAAAGACTTGGAACAGAGAAAAGACCAGAGTTGGACCCAAAGAGGGAGCATCCCAACAATAGAGAAAGAGAGACAAATTTCACTTTGCTATAGCAGAGAAACTACAAGTTACTGCATATTTGTATTATTATTTTTTTCATTATTCTTACATCTTTTATTTTAATAGTATCTCTGTATTCCTCCTCTTTCTGTATAGTCTTCTTTACCTTGGCTGGATATATTGTATCACTTGATAGTTTTCCCCTGACCCCTCAATCATAGTGTATTGCTAATTTACTGTCCTTTACTTCCCCCTGCCCAGTTAGCACACTATTGAAGGTCCAATACTCCATAATCTTGGTATACCATAGATTCTGTCATATGATTGTTGCTTTAATATTATTGTAAATAATAGTTGTTACATACTATTTTAAATACTACACCCCCCACAAATCTTAGCCCACTTATTGTTGCCTGAACTATAATACTGTAGTGGTTAATTCTGTTCTCTCCCACGCTACACCTATTTACCATCTTTTACTCTCACCTTACCTCAGAATCTAACCTCCTTCAACCTCACTCCTTTGTAGATCCATATCACAAACCTTCCCTCCCCAACGAGAGTCTTATCTTCTTTCCATCCTTTCTTAAAAGTGGCTAGTTGGGTTGAAGATCAAGGTTAACACCATAAATAACCAAAGGATCTCCTATCTCTTCTCTACTGGATGCTACTGTAAATATCATAGGATACTCTCCTGCTTTCATAAATGAGTTTGCCTTCCCTCCAACTGATCACAAAAAAAAACCCAGTAGGTGGAAGCAGTGAACACCAGGATACACAAAGGAAGAGGAAACCCAAGAACAAAGGAACCACCAACAGATAACAACAGAGGAAAGTGAAGGAGAGAGTAGAAATCACACAAACCTCAATCCAAGTCCTATCTGGAAATACAACTAAGCAATGGAGAAATAACCCAAGGCAAACAACAGAACAAGAGCAAAAGAGAATCCTCAAAACCCTGTACACACAGAAGAACTAGCTTCAACACAACCTGCCCTTACCAGCACAGCAAATTAAAACAGGTAGTGGAAAGAGGGACCATCAGTTCACCAGCTGGTGGGAAGGAACCCCCAAAAAAGACCCAGAAACAACAAAAACCCAAAGACAAACTCAGACCAATGTAAAGGACACACTAAGACCAGCGAGCTAAGGAGATCAAGAAGACTACACCACTGAATCATACATGTATTATACCATGGATGTTCACACCATAAATCCAGGAAGCCAGAACAAATCAATTTAAGAAGCTGAAGCTAACAAGAAGAGTCTCGCAAACAATGGGAAGACAAAGAAACGACCCCCCAATGAAAGGAAAGGAGGAAGCCTTAGAAAGAATGTTAAATGAAATAGAGGCAAGTCAGCTATCAGATATTGAATTCAAAGTACTGGTTATCAGGAAGTTCAAAGAGCTCAGAATGAGCTACCAGAAACTACAGGGAAGCTACAATGAGCTCACTGCAAACTATATCAACATGAAAAAGAAAATAGAAACTATCAGCAAGGGCCAAGAGGAAATGAAGAACACAATTTCAGAGCTGAAGAACACAGTGGAAGGAATCAAAAGCAGGACCAATGAAGCAGAAGATCAGATCAACGAGTTGGAAGACAAAGTAGAAATAAACTTTCAGAAAGAGCAAAAAAAAAGGAAAAGAGGCTCAGAAAGAATGAAGAGGGATTAAGAGAAGTGCAAGACAATATGAAATGTAATAATATCTGAATAATAGGGATACTACAAGGAAAAGAAGAAGAGCAGTGGATAGAAAATCTACTTGAAAAAGTAATAATGGAAAACTACCCTAATTTGATGAGAGAAAAAGTCACACAAATCCAGGAAACACAGAGACTCCCAATCAAGAGGAACCCAAAGAGGCCCACTTCAAGACACATCATCATTAAATTGGCAAAATTTCAAGACAAAGAGAGAATCCTAAAGGCAGCAAAGGAGAAAATGAAGTAACATACAAGGGAGCCCCAATAAGGTTAGCTACTGACTTCTCAACGGAAACACTCCAAGCAAGAAGAGAATGGCAAGAAATATTCCAAGTAATGAGAACTAGAGGCCTTCAACCAAGGTTACTTTATTCAGCAAGGCTCTCAATCAAGATAGAAGGCCAAATAAAGAGCTTCCAAGACAAAAGAACTCTAAAGGAATACACCTCCACCAAACCAGCTCTGCAAGGAATACTGAAAAGTATGCTTTAAGGAAAGGAAGGAAAAGAGAGAGACAATGAGAGGCACAGGAATAAAAATGTCAATGAATAAGTACCTATCAATAATAACCTTAACATAATGGATGAAATGCTCCAATCAAAAGACATAGAATAGTTGAATAGATAAGAAAGTATGACCCACATATATGCTGCCTACAAGAGACCCACCTCTAGACAAAAGACCTACACAAACTAAAAGACCTACACACTAAAAGTGAAGGGCTGGAAACAAATTTTCCAAGCAAATGGCCAGGAAAATAAAGCCGGGGTAGCAATACTCATATCAGACAAAATAGTCTTCAAAAAAAGGGCCATAAAAAGAGACCCAGAAGGTCACTTCATAATACTCAAGGGAAGAATCCACCAAGAAGACATAAACATTGTAAATATATATGCACCCAACATAGGAGCACCCAAGTGCATAAAGAAAATCTTACAGGACTTCAAGAAAGATATTGGCAGCAACACAATTATAGTAGAGGATTTTAACACCCCACTGTCAAAAATGGACAGATCTTCCAAACAAAATATCAACGAAGATATTGTGGCATTGAGCACCACCCTAGATGAAATGGACTTAACTGGTATATATAGAGAGAGCCCTTCACCCCAAAGAAGCTAAATACACATTCTTTTCAAATGGGTATGGAACATTCTCAAAGATAGACCACATGATAGGACACAAAGCAAGCTTCAGCAAACTTAAGAAAATTGAAATCATCCCGAGCATTTTCTCTGATCACAGGTACTGAAACTGGAAACCAACCCCAAGAGAAAAGATCTAAAACATTAAAAATCATGGAGACTGAATGGTATGCTATTAAACAATGAATGGGTCAAGAATGAAATTAGGGAAGAAATCAAAAAGTTTCTGGAAACAAATGAAAATGAACTCACAACAACCCAAAACTTATGGGACACAGTGAAGGCAGTCCTGAGAGGGAAGTTCATAACAATATAGGCCTACCCAAAGAAGATAGAAACATTTCAAACAAACAGCCTAACCCGACACCTTCAAGAATTCGAGGAACAACAACAAAGACAGCCCAGAGCAAGTAGAAGGAAGGAAATAAGCAAGATCAGAGCAGAATTAAATGACATAGAGACTAAAAGCACAATTTTAAGGATCAATGAATCCACCTATATTTATTGAAGAGACTGTTTTGCCCCAGTGTACATTCTTGCCTCTTTTGTCACACATTAAATGACCCATATGTATGGGTTTATTTGGAGTTCTCAATTCTATTTCATTGTTCTCTATGTCTTTTTTTCATGCCACTAACATATTATTTTGATGATCGAATCTCTGTAGTATAGTTTGATAGCAGGGATTGTGCTATCCCCAGCTTTGTTCTCTTTTTTCCCCCTTCAGGATTTCTTTGATATTTGGGGGTTTTTGTAGTTCAATACAAGTTTTAGGAATCTTTGTTCTAGATCTGTGAAAAATACCATTGGTGTTTTCATGGAGATTGCGTTAAATCTATGGAATCTTTTGCTCAGTACAGACATTTTAACAGTAATAATTCTTCCAACCCATGAGTATAGTGTATTTTTCCATTTATTTCTGCCATCTCTAATTTCTTTCTTCAGTGGCTTATAGTTTTTGTAACAGAGATTTCACCTGCTGGGTTAAATTTACCCCGAGGTATTTTATTCATTTCGATGCCATTGTAAATGGGATTTAAAAAAATTTCTTTCTGATAGTTCATTAGTATTAGTATCGACAAGAAGCCAATTTCTCTATATTAATTTTGCATCCTGTAATTTTACTGAATTCATTTATCCTAATAGTAGCTTGTGAAATCTTCAAGGTTTTCTATATAAAGTATCCAAGTCATCTGCAAACAGTGACAGTTTTACTTCTTTATTTTCCATTTGGATGCCAGTTATTAATTTTTTAAGTAATTGCTGTGGCTATGGCTTCCAATACTATCATAAATAAAAGTGGCAAGAGTGGATATCCTTGTCTTGTTCCTGATCTCAGAGGAAAAGCTTTCAACCTTTCATCACTGAGTTTGGTGTAAGTTATGGGTTTGTTACATATGGCCTTTATTATGTTAGGGTATGTTTCTTCTATAACCACTTTGTTGAAAACTATTATCATAAATGGATTTAGAAATTTTCATATGCTTTTTCTGCATCTATTGATATGATCATATGATTTTTATGCTTTGTTTTGTTAATATGTATCATAGTGATTGATTTGCAGATTTTGAATATTTAGGGTTTCTTATACATAATATCATGTAAACTACAAATAGAGATAGATAGTTTTACTTTTTCCTTTCCAATTTGAGTGCCTTTTTTTCTTTTTCTTGCCTAATTGGTCTGGATAGGTCTTATGGTACTATGTTAAATAAAACTGGCATAGAGTGGGCATCCTTCTATTGCTCCTGATCATAGAGGAAAAACTGATTTTCTTTTTTTTCGATCATGTAGAGAAATTTTATTAATTTTTAAATTGTGTATTCCTGTAATGGGATTGTCCCAATTTCTTTTTTTCCCTTTTGCCTCCCTCTACTCAGCCGATCCCTCTTGCTCACAGACAATCCCTTCCCCATTGTCCATGCATCATTCATACATGTTCTTTGACTAGTCCCTTCCCCTTGCTTCTGCCATTCCCCCTCTCCCTCCTCCCCTGTTATAGCTATCAGCCTGTTCCATGTTTCCATGCCTCTGGTTCTATTTTTCTCATTAGTTTATGTTGTTCATTGGATTCCAGTTATTAGTGAGGTCACATGGTATTTGTCTTTCACTGCCTGGCTTATTTAGCATAATACTCTCCAGTTCCACCAATGCTATTGCAAAATGTAGCACTTCTTTCTTTCTGCCACATAGTATTCCATTGTATAAATGTACCACAGTTTTTAAATTCACTCATCTGCTGATGGGCACTTGGGCTGTTTCCAACACTTAGCTATTGTAGATAGCACTGCTATGAATTTTGGAGTGCATAGATTCTTTTGAATTGGTGTTTCAAGATTTTTAGGGTATAACCCAAGCAGTGGAATTGTCAGGGCAAGAGAAGTTCCAGTTTTAGTGCTTTGAGGAAATTCCTTACTGTTGTCCAGTAAGGACAACTGTTGTCCAATCCTCGCTAGCACTTACTGTTTGTTGAAAAGCTTAGATTTTTTAAAAGATTTTATTTATTTATCTTTAGAGGGGAAGAGAAGGAGAGAAATATCAATGTATGGTTGCTTCTTGTGAGTCCCCTGCCGGGAACAGGCCTACAACCCAGGCATGTGCCCTGACTGGGAATCGAACCGCGATCCTCTGGTTTGCAGGCCTGTGCTCAATCCACTGAGCTACACCAGCCAGGGCTGAAAAGCTTAGACTTTCACAGCTGAGTATAATGTTAGCTGTGGACTTGTCATACAGCATTTATTAGGCTGTAGTACATTCCTATTATATCTGCTTTGTTGGGAGTTTTTTCTTTTTTTCATAAATGGATGAGTAGCTTTGTCTAATTGTTTTTGCATCTATTGAGATGATTAAATTATTTTTATGGTTTATTTTATTTGTGGTGTGTCATATTCGTTCTTTTGTGGATGTTGAACCATCCCTGCACCACTGAAATATGTCTTTGTTGGTCTTATCATATGATCAAAAGAAATCATGTGCTGTTGAATTCAGTTTGCTAATATTTTGTTGAGGACTTTTATGTGTATTTCATCAGAAATATTTGACTGGTAATTTCTTTTTCTTGTGGTTTCCTTTTCTGATTTCAGCATCGGGTTAACACTGGCCTTGTAACCTGAGTTTGGAAGTGTTCCTTCCCCTTCTATTTTTTGGCAAAGTTTAAGAACTTGTATTAATTCATATTTTAGTGTTTGGTATAATTCGACAATGAAGCTATTTTATTTTGGACTTTTGTTGGGAAACTTATTGTTACTAGTTCAGCCTCTTTCATAGTAACTGAATTGTTCAAACTTTGTATTTTTTTCATTCGGTTTTGGAAGTTTGTATATTTAGAGCACTTACTGATTTCTATGTTTTTTTTTTCAATTTTTTTGAGTATGATTGTTCATAGTAGCCTGTTACATTTCTTTGTCTTTCTGTGTACCTGCTGTAATGTGTCCTCTTTAAATTCTGATTTTATTATTTGAGCCATCTCTATTCGTGAGCCTTGCTAAAGACTTGTCTATTCTATTTTTCTTTTTGAAGAATCAGCTATTAGTTAAACTTATCGTTCCTATTTTCTTTTCAGTGTCTATTTGATTTATTTCACTCTAACCTTTCTTATTTCTTTCATGCTAAGAGGACTTAGTTTGTTCTTTGTCTAGTTCCTTGAGGTATAAAGTTAGTTCGTTAATGTGAGATCTTTCTTGTTTCTTAACAGCAGTGTTTATTGCTATGTTCCTTCCTGTTAAAACTGCTTTTGTTGGCCCTGGCAGGAAGGTCAGTTGGTTAGAGCAATGTCCCAATACAACGACGTTGCAGATTTTGTCGGGAAACATTCTTGTATGAGCCAATGAATACATAAATAAGCAAAACAACAAATCAATATTCTCTCTTTCTCTCAAGTCAATGAATAAAAAATTAAAATTAAAAAACTTCATGCCATAAAATTTAGTGTATCTTATTTCAAATTTCATTTGTCTTGAGATTTAAAAAAATTTCTCTTTTGATTTACTCTTTGGCCCATCAAATTTTTAGTCACATGCTATTAGGCTCTGTATATTTGTAGATTTTCCAGTATTTCTTTTATAATTGCTTTGTACTTTCATACCATTTTTATCTAAAAAGATCATTGGCATGATTTCAGTTTCCTTCAATTATTAATTATTGTTTTCTCTTTGAAAATATGATCTATCTTAGAAAATATTCCATGTTTTCTTGAGAAAAACATGTGTTCTGGTTTTGGATGGAATATCTTGTAAATATTTGTTAACTGATCTAATATATTATTTAAATCAAATGTTTCACTATTATTTTATTTTTTTACTTTATTGTTATCATTGACACTATTACAAATATCCTCATTTTCCTCCCTTTGTCCATCTCCACCCAATCCCTAGCCCACCTTCCCTCTGGCCATCACCACACTGTTGTCTGTGTCTGTGGGTTATGCATATAGAATATTTGGCTAATCATTTCACCTTTTTCATCCACTCCCCACTCCTGCCTCCCCTCTGACAGCTGTCAGCCTGTTCCATGTATCCATGCCTCTGTTTCTATTTTGTTTGACAGTTTATTTTGTTCATTAGATTCCACATATAAGTGAGATCATATTGTATTTGTCTTTCTCTGACTGACTTATTTCTCTTAGCATAATAATTTCCAGGTCCATCCATACTATTACAAAAGGTAAGATTTCCTTCATTTTATGGCCATGTAGTTAGTATTCCACTGTGTAAATGTGCCACTGACTTTTTAAAAAATCCTCGCCTGAGGATATGTTTTATTCGTTTTAGAAAGAGTGGAAAGGAAAGAGAGAAACATTGATGTGAAAGAGAAATATCAATCAGTTGCCTACCATATGCACCCCAACAGGGGAACGAACCCACAACCTAGTTATATGCCCTGACCAGGAATTTAACCTGCAACCTCCTGGTGTGCAGGATGACACTCCAACCAGCTGAGCCACCCTACCATGGCTTTACCACTGCTTTTGTATTCATTCACTGATGTGCACTTGGGCTGTTTCTAGATCTTGGCTATTGTGAATAATGCTGCTATGAACATAGGAGTACATATATTTTTCAAATCGGCATTTTGGGATTCTTAGGATATATTTGTAGAAGTGGGATCTCTGGGTCAAAAGGCAGTTCCATTTTTAATTTTTTGAAAAAACTCCAGACTGTTTTCCACAGTGGCTACACTGGCCTGTATTCCCACCAACAGTGTGGTGAACAAGCATTCACTTTTCTCTACATCCTCGCCAGCACTTGTTTGTTGATTTACTGATGGTAGCCATTATGGCAGTTGTGAGATTATATCTCATTGTGGTTTTAATTTGCATCTCTCTGATGATTAGTGACATTCAGCATTTTTCAATATATCTATTGAACATCTGTATGTCCTCTTTGGAGAATTGTCTATTTAGAGCCTTTGTCCATTTTTTTAAAGATTTTATTTATTTAATTTTGACAGAGGGGAAGGGAGGGAGTAAGAGAGGGAGAGAAACACCAATGTATGGTTGCCTCTCACACACCCCCTACTGGGGACCTGGCCTGCAACCCAGCCATGTGCCCTGACTGGGAATCCAACCAGCAACCCTTTGGTTCACAAGCTGGCACTCAGTCCACTGAGCCACACCAGCCAGGGCCCTTCGTCCATTTTTTAATTGGATTGTTTGTCTTCCTGGCATTGAGTTGTATATATTCTTTTTATATTTTGGCAAATAACCCCTTATCAGATGTATAATTGGTGAATATGTTCAGCCATACAGTGGTTCCTCTTTTCATTTTGTTGGTTGGTTTTTTTTTGTTTTTTTTTTTTGTTTTTTGGCTGTGCAGAGGCTTTTTAGCTTGAAGTAGTTTGATTTGTTTACTTTTTTCCTTTGATTTCCTTGCCCTAGGAGTCATAATGGCAAAAAATATTGTTACATGAGATGTATTAGATTTTACTACCTATATTTTCTTTGAAGATTTTCATAGTTCTGTGACTTACATTTAACTGTTTTATCCATTTTGAATTTATTCTTCCAAAGGGTGTAAGTTGGTTTTATTGTATGTACCTAATTTTCTCAATACCATTTATTGGAGAGACTGTCTTTCCTCCCCTCTATGCTCTTGCTTCTTTTGTGAAATATTAATTGACCATATAGGCATGGGTTGATTTCTGACTCTTTGTTCTATTCCATTGATCTATATGCCTGTTCTTATGCCAGTACCAGGCTGTTTTGATTGCAGTGGCCTTGTAATATAGTTTCACATCACATATTGTGATACTTCCAAATTTGTTCTTCTTACTTAAGATTGCTGAGGCTATTCACCATCTTTTTTTTAGTTCAATATAAACTTTTGAAATACTTGTTCTAGATCTGTGAGATATGCTATTGGTATTCCAATAGGAATTGAATTGGACTACAGATTACTTTGGTGGTATGGACATTTTAATGATGTTAAGTCTTCTAATCCCTGAACATAGTATGTGCTTCTACTTTGTATGTTCCTCAATTTCTTGCTTCAGTGTTCTATAATTTTCCAAGTACAAGTCTTTTATACCCTCCATTAAATGTATTCCTAGGTACCTTATTTGTTTGTTTGTGTGTTTGTTATTGTTAATGTTGTAATAGTGAATGGGATTGTTTTCTTAGTTTTGCTTTCTGATAGTTCATTACTGGTGTATGAAAATGTCCCTGAGCCCTGGCTGGTGTGGCTCAGTGGATTGAGTGCCAACCTACAAACCAAAGGGTCACTGATTTGATTCCCAGTCAGGGCATGTGTCTGGGTTGCAAGCCAGGTCCTCAGTGGGGGACATACGAGAAGCTACCACACATTGATGTTTCTCTCCCTTTCTCTTCCCTTTCCCCTCTATCTAAAAATAAATAAATTAAAAATCTTTAAAAAAGAAAATGTCCCTGATATCTGAATTTAATTTTGTATTTTGCTACTTTGCCAAATTCATTGATTAGATCTAGTAGTTTTCATTGGAGTCTTTAGGCTTTTCTATGTGCAACTTCATGTCATCGGTGAATAAAGATAGTTTTACTTCCTCCTATCCAATTTGGATGCCTTTTATTTCTTCTAGTCTGATTGCTGTGGCTGGTACTTCCAACACTATGTTCAATAAGAGTGATGAAACTGGACATCCCTTTTTCATTCCTGACCTTAAGGGAAAGACATTTAGTTTTTTTCCCATTTAGTTTGGCTGTGGGTTATCCATATCTGGCCTTTATTACATTGAAGTATGTTCCCTCTATTTCCACTTTACTGAGAGTTTTTATTATGTATAAGCTTTGGATATTAACACATGCTTTTCTGGGTCTATTGGCATGATTATGTGGTTTTTATCCTTCATTTTTAATGTGTTATATCACATTTATTGATTTGGGGATAGTGTACCAATCTTGAGTCCTCAGGATAAATCTCAGTTGATCATAGTGTGTGACCTTTATAATGTATTGCTGGATCTGGTTAGCAAATAGTTTTTGAGGATTTTAGCACCCATGTTTATCAAGGATATTGGCCTATGATTTTCTTTCTTGGTGTTTCTTATCTGGTTTTGCAATTAGGAGAATGCTGGCCTCATAAAAGGAGCTTAGAAGTCTTCTCTCGTCTTGGGTTTTTGGAATTGTTTGAGGAGAATAGGTGTCAGTACTTCTTGAATGTTTGGTAAAATTCATCGGTGAAGCCATCCGATCCAGAACTTTTATTTATTAGGAGTTTTTGGATGACTGCTCCAATTTCACTAGTTGTAATCTGTCTATTCAGATTCTCTGATTGTTCCTAATTCAGTTTTGGAAGCTGTAGATTTCTAGAAATTCATCAATGTTTTCTAGTTTGTCCAATATGTTGGCATATTATTGTTCATATTATTTTCTTTTAAAAATATTTTATTAATTTTTTATAGAGAGAGGAAGGGAGAGAGAAAGAGAGGGAGAGAAACATCAATGTGTGCTTGCCTCTTACATGTGACCTAGGTTCCTATTAGGCTCTTATTAGGTTCCTAGGTTCCTATTAAGAACCTAGCCTGCAACCAGGCATGTGCCCTGACTGGGAATCAAAGCAGGCCAGCATTCAGTCCACCGAGTCACAAGTTTTTCTTGTGATTGATTTCTGGTGTCAAAAACCATTGTGGTCAGAGAAGATGCTTGATATGATTTCAATCTTCTTAAATTTATTGAAGCTCATTTTGTTTCCCAACATGTGGTCTTTCCTAGAAAATGTTCCACATGCACTTGAAAAGAATGTATATTTTGCTGCTTTAGGGTAAAATGCTCTTAAAATATTAATTAAATCCATATGATCTAGTGTGTCATTTAAGGTAGCCATTTCCTTTTTGATTTTTCTGCCTGGAAGATCTACCCATTGATGTCAGTGAGGTATTAAAATCCCCTACTTTGACTGTATTACTGTCAATCTCTCCTTTTATGTCCAACAAGATTTTCTTTATATATTTAGGTGTTCCTATATTAGGTGCATAAATATTTACTAGCTATATCCTCTGGTTGGATTGCTCCTTTTATCATTATTTAGGGTCCTTTTTTTGTCTCTTACTGTAGCCTTTGTATTAAAGTATATTTGTCAGAAAAAAGTATTGTCTACCCCAGCTATTTTTCCATTTCTATTTGAATGGAATATCTTTTTCTATTCCTTTACTTTTTAATTTGTGTGTCTTTCATTCTGAAGTGGATCTCTTGTAGACAATATATATATGGATCTTGCTTTCCTATCCATTCAGCTACTGTATGTCTTTTGAATGGAGAATTTAAGACATTTACATTTAAAGGGATTATTGATAGGTACATACTTATTGCCCTTTGTATATTTTAACTCTGTTCTTCTGTTTTTATTTTTTTGTGTGTCCTCTTCCTCTTCTTCTCCATCTCTTTGCCATCCTCCTCCTCCTCCCTCTTCTTCATCTTCTTCCTTCTTCAAGCAGGCCCTTTAACATTTCTTGCAATACTGGTGGGTGGTAACAAACTTCTTTAGCTTTTTCAATTTCAAATTTTTTTCTTCAATTTTAAATGATAACCTGGCTGGGTAAAGTAGCCTTGGTTGTAGGTCTTTGCTCTTCATCACTTTGAATAGTTCATGCCAATCTCTTCTGGGTTTAAATATCTGTTAAGAAATCAGCTAACAGTCTTATGGGAGTTCCCTTGTAGATAATTAACTGCTTTTCTCTTGTGGCTTTTAAGATTGTCTCTTTGTCTTTAACCTTTGCCATTTTAATTATGATGTGTCTTTGTGTAGGCCTGTTTCTATTCATCTTGCTTGTGTTTGTCTGTGCTTCCTGGACTTTTGTGTCTTTTTCCTTGACCAGGTTAAGGAAATTTTTGGTCATTATTTCTTCAAATAGTTTCTCTATTTTTGCTTGCTCCTTTCTCCTTCTGGTACGCATATGATGTGGATATTGTTATGCTTCATGTTGTCCCAAAGTTCCTTCAAACTATCCTCACTCTTTTAAATTCTTTTTTTCTTTTTGCTACTCTGATGGTTTTTTTTCTTCCTTGTCTTTTAAAATTGCTGATTTAATTCTCTGCTTCATTCAACCTGCTTTTTATTCCTTTCAGTGTATTCTTGATGTCAGATAAGGTATTTTTCATTTGAAACTGGTTCTTTTTCATGGTTTCTATGTCCTCTTTTATGCTGTTGTAGTTTTCGCTAAGTTCTTGAACATCTTTATAACCATTACTTTGAACTCCATATCTTATAAATTGCTCACCTCCATTACATTTAGCTCTTTTTCTTGATATTCCTCCTGTTCTTTTATTTTGAGTCTGTTTCTTTGTCTCCCCATGTTGGCTGTCTTTTTGTATTTGTTTCTATGTATTAGATAGATCTTCTGTGACTCCCCATCTTTGTGGCATGGCAGTAGTAGTAGATACCCTATGGTGCAGTCTCCTTGATCTCCTGAACTGGGGGCTCTAGGAATGTTCCTTGTGTGAGTTATGTGAGCACTTCTGTTTTAACTGAGTTTTGATTGCTGTTGTCTGGTTCGTTTGTGCTATCGACCCTCAGGCTATCTGAATGTGAGGCTCAACCCTGACCAAGCTGCTGTGCAGATGCAGTCTTGATGAGCCTTCTTCTAATAAGTCTTTGGTTATAAGACTCTTCTTCAGCTAGTCTTTAGTTAGTTATTCAGGGTGATTATTATTTAACTTAGTTGTATTTCCAGTTTGGTCCTGGGAGAAGGTGAGTATAAGATCTACCAGCTCTGACACCATCTTGAAAGTCCTCAAATGTTTGATTATTAATTTTCTGTCTAGATGATTTATTCTTTGTTAAAATTGGGTTATTGGAATCCCCTAGTCTTGTTGTATACTATTTTTCAGTTTATGTCTGCTAACATTGCATTATATAATTATTTGTCCCTGTGTTGGCTACATTAATATTTATAAATATTATATCCACCTGTTAGATTGACCCCTTTATCATGATATAATAACTTTGTTTGTTATGAATGCCTTTTTTCTTAAAGTCTATATTTTTTAATGATATAACTTTTCTAGTTTTCTTTGATTTCCATTTTCATGGAACATCTAATTACATACCTTCATTTTCAGTCTGTTTCCTTAAAGCTAAAATGCATCTCCTGTTGGCAGCATATAGTTGAGTCTTGTTTTTTAATCTACTTAGGCACTCCTTTTTTTAAGAAAAAGTAGTTAATTTACATTTGAAGTAATTATTGATATGAATTTATTGACATTTTGTTATTTATTGGCTGTTTTGTATTTTAGCGTTCCAGTTGCTTTAATTATTGCCTTCTTTGTTGAATTTATGATTTTTTGTAATGGTATTATTTGATTACATTCTCTTTATACTTTTTGAATCTATCATAGTCTTTTGCTCTGTAGTTTTCATGAAAATTATATAAAGCATCTTATAGATTTAACATTCTCTTATGAAAATAACAATTTCCATAATACAAAAAACCTTTTTTATTGCATATTGAATAATAATTATTGTAGCTATAGTTATTTTTAGTAGTCTTGTTCTTTATTATTGGAGTTAAGTGCTAACATTCCATTGTTACAGTATTTGAGTAGTCTGAGCTTTACTGTATATACACCTTTACCAGTGTGTTGTACATTTTCATGTTACTAATTAATCTTTATAGTTTGTAGAACTTCTTTCAGCATTTATTGTATGAAAGATCTAGTGCTAATGAATTCTCTAAGCTTTTGTTTGTCTCTGAGAGTCTTTACCCTTCATTTCTGAAGGACAGCTTTGTTAATTTGAGTATTCATGGTGGCAGGTTTTTTTTCTTTTCTCTTTTTTTGAGTTTTTGAAAAAATTTGATTGTATTTTTCCCATTACCATTTAGTCCCCTTATATCTCCTACCCCCACAATCACCACACTGCTCTCCACATTTGTGAATCCTTTTTCCTTTTTGCTCAATCCCTCTACCTCCTACCTTCTCCACCTCCTTATCTGTCATCCTGCTCTCCATGAGTCTCTCTCTATTTTGCTTGTTAGTTCAATTTGTTCATTAGATCCCACATAAGAGTGAAATCATATGGTATTTGTCTCTTTTTGACTGGCTTATTTTACTTAGCGTAATGTCCTCCATGTCCATCCATGCTGTTCCAAAAGGCAAAGTTTTCTTCTTTTTTATGGCCAAGTTCTATTCCATTGTGTAAATGTCCATAGTTGTTTTACCCACTCATCTACTGATGGGCACTTGGGCTGCTTCCATATCTTGGTGATTGTAAATAACGCTGCAATGAGCATCACTATGCTTAAGTGGTGCTTATGTTCTTTCAAATTAGTGTTCTGGATTCCTTTGGATATACACTCTCATATTCCCAGAAGTGGGATGATTGGATCAAAAGACAGATCCATTTTTAACTTTTTTGAAGTATCTCCGTACTGCTTTCCATAGTGGCTACACCAATCTGCATTCCCACCAACAGTGCAAATGGGTAGCCCTTTCTCCACATCCTCACCAGCACATGTTTGTTGATTTATTGATGATAGCCATTCTGACAGGTGTGAGGTGATATCTCATTGTAGTTTTAATTTGCATTTCTCTGATAATTAGAAAACAATACTTTTTCAATGTCACTGAGACTTCCACAAACCTTTTGCAGCTCCAAAACTGTCAGTCTCCTTCTGTCTTTACCTTCCCCCATGCTTAACATTGATTACATGGTCTATTATTAAAATCTTTCTCTTGGAAAAAATTATCTGTTCTCCTCTTCTTCTCTTTCACCTGGCTGTTGCAATCCCAGGTCTGGATTGACCTAAACCATCTACCTCTGCTAACCCTTGAACAATTTAGCCTTCCTGGAAGGTTGGGAACACCCTGAATTCATGATTACTCACTTCAAATAGTCACTCAACTCACTTTCTGCTAATAACACCACATTGGTCCATCATGAGAATTTCATACCTTCTCATTCTACCAAACCTTAGACTGCCAATTCTCCCTCCCTTCATGCTCACCCAATGCTTTATGCTTCCTATAAGAAACAAAGACCTTTAACAGGAATTCCCTCATCTTTCAGCAAGATATTTACAAATCAGCCTACATCTGCCTGCATTTTCTTCTCTGTTTCTGCTAAAACAGAACAAATATCTCTTTCTGCCAAAGGTCTGTTTTTCCACACATACTGTGTATTCTATTCCTTACTATCTTCTCAGGGACCTTGCTCCATTTTTTAAAAAATCTGATTACTATATCTTCAGCCTTTTCTTCTACTCTAATTCTTTTTTATTACTGTTGTTCAAGTACAGTTGTCTCCATTTTCTCACCACCACTTTCCCCCACACCTCCCACCTCAATCCTTACCCACTTTGGATTTGTCCATGGGTCCTTTATACATGTTCCCTGAGGATCCTTCCCCTTCTTTCCCCCATTACCCACTCCTACCTCCCCTCTAGTTACTGTCAGTTTGTTCTTAATTTCATTGTCTCTGATTATATTTTGCTTGCTTTTTTCTTTTGTTAATAATGGTTCTACTTGTAAGTGACATCATATGGTATTTGCCTTTCACCCCCTGGCTTACTTCATTTAGCATAATGCTCTCTAGTTCCACCCATGCTGTTGCAAAGGGTAGGAGCTCCTTTCTTTCTGCTGCATAGTATTTCACTGCATAAATGTACCATAGTTTTTGGATCCACTCATTGACTGATGGGCACCTGGGTTGCTTCCAGCACCTGGCTATGATAAATTGTGCTGCTATGAACATTGGGGTGCATAGCTTCGTTTGAATTGGTGTTTCAGGATCCTTAGGATATAATCCCTGTAGTGGAATTGCTAGGTGAAAAGGCAATTCCATTTTTAGTTTTTTTTTGAGGAAATTCCATACTAATTTTCACAGTGTTTGCACCCGTCTGCATTCCCACGAACAGTGTACAAGGGTTCCATTTTCTCCACAACCTCACCAAATCAACTTGTTTGTTGATTTGTTTATAATGGCCATTCTGACTAGTGTGAAGTGGTATTTCATTGTGATTTTAATTTGCATGTCTCTGATGGCTATTGATGCTGAGCATCCTTGCATGTGTTTCAGGGCCCTCTATATGTCTTCCTTGGCTAAGTGTCTGTTCAGGTCCTTTGCCCATTTTTAAACATCGTTTTTAAAATATTTTATTTATTTATTTTTAGACAGAGGGAAAAGTAGGGAGAAAGAGAGGGAGATAAACATCAGTGTATGGTTGCAGTTCTCATGCCCCGCACCAGGGAACTTGGCCTGCAACCCAGGCATGTTCCCTGACTGGGAATAGAACTAGCAAACCTTTGGTTTTCAGGCTGGTGCTCAGTCTACTGAGCCATACCCCGAGGGCCTTTGCCTATTTTTAATGGGGTTGTTTGACTTCCTGGAGTGAAGTCATCTGAGTTCTTTATATATTTTGGAGATCAAACCCTTGTCCAAGATATCATTGGTAAATATAGTTTCCCATACAGTTGGGCCCTTTTTCTTCTTGCTGATGTTTTCTTTAGCCATGCAGAAGCTTTTTGTTTTGATGAAGTCCCATTTGTTTATTCTTTCCTTTATGTCCCTTGCTCTAGGGGACATATCAGTTAAAATATTGCTGCATGGAATAGCTGAGATTTTCCTGCCTATGTTCTTCTCTAGAACTTTTATGGTATCATGACTATATTTAAGTCTTTAATCCGTCCTGAGTTTATTTTTGTGTATGGTATAAGTTGGTGGTCTAGTTTCATTTTTTTTAAAGATTTTATTTATTTATATATCTTTAGAGGGGAAGGAGAGAGGGAGAGAAACATCAATGTATGGTTGCCTTTTGTGCGTCCCCTGCTGGTAGTTAGCCTGCAAGGAACCGGCCTGCAACCCAGGCATCTGCCCTGGCTGGGAATTGAACCGCAATCGTCTGGTTCACAGGCCCACGCTCAATCCACTGAGCTACGCCAGCCAGGGCTCTAGTTTCATTTTTTTGCATGAAGCTATCCAGATCTCCCAACACCATTTGTTGAAGAGGCTATTTTTACTTCATTTTATGCTTCTGCCCCTCTGTTGAATATTATTTGACCATAGAGACTTGGGTTTATTTCTGTTCCATTGATCTATGTGTCTGTTCTTATGCCAGTACCAGACTGTTTTGATTACAGTAGCATTATAATGTAGTTTGATGTCAGGTATGGTGATCCCTTCTACTTTGCTCTTTTTTTTCCCAAAATTGCAGCCACTATTCAGGGTCCTTTATGGTTCCATATAAATTTTTGAAATGTTCATTATATATCTGTGAAATACATCATTGGTATTTTAATAGGAATTGTGTTGAATCTGTAGATTGCTTTGGGTAGTATGGACATTTTGATGATGTTGATTTTTTCCAATCCATGAACATGGTATATGCTTACATTTGTTTGTGTCTTCCTTAATTTGTTTCTTCAGAGTTGTACAGTTTTCTAACTACAGGTCTTTTACCACCTTGGTAACGTTTATTCTTAGGTACTTCATTTTTCTTGTTGCTATATCAAATGGATTTTTCCCCTGATTTCTGTTTCTGATATTTTGTTGTTGGTGTACAAAAATGCCTTCAATTTCTGAATATTGTCTTTGTATCCCACTGTTTTTGCTTAATTCACTTATTAGATTGAGTTGGTTTTTGGTGGAGTCTATAGGGTTTTCTATGTACACTATCATGTCATCTGCAAACAATGAAAGTTTTGCTTCTTTCTTTCCAATTTGGATGCATTTTATTTCTTTTTCTTGTCTGATTGCTGTGGCTAAGAGTTCTAGTACTATGTTGAATAGACGTGGTGAAAGCGGACATCCTTGTCTTGTTCCTGATCTTAGTGGGAAATCTTTCCATTTTTGCCTGGTCAGTATGATGCTGGCTACAGGTTTTTCATATATGACCTTTATTATGTTGGTGTATGCTCCCTCTACTCTCACTTTGCTGAGTGTTTTTATCATAAATGGGTGCTGTACCTTATCGAATGCTTTTAATGCATCTAATGATATGATCATGTGATTTTTGTCTTTCTCTTTGTTTATGTGATGTATTATGTTTCTTGATTTGTGAATCCTGTACCATCCTTGCATCCCTAGGATGAATCCTACTTGATCAAGGTGTATGATCTTTTTAATGTATTGCTGGATGAAGGTCACCAATATTTTGTTAAGGACTTTTGTGTGTATGTTCAACAGCAATATTGGCCTAAAGTTTTCTTTCTTTGTTGTGTCTTTATCTGGTTTGGGGATTAGGATGATGCTGGCCTCACAAAAAGAGTTTGGGAGTCATCTCTCTTCATGGAAATTTTGGAATAGTCTGAGAAAGATATGTATAAGCTCTTCTCTAAATGTTTTGTAAAATTCTCCCGTGAAACTGTCTGGTCCAGGGCATTTGTGTGCTGGGAGTTTTCTGATTATTGCTTCAGTTTCACTAGCGGTTATCAGTATGTTCAGGCTTTCTGCTTCTTTTTGATTCAATTTCGAAGATTGCATTTCCTAGATATTTGTAAAGTGTGTGCTCTTTGATTCATATTTCATTTATGGAACCTGTGGAGATACTCCCACATATGAACACATATGCTTCATTGTATGTAACAAAAATGTTCCAAGGGTACTAAGTACTTTTAAACAAAGTAACAGCTAAGTAAAGTATCACTTAGAATGTCCCTTGGTATGTGGTGTTATACAAATATTTTGTGTTGTTTTGTCATTTTAATATTATTTTCTTTACCTTGCATTTCCAAGCAGATTGTAAGCTTTCTGAAGTCAGAAGCATTGTTCATGTTTCTCTTTTATCTTGAATGACAAGAATAATATTCTGCATGTAACAGATGTTCAGAAAAGTGATTATTAAATTAACCAACTATTAATTGGACCCCTGCTATGATACAAAAGCATTCATCAGGTTCGAAAGCCTAAAGATGAGTAAAACAGACTTTTGAGAAAAAAATTATGCTGTTATACAATGTAATGTTTTGACAAAGTTGAAATATTGGGATAGACCTATTTTAATATAGAAAAATTATTTAAACATTATTAAGTGGTTTGAAACAAATTGCAGAATGATGTATATGATATAATTTATATTCAAAACCTCTTGTCTAAAAGTGTATTACTTAAGTACCTTCTCTTGAGATATAAATAAATAGAAAAAGGTCTAAAAAGAACTGATACTTGAGTTTTCTTCATGAGGATAGGCTGGCTGAAGAAAGACAAAATTGGTGTGAAGAGTAATTTTGTCTATGTTGTTTGGATTATATGCAGTTAAATTATACTCATGTATTACTTGTGTATATAAACAAATATAGATGTTCTAAATAATATGAGAATGTGTTCATGGCTAATGGGGGAAGAATGAGACTAGAGACCGATTATGAAAGCTTAAAAATATCAAGACACACAGATGTAGATATCCCAGTACTTTTCTCAGTGAAGGATGCCTAAGGTGATAGAAATATCTGGTCTACATGACAGATATAACTTCATTGTATAGGCAACTACATTAGGTATAAGTCATGAAGCCAGTTATCAGCATCCTATGAATTTTTTTATGTTTAAGAAGAAATGCTCTAGTAACTTTGCTTCCATTGTAATCTGCTTAGAAGAGAAAGTGGGATGTTATCCTCATAACAGATATATTTGATGTGCATGATAATTGCATTTCTCGATATATGGTAAATAAATAAATTGCCATTCTCATTTTATGTCTTTCAGTATTATGATGTAATCAGTGGAGTACCATCTCCTGGTTTGGATGAATTCTGGGACATGACCAAGATCAGGCTGTACACCTCTAAGATTGAAGACCGTGGCCTGGATCGTGGTGAACTCACCAAAGCAAATAATACCTGTGAGATGTCCCTGCAGCAGCCTATCAGTGCTCTCTTTTGATGACACCCAGACCTTACTATTTAACTTTGAATTTCTATAAGTCCATTATAGTCACAATAAATTTTGTCTCTCGTTGCTGTGTTAATTTTGTATGACTACTATCTAGTAAATTGTGACTTTTTGGGAAATGTTTCATAATAATTCCCAATATAAATATTACTGAAATTGGTGTCAAAACATGATCTTCTTCCTACAAATGGCCATTCACTCATACTTGGTAGTATGAAAGTATTGAAAGTGTATGTGGGAGGATATGGGGTAAAATTTGAAAGAGAATTATGTTTCCAAAATATTCTTTTCACTTTACTGTCAAATTTTCTATGGTATTTATATATGTGGTCTTTGATATCCATTATTCAACATCTTAAGTGTTTTCCTGGTCAAGATAGTTGGTATGCTTATTATTTGTAATTTTCTACTTCATTTCTAAAATACACAAATAGGAAATCTTAATTAAAAGCATTAATAAATATTGTGGTGGAAAATATAAGAATTAGAAAACCTCAGTCAGTAACTTTCAATATTTCATATAGTTCAAAGTTGTTCAGAAGTTTGATGAAAAATTGAAGTTAATTTTGGGGAGACCTTTTCATTAAATAATGTAGTAGAAGTACAATAATTTAAACTATATATTACTCATAGCAATATGTACATAAGTCAGTGTAACAGGATATAAAATCCAGAAATAAACACAGGTTTATCTAAGAATTTAAAGATAGCATTTCAAAGTAGTGGAGAAGGGCTGAATTATTCATTAAACTGTGTTAAGAACATCTGGTTGATCATGTGGGAAAAAGTTAGCTCTCCCTCCTTGTACCATACATTTAAATGAGACATCAAGTCTCAAAAATATTAGAAGGAAACTTTGATAAATATTTATGTTATTGTAGAATTGGCATGAACCCATAGATAAAAATAATTCAGTCTTTCAAAACTTATTCATTAAATACTTACAATGAGACATGCTATAGCAAGTACTGGGCCTATCATGGTAAGATAGCAATCAGTACAACTTAGTCTCTCATGGAGGGCATATCATTAAACAAGTTATAATGTATGGCTGGATCCATGTGCTCAAGTTGCCCTCAGACATTTCTCGTTATCTGCCAGGTCAGCTTTCTTTGCTTACTTTGTTTTTAGCCAGGCTATCTTTTCCTATTGAGAAAGATGGCATCCCAGCAGCTTCAGGATTACATTACATTAAGCTCACACATTCAGAAGAAGAGGTGGTATCTTTCTCAACTCCACATATAAGTAGCTCAAAAAATACTTTGTTTGACTCTATTTGGATAATATATCAGCTTATAGATGAGTCACTATCTACCAGAGTAGGTGCTCCTACTGGACAGTCTAAGACTGTATACTCACCGTAAAAGAGAGAAAGATGAGGCTCCTTGCTTCACGGCCTCATCAGCATCATGTTGAATCAGTGAGGGACAATTTCTAAAACAAAGGGAAATGGGACAGATTACAAACTAATATGTTCACTATAAAGCTGAAGAATGATGGATAGTGACTAGGCTGCCCTTACTGGTGTGGCTCAGTTAATTGGGCGCCATCCCACAAAGCTAGGGTTGCCAGTTTGATTTCCAGTCAGGGCACATGCCTAGGTTGTGGGTTCAGTCCCTGGCCAGGGGCATGTATAAGAAGTAACTGACCAATGTTTCTCTCTCACATTGATGCTTCTCTCCCTCTCTTTCTCCTTCCCTTCCCCTTTCTCTAAAAACAACTAAATAAAATCTTTAAAAAGTAGTAACTAAGCAAACAAAAGGGGAAAGAGGATGTCAATCAGAACAACTATGTGGAAAACCCAAAGGTGAGAAAACATTGCATATTTGACAAATTTAAAGAAAGTATATGAAGTGGTAAGAGTTCTGGCAGGAGAAATATGTACAGGAAATCATAAGGAGATATGTAAAATTGCATCACAGAATTTAAACTGTATACCAAAGTTTTTCTATTGTACATAAAATATAAAATAAAACTTACCATTTTAACTATTTTTAAGAGTGCATTCAGTTACCTAATATACAATCATCACTGTCATCCATCTCCACAACTTTTTCATCTTCCCAAACTGAAACTCTGTACCCAGTAAGCAACAACTCCTCATTTCTTACTTCCCCTATCTCCCAAACACCACCAATCTACTTTCTGTTTATATAAACTACTCTGAGTACCTTGTATTGGTGGAATTATACAATATTTGTTTTTGCATATATGTGTAGCTTATTTCACTTAGCATCTTCAAGATGTGTTTATGTTGTGATGTATTAGAATCTCTGTCCTTTTTTAATTGTGCTAAAATGCACAACATAAATTTACTATATGAACCATTTCTTTTTTAAAAGATTTTATTTATTTATTTTTATAGAGAGGAGGGGAGAGGGAGAAAGAGAGGGAGAGAAACACCAATGTGTGGTTGCCTGTTATGCACCCCCTATGGGGACTTGGCCAACAACCCAGGCATGTGCCCCAACTGGAAATTGAACTGGCGACCCTTTGATTTGCAGGCTGGTGTGCTGAATTCACTAAGTCACACCAGCCAGAGCTATATTAACCATTTCTAATTATATAATTTAGTAGTGTTAAGTATATTCATAATGTGCAACCAATCCCCTTTTCATATAGCAAAACTAAAATTCTGTACACATTAAGCTACTCATTTCCCCCTCCCTCCAGCCACTGGCAGACAGCATTCTACCTTCTGTTTCTTAGTTTGACTACTCTAGATACCTCATGTAAGTAGAATTATATGGTATTTGTCTTTTTGTAATTGTACTACTTCACCTAGTATAATGTCCTCAAGGTAGCATGTGATAAATTTTTCTTCCTTTTTGATTTTTTTATTTAATGATTTTTAAAGAAACATTTTAGATTCACAGAAAAATTGAGTGTAAAGTACAAAGTTCCCATATATATGCATAGACTCTCTCGCCATCAACATCACCCCCAAAGTGGTCCCTTTGTTACAGTTGATAAACCTATATTGACCAAATTATAATCACCCAAATTCCACAGTTTACATTAACTATTGGTTTTTTACATTCTAAGGGTGTGAGCAAATGTATAATGACATATGAACATGATTATAGTATTATACAGAATATATTCACTGCACTAAAAAAATCCGATTCATGTATTGATTCCTCCCCTGTTCACCCCAACTGCTGGCAACCAAACCACTGATTTTTTTACTGTCTCCATTGTTTTGCCTTTTCCTGAATACCATGTAGTTGGAGTCATACAGTACATAGCTTATTCAGATTAGCTTCTTTCCCTTAGTAATGTGCATTTAAGCTTCCTCCTGGTCTTTCCATGGCTTGATGGGTCATTTATTTTTAATGCTGAATAACATTCCATTGTATGGATGTACTACAATTTTAAATCCATTCCCCTACTGAAAAACAAGTGGTTTGCTTCCAAGTTTTGGCAATTATGAATAAAACTGCTATAGACATTCATGATCAGATTTTTGTGTGGATGTGTTTTCAAATTTTTTATTTAAATACCAGGGAGCACAATTGCTGGACTATAGGGTCAAAGTTGGTTTACCTTCATAAGAAATCAACTGTATTCCAAAGTGGAATTTTGCATTTTAAACAGTAATGAATGGGAGTTCTTTTTTGCTCCATATTCTAGCCAATATTAGCTATTGTCAGTACTCTGGATTTTGGTCATTCTAATAGTTTTGTAGTGGTATGTCATTGTTGCTTGAATTTGTGTGTCCCTGATGACAGGATGGGGAGCATCTTTCCAGATGCTTCTTTGCTGTGTATGTCATCTTGATGATGTGTCTGTAAAGGTCTTTCCTCAATTTTAAAATCAGATTGGTATTTTTATTATTATTGTGTTTTAGGAACTCCTTGTCGCCCTGGCTGGTGTGGCTCAGTGGATTGCGCACTGGCCTGAAAACCAAAAGGCTGCCAGTTTGATTCCCAGTGGGGGCACATGCCTGGGTTGTGGGCTTGGTCCCCAGTGTGGGGTGCATGAGAGGCAGCCACACATTGATGTTTCTCTCCCTGTCTTTCTCCCTTTCTTTCTCTCTCTTTAAAAATAAATAAATAAAATCTTAAAAATAGAATCATTCGTATATTTTCAAATAACAGTCCTTTTGTGGATATTTTCTTCCCAATCTGTTGCTTGTCTTCTCATTCTCTTGAAATTGTGTTTTGCAAAGCAGATGTTTTAACTAACAAAGCCCAGCCTATCAATTATCTCTATCATGAATCATGCTTTTAGAATTGTATCTAAAAAGTCATTGTCAAACCTAAGGTCATCTAGCATTTCTCTTATATGATCTCCTCAGAATTTAACAGTTTTGCATTTTACATTTTGGTTTGTGATCTTTGCTGACTTAACTTTTCTGAAGAGTACAAGTACTGTGTCTAGATTTTTTTTCCCTTGTGGATATCCAGTTTTTCTGGCACCATTTTTTGAAGAAACTTTTGTGATTCATTGTATTGCATTTGCTCCTTTGAAAAGATCACTTCCTTATATTTATGTGGGTCTATTTGTTGGCTCTATTCTGTTCCCTTGATTTATTTGTCTATTCTTTTGCCAATATCACACCGTCTTGATTATTGTAGCTTTATTTTAAGTTTTGAAGCCAGGTTGTATCAGTCTTTCAACTTTGTTTTTCTTCAAAATTGTGTTGGCTACACTGGGTATCATGC
Source organism: Sturnira hondurensis (assembly GCF_014824575.4). Lineage (NCBI taxonomy): Eukaryota > Metazoa > Chordata > Mammalia > Chiroptera > Phyllostomidae > Sturnira > Sturnira hondurensis. Next base: position 453,205 of record NW_028093589.1, read on the forward strand.
TTCTCCTTTACAAACTTTACAATCAGTTTGTTGGTATTCATAAAATAACTGCCTGGGATTTTTATTGGGATTTCATTGAGACTATACATCAAGTTAGAAAGAACTGACATTCTGACAATATTGAGTTTTTCTGTCCACAAGCATGGAATATTTCTCCATTTATTTAGTTCTTGGATTTTATTAGAGTTTTGTAGTTTATCTCATATAGACTTTGTACATAGTTTGTTAGAATAATACCTAAGTATTTTATTTATTTTACTGCATTGCAGATGGTATTGTTTTTATTTTAAAATCCACATGTTCATTGCTGGTATATATAGGAAAGCAATTGACTTTTGTATATTAACCTTGTACCCTGCAACCTTGCTATAATCACTTACTAGTTCCAGGTGGATTTTATTGTCAATTTTCTCAGATTTTCTGCATATATTATTAAGTCATCTGAAGACAAAGACAGCTTTATGTATTCATTCCAAATAATATACCTTTTATTTCTTTTCTTAGTACATTAGCTAGTACTTCCCAGTACAGTGTTAACAAGGAGTAGCGACAGGGGACAGCCTAATACCAGTGGGTAAGCTTTGACTCTCTTACCATTAAGCAAGATGTTAGCTGCCTGTTTTTATAGCTATTCATTATTAAGTTGTGGAAATTCCTCTTTATTCCTAGTTTATTGAGAAGATCATCCTTCCCAATGAGTGTTAGACTCTGTAAAATGCGTTATCTTTGCATTTATCGATATGAACATGCATATGTTTTTCTTTAGCCTGTTGATGTAATGGATTACATTAATTATTTTTTAATGTTAAACCAACTTGAATATCTGGGATGTATGCTACTTGATTTTGGTGTAAATGTTTTAATATATGTTGGATTCAATTTGCCTATATTTTGTTGAAGATTTTTGCATCATGTTTACAAGACATATTATTCTGTAATTTTATTTTTCTGATAATGTCATTGTCTACTTTTTGTATTAGAGTAATACTGGCCTTGTAGAGTGATTTGGGAAGTATTCTGCTTTTAGAAAAATGATATAATTCCTTTCTTAAAAATTTCGTAGACTTCACCAATGAGCCAACTTGGACATGATGCTTTCTCTTTTGGAAGATTATTATTATTTCAATTTCTTTAATGGATATAGGCCAACTCAGATTGTCTATTTATTTTTGTGTGAATTTTGGCAAATAGCACCTTTCCAGAAATTGGTCCATTTCATTTATCAAATTTGTGTGAGTAGAGTTGTTCATAGTATTCCTTTATTATCCATTTAATATCTGTGGGATCTGTAGTGATTTTCTCCCTTTCATTTCTAGTATTAGCTATTTGTGTCTTCTTTCCTTTTTTCTTGATTAGCCTGGCTAGAGGCTTATCAATTTTATTGAGGTCTTCAAAGAACACTTTCTTTAAAATGTACTTTTTAGTTTTTTCCAGCTTTATTGAGTTACAGTGACAACATGTATATATTTATGATTATTTAATATATGTATGTATGTACTTGATATGATTATCAAAATCAAATTAACACCTATCACTTCACAGTTACATTTTGTTATTGTGGTAAAATACTCATAACATAGAACTATCTTAACCATCTTTCAGTTACAGATAAATAATACTAAATTTAATATGGTTGTGCAACCATCACCACCATTTACCTGCAGAATACTTGCATCTTGCAAAACTGAAACTCTGTATTCATTCAGTAATAACTGTTCCTGCCTCCATCTACCTAGACTCAGGCAAACTACCATTCTAATTTTTTTCATCTTTCTTTCCCCCCTACAACTTAGCCACTGATGAGCAATATTCTACTCTCTGTTACTATATACATATGTAAAATCATCCTTTCTACATATAAGAGAGATCATACAATATTTGTCTTTCATAGTCTGGCTTCTATAATTTGGCATAATGTCCTCCAGTTTCTTTTGTGTGGTTGTAAATGGCAGGATTTTGTTGTTTCTCATGGGTTAACAATATTTTGTATGTATATACACATATAATATTCACGTTATTTATATATTTATTCATCATTGTATATTTAGGTTGTTTCAATATTTTGACTAATATGAATATTGCTACAATGAAGATGGAAGTGCAGATATCACTTCACAATAGTGATTTTATTTTATCTAGAGATATGCCCAGAAATGATATTGCTAGATCAAAGGGGATTCTATTTTTTCAATTTTTAAGGAAACTGCATACCATTTTCTGAAATGGCTGTATCAGTATACATTTCCATCAGTGGTTTATAAGAGTTCCCTTTTCTCCATAATCTCATCAACACTTATTAAATTTTGTCTTTTTGTTATAGCCATTCTACCTGATGACAGGTGATATCTCATTGTGCTTTTGATATATAGTTCTCTGATGATTATTGATGTTGAACATTTTTTCATATACATAATGGTCATTTTTATGTCTTTGGGAAAAATATCTTCTCAGGTGTTTTGCCCATTTTTCAATTGGATGATGATGATGGTGATTATATTGAGTTTAAAAGTTTCTTACATATTTTGAATATTAATCCCTATTATTTATATAGTATACAAATATTTTCACTCTGTGCATGGTCTTTTCATTTTTTATTGATTGTTTAATTTGCTATGTGGAAACTTTTTAGTTTTGTATAGTCCCACTTGTTTGTTTTTGCTTTTGTTGTGTCTGCTTTTTGTATTTTATCTAAAAAACATTGCCAAGACTGATGTCAAAAACAACTTTCCACTTATCTGTTTTCCTAGTAATTTTATGTTTGTAGGTATTATGTTTAAGTTTTAATCCATTTTTATTTGATTTTATGTATAGTTTAATATGTGTCAAATTTTATTCTTTGTATGTGGATATCCCATTTGTCCAACAACATTTATTGAAAAGACTGTCTTTCTCCATTGTGTATTTTTGGCATCCTAGTAAAAAAGTAGTTGGTTGCATTTGCATGGGCTTATTTCTATGTTCTCTATTCAGTTTCATCTATGTGCCTGTTTTTATGGCAATACCATACTCTTTTGATGACTATAGCTTTGTAATATAGTTAAAATCAGAGAGTGATTCTCTAGCTTTTCTCTTCTTTCTCAAAATTGCTAGAGCTATTTGGGGCATTTTCTATTTCCATATTAATTTTAGGATTGTTTATTATATTTCTGTGAAAATGACATGGAATTTTGGTAGGGATTGCATTGAATCTGTAGATCATTTGGGTAGTATGAACATTTTAATAATATTAATTTTTCAATCCAAGAACATAGGGTACTTTTTTATTTATTTGTGCCTTTGCCAATTTCTTTCATCACTGTTTTACAATTTTCACTGTACAGATCTTTCACTGTCTTGGTTAAGTTTATTTCTCTTTTTCGATGCTACTGTAGATGGCGCTGTTTTCTTAATTCCTTTTTCAGATAGTTCATTGTTACTGTATAAAAATGAGATTTGTATGACTCTGGTATGTTCATTTCGTATCCTTCAATATTACTGAGTTTGTTTATTAGGTTTAAAAATTTCTTTGGTAGGGTCTTTAGGATTTTCTACATATAAGATCATGTCATCTGCAAACAGGGACACTTTTACTTCTTTTTTCACAATTTGAATAATATATTTGCTTAATTGCTGTGGCTAGGACTTCCATTAACATGTTTAGAAGTAACATATTCTAACATCTATTAATAAAAATATTAATAGAAGTGGTGAGCATACCATTTCACCTACTAGAAAAACAAAGCTTTTTTTGGACTGCTCCTAATTAGATATTGTGAAAAGCTTTCTGCCAAGAAAGCAATGATTCTCTGTTCTATCAAAATGTATTTCAGTGTTTTATGTCATTTTAATCAGGTCTTTGATTACTTAATAAAACTGAATCATCTCAATAGTAAGAGCTAACCTTTTGTAGTTGTCTTTGAAATATTTTATTATTACTTTGGTCAATGTATTAAGCATTGTTTCATAATAATCTATGTTCATATATTAAGCCCATAAGTATGTTGTATCTATATAGGTATATAAGTGTTCCAGAAAATGTGTGAAATTCCTGGAAGTCTAATATGTTCTTGCATAAGATGTTGTCTGTCTTAAAAAATGAGGCTTACACTAAAAGAACTGAATCTGAGTATCGAGGAAATGCCCTAACTTTCACGTAAAGGCAGCAGCAACAAAATCTATAAAGTTTGTGGCACATGTGGATGAAGTTTATTTTGCTTCAGCAAAAATGGTCCCTAAGTGCCCAACTTGAATTACCCTTTTTACATGGCAACAGTCTGTTCCTAAATCAGAGAAACTAAGATGTATAGACAGTTTGTAAACTAAACAAATAGGATTATGGAAAAAACAAGACAGCCACTTTGTTCTTCATGCTTCCCTGACCAAAGCCCTTTGTTTGTTGTTTGTTTATTTTTGGGGGGGGGTGGTTGCACTCATTCTCCCTAGTGCATTTAAGCTGACCTTCATTCAACTGTCACTCATGGGCTATTGATATGTTCTTGTTGCATGTATGTTTTCTAGATGGGTTGAAGCCTTCCCCTGCCAAAAGGCTAATGCGCTCACAGTGGCAAAGAAGCTGTTAGAAAATGTGTTTCTGAGTTGGGGTACATCTTCCACAATCTCTAGTGTTTGAGGCATCCAGTTTACTAAGCAAGTCAAACAAACCTTGATGGTAAGTCTTGAACACTTCTGAAATTACCTGTCACTAGCCATAACACCCTCAATCACCAGGCATGGTTAAGAGAACTAGTGCAAAAACTGGATTTATAAAGTGTTGTTAACAAAAAGATCAAGAGCAACAAAAATTAATAACAAGGGACTGAAAGAACTGATAAGAATGATTATAATTTCTTTGAATTTTGTTTGAAATGTTACTGATTCTTTAATCTTTTGTTTTCCAGATATAAGAAAACCTTTTCTCTTAAGCTACCTATGACTTAGAACAATTTGGTAAATTATACGTTTGTGAGTAGAATTGAAACATTTATATATAGTTTCCTCCTTATTTGATTACTCCAGAATCCAGAAACTCTATGTGAGTATTCTTATTTTCATGGCAATGTTGTTATTTGCATAAGTTCAATAAGAATCTGTTTTCCTTGTAACAAGACATGATTGGAAACTGATTATATTACAGAGGCTTTAACTGGAATGTCATATTTAAAAGAGATGCACATAGACTCAGGTATGACCAAAGAACTATAAGGAACTAGGTTTGACTTATGTAGGTAAGTAAAACCCTTGCAAATATCAGCCTGGTATCTTCTTTACAGGGTCCCCAGCAGCCTTACGAGGTGGGTAAGAAAGGCTTACTTCCCAGAAGATACAGGAAACTCAAGATACTTTGGGACCAAGGAAAAGAACTCACACAAATTTATAGGTATTGCAGGTAAAGTCTAACGGCAAGTCCTTGCCTTGACTTTTTTGGTCTCAAGAGGCCTTTTAAAATTCAATATGAGGATACTTCCTGAAAAATTCCAGCAAAGCAGATTTTAAAAAATCTGTAAGTACTAATTTTGCTGCTTCTATGTAAATAGCAGTTTATTTAAAAGAAACCTATTTTGGAAACAAAACACCTTAGTTTTAATTTGGCTATCTTTTGTAAAAAAAAAAAAATAAGGGTGATTTTGGAACAAATGTGTCAGTAATACACCTTATTGAATATTAAATTCTAGTACTGTTCATTAGCTTTTGAGGGTTTTTTTCCTACCTGTAAATTGGACTGGACCCAGAATTATATTTGTCTCCAACAGCATCTGGTTGACTCTCCAAACTAATATTTCCAATTTTTCTCCCACCCTTCTGACTTGCGATCATGAGAATTAAAACTGTACTTTTCCAAAAGCTGTGCAAGCTAAAGTGGGACAACTTAATATAAACTTCAGAGAAATCACAACACCTCATATATGGACAATCTCAGTGCCTGTTGCAGAAAAAATCATCAGGGACAATCAATCTGCAATCTGTCACATTGTCACTTTCTCCCTCTACTCCATTTGAAAATTCTTCAACCCAGACACCTAGAAATCTTTTCAACTGGCTGCCTTTGGAAATGAGAAACTGGGATAATAGTCTGCATCAGTCATTAACCGTTGCCTATCTTTTCATTTCCATAGGGATGCCTCTTACTAAATACCTGATTGCTTATAGCAATAGGCCTAACTTTGGGAACCACCTGCATTATCGCCTCCTGAAATGAGAGACAGCTATTTAACTGAACTGACCTATTTTCAAGACTGAGACTTGTTTTAAAGCTTATATATAATAATAATGTTCTAATTAGGCTTTTCTTAAGGTTTCAAAATGAAAATTGGCACAAATACTGAGTTGAACATAAACTCATATACTGCAAGTGTGTCTCTTGCTTATGTCCCCCCTCCAAGGGATATAATGAACCCAAGAAAGGCATTGTCACCCTGGCAGCAAGGACTTAAAAATGTTTTTGTTTGATCTATTATGGCTTCCGAGAGAAAAATCCTGATCAAAAAGGGGAAATTTTTTTTTGGAACGGAAAAAAAATGGAACGGAGTGAAGAAATAAAATGGAGTCACTATAATCAAGCTAAGTTACTAACTTCAAGTAGGTTGAGGTATGAGGAAACTTCCACTCTAACTAGGCTGAAAACTTAAAGTTATGAACTTTCCAGTCCTGTGTCAATGCCTGTATATACATCAAACCTCTAGGTAACACTCTGATTAACCCCTGAAGGATAAGAAAAGAATTTTCATGTATCCAGACCACAGGTCATCTAGAGAATTACCATATTGGACCAATCCAGAGATTAATAATATAGGACTGATTTCTCTCAACCATGTACTTTTTACTGTAAGAACTGTTAGCTTTTCTTTTTGTTTTTTCTTTTCCCCCCCAGAAGACTCTGGCTATAGCTTAGCAGTGTTTCCAGTTTGCAAACCCTAAAACCCTTGAATAAATTTTATTATTTATTTCTAGCAAATCCTCCAGACTTTTTGAGTTTGTTCAACAGGGGCAAGTCTAGGGACCACATTGGAGCTTTCAGAGATTCCAAACTGAAAAAAAAAAAAGCCAGGAAAGGTCAGAATATGAGTGAGGTCTGCACTCTGGGCGTAAGTGCTTCTTTAAACTACCCAGTGAAAGTTTGGACCTTGTTATTTTAAAAACACCCATTATTAGGTATATAACATTCTGCTTTGCCTTTGTCAAGGATGTTTTGTATCCCTGCCCACATTGAAGGCCTAAATTTTACCCACATTCAGATTCCCTGGTAAAAGTGTGCTGGTGGCTACCATCCAAGTGACAAGGAGAAAATTCTGATGTCCTAAATTAGATTACAGCAAGCTGGAAGGCAGAAGGAAGAAACAAGAGGTTATTGGTTAAAAAGTACATAGCAAGAGAGGAAGGAGGTTGGGGGACTGAGTGGGAAAGGTGAAGAGATTTAACAATTGGTAGTTACAAAAAGACATGGAAATATAAAGTACAGCATTGGGAATATAGTCAATAATATTGTATTAACTATGCATGGTGCCAAGTAGATACTAGAAATATAAGGGGGGACACTTTGTAAAGTATATGATTGTCTAACCATTATGTTATACACTCAAAATTAATACAAAATAATAATGAATGTAAATGGTAATTGAAATTAAAATTTAAAAACTTCAGGGCAAAACCAATGAAAGGCTACTTACGTTCCTGAATGTATGTTGAATTTTGAATTAATTTCCAGATAATAGGGGGCTATTTCCCCCATTATCTAAAGAGAATACCCAAGCACCACTGACCAACATGGACCCCAACTTCTTGCTTACACATAAACTTTCCAGACTCTTGCCCAACACCAATCCAAAGGAGCAAAAAAGTTTTTTTAAGGACTATGCACTTATCCCAGAATTAGCTTTTCTTCATTTTTTTCTCACTCCCTTTATCTATAGGCAATGTAACTTTTTTTTTCAAAACAACTTGCCTATTTCTTCCACAAACTGTTTATAAGAACATCTCCCATCAACTCCAGGACAGAGGATATGTTCATCATCTTCACCAAGCCCTGCCTCTGCTGGTTCAGCCTTTGTGCCACAGGACCTGGTCCTTTCTAGGTAGCATTTTAACCCTTCCTTCAGAAAAGCTTTCAGCTGTGAAAAATTTTTGTTTAATACAAGCACCACTGCATTCTCAATTTACCCTTAGAACCAGCAGAGGGAAAGATTAGGCCTCAGGGCCTGCCAAAACCTTGGGAGAAGAACAAAGCAAACAGGGGAAAACACTGATTTCTATACAGAATTTGCAGAGGAAAAGGTACATTTAAAAGGCTAGCACTTGCCTTGGCTGGTGTGGCTTGGTGGTTGAGTGCTGGCCTGATAATGAAAGGGTCGCTGATTCCATTCCCATCTAGGAGACATGCCTGGGTTGCAGGCCAGGTCTCCAGTAGGGGGTGTGCGAGAGGCAACAACACACTGGTGTTTCCCTCCCTCCCTAAAGAATAAATAAATAAATTAATTAAAAAAATAAAAGGCTAGCACTTCAGGATACCACATTTTTTAATCTAACAAATACAAGGAGGGCAAAAGTAGGTTTACAGTTGTATGTATGAAATGCAATGTTTATTCTTGCCTCCCCTATACATTGACCTTTCCCCTTTTCCACATTATATAGTATTGGCTCCCCCCACCCAGGTATTCAGAATTCAGCGTGGATGAGATTTGCCCTGTCCACATGCATTCCATCAATGGCTATATCTTGGTTTGCCTAGGGGTTTCCTTCATGCTCAGCTATTCCAAGGGAGTACCATTCTAGTAACTGGGGAATATCTTTGAACATGAACATGCATTTTAGAGTGTTTTGAGATTGACACCTAGGGGGTCTTAATGGGACAAAGCCTGTGATTGTTTTCAAGACACATTGTTTATACAGTACTTTAAAACTCACTGGGCCTGTGTTTCTTCTTCCTTTATTGTCCTAATAATTTGGGGGCCAGCCAGCTGTAATTTACATTTCCTCTTGCCTTATATCCACTGTCCTATCTGCTCTTGTGATTCAGGTATTGTAACATAGAATGTTTCCCTTCACATTGTACATTCATATATAATGAAGTTACATAAAATCAGATTTAAAGATGCCAATGCATCTGAAAATCCATCACTATATTCACTCTGGTGGTTCCCTTTGCAAAAGCTGCAACTGTTGATATGGCCTCTGGTAATTAATGACACTACAAAACAGAGAATAGAGAAAGTGCAGCATGTGAATTCAGTTTGTAGGTGAGAATGTGCTACAGGAAAACTGAGCTGCAAGGCATTCATAAAATATCCCCTTCATAATGAATACCATTTTTTCAGCTTGCCATCGAAAGAGGTTCATGACCTGAGGTTTTTTTACCCTTTTTCCAACTTTACTATGACTCCTGAACTATTTTATACTACTTCCAGATCCTCATGCTACAGGCTATTTCCCTGAACTATTCCCCAGGCTATTTCATTTATTTCAATGTACATATTTCAGCAATATTTTTCCATTTTATTTTTAATTTCCTGCCTCATTCTGAACCAGTGGATAAAATGACAGTTTGTTATTAGATACATAGAAGATTATTAACTGGGTACATGGAAATTGAGGCATTAAGCATAAACAAGGACCATTAGTGAGAACAGATTAGAATTCTAAGTGCTGTTCGGGCCTTTTAGATGAACTAGTTCACCTCCTCATGTGTACTGAGTGTGAAATAGGTCCAAAGAGAGAAAAGTATTTAACGTAACTGATGTCTTATAAGAGTCAGGCCTTGATACAATGTTTCCTGACCCCTGGGACAAGCTGGTACTACTGATGCTTTTCTCTTTTTTTTCCACAAAGGAAATATTTGTGATGTATTGCCCTTATTGTGTCCCTTCCCCATTTTTTCCTTTCACCCTGAACTGAGTTGGGTATGCATCCTTCTTACTGTTTTATTATTTGTTTGTTTGTTTATTATTTTTCTATGACAATTTACAATCAATACCATTCTGCACTAGTTTCAGATGTATAGCACAGTGGCTAGAAAATTACATGCTCTAAAGAGCAGTCCCTCTGATGCCTCAAGCACCCACTTGGCCCCACACATAGCCATCACAACACTAATGACTATATTCTTAATGCTGCAATCCACACCTCTGTGACTATTTTGTGACTACCAATTTGTACTTCTTAATCCCTTCACCTTTTTCACCCAGTCCTCTAACCACCTCCCCTCTGACAGATACTGACTGACAGTTATCAGTATCTATGAGTCTTCAGTTTTGTTTATTTTGTTCTTTAGATTCCATATACAAGTGATATAATGTGGTATTTTTTCTCTGTGTAACTTATTTCACTTAACATAATACCTTCTAGGTCCACTATACTGTCACAAAAGGCAAGAATTTATTCTTTTTATGGCTGAGTAGTACTCCATTGTATGTATATATGTGTATATATATATATATATATATATATGTACATGGCTTTTTTATCCACTCATCTACTGATTTGCACTTGGTTGGTTACATAGTTTAGCTGTGGTAATTAATGCTGCAGTGAACATAAAGGTGCATATAATCTTTCAAATAGTGTTTCAGTTTGTTCTGATATATTCCCAGAAGTGGAATTGCCAGGTTAAAAGACAGTTCCATTTTTAATTTTTTGATGAAATTCCACACTGTTTTCCATAGTGGCTATACTAATCTGCAGTCCCACCAACAGTGCACTAGGGTACCCTTTTCTCCACATTCTTGTCAACACTAGTTGTTTGTCGATTTATTGATGATAGCCATTCTAAGAGGTGTGAGGTGGTATCTCATTTCAAAATATCTTATTCATTTGTCTTTAGAGGGGAAGGGAAGAAGAGAGGGAGAGAAATACCAATGTATGGTTGCCTCTCAGGGGTCCCCCACTGGGAACTGGCCTGCAACCCAGGCATGTGCCCTGACTGGGAATCGGACCTTTACGGTCTGGTTTGCAGGCCCACACTCAATCCACTGAGCTACACCAGCCAGGGCTGGGCTTTTTATTTGTATTTCTCTGCTGATTAGTGATGTTGAGCAACTTTTCATATGTCTCTTGGCCTTCTGTAAGCATAATTTTCTGAGTATATACCCCAAAATATATAAAATAACAGTTTTTCTGATACTACATTGTTTCGCATTCTTACCACTTTTGTTATTTTTTTCATACTCTTGTACTTCATATACTATTTTTTCTTGAGAAGATGTACTTAACTATTAAGTTATTTCCCAGAATAATGTACCATCTAGTGACATATGGACAACTTCTATGATATCTTTGAAATACATTATGCCTTTGATCATCTAAGATCATCTAACATTCTGCCATTGCTACTGCAGCTTAGGAATCATTATACTATACTTCACATGGGTTAACTGTGGTGTCAACACAGAGATAAATGACATTTATCTCTAATTAACAGAATTTCATCTTTCATATTCTTGACAAGAAAGTTATACCTGTAGTTTCATCTTTAACATGACACTCCCTTGCCCTACTGACAAAGATTTTCTCCTTGACCCAAGTTCTACTCAGGCTTTTTTTAACTGTCTTCTCAAGTAGGCCCTGACTCTTAGGCTTCTGTATCTTTCTCTGCATTGTCAATGATAGCAAGAACCCTGCTAAGTAAGTTTAGCCAGAATCCCTCATTCCTGATATCTGACTCTCTTCAATATCTAATTAGGTTCTTCATCCTGCACCATCCACTCAGATGATGGCTTGGTCACCCTGGCCTGCCTTCAACAAAAATCCTGTTAGGACACTTTAGCCAGAATCTTCCTTTTAATGCTGATGTTTTCTCAGTAATTTCTCATCTACTGACTCTCCCACCCTACCCTGCTCCTTGGCTAAAAAAAAAAAATTCAATCTTTCCTGTGTATTCAGAGTTGAGCAACGACCCCTATACTTATCATGATATTCTTCCCTTGAATGAAGTTTCTCTTACCACTTTACAAGGGTCATGTATTATTTTTCTTTAACAGTTATGGTGCCATGACATGGATAAGATCAGATCCAACACTGAACCCCTAGGCCACTTAGCCAGGCCCCTAGGTGTGCACCTTTGAAGCCTTTGTCTTCACTCTTGACTGATTGATCAATTCATTGGTGATTCCCACTCCTGGACCACTGTTCTGGACAAATTTCTGTTGAAGCTGGAAGAACAGATTTTGATATTTAAGATTTTTAGTATACCCCAGAAGTTGGGTTGGAGTCCCAGACCAACAGAGGCTTCATTAGAGTCCTAGGTTTCTTGTTTGTAAAAAACTGGGTTAGAATTCCAGGCAAGCAGAAGCTGAATTACAGTCCAGGTTTGTTTGTTTATCTGTTTTAATGATACCTAATGGTCTAAAAGTCATCCTGGCTCTCTGTGTGGGCTAGTTATTCTTCTGGCTCCTCGTTTTGATTGATGCTCATCCCTGGCTCCTGGACTGGAAAGTTTTCTGTTCGCTCCTTGTTTTGAGTGGAGTTAGCTCCCTCACTCCTAGGCTTGAATTTTTTTCCTGGATGTTTGTGAAACTTCTCTGTTCCCTCTATTTGATCCTGCTTCTCCAATAGGAACTTAACAGTTGATCAACACTCTTCTCTTAACTCCCTGCTGACTATATCCACCAACTGTATCCACCTCCCTCTGCCAACTCTGCCCACCTCCTTCTCATTGGCATGATTCTGTTGAGGATAATTTAGCCTTCCTGAGAATCTTGCAATTTCTCCAAACTGGCTCCTCTAAGACCTCTCTATTCTCATTACTTCCACTCCTCCCTCATTTAATACCTCTGATATTTTGTTCACTCCTTTATATACTTTGATATGTCCCCCTTCAAGTCACTACTTCCTCCATCCTTCTGACCATCCTTGCAACACTTTTTCTTCCCTCTTCAGCCCATCAGGCCTCTATGGTTGCTTGAACTTTAGTCCCAAGTCCCCATTGGGGCTTCTCAAAGGACTCAAGTTTCAGCAAGAGCAAGCACCTGAGGCTGAAGAGGAAAAGGGCTAACTGGAAAGAGACTGATTTTTTATCCAATCAGATCATTGTGGTGACCTCCAAATAATCATTAGATATCTCTTAAGCCTAAGATATAGCCTACAGCCTCCATAAGATTACATATCAAGATAAAATAAAATTGTCAAAGTCTTTTCCACAAATGTGGGTAGAAAGCATCATCCCTCATATTGACCAGGTAATCTTTACTTGTCCCATTTTGGCCAGAAACACAATTAAGATATAAATATAAAGTGGAGTAAGATGAGAGGCAGCTATTTTATATACACAAGTGTTTTTTATTGCTGTGTTACCTAATTCATGATTAAAGTTTTACAATAATTATATAAGATCTATGTTTGCATTTTTCTGTTTATGTATGTTTGCATTTATGTTATATATATGATACTTTTTTACCTCCAACTGATGTTACCAAAGTTATTTATTTAAAAAATTTCATGACTCCTATTTAAATTGACTCAGATATAAAGGAGAGCTAATATACATTAAATATTATTAAAACTATCAAAAATATAATGATAAGTTTAAAGGCTGTTCAAGTTCACATAAATTTTGAAAATCTTTTGTAAATAAGATTAGTGTAATTCTGTGTAATAAAAAGATCTGTGACTTCTGATTTATTAGCATTAAATATAATGTCAGCATACATTTTTATTCTTATCTGGGTTTCCTAACAAAATAAGGTTCAGAGATAATAAAGAAATAACTTGAGATGATGGGTAACTTTGATTTGTGTTACACTATGTTTGCCTAAAAGCAGTTTCCAAAATTTGCTTCACTCAGTTGTAACCACAGTTATGCTAAGTTAAGCAAGTGTGTGGGTCATTTCTAAGTAATATAAACAACTAAAACATGACATCCAGCCAAGATGGAGGCATAGGTAGACACACTGTGCCTCCTTGCACAACCAAAATAAGGACACTAACAATTTAGAAACAAAATAACAACCAGAACTGACAGAAAATTGAACTGTATGGAAGTCGGACAACTGAGGAGATAAAATAGACACATTCATCCAGACCAGTAAGTGGAGTGGAGTCAGGCAACCAGATAGAGAGGGTTTGTGGCACAAAAAGTGGTGGCACCAGGTTCAATTATAAGGCACCTTGGGTGCACAATATGGCAGTGGGCGGACCCTGGGAATGCAGGCAGTGGCTGGCAGAACCTGGGCACAGGGTGGCAATGGGCAGACCCAGTGAGGCGGCGATTGTGAAGCTGGACACTGCACACAAGGTGGCTGACCCTGTGTTCCTACATTTGCATGCAGATAAACCAGGCGAAACTGGGGAGCGAGACAGATCGTGCAACCCAGGGTCCCATACCTGGGAAATGAAGCCTCAAAACACTGATTGAAAGCACCTTTGGGAGTTGAGACACTGGGAGAGACTCCAAGCCTCACAGGAGAGTTTGTTGGAGAGACCCACAGGGTCCTAGAATGTATACAAGCCTACCCACCCAGGAATCAGCACCAGAAAGGCCCAATTTGCTTGGGGGAAATGGTGGAGGAAACGGAAATTTGGCAGAGAGCAGAGAAAGCACCATTGTTCCCTCGCGGACCCCACCCCCACATACAGCATCACAACCCAGTAACTGGGTTGCCCCACCCTGGTGAACACCTAAGGCTCCACCCCTCATACATAACGGGTATGACAAGACCAAAAAAATGGCCCAAACGGAAGGACAGATCAAAGCTCCACAGCAAATACAACTAAGTGATGAAGAGATAGCCAACCTATCGGATGCACAGTTCAAAGCACTGGTGACCAGGATGCTCACAGAATTGGTTGAATTCGGTCACAAGTTAGATGAAAAAAAAACTACAAGTGCAATGAAGGAAAATGCACAGGGAACCAATAGTGATGGGAAGAAAACTGGGACTCAAATCAATGGTGTGGACCAGAAGGAAGAAAGAAATAACCAAATAGAAAAGGATGAAGAAACAAGAATTCAAAAAAAAATGAGGAAAGGCTTAAGAACCTGCAGGACATCTTTAAACATTCCAACATCTGAATTATAGGGGTACCAGAAGGGGAAGAGGAAGAGGAACAAGTGGAAAACTTATCTGAACAAATAATAAAGGATAACTTCCCCAATCTGGCAAAGGAAATAGACTTCCAGGAAGTCCAGGAAGCTCAGAGAGTCTCAAGGAAGGTGCACCCAAAGAGGAACACACCAAGGCACATCATAATTACATTAGCCAAGAGTAAAATGAAGGAGAGAACCCTAGAAGCAGCAAGAGATAAAGAGACAGTAACCTACAAAGGAGTTTCCATCAGACTTCCAGCTTATTTCTCAAAAGAGACCTTACAGGCAAGAAGGGGCTGGAAAGAAGTATTCCAAGTCATGAAAGACAAGGACCTCCATCCAAGATTGCTCTATCCAGCAAAGCTTTCATTTAGAATGGAAGGGCAAATAAAGTGCTTCTCAGATAAGGTCAAGTTCAAGGAGTTCATCATCACCAAGCCCTTATTTTATGAAATGTTAAAGGGATTCATATATATAAAAGAAGATAAAAAACATGTATAGTAAAATCATAGCAAACTCACAATTATAAACAACCACACCTAAAACAAAAACAGAAACTAAGCAAACAACTACAATAGGAACAGAACCACAGAAATGGAGATCACATGGAGGGATAGCAACAGAGGAGTGGGAGGAAGAGAGAGGGAGGAAATATACAGAGAATAAGTAGCATAGATGGTAGGTAGAAAATACATAGGGGGAGGCAAGAATAGTATGGGAAATGTAGAAGCTAAAGAACTTAAGACACATAGACATAAACTAAAGAGGGGGGATGTGGGTGGGAGAGGGTGTGCAGGGTGGAGGGGAATGAAGGGGGGAAATGGGACGACTGTCATAGCATAATCAATAAAATATATTTAAAGAAAAAAAGAGCAACTAAAACACTAATTACTGAACCTAACATTAAGTTTATATACTATGGTCATCTTGTTTTTAAATGGAATAGAGACGCTAAATGTATTTGGGACTGTGAATTAGACTGAAATATTGTACTATATATAGGACATCACCAAGATGGTAGTGTAGAAGACCCAAGCTTTTGTGCCTTCACAAAGATCAATAGTTTGCCACCTCTACTTGAACAAAACCGGCCCTGGAATAGCACAGGAGTACACGTAGAAAGTTCAGCAAAACAGTGTAACAAAATATCTGTGAATAACCATCATCAAAGCCAGTGTTGCTCATCACCAAGAGGGAACTCCCCAGCTACAAGGAGTTTCCCTGATGGGACAAGGGAGAATGAAATGAGTGAATAGTTCCCCAGCCTTTGGGGGCATTGCAAGAAGCACCAGTTTTGGTTTTGCTCCACCTAGAAATTGACAAATCTAAGACATATAGAAATGGCTAGGACCAAAGAAGAAAGCAGAAGCTACCAGTTTCAGCTATGTATCAAGAATGACCATGATTTTCAGTGACCAGCTCTGCAGAAGACCCTTTCAGCTGCTTTCACCACTAAAGAACCCAATGGCCAGCAAAGCTGCCACAGACATGTAAATTTCACCAGGTTTCACCCCACAGGTGTTTGTTTGCAGATGCCAGCCACATGAGTCCTTCACTCACAAGGGCGTGACTCCACTCCCTCCCCACCCATTCCAGAGCATCTGACCCCCCACTAGCAGCCACTCCAAGACAGTGCTGATGCATAAGTGCACAATGCAAGCCCAAACCTGCAAAACCAATTCCCACAATCGTGGGTATGCTTGAGGCTAGCCCTTACAGATATGCATCTTCACTGTAACTTCCAGACATACATCATCATCTGTTGTGTGTCACCATGGTGACAAACAAAGCCACACTAACAACCACAGCTGCTTCTGGGCTCAGGATCCATTCTGTGTTCTGTCACTGGCCTGCACTACTGGGATCACCTGTAGCTAGCTCCAATAGATGTGCATCTGCATGTCCCTGGCCTGACTCCCAGTGTTGGTCTATATTGCCATGCCCCTGTGGCAAAGCCCAGCAGCCATAGTACTGCGTGCCAGTCAAGCTTCCAGCAACTGCCAAATGCACCTGCAGTTGACTCCAAACCTTGTTGCTTGCCCTACTCCATACCACTAACATGTGTTTTTGTACCAGGCCCTCCCGTACAGAGGCAACTGCAGCTGGTTCCTACAGCAGAATGCATGCATCCTACTGAATCTGTTCCTGATGCCTGCCCTGGTCCCTAGCTGCTGGACTTGGAGTCACTGCTGAAGACCCCAACAACCTTTCTAAGAACTCTCCATAGTGCTTGACAAGGAAGAAGGCATTGTCAATTCTGTGAGACCCTGTAGCCTGAACTAACAAGACTCCATGGTCCCTGTACTTACTATAGTTGCTGCATAACTCTGTATCTGGCACCCTTCCTCACTATAACAGATCAGAGCATGCTTGAAACTCTAGTGTACCTTCACCTTCAGATGAAGATCTTTTCTTCCCAAAGTCAGCCTATGAAGTGTAGAAGAGGTGTCTGCTTTTTAAAATGAGTAAACACCTATGTGAGGCTACATGGATCACAAAGAATCAGAATGATGCCACCAAACAAAACAGTAACTAAGCCCCCCAAAATGGACACTAGAGTAATTGCCAAAAAAGTATTAAATTATCATTTTATTTTTTAAAGATTGTATTTATTTTTAGAGAGAGAGAAAGGGAGAGAAACATCAATGTGTGGTTTCCTCTCACATGCCCCCCACTGGGGACCTGGCCCACAACCCAGGTGTGTGCCCTGACTGGGAATTGAACTGGCAACCTCCTGGCACTCAATCCACTGAGCAACATCAGCCAGGGCTAAATAATCATTTTAAAGATGCTGAGGAAACTACAAAACAACACAACTAATGATGTCACAAAATCAGGGAAAAATAGAAAAAACAGAATGAGAAGCTCAACAGACATAAAAAATATAAAAGAAAATAAAACAGAATATTTGGAACTGAAAAATACAGTGACTGAACTGAAAACTGTAATAGGGAGCTCCAGACTGGAAAAGCAGAAGAAAAAATTAGTGAGATTGAGTAGCAGACATTTGGTCCACACCAAAAGGTCTTTGACATTTGATCCTTGACATGTGCCATTACTAGCAAGGCTATCATAGCAAAACAAAGTTACAATTGACAGTAGAGCCACAGCATAATTATTGAACTGATAAAACATGATAGTATTTTTATTTATTGATCATGTAAACCAAAACTAAATAAATGTTTTGGTTATTTGAACTAGGAGATGTTATCTAAGTGTGGACACTTTTGTCAGAAGAAAATATTGAGGACAATTTCATAAGGGCCAAATATGTTGATGGACATTTTTTTAATATAATTTTTTTAAAAATATGGAACGCTTCACGAATTTGCGTGTCATCCTTGCACAGGGGCCATGCTAATCTTCTCTGTATCGTTCCAATTTTAGTATATGTGCTGCTGAAGCGAGCACTTGATGGACATTTTTGATAGTACCCCATCCAGTACTTTTAGTACTCCATCCAGTTTTATGTACAATACATACATACGTATAGAACTTGAACTTGCAAGTATGTACAAGAAATGGGGAGATTTCAGTAAAAGTAATATCAGTTTTAAGAGGGCTGAAATGAAGCTCTTTTGATACCTTTAAATTAAACTTCTTGCATTCTCAATTGGAACAATCAGGTTCTAAAATTGAATTGAATAAATGGAATACTTACCTTGATTGGAAAATAGAAGATTCTAAAGGGAGCACAAACTTTCTTCTCAGGAAGTTAGTGATAAACTTTTAGAGACTCTCTCTGAACTAAAGAAGGCTTCCAAAATTGTTCAATGTCAAAACCCCACCTTCCTTTTTTCTCCAGCTGTCCCACTACTTTCCAAGCTCTCTTTCCCAGATTTACCCTCCTTTTATCTTCCACCTCTTTTCTCTATACTTCCTTTACTATCTCTTGCCACGTCCTCTTCCAACCATGTTGTCTGACAAGGTCCGGACGTGGAAAGAAGGAATTCAAGGAATCCATCTTCCTGGAAGAGAACATGGCATACAAAGGGGAGCAGTAATTTTGGGGAGATTGCTCTTAGTAACTTCCTTGCTGATATTATTCATGGTCTTACTTTGTACCATGATTCCCATAAGAACAGGTCATGAGGAGAAAGAGGCTCGAAGTGAGTCAATGATTAACTTTGAAGAAAATTCTGAAGGGACAACTAGTTCTCCCCAGACTACTGAATCATGCCCAAAATTGTTTAAACAAGGTGTTTATAAACCTTCTCCTTACATGTTTGTTTTGGTGATCAAAGGGTGGTGGGATTGTTAGACACCTGTATTTCAGGTTCATTAATTCGCATAATTCCAATGAAGTTGTACAAAATAATTTCTTGACCAGAGAATAAAGTCCCCTCTAATGAAATAGCCCCTTAATGTCTAAAAGTTGGAGTAACAGCCCCTCCTTTACCTTGAATAAGCATATATATCAATTAGAATTAGACAGGCAAAGAAACAGGAGAAGCTGGTTAGCTACTACAAACTAAGCACAAAGAAACAATTACCAGGGAGTCAGAGTCCATAGTACATAGAGAAACATTTTAGACAGAAAAGATAGATGGCTAAGTTAGACATCACAAAGGCCTTATAATAAATTTCCTATAACCTCTACTCAATGTAGCGTATCCTTTTGCCCCATGACAAACTCTGAGAACTTTAATAAACAACAAGACATTCAAACTCTGTACATACAGCTATTTCTAATTGTCCGATTCTGGGTAGAAGATTTCCTGCTTTGCCTAACCACAAATTTTAATCACTACCAAAAATGAAAATATAAAAACCTGCTTGTACTTGCAATAAATGGAACAGAGCTTCACCATCCTCTGAGTCGTGTTGTCACCTGTCTCCCATAGCCAACGCCTTACCCACCTTTCAGGAACCCCTGGATCCAGCTGTGGCCGGACTGAGGCAATCCCTCCCAGGTGACTTAGGGAAAACTTAAAATATAAAGGCAGACCAAGATAGCCTAGAAGAACCTGAAATTCTGGCAGCTCCCTTTAGAGAAAAGTCTGTCTCTTGATACAGGGAACTGACAATAATTTACTGTCCATGGACTAAAGTGGAATTAAGAAATTTAACTAAAGATTTTCCTGATTCTCTCCATGATCCTGTTGATTTCATAAAGGAATTTGATTTAACTGTTAGGATATATGATCATGGAAAAAAGAGAATATATGACCATGACCATGACTATTCTGACATATTCTACCTAATGTATGTATTAATTTCTGAAAGCAAAGCAGCAGAATGGCTAGATAAGGGCAGGTGGAAAACTCCTATAGAGGATTATTTTTAAGATTTTATTTATTTATTTTTAAGAGATGGGGGTGGAGGGAAAAAGAGAGGGAGAGAAACATTGATATGAGAGAGAAGCATCAATTAGTTGCTTCTCATGTGCACCCCCAACTGGGGACCTAACCCACAACTCAGAAGTGTGCCCTGACTGGGAATCGAACTGGTGACCTTTTGCTTTGTAGGATGATGTCCAACCAATTGAGCCACACCAGTTAGGGCTAGAGTATATATTTTTAAGATTATTTATTTTTTTAGAGAGAGGGGAAGTGAGGGAGAAAGAACAGGAGAGAAACATCAATGTGTGGTTGCCTTTGGTGTGCCCTCCACCAGGGACCTGGCCTGCAACCCAGGTATATATGCCCTAGACCTGGAACTGAACTGACAAACCTTTGATTCACAGGCCAGCACTCAATCCACTGAGCCACACCAGCTATCACTAAACAAAGAAAAACAGACTGGGGAAAATGGAGTGAATTAGCTCTTCCTCAAAATCCAGCAATGTTGATAAAAACTTGATGAAACCATATATGCTTTCTTTGAACATTTTCAAAATGTTTCAAACTGTATTCAGAATTGCCTCCAAACAGTTTTAAGAGTAATTAAAAATGATCCAATGCTCAATTCAGCATTTCTGAAAGTATTAGAGGCAGAGCTTATAACTCTGTTTAAACAACATTAAAAAAATGGTCAATCACACATACTGATTAACTAGCAACTTTGGCCAATCATTTAAAAGTATTTAAAAAGAAGAAAAAGATACAGCTACTAAAATTATGAATTTATAGTCCCAGCAACTAAGCAATCATGTCAGATGTCCCCCAAAACCTTTTTTTTCAACAATTAGAAATCAGGGACTGCTTTTATTTTTTTTTCATTTTTTAATTTAATTCTCGTTCAAGTACAGTTTTCTGTCTTATATTCCCAGCCATGCCCCGCCCCAGTGCTCCCCACCACCCTCTGATTTCTGCCTCCCACCTCAGTTATTGTCCATGTGTCCTTTATACTTGTTCATGTGAATCCTTCCCCTTTTCCCCTGTGATTCTCTCCCTCCTCCCCTCTGGTCCCTGTCAGCCTGTTCTGTATTTCAGTGTCTTTGGTCATATTTTGCTTGCTTGCTTGTTTTGTTGTTTATATTCCTGTTAAAGGTGAGATCATATGGTATTTGGGACTGCTTTTACTCTAGAAAGCCAGGTCATCTTAAAAATGGTTGTAGAAAGCTGAAATGGGATTTAGAAACAGAAAGGAGTCACGAGCAAGCACGGGTTGCTCTGAGGATGGCCAGAGTGCATTTCCCTATCTCCTTATAGGAGAGAGTAAATTACCATAAAAGGGGGCACTAATAAGGTTCTTGTGGATACTGGGGATACTTTATCTGTTCTAAATCCTACCCAATTAAGTTGCCCTTCCCCTTGCAGTAAAATGCCTTTTCAATTGATAGGGATATCCAATCAACCAATGTTCATTTTAAAATCAGAACCTATTCCCTTTCAGCTAGGAAATGTTCCAGGGTAACGTGTTTTTGCTAGTCAAATCTGCTCCAATTCACTTGATAGAGTGAGACTTTTTTGAAACCCATGACACCTACATACACATTTCTCTGATGGGTGAAATGTATTTAGAACTAAATGAATTGGATGCTGAACCAATTTAGAAAATAATGATTTTCAAGGAACCTCCACAAGAAAAAATGAATCCAGAGAGTCAACATTAGTTGCAGGGCATTTCTATGGAGCTCTGGGCTCTTTCCAGTACAAATATTGGGAAGATCAAATCAGACACTCCAAAAAAAAAAAAACTATTGACAATACTTTGTCTTTACCTAATATTCACCAGTATCCTTTAACCCATTTCTTGTTTAGAAAAAAACAGTGCAGCTTGCTGCCAGTACTAAAAAAGAATGCTGTAAATGGAATGATGTCATTTGTTTCTAAAGATTGTTGATATACTAGAGTAGTGGAAAAATAATAATAAAAGTGAGATATTTTGTTGATAAATTTAGGACTGTAATCCGTGAGTTATATGCAGGTAAATGCTGTAGCTACAAGCAAGCTCTGCAGAGTATTCTCGGGGCAATGTAAATGGGTTAGTTCTTTATGCACTAGGTGAAATTAGCTCATTATGTGAGATTACTTTAAAAGAGGGCTTAAAATTCCACATATGAGCCCCTGCAACTCCTCTATTCTTCCAGTAAAGAAACTTAATGGTAAAGGATGGAAATTTGTACCTGAAAGATCTCAGAGCTGTAAATAAAATAGTTATTACCAGATATCCTGAGGTTCCAAGTCCAGACACCCTATTACCAGCCATTCCCGAGGACTGCCAATTATTTTTCAGTAATATATTTATGTAGTACCTTTTTTGGCATTTTTGTAGACAGAGTTAATATCTCTTTGCCTTCAGCTGGGAAGATTGCCAATTTATTTGGACTGTATGCCCCAGGGATATACAGAGTCCAACCTATTTTTCTCAGATACTAAAGGCTGATTTATGTTTTTTAAAGATTTTTGAAATTGATTTTTAGAGAGAGGGGAAGGGAAGGAGAAAGAGAAATATCAATGTGTGGTTGCCTCTCGCATGCCCCCTAGTGGGGACCTGGCCTGACTGGGAATTGTACAGGCGACCCTTTGGTTCGCCACTGGCGCTCAATCCACTGAGCTACACCAGCCAGGACTAAATTATTGTGATTTTCCCAGAGGTTCCACTTTAATTCAATATGTGTATTATTTACTTTTATGCTCTAGGACATTACTAGATTCCCCAAAGGACACAATTTTACCTATTACAACAGCTAGCTGTAAAGACATGAGGTCTCAAAGGACAAGCTTCAATTCTTTTGCTCCAAGTAAAATAAATATCTAAGTCATCTTCTATATAAAGATGGGCTACTAATTAATCCTGAAAATATTTAGAAGAATCCTATCCTTTCTTCTTCCAAAAACAAGAAGCAGCTTAGAGGTTGTGTAGGGTTAACTGGATACTGTTGGCAACTGGGTTCCAAATTTTTCATTAATAGCTTAACCTCTATATGCCTTATTAAAATAAGATTGAGCTGATCAAATCTAATGGAATCCTGAAGTGAAACAAGTTGTAGAATCTCTAAAGGAACAATTATCTAAAGCTCCTTTTTGCGGACACCCTAATTATGAATTTTCTCTCTTCCTTTTCATACATGAAAAAGAAAAGGAAATGTTTTAGGAGTCTTAAGTCAGAAACATTCACCTCATCATAGGCCTATAGGATAGTAAAGCCAGTAATTAGACTCAGTAGCAAAGGAATCTCTCCCTGTATGAAGCCCATCTCTGCTACAGCCATATTTTGCAAATAAATAGAAGAAATAGTTATGGTTTCCACTTTAATCATTTATGTTCCTCATTTTGTTGAATCTCTGCTACACTCTCAGGATATTCAGCATTACTCAGTCAGCCAACTGGTTTCTTATAAAGTACTCCTGCTTTCTGCCCATGATATTACTTTAACTGATGTAGCAGTCCCAACCCAGCAACTTTACTACCTTTATTACAGGATAAAGACACCCATGATTACATTTTATTTCCTGAACATTTTCTTGCTTCTAGGAATGATTTACAGGAAACTCTTATTGATAATGCTGACTTAATTTGGCTTACAGATGGATCTTAAAAATGAACCGAGTAATTATAGAACTGAATATCCAATAACTTAAATCCATTGTGGGCTTAATTGAAAGTTTCTGTTTACCTTAAATAAAATCTTCCCAACAAGCTGAATTAACTGCTCTAACTCAAATCTGTCAATTGGCCAAAGATCAAATAGCCAATATTTACACTGATAGTTTTTATGCTTTTGATGTAGCTCATGAATTTAGAATGCTATGGAAGCAACAAGGCTTCTTAACTTCCCCAAGACTGTCTATAAAACATAATTTAAAAACCAGGTTGCAGAATTATTAGATGTCATACAGTAATCGATAAAATTTGCAATAATATTCCAGGACGTTCTAAAGCTACCACCATGGAAGCAAAAGGAAATCATTTATTTGATGCTGCAGTAAAACAAGCAGCAGTAAGCAATCAAATTATCCAAACATGATAATGTTCTTTGCTCCCTGCTAAATTAATTTTTAAAAACTAATTTTTTCAGTTCCAAAAGACAGCTACAGAAGAGTGAAAGAAGATATGAAAACAAAAGGGGGGAACCTTTTACTTAATCAGATATGATTTGGACTCAGTGAAGGACCAATGTGTTCAAATTCCTTTCTTACTTATAAGGTATTCAATTGCCTATACTTCATAATGCACATAAACTAACACAATGGGGTTTTGAAAAGACAATTTCATGGAGTAAACAATATTACAAGAAACCTACTATTCATAAAGTGTATAGCAGATATTCTATCTGTCCAAAATACAATCCTGGAAAACCACTTCATGGATCCTGGGGACATTTTTTATTCCCTTTAGGTACATTCACAATATGGCAATTTGATTTTATCCAAATACCACTATCTGAAGGATGCAAATATGTTAGTTATGATTTGTATGTTCTCTTATTGGATTAAAACATCCTCTTGCAGGAGAGCAACAGCCTTAATAGTAGGTATATTTTTATTGGAAAAATAATTCCCAGTTGGGGAATTCCCTCTGAGTCACATAGTGACTGAGGGACTCATTTCACTGGGCAAATAATGCAATTCATTTCTAACATATAGTCTATTGTACAGCATTTTTATTGTAGTTGTCACCACTATTCCTCTGGATTGGTGGAATGTACAAATGGTACGATTAAAACTCAAGTGGCTAATTTTTAAAAAATGTTTTTAACCTTCTTTAGCCAAAAGATCTCCCTATTGTTCTCTTCAACCTGAGGTCTACCTCTTTTGGTAAACATATGAACATACCTCTTTCGGTAAACATGAAATATAGAGAAAGATCAGTCTATGCATCTGGATGAAGGATTATATGAGCCAACCTTATTAAGAGGAGATACTCTGTATTATTTTCAAGGACTGATTAACCAGCTTAAAGAAATTAATAAATTAGCAATTGATTCACTTGATAGTGTGCTCCTGGGAGACAAAGACTTCAGAGACCATGTCTTACAATCAGATATTATTTATTGGAAGAAACATCAAATAAAAAACTCTCCAATTTCATTAGAAGGGACATTATCAGATCTTACTCACTAACCCATGCACAGATCAATTTAAAGGGGTTAATTCATGGATGAACATTTTTCATCTCAAAAAGATGCTTAGCCTGAAATGAACATTTGCTCCCGCCTCTGACACTTGTCTCCAACAACAGACATCAAAGTCTCCTCTAGGATAAGAAGCTACTGACATCAGATTTAAATAGTTATTCCAAGACATTGACAAGACTTGTATATCTACAGATCAATATTGAACTTAGAATCCATTTTCACTGTCTTTTTCTGTCTGCTAATGATATTATAATAGTTTAAGTTTTTATTTGGGTTTTTATATGCTTCTTAGTTTTTACTGGAAATTGAGGTTTACAGGGTTAAAATTTATGTATATATACTTTGTGGTGTTCCAAAAGGACTCCTGGAGCACCTTAAAATATGTTTTAAATGTTAAATTGCAGGGAAAGCATTGTAAAATAAGTGATGGAAAACTTCTAATGTATTATGTATGAGCAAACAATGGTTGTAAATTAAACAAATACTTGGGGCTATGGGCTCTAGGAAACCCAAGTTGGTGGCTTGTTTTTTTCCAGCTCCCTGGCATCAACATAGTGCACTTAAGCTGGACTTAGAAGAAGGAATTTATAAGCTGACATTACTGAAAGAGGCAACTTACAATATTGCCACTGAATAATATAGCTTTTAATACTCTTTTTATGGCTCATGTAAATGCTATATTACATCATATACAGCAAAATAAAACAGAAGGTGAATCTCAGATCATGATAGTTCACAGGAAAGAAATGACCCAGAGCAGGGTTTGTTTTTCTTCACAATGAAGTCCACAAGACCTGACTGGCTTCCATTTTCCTTTACCTTCCCTTTCGGTGAAAATTTAGTTTTCACTCATACCTTATATATCCAGTATTGCTCCATCCCCAGTGGTCCACCATTTCAACAAAACATCAATAGTGAGACTTCCTAGGAATGAGTCTTCCTGGTGCTGTAAGACCACACTTTCTAACCACAAGGTTATACATAAATACATCCTTCAGATTAATGTATGACCACAATGGGGAATTGTGAATGACAAAGGGGTTGTATAGAAAGTAACCTCACAAGGTGATATAATAAATTCCTAAGTTGGCAGGTCATAGTGACTAGTTACTTTCTGACTTATTCTATTACTTTCTATAGAACCAGGTGGCTACTTACTCTATTTCAATTAGCATAATGCCCTCAAGTTCTCTTAGTGTTGTCACAGATGGCAAGATTTTATTATTTTTATTGCTAAATAATATTTTGTTGTATGTATAATATATAAACATTTCATTCACCTATTCATGAACACTTGGGTATCTTCTGTATCTTTGCTATTATAAGTAATATAAATAATATGTTGAGTTTTACACTTGAAACCTATATGGTTTTGCAAATCAATGATATCCAAATAAACTCAGTAAACTACTAAAATGAACATGGGGGCACATATATCTTTTCAAGCTAGTGCTTTATTTTCTTTGGATAAATACCCAGAACTGGAATTTCTGACTCATATGGGAATACCATTTTTAGGATTTTTTTAGGAGCCTCCATACTATTTTCCATAGTGGCTGAATCAATATACATTCCAGTCAAGAATTATTAACAAGGGTTCCCTTTTTCCCCACATCCTTACCAACACTTGTTATTTTTTTTTCAAATAGACATTATAAAACATGGGAGGTGGTATCTCTTTGTTGTTTTGATTTGCATTTCCCTAATTGCCTTTTCTTTCTTGTTGTCCAGCTGTATGTCTTCTTTGGGAAAATACGTCTATTTAGATTCTCTGTCCATATTTTTGCCAGGTTGTTTTTTATTGCTATTGAATTGTTTGAGTTCTTTGCACATTTGGATATTAATCCTTTATCAGATATATGATTTGCTAATATTTTCTCCCATTTTGTAGATTTCCTTTCATTTCGATTGTTTCCTTTGCTACACAGAAGCTTTTTAGCTTATTGTAGTCCCCCTTGTTTATTTTTGTTATTGTTGCCTTTTCTGTGTCAAATCAAAAAAATTCATCACCAAGTCAAATGTCAAGGAGCTTAATGCTTATATTTTGTTTTAGGAGATTTATGGTCTTACATTTTCAGGTCTTACATTCCATTCTTTAATCAATTTTGAGTTATTTTTTGTGTATTGTGTAAAATAGTGGTTATTTGGAGCTCCAGTGGCACAACCAGTTCACATGTAGTACTTATAAAATAATGGTCATTTCCATTATTTTGCATGTTTTGCTGTCTGGGTTTCTCAACACCATTTATTGAAGAGACTATCCTTTCCCCTTTGTATTGTTTTTTTTAAAAAGAAACAACAGGCCAAAAAAATGTCACTTCAAACTCCATGTCACCAAACCCAGACTTAATACCTAACTTGATGTTTGTTGGTTTGTTAATGATAGCCATTCTGACCAGTGTGAAGTGGCATCTCATTGTGGCTTTAATTTTCATCTCTCTGATGGTTCATGATGCTGAGCATCTTTTCATATATCTATGAGCCCTCTGTATGTCCTCCTTGGAGAAGTGTCTGTTCAGGTAAAACTGTGCTACATATATACAATGGAATACTATGCAGCAGAAAGAAAGAACTCCTACCCTTCATGACAGCATGGATGGGACTGGAGATTATCATGCTAAGTGAAATAAGCCAGGCAGTGAAAGACAAATACCATATGATATTACCTATAAGTGGAACCTAATTAACAAAACAAATCAACAAGTGAAATAGAACCAGATACATGGAAATAAGGAAAAAAACTGACGGTGACCAAAGGAGAGGGAGGAGGGGAATAATAGGGAAAGAAGGGGAAGGGTCTAGACAAGGAACATATATAAAGGACCCATGAACATGGACAACAGGGTGAGGATTGACTGCAGGAGTCTGGAGGTGGGTAGGCAGGGCAGGGGAGAGCAACAGGGAAAAAATTTGGACAACTGTATTTGAACAAAAATAAAATTAAAAATAAAAATAAATAAATACATGATTTCCAATTTTTTTAAAGTGCCTAACTTGATTACAGCTTCAGCATCTCCCAGGAATGGACTCTTAAAGCAGCCAATCTGGAAGTATGTGGTCAACACTAGTAAGGTAATCTGCCTGACTGACCCCTAAAGAAAAGTGACCTTACTTTTGGCTGGTATAACTTCCTTGTCCTTTTCCCATTGTCCTGTAAAAGTCTTTAATTTTGGATAGCTCCTCGAAGCTTCTTTTGTCTGCTAAATGAAATGATACCTGATTCATGAATCATTGATTAAAGGCAGTAAGATCTTTACATTTATTGTTTAGACATATATTCTTGGCCTTTTGGGGCACAAATTAATTGACCACATATGTGTGGGTTTACTTCTGGGTTCTACATTTTGTTCCATTGATCTATGTGTCTGTGTTTAAGCCAATACCATATTATTTCGATTACTAAAGCTTTGTAATGTGGTTTGAAATCAAAGTGTGATGCTTTCAACTATGTTCTTTCTCAAGACTGCTCTGGCAGTTTAGGGCCTTTTGTCATTCCTTACAAATTTAAGATTTGTTTGTTCTACTTCTGTGAGAAATTCCATGCAATTTTGGTAGGGAATGCATTGACTCTGTACATTTGTTTGGGTAGAATGAACATTTTAACAATTTTAATTCTTTTAATTCATGAGCACAGAATATCTATTAATTTGCATCATCTTAAATTTCTATGATTAATGTCTTGTAGTTAAATCAACTAAACAATACACACAGGAATTAAAGAGGGATAAATATTAGCTTTAATACATTGTTAAATGAAAAAGCAAACTACAGAACAGCATGAATAGAATGCCACTATTCATATAAAAAACTGATAAACACACACACATAATGTGCTTATAAATACATGGATTATCTTTGGAATGATACATAGTAACTGGTAACTGGTTACTTTTGGAATATGAGATTGAGGGACTGAGGTAAAGGTGGGAAGGAGGAAAGATGACCTACCTTTTATTGCACTTTTTTGTACTGTTTCATTTTTACCAGAGACATGTGTTTTTCTCCAAAAATAATTTATATATTAACATTTTTAAATAATAAAAATTGATACCAGCTTTATTACTGATATGAGACCATGGTTTAGACCTGAGCCTGAAATGAACTTCTACCCCAAGTCTAAAGTAGACATTTACCTATGCATGTAATGAAGGGCTACATTCTTTCCCATACCTTGCTGTGAGGAATGAGCTGAGAAGCCAAGAGGGGCCTAGGCTGCTTATCCATAATACCCTTTTTGCAATTTTATCAAGTTATTCCTCCTACCATATGGAAGACTGAATGAGAGACAAGTGGAAATGGGTAGAAGTTTTCTTCCAAATACTTTTGAAAAGTCTTTTTTCTTGAGTCAGAAACATGAAGAAAAACATAAGATATATCCCATCATACACATGGACATTTTGTTCTCTGAGCCACAATGGTCAACACCCAAGATTATAAACAAACAGAGCTTGGCTGTCCCTGAGGGGGGAGACTAGTAGTATCTTAGAAATGTACTGCTTCTGTCAGTGGAAAACTAGTGAGCAGTATTATTTTTGACCCTAGACAGCTCTGAAATAAGTCATAATAAAACACTAATTAAATTAATTCCAAGGCTGCATTATACTCCATGCTAAAAATTCATTCATTATTTTATCCCTAATTTATAATTAGGTCACAAACCACATTATATTACACAGTTTACAAAGACTACACAATGAGCCCCAAAGACAGCATATCCAATACTCCAAAGATTATATCATCATCAACATAATGAGAATGCCTTCATATGAAGTATATAAACCCCACTCCAACTATTAAATTCCAAGGGAGAAAGGAATGCTCCTAATTAAATTACTATTTTAAAGTCCAAAGGAATTAAAGTCTAAAATTTTGCCTTTCGCAGCTTCTTTTTTTTCTCATTTCAGCCATACAGATCTCACAAAGATGTCCAGACAGATGTGGGGTTCCTTAGTAGGCATAATCTGGGCTGTTGATTACACATAGTTCTTTCAGGCCTTTAGAGATTGAATTAATCTAATACCACAACTACATGTTATAAGTTTTTTTTTCTTAAGAGATGGGAAGGGAGGGAGAAAGAGAGGGAGAGAAATATCAATGTGTGTTTTCCTCTCGTATGCCTCCCACCAGGGACCTGGCCCACAACTCAGGCATGTGCCGTGACTGGGAATCGAACCGGTAACCCTTTGGTCCATGGGCTAGTGCTCAATCCACGAAGCCACCCAGCCAGGGCCATGTTATATATTTTTAAGAGCCCACAGTATCAGTAGGAGAAAAGATGACCATAGATCCAAAAAAATTAGAAAGCACACTAATTCTCAGCCACTAAAACTGATATCACAAACAAATTTATGTCTCTAGGACTGAGTACATTGGGTAGTAAAGACCTAAACTGCTGTTGTCAAATTCCTAAATAGGAGACTTAGTGGTGTCGAGAGGAAGAAAAGTAAACAGACAAAACATGGGAGAACAGAAAATATTTTCTTGGTTTCATACTCAGCAGGATGCTAGTCTGTGGCTGTGTTATAGAATCCATGACCTGTGAACTAATTTGGAAGATATTTCCCAAGTGTTTAATTGTATTACCAGGAGTCCCAGCCCCAAATGTGCATAAGTTCAAGGCCTGTCTGTTACTCCTAATGGAGCTTGTACAGAAACTCAGTAAGAAAGTGTTAGTTTTTGCCAGGTGCTTCTTTCCAAAACCTTACTTATTTTTCAACTCCCCCTCCAGAAGCTTTGATTAACTTTCACCAATGCCTTCAATAAGGGAGGGTACAGTACCCATTCTGTTACCTATTTTTCTGCCACAGTAGGGTTCATCCTTATCTGCATGAATATCTCAGGACCAGCCAACAAACAGGATAAAGTTGAAAAACAAAACATTAGTGAGTACCTATTAGATTTCCATCTACCAGTACTAGCATTAAGTACTTAAAACATCATTAAGGCTATTAATCATGTAGCACTGATTCTAACCGATGTGTTTTGCAGTTCTGCTTGGACAACATAATAGATACACCTACCAGTTTCTATAAGGAAGCAAATACTATTTTCAGCCTTTCGTATTTTGGTGAGTGCCTTGCCCACCATATATTGCTGGGGTTTGGAAGTCCCCTAAGATTCAAATCTAAAACCTGATCTAAAATTTCTCAAAGAGTCTCTCTTTGTATTGGTATAGGAAAGAAACCTGTATCTCAGCCTGAATCTAGATTTTTGCACTTTCATTTCGAGGTCTAGACAGGCCTGACCACCCTTGCTAAACTCAGGCTTTACCCTGTGACTGAGAACTCTAGCCAGAGCCTGGCTTAATGCTCCATTGGTTGGTAAAGCCTACTTGTGCTAAAGTCTGCCTGCACAGCCTGTGTTTGTTAAAACTCACTCCATTTCTACAGTTCCTACCCAGAGATATTGTAGACAACAGAGCCTCTGATGCCACTGGTGAACAACA
The DNA here is from genome assembly GCF_014824575.4 of Sturnira hondurensis. NCBI lineage: Eukaryota > Metazoa > Chordata > Mammalia > Chiroptera > Phyllostomidae > Sturnira > Sturnira hondurensis. The sequence goes on from NW_028093589.1 coordinate 485,103, forward strand.
TGGATTTCTCTCCTTGGAGTCTGGTTCCCAAATGCTTGTCTTTAACAACTTTATAAGGTTTCTCAGCCCATGCTTATAAACTGAAATGAAAAGTAATTACTATCTTGATTTTGAGACAAGTTGGGCAATAGTTGCAAGATTCAGAAAGGGAGCAATATGTTAGTCTTACTTTCAGTGCCATTAGAATTTAACTTGGAGAGGAGAGCAAAATGGGATCCCACTCTTCCCCAAATTACACTTTTGAGGCCACCTGGGTAAAAGTATTGAAGTTCCAAAGAAAGTTAACCTGTCATACCCAATACCTGAGAAAATGTAATAGTCCAATAAGTGCAGAAAGTCCAAGCACCCAAAAGAATGAGGCAATAGGTGTTCATCTATATTTAATATATTAACCCCACTCAAGATAAAAGTACAGGCCCATGGACATTAGACTCTATCCTTCTCACTAATCAGATAAATCAGTCATTGTCCCATGGGAAGGAACCTATAAAAATATTGGAGAGAAGGGCAAAAGGTTTCCTCCAAAAGTGTCTGAGTGGAAGTTCCTTTTTTTTTTTTTTGGCCAGGCAAAAGTATGAAGAAAGGAAGAAGATGGCTTACAAATTTGAAATCAATCAAGACCTTGTGTGTGCACAGATTTTACAAATGGTCTCACATATTTGGCAAATTTTAAGATGACCTCTAATATGTTTTTACCAAATTGTGGATATAGATATGGAAGTCATCATCAAACTTGATGAAATAAATACACAGAAGGTTTTGCTTCTACCTGATGATTGACCATGCCAGTTCTCTTGGAGCCATCATCTTTGGCATACTCCACCTGTTTGCCAACTCAGCTGTCTATGACTTCTGGCTCCCTCTCTGCAGAAGAATCATTGGAATCAGGAAGGATATGTAGGTCACCATCTTTATAATCATCTAATAGCTGGTACATATATAATACAGGATCCTTCTCATAGGTAATGTAAAACCATGTTTTCATGACAGGTGCCTGAGCTAAGACCATCCCCCTCCATCAATTTTTCGAGCCTTCCTCTGTCTCAAAAATATGTTCCACTGCTTTGCTAATAATAATGTCTGTTAAATATGTAGCACTGATTCTAGATGATGAAACTCTATTAGGGAAGACTTCAAGTGATGACACTCTTTCATCTCTGTGCAGTTCCAATCCATAAACACAGTCAAATCCCTCATATTTGATAAGATAAACAGACAGGAGTTTGCAGGTACCTGATCCAGGACAGTTCCCTTCTACTGTTAGAGGTTCATCTCCATCTTTCCATCTGTGCTAAATTCTGCAGCCCACAATGTTCCTCTGAGGCTGGAAAAGTGTCTACTCCTGTGATTCTTGTGTCCAGCCTTTCTCTTCATCATGGTAACAGGCACACTGGCATGCCTTGAGCCTGTTCTGGACTGCTCCCCTACAGCCACCTTTCCAAATGGGGCCTTCGTGCCTAAGAGGAGTATAGTAGCAATGCAGGCCAAGAAAGGAAATTGAGAAAAAAATGAATTCAATGCATGACACGGTGGGCTTTATCTCCTAATTAGTTCACTCCGTGCACCCACGCATAAGTATTTCTTGAAAGTTATACAGGAAAGCTGGAAATCACGATATCCTGGCATAACCTTCCTCCCCAGTTCATTCCAGGTAGTTGAACGAGGGAGTTGCTGTTAGGGCTAAGGAAATAGGGGGCACCCCCTACTCCTCTCTGCTCAAATTCCAACGCCATCTATGCTAGATGGCCAAGACTCCCCAAAACCAAGGATTGTGGGCCTCACATGCGCATATACAGCACTACTCCGCTGCGTGCACTGTGAGCCTGTGTGAAAAGAGGATCAGCAGGTGCCAGGCCGAGAGCTTGCTGAAGCTGCTTGGAGAGAATCTGTAGACACGGAGCATGTCTAGAAGGCAGCCAGGAATGCCATGAGGATGGTAGCTGTGAACAACCGGCACTGTGTTCCCTAGCCTTCTGCCTCCCTGAACGCAACATGGGATCCCCCCAACCCCTACTGCAGCAGCAGTCTCCTCCCTCCTTCCTTAGCGCAGCTTCCTGCCAGAAGAGGGGCCTCCTCTTCCTGCCAAACAGTGTGGGCCCCCCTCCCCCAACACTCACACCCATCTCTGTCCTTGTCTGGTCAAGTGCTGGTCCCCTCCTGGACCCGCCCCTTTCCAAATTCCGGAGCAGTCTGGCCCACGACCACCCCACCCCCAACCACCCAGCCTCCCTTTCTCCAGTTCAGGGCCCCCAGGCTCTCCATCCCCACTCCACCCAACCCTCACATCAGTGCCCCTGCCCCATCTGTTTTCCATCTAGGAATTCGCCCTTTCCTTTACCCGGTGCTTTTCTGGAGTTATTTATATTCAGAAATCTGCCTTTCCTTGTCATTTAAAGGGATTTGTGGAAGAATGAGAGAAATGCACTAGTGCCTGGTATACCATCTACCCCTAGGCAATTTTCACTGATTGGTCATTACTGGTGTTTACAATAATGTTTTTCATTTTCTCTTTTTCTCTCCCTTTTCCCCTCTACTGATTACAAAAGAATTGTATGCATAACGCTGGTATGGTGTGAAATACTGAAAATTGACATAAGTATAAGTTCATTGCCCTTTCCCCCACACCTCAGCAAAATATAATTAACACTTTACATTGCCTTTTTAATAAGGTCTTACATAGCTGGAATAACTTTGCATATGCATTCTCATGGTGTGCCTTTTTTCACATAGAATAGACATGTGCTCATTTTATTAGATGTTGTCTGAAACATTTTTGTAGTAGCTTCAATAGTATCAACATAAGGATATTTTCATAATTTAACCATTCTCTCCAATCTTCAGATGTTTTGATTTTTAGGCAAAAACTTAGCAATAATGCTTGCACAGGAATTGTTAATCTGTTCTCTTGAACAGAAGAGACATAAACCTATAATCAAAACTGTTAGGGTGGGCGGGGATAGGAGGAAGCTCCGGCTGGACTTTGCCAAGACAGACATCCTCACAGTAACCTGAGTCTGAGGAAGAGACCACCAATGCTGTATTGCTGCTTTATTCAGAGGGCACCAATCCCCAGTTCCCATGGGGAGCCAATGAAAATAAAACCCCATGACATTCCCTGCTTAGGTGCAACTTCCCCTGGCCTCACTCTGCAGACTGGGGTAACCTCACCCGGGCACACAAACCCCAATAAAGCTCTTTATTGCCTACTTTATGGCTGATTGGCATTTCTTTCTCGGTGGAGCCTGAAAAAAGCCTGAAGACCACTCCTCTCCATACTCCCTGAGAAAGCCTCATGGCCACCCCACCAGTCCAGACTAAGAACCAGGGTAAGTGCCACTGCCCTTGAGTTTCTGGTCCCCGAACACTGATTCCAGGCCCCTGTCTGCTGGACAGACTGCTCTCCACCAAATCGCAGCGCTGCATCGTGGAGACCCTTCCGGGAGGGACTGCCCTCCCCCTGCTGAGAGGCTCTAGGCACCGGAGATGTCCATGGGCCTAGATCCTCATTTTTACCCCACCAGATCAGCAGATTGGGTTGAGGGACACCGATTCCCATCTGCTGCTCCTTGTGGGACTAGAAATTGGGGGGCAGGAGTCCAAGCCAGATCCTAAATCACCTCTAGGGTGCCTTCTGCAAAATGTGAAAGTAACTGATCTGGGCCTCAAGCGAAAACAACTGATTTTTCTATTCACTACAGCCTGGCTGTTATATCAGCTCAATATCCCTGCTATCCCTCCTCCTCATCATCATCAGCTCCCACCAATTGGCTACTCCAGCCCTGGCCCTCCCCTCTCAACCGGATTCTCCCCCTCCCTGTGAAGACCTTTCTTCCCCTGTCAGCTCACATACTTGCTCCAGCCTGAATCTAGAGCCCCTAGACTCCTGCATTTGCCCCCTCCGGGAAGTGGCAGGAGCAGAAGGTGTAGTTCGGGTCCATGTTCCTTTTTCACTAGCTGACCTCTCTTCAATTGAAAAACGCCTAGGCTCATTCTCCACTAACCCTACGAATTTTATCAGGGAATTCCAGTACCTAGCCCAGGCTTATGACCTCACATGGCATGACCTGCACATCATTTTAACCTCCACTATGATCCCGGACGAGTGCAACTGCATCCGGACTGCAGCTAGGGCTCATGCCAACCAAACCCACACCACCAATCCTCTAATGCCAGTACAGGCTGAAGCCGTGCCAGAGGCAGAACCAGGCTGGGGCTACCAGGTAGGACAGGCGGGTTGGAGATGCCGAGACCAAATGGTTGAGTGCCTGATAGCAGGTATGCACCAATCTGCCCAGAAAGCAGTCAGTTATGATAAGCTCAGAGAGGTCACCCAAGGCCCTGGAAAAAGTCCAGCACTGTTTCTCAACAGACTAAACGAGGCAATGGTGCTCCATACCCACCTTAACCATACTTCTAACACTGGGGCCACTGCCTTAGCTGCTCACTTTATCTCCCAGTCGACCCCAGATATTAGAAGGAAACTGAAAAGGGCCAAGGATGGCCCCAAAACCCCCATCCGAGATCTGGTAAATAAGGCATTTAAGGTTTTCAATAACCGGGAAGCAGAGGCTGAGGCTGCCTGCCAGGCTCACCTATAGCAAAAAGTAGCCCTGCAAACCCAGGCCATACTAGCCGCCCTCCGGCCAGTGACAAACACCTGTGCAGGGGGTGAAGCCTAAGTCCAGGCCAAAGAACACCCCACCGGGGGGCCGGTTTCAAGCGTGGCAAAAAAGGGTACTGGGCCTTCCAGTGTCCTCAACCTCGGCCAAAGAAGCCTTGCCCCGAGTGCCGACAGCTGCACCACTAGAGGGATGCCTGTCCCCTTAGAGGCTCATCTCCGGAGCCTCCACTCTGGGGACCAGCTGATCAAGGTGCGGACACTTCCCTGGTCTCGCCAGCCTAGGCGATTGAAACGGTCCGGGCTCAAAGACCCCTATCACCCTCGCTGAGCCCAGGGTAACGCTGCAGGTAGCGGGTAAGTCCATCTCTTTCCTAGTAGACACGGGGGCTACCTACTCTGTTTTACCATCCTTTTCAGGACTTCTTACTCCTTCCCAGATCTCGGTCATAGGGGTTGACGGGACCCCGTCTTGCCCGTGGTGAACCCCTGGCTTAGCTGCAGTCTGGACGGCTTTCCATTTTCCCATTCATTCCTTGTCATACCCTCCTGCTCTATTCACCTTCTAAGACGGGATGTTCTCAAGTTACTAGGCGCCACTCTTCAGATTGCGCAAAACCCAACCCCTTCCCCCTCTCTTATCCTCCCGCAGTTGGAAAACCCAACTCCTCCTCCAGCTCCGCCCATTTCCCCCTCCCTGAGTCTTCCTAATCCCTCCCGTCCTTTCCAGAGAATTACGGTTAGAGTTTTAGCTCAACTGGTAGGTCCAACATACCGCCCAGTTGCCTACTTATCAAAACAGCTTGACCCTGTCCTACATGGATGGCAGCCATGCCTCCGGGCATTAGGGAGCGTGGCTGGACTCAGGAAGGAAGCCCTCAAACTCACTCTATGCCTACCTGTTACCGTATTTTCCTCTCATCGCCTTATAGACCTGCTATCCCACCAAGCTCTCTCTCTCTTTTGAGCCCTTCCCGTCTACTGGAATTCCACCTCCTGTTTGTCCTCCTGTTTGTTGAGGGGATGGCCCTGTCTCTCCAGCTCTCACCACGCCTCAACCCAGCTACCCTCCTTCCAAACCCCACTACGGACATAGAGCCTGCCCTCTCTTGCCCAGAAGTACTAGACTTCCTGGGTCAGCCTCTAGACCATCTACAATCTACACAGACTCCAAATATGCTTTCTTGATTGTTCATAGCCACTCAGCTTTGTGGAAGGAAAGGGGCTTCCTCACTACTGAAGGTTCACCTGTTGTTAATGCCTCCCTCATTGCCAAACTCCTCCAGGCCAAAGACCTACCCACTACCATAGCAGTGGTCCACTGTAAGGGTTGCCAGGCCTCAAAGGACACTGTTTCCCGTGGCAATGCCCAGGCAGATGCTGCGGCTAGAGAACTCACTGCACAAGCCCCACCACACCCCGTCCTCTTTCTGACCAGTAATATTCGCCCCACCTATACCCCCTGAGAGTACTCCACTCTCCTCTAGCAGGGCGGGCACCTGGGAAATGAGGGATGGGTCTTCCTCAATGGAAAAATAGCCCTCCCCCAAGAACAGGCCACTGCACTTCTCTCTGAAATTCACCAATCTTTACACATTGGTCCGAAAGCTCTGATGAAGTTTCTAGACCCTTTGTTTATTCATCCCACTCTTTTCCAAGCCATCAAGGAAGTCCACTCTAACCCTTTCAAACTACTGTACCGCCTCCCTTTCCTTATTAACCATAACCTGCCAGTATATACTCCTCCTCTGGCCTCTTATCTGCCCTATCTCTCTCTCCTCTGGCATCTTCTCCGTGAACATGCAGACAGAGTTCTTCCTCCTGTGGGGGGGGGGGTGTCCGGAGACAGGCCCAGTCACTTTCCTACAACCTGGAGACCAGGTATTACTCAAAGAACTCCAACCTGGACCGCTCCAGCCCAAGTGGACGGGGCCTCATACTGTTATTTTAACCACCCCCACAGCAGTGAAACTGGTTGGTCAGCCAGTATGGGTCCACCTCTCCCGCCTTAAGCCAGCCCCTGCCTCAGGAAAGTGATCAACACAGCCCATAGGAGATACCCGAGTCTGCTTTACTAAAACACCAGGTTCTCCCAATGAAGTCTCTATAAATCCTCCTTCTTGCTTACCCATCTTTGCCAAAAACACCCTCCTAACCTACAAACCAAATACATCTAGAGATTCTTCATACGTGAAATATATCACAGAAATGGACAGGTAAATTCTGACTCTGTCACTTTTGCGGACTGCCCTCCCACTGGTTGCTCTACATCCATCCGTCTCTCTGCTCCCAAAAGTAGCTTTAGAGGGCTAGACAGCTGGACTGCCTGATATGGATGGCACATTCTCTGCTTCCTCTATGACCAGACAAAAAGTAAGTGCAAACTCTGGCCAGACACATATGGAGGCTGCCCCTTCTACTATTACAAATACCATACATGGAATACTCTCCAGTCGTGGTGCTTTACCGTTTATGATCCATGGGACTCCAGATGGGAACAGGGAGTGAAGGGAAAACTATACCAAAGCCTCTCATATTCGTATCTCCAGAGTTCCATTGAAATATACCAAACTCTTGTTCCAGAACCATGGAGTACAACCCTATTAACTGATACCATATTAACACATGAACAATCTTTGCAAACACAGATCCAACAAAGAAAAGAGAGTGCCCCTTTTTCTTGGCTAAGCCTCATACGCCAAGGAATTCAGCTCTTCAATATCACTGACATAGAAAACGTCACCGACTGTTTCCTGTGTGCTTTTCTTGACCGCTCCCCTGTTGCAGCAGTTCCCATACCCACTCCCCTCAAGGTCACAAACTCCCCGACACCTTTTTTCCTAAAGGATGTACCTCTCTTTCAAAACATAATGAACAGTCCTGAAGTATGTTACACTACTGCAGGCACTTCCTCATGCAACCAGACCGTGCAGATATCGGGAACAACTACCAGCCCCCCCAGGTACGTTTTTCTGGTGCAAAGGAACGCTGCTGCGGACCATTAACTCCTCCTCAGCCTTCCCCTTCTTCCCGACTGTGCTGACCCCACAGCTTATGTATTAGGGAAAATGGGAGCTCAGAGACAAACTAACCAGGCATAAAGAAAAACGAGCTGTCTTCCTGCCCGTGTTAGTACGTCCAACCTTCACCACAACCCTGGCAGCAGCTGGGGTAGGCGGTGCTGGGCTAACACACAGTCTCCAAGCTACTCGCCAGTTACGGGCTGAGTTGGAGCCGTCCCTTAATGCCTCAGCCATCTCTCTAGCATCCTTGCAGAGACAGATAACCTCGGTAGCCCAGGTTGCCCTCCAGAACCACGGAGTTCTAGACCTACTAATAGCAGAAAGAGGGGGAACGTGTCTCTTCCTGCAGGAACAGTGCTGCTTCTATGTAAATGAGAGCGGCATAGTAGAAGAGAATGTTAAGACCTTACAAAATCTCAGGGAAAATTTACACCAAGACCCCACCACTCTTGAAATAACCCCATGGTGGCATTCCCTATTTTTTACCACCCTGGCCTCGGTCCTAGGGCCAATCATAATAATCTGCATACTATTAATGCTTGGCCTCTGTTTCCTGAGATACCTCCAGGAAAGAATTCGTGAAGCTTCCAGGGTTAATTTCCACCAGATGTTGCTTCAGACACAAACCTACTTGCCCCTCCCTGGCAAACTAGAAACAGCTGACCTCTAGGCCCTCCCTTCTATGCCCCTCCTGTCAGCAGGAAGCAGCCAGATGGAACACGGCACCCCTTATCCTATCAAAGAGGTCAGAATGTTAGGGTGGGTGGGGATAGGAAGAAGCTCTGACTGGACTTTGCTAAGACGGATATCCCCACAGTAACCTGAGTCTGAGGAAGAGACCACCAATGCTGTATTGCTGCTTTGTTCAGAGGGCACCAATTCCCAGCTCCCATGGGGAACCAACGAAAATAAAACCCCACGACATTCCCTGCCTTGGTGCAACTCCCCCCAGCCTCACCTGCACACCGGGGCAACCTCACTCGGGTGCACAAACCCCAATAAAGCTCTTTATTGCCTACTTTATGGCTGATTGGCATTTCTCAGCAGAGCCTGAGAAAAACATTTCAAAAACAATTACTATAATCACAATAGGAATTTAATATTTCAACACAAAAATTATAAATCCGTGGCAAAAACTTACTATTTAGAAGTGATGCGATCATTTTTTTTCATTACAGCCATCTTAATTGGTGTAAAGTGTAGTGGCCTGCCATGGGGGTGGGGGGGCTCCCAGCTGAGTTAATAAGATCAGGAAGGGCAAGTAACTAACTAGGAAGTAAGAACAAAAGAATTTTGTATTAACTCCTATCAGCAGGTCTGCTTTCTTGCTTCTATGAACCCCCTTCTGTCACAATAACTTAGCAAAACCACTTCTGCATACCGCATCAGAGATATAAGCAAGCCCCTGCCTAAGCTAGGGGCCCAGAATTTGGAGAATGCCTCCTCTGGGTCTGCATGCTGAGTTGTTTTCTGTTACATTTTGGTTTCCTGACTGGGAAACGACTCACTCCAGCAGGCCTTTTTGCCTTCCGTGAAGGCAGTGACGGAGTGACTGAGAGGGGCCCGGCGTCCGAAGGGAAGCATGCACCCCGGTGATTTCAGGTCCCCGGACACCTCGGGCTCTGTGGGAGTCATCCTCTGGACAGCCCTTCGACCCGGGCAGGCGGGGTGTGGACTGGAACTATCCGGACCTGAGAAGGCACTGATTGGTAAGTGCCCCAGGGACCAGAGCCCAAGATCAGTCCCATCCCTTGGGGTGGAAGGAGAGACTGATCACCTCTCAGGCAGGCAATTAGCCATAAGTCCTCTGGAGGCCAATTGGCCATCTGGAAGGGGAAATGTATCCCCACGTGGGCAGTTCTACTCGGGCGGGACTGTATAAACTCTTGGATGTTTGTTAGTGTTTGTGGGAGTGACTGTGTTTGTGGCTCCACAGGTGAAAACCCTACGGAGCAAGAGTGGGCCCTAACCTGCGGTTCCTCAGTCTGTCATATGGCATAACGGCTGGGTGTCTAACCCAGATTCTACGGGGGCAGCCTTAGCTAAGACAAGACCCAAGCTCCCCAAGAGGGGGGAGGCCAGGCAGGCGAAAAGGAAACCCCTTCCCTTTGTTTGTCTGCGTCGTTCTGGGAGGATCACCATGGGCAGGGGACCTTCCACTGTGTTAGACTGTGTGCTGCAAAAACTCTGACCGATTCTGGGGCCAGGAACCAAGCATGGATGCTGGTCAGTTAGAGGTCTTTTGCACCCCGGAGTAGCCAACATTTGGAGTAGGTTGGCCTCCTGAGGGAACACCGAATTTAGGTATAATTAGGGCAGTCCACCTCATAGTAACAGGCAAGCCAAGGCACCCCGATCAGTGTGTTTATATAGACCAGTGGCAGGAGCTAGCACAAGATATGCCAAAGTGGTTGCAACAGTGCGCAAAACAGGCACCCAAGTTGGCTGCAGCTACAGGGTCCCGACGAAAGATAGGTCGTCAGTGCTGCCGTAGGGAAAAGCACGAGTCTTTGTCACTCAAGCCCCTCGGCCCCAAGTTTTTAAGGGCAACCCTGAAGAGGAACCTCCAGTGTCTTTTCCTCCCCCGTATGCAGCTGAGACACAAGGGCCCCCTCAGGCACCAGAGACACCATCCCCATCGGTCTCCCCAACTGAAGCCAGTGCCCCTCTGGCTTCTCCAATTGCCTCCCGGCTTTGGGAATGCCAGGGTCTCCAGCTGCCACTTAGGAAGAGGAGGGCTCCATCTCAAATTGGCCCTGATGGTACGGCACAGCCTGGTCCCATTGTAGCTTACTATCAACCGTTTACTACAACTGATGTTCTCAAGTAAAAGCACCATACTCCCTCATATTCTGAGAAGCCCCAGGCCCTGATAAGACCTGATGAAATCAATTATGCAGACCCACCGCCCGACCTGGTACAACTGCAGGCAGCTCCTCCTCACTCTGTTCAACACGGAGGAGCATCAAAGGAGGGTCGGTGTATAGTCCAGGAGGCTCACTGCCACTTAGAGGCGACGGCACCCAATGGCACCTTAGACCCAGCCCAGTGGGCCTGGACGGCAGCCCCTGAGACCCAACCTGACTGGGATCACAACACTAAAGAGGGGTGTGCGGCCCTAGCACGTTATCAAGATGCGCTACTCTGGGGCATATGAGCAGGAGCAAGAAGACCCACCAACATGTCCAAGGTGGCCAACGTTACCCAGAAGCCAGATGAATGCCCAGGCAACTTTCTCGAGCGACTATGTGAAGCATATCGCATATACACCACTTTTGATCCAGAAAGTCCCCACAACTAGCGGATGGTCAACACAGCCTTTGTATCACAATTGGCCTCTGATATTTGGAAGAAACTTCAGAATCTCGAAGGTTTCACCGGGATGAACATAAGCCAACTGATAGAGATTGCCAATAAGGTCTATAACAATAGAGAAGAGGCAGCAGAGCGGGAGGCCTGCAAGAAGATGGAGAAAAAGGCAGCACTGCTAGCCATGACTCTTGGACACCCCCCTCCAAATACGAAAGAGGACAAAAAGGGGGGAGTGAAGGGACACCGGAATGTTGAAGGGGACCAATGTGCCTACTGCAAAGAGAGGGGCCATTGGAAGAGAGAGTGTCCTAACCGCAAGAAGAAAAACCCCAAGCCAGGGATGACAGAACTTGCGCCCAACATTTTTAACCTGGCTGGGCTAGACTCGGACCGAGGGAGACCAGGCTCTCTGAATTTAGGCCCCCATGAGCCCATGGTCCAAATAACAGTGGTAGGGGGGCCACAGCCTGCCTTTCATAGTAGATACCAGGGCAGAACATTCAGTTGTGACTACTCCAATAGCCCCTCCCTCAGAACAGGAGATCTCAATTGTTGGGGCTGCTGGGACATCCAAAAAGCTTTTGCCAAGCTTGCACTATAGAGATAGGAGGCCACACTGTTAAACATGAGTTCCTCTACCTACCTGAGTGTTCCTTCCCGTTATTAGGATGGGATCTGCTTACAAAGCTGAGGGCATGGGTCACCTTCCAGCCTTCAGGAGAAGCCCACCTACAAGTCCAAGCCCCGAGCCTCTTGGCTGTCATCCTTCCGAGGGAGAAAGAATACAGGCTGCACCTTATGGACATGGAAGAAAGACTCTGGCCAAGGAGGACCAGAACTAGAGCTAAAGAACCGATTACGGCAAGATTACCCTGAGGTCTGGGCAGAAGGCAATCCACCAGGACAGGCTAAAAATCAGATTCCCATTGTAATAGAACTCAAGCTGGGGGCCAAGTCCTGGCACTTATGGCAGTATCCCCTGTCATGGGAAGCCTGGCAAAGAATCTCTGAGGTCATCCACAGACACCTGCAGGAAGGGAGACTGGTCCCTTGTCAGTCGCTGTGGAACACTTCCTTTCCTGTCAGTCAGGAAGCCAGATGGAAACAGGTACTGACCAATCCAAGACTTACAGGCAGTAAATGAATCAGTTATCACACTCCACCTGGTGGTCCCAAACCCGTACACCCTGTTGAGCCAGCTGCCTCCATCTGTGGCATAGTCCACCTGCCTTGACTTGAAGGATGCCTTTTTCTGCGTCCCTGTGGCACCTTCAAGTCAACCCATTTTCGCCTTCAAGTGGAAAGATCCGCACACTACAGTTAAGACACAGCTAACTTGGACCAGGCTCCCCCAAGGGTTCAAGAATTCCTCGACCTTGTTCAGGGAAGCACTGGCCAAAGACTTGAAGCCCTTCTCTGAGAGGGAGCTAGACTTGATAGTCCTGCAATATGTTGATGACCTCCTCTTAGCAGCCCCAACCAAAGAACAGTGCTGGGAAGGGTTAGGGTTAGGGTTAGGGTTAGCAGCTAACTGACCTTGGGTACTGGGTGTCATGGAAGAAGGCACAGATCTGTCAGAAAAAGGTGAAATAACTAGGGTTCCTTATTTCACAAGGAAAAAGAGCCTTAGAGAATGAAAGGAAAACTGTTATAGTTCAATTCCCACCTCCTAAAACCTGGCAAGAATCCAGCTGCCCCCAGAGAATTCCTGGGGGCAGCTGGATTCTGCCAAATATGGATACCGGGCTTTGCCTCCATGGCCAAGCCCATCTACCAAGCCTTGAAGGGGCCAGATACCAAGTCCCCAGACTGGATAGAAGAAGAAGAGAAGTCCTTCCGAGAGATCAAGGGGCACCTTAATGAAGCCCCTGCCCTTGGACTACCACACCCTAGAAAGCCTTTCAACCTATATATCCATGAGAAAGACAAGATTGCCTTAGCAGTCTTGACCCAGCTGGTTGGTCCATGGCAACACTCAGCAGCCTACCTGTCCAAGCAGCTAGACAACACTGTGGCTGGGTGGCCACCTTGTCTAAGGGCAATTGCTGCTGCCGTGATCCTCCTGCAAGAGGCAGATAAATTGACTCTGGGGCAAGAAATCAGACTCCACGTACCCCATGCAGTGAACGGCCTCCTCACAGGGCAAGGACATCGTTGGCTGTTGAACCCTAGACTGACACAGTACCAAGGCATCCTTCAAGGGAACCCAAGGGTACAGGTCAAGGCTGTCAAGCAGGTCAATCCAGCCACCTATCTGCCAGCCAACTGTGGAGAACCAGGCCATGACTGCCTCAAGGTAACTGAGGAGATCCATTCCAGCAGACCAGACCTCCGGGACCAACTGCTGGCTCATCTCCATGCCATCTATTACACAGATGGCGGCAGCTACATGACTAATGGAAAGAGGGTAGCAGGATATGCAGTAGTAGACCCTCAAAGGATAGTAGAAGCAAGAGCACTGCCAGCTGGGTGGTCAGCACAAAGGGCTGAACTTTGGAGACTGATAAGAGCCCTAGAGCTTGGCCAAGGGAAAAAGGTCAACATCTGCACAGACTCCAAATATGCCTATGCCACCCTCCACATCCATGGTGGCACCTACCAGGAAAGAGGGCTACTAACAGCTGAAGGAAAAGAAATAAAGAATAAACAAGAAATACTTTGGCTATTGGAAGCAGTGTGGGCACCCACAGAGGTAGCTGTTATACACTGTAAGGGACACTCAAAGCCTGATACTGAAATCGCCAGAGGGAACCAGAGAGCAGATCAAGCTGCTAAGGCAGTAGCTGTTGATGAAGATCAAGTGGAGACAGTCACCCTGCTATTAGGCCCCCTCTTGGACATACAAATCAGCCCACAGGATTACACCCCAGCAGAAATAGAATGGGCACAGCAAGCTAGAAGACAGGAAACTGCTGAAGGGAATTAGAAATTGCCAGACGGAAAAATATATGTCCCCCAGGGGCAAGCCAGCAATCTAGTGAGGCAGTGCCACAGCCTCACTCATATGGGCAAGATGTCCCTAGAAAATCTGCTAAAAAGATACTTTTATTTCCCCAACCTGGCTGCACTCTGCACCTCTGTGGCAATGCAGTGTGTTATGTGTGCCCGGAACAATATGGCAGGGCACCCAGGGATAAATCCAGGAATACAGCACTCAGGGAGGCAGTTTGAGGACCTGCAAATTGACTTCACTGAAGTCTGACCCAGCCGAGGGTATAAGTACTTCTTATTCTTCGTCTGCACCTTTTCTGGGTGGATAGAGGCCTTCCGCACCAGGACTGATAAAAGCCGAGAAGTTACCTGGGCCCTGATGAGAGAAATCATTCCAAGATACGAGTTGCCCCTGACCACTGGGAGTGACAACGGTCCGGCTTTCATCTCAAACATAGTACAGGAGGCAGCAAGGCTCCTCCACATCACTTGGAAATTGCACACTGCATACCGACCCCAGAGCTCAGGAAAGGTAGAACTCATGAACCGGACTCTCAGGGAAACTCTAGCTAAGTTCCACCAGGAAACTGGACTGCCTTGGACTGATCGGCTGCCCTTGGCATTACTTAGGGTTAGGAATGCCCCTAACCGCTCAGGCTACACCCCATATGAGTTAGTCTTCGGGAGGCCTCCTCCCATCCTCAGTATAGATAAGGGGGGGGGGGCTCAGGTTACAAGGTGAGCTAGGGCAAACCCTGTATCTCCAGAGGCTAGGAAAGACCCTAGAAAAGATAAACCAGGCTGGGTTAAGCCAGGGTCCTCAACCCTGAGGGGGGCCAGCACACTCTTTTATACCAGGAAATTATGTATGAGTAAAAGACTGGAAAAAGGAACCACTCTAACCTGTGTGGACCGGGCCCCACCTAGTGCTGCTAACTACCCTCAAAGTTGCAGATATCACCCCTTGGATCCATTATAGCCAAGCCAAGAAGGCAGCTGAGCCTACCCCAGTCTCAAGGCCCCCTGATGAGCAACAAAGAGTGCCAGCCCCGAGAGTCTGGCAGCGGCCAGGAGGGACTGGAGCATCTGGAGGAATGGACCCTTGTACCAGTAGCCACCCCAGGAGAAGCTCTGGATAAACCATAATGCAACCCAGCCTGCTGCTTCAGCCCTGTCCCCAACTATAGACTCAACCATGGCTTAGTGCTAAGGCTTGTTTCCTTCCATTGGAGTAGAAATGTACCTAGGGTTATATATCATAGAAAGTTTTCTATTGTTCATATTGGCCACTCTCTGCTGGCCTATGCCTGGCATAACTGAATGAGATAAAAACTTCTTAGTCAATCCTTCTTGAATCCTAGCAGCTGGAGAAAACCTGACCCAATGTTGGATGTGTCATCCTAATCCAGAGACTCCTTCCAGATATAATACTCACATAAAGGCCTATCCAATAAGTAATAGATCCTTAATTGAGGCTCTGAATTCTTCAACCAACTACATGCGCTCTCCCTTTTCCCTAAGAGTCAGATGGGAGTGGTACCCTCTTTTATGTTTCCATATGACCCAACTAGAACTGAAACCGTTTAATTACTCCAGCACCTCCCTTAAGTGCAACGGTACCACAGGGTGAACCTCGTGCTATAATAACACTCACACAGGGGCCATTGACCCACTTGTCACTCTGACCTCTCTCTCGAGTACCAGCCTTCCAGGGAATTTTTTGGAGGAGGAAATCTTTAAACCACTGAATTAGTATGCTAATAGTATGCTAACCAAATTATAATCCTAGCTGCACCCCTAACAGTACCCGCTGTTGCTTTGACAAGACTCACAACATGGACATAAATAATTCTGAATGTGCCACTTGGAAATTAGGCCAGCCCCTTCAAGGAGTATTAGCAGAATTTCTACTGCCTCCTGCAGGAGGGGAAGATCAGGAAAATAACTTAGGTCCTTTTAAAGACTGTCTATCCCCTGGACCCTATACCCTCCTCAACAGGTATAACTCCACCGATATTACAGTCATTGCAGTCCCCCAGGCCTCATCTGGCTATGTGGAGCTCCCAGTAACTGGGGGTCCTCAGAACTTCAAAAAGCCATTGCATTTACGCATCTCAGCAACTCTGAGCATGGGGGCAATTGTACCCTAGGAATGCTAGCACCCCAGGGCCTCTCTATCATAAATGTAACCCAAAGTCCCAGGAGGCCATCTATCAGCAGGAAAAAGTGAGCCTTTGGCTTAGTAGTGGCTGGAGCTGGAGCCACCATAGCTGCCACAACCCCCTGGGGAGGTTTTGCTTACCACAAAGCCGCCTTGAGAGAACTCACTAAAGTTATAGAAGTCTCCAAAGATACTGCATATGCCTTGGCTGGACTCTCAAGATCAGTAGACCCAGTAGCAAACATAGTCATGGATGACCGCCTTGCCCTTGAATATCTTCTGGCAGAACAAGGTGGAGTATGTGCTACCATCAAAAAAACCCTGCTGCACCTATATAAATATTTATGGGACGGTTGAAACTAACATAAAGAAAATTTATGAACAAGCAGAGTAGTTACATAAATATAATCAGCGGGGCCAGGGAATCAAAGACCCCCTGTCCTCCTGGACCCCTGGTATCGCCTGGATACTACCCTTCCTTGGCCCACTAATCATACTTTTCTTAGGTTTAAGCTTCGGCCCCTGTATCCTGCGGACCATAGTCCAGAACTTAGAAGCAAAAGTTACCTGCAGGGCAACTGCCAAGATCCTGTCCCTCCAGCGATACCATTATAAGAAATTACAACAGCCCCCTGATGCACAAGAATAACCATAAAGTGATGCTAGAACAGCCAATAGCACAGTCAAGCATCAAAAGGGGGAAATGTAGTAGCCTGCCTAGGGGGAGGGGGCTCACAGCTGAGTCAATAAGATCAGGAAGGGCAAGTAACTAAGTAACTAGGAAGTAAGAACAAAAGAATTTTGTATTAACTCCTATCAGCAGCCCTGCCTTCTTGCTTCTGTAAACCTGCTTCTACCATGTAGGCTTAGTAAAATCGCTTCCACATGCCACACTATATAAACAAGCCCCTGCCCAAGTTCGGGGTCCAGAATTTGGAGAATGCCTCCTCTGAGTCCACATGCGTAAATAAAGTTCCACTCCGTACACCTGAAAGCGGCTGAGTTGTTTTCTGTTACAAAAGTATTATCTTGTTATGGTTTTAATTTTCATTTATCGGGTAACTAATAATGAACATCTTTTCATATTTTTGACATTTACATATCTTCTTTGGAGAAATGTCTACTGAAAATCTTTGTTCATTTTTAGATAGGATTATTTGTCTTTCATCATTTTTTTCATTTAGAATTTTTCTAGTAGCCATATTTTTATTTATTTATTTTTAAATATATTTTATTGATTATACCATTACAGTTGTTCTATTCCCCCCCTTCATTCCCCTCCACCAGCACACTCCCTCCCCCACCATTCTCCCCCCCCCCCTTAGTTTATAACCAAGAGTCTCAAGTTCTTTGGATTCTATATTTCCCCCACTATTCTCGCCCTCCCTCCTATCTATTTTCTACCTACCATCTATGCTATTTTCTGTGCCTTCTGCCCCCTTCTCCTCCTCCCACCCCCCTGTTTCTAACCCTCCATGTGTTCTTCATTTCTATGGTTCCACTCCTGATCTAGCTGTCCTCTTGGTTTGCTTTTGTTTTAGGTGTGGTTGTTAATAACTGTGTGTTTGCTGTCCTTTCACTGTTCATATTTTTCATCTTCTTTTTCTTATATAAGTCCCTTTAGCATTTCATATAATAAGGGCTTGGTGATGATGAACTCCTTGAACTTGACCTTATCTGAGAAGCACTTTATCTGTCCTTCCATTCTAAATGAAAGTTTTGCTGGATAAAGCAATCTTGGCTGTAGGTCTTTGGATTTCATGACTTGGAATACTTCTTTCCAGCCCCTTCTTGCCTGTAAGGTCTCTTTTGAGAAATCCGCTGACAGTCTGATGGGTACTCCTTTGTAGGTGACTGTCCCCTTATCCCTTGCTGCTTCTAGGATTCTCTCCTTCATTTTAATCTTGTCTAATGTAATTATGATGTGCCTTGGTGTGTTCCTTCTTGGGTCCAACTTCTTTGGGACTCTCTGAGCTTCCTGGATTTCCTGGAAGTCTATTTCCCTTGCCAGACTGGGGAAGTTCTCCTTTATTGTTTGTTCAAATACGTTTTCCACTCGTGGCTGTTTCTTTCCCCCTTCTGGTACCCCTATAATCCGGATGTTGGAATGTTTAAAGCTGTCCTGGAGGTTCCTAAGCCTCTCCTCATTTTTTTGAATTCTCATTTCTTCATTCCTTTCTGGTGGGATGTTTTGTTCTTCCTTCTGGTCCATTCCATTGATTTGAGTCCCAGTTTCCTTTCCATCGCTGTTGGTTTCCTGGACATCTCCCTTCATTTCAATTAGTTTAGCCTTCATATGTTCCTCTAATTTGTGACTATAATCAACCAGTTCTGTGAGCATCCTGATAAACAATGTCTTGAATTGTGCTTCTGAGAGGCTGGCAATTTCTTGGCCGCTGAGAGTTATTGGCTCTGGGACTTTGAGTTCTTCTTGTGCCATCTTTTGGGCTGTTCGTGCCTGTTCTGTAGCAGGATCAGAGCCCTGAGGTGTTCACTAGAGCAGGGCAACTCAGTCACTGGGTTGTGACGCTGTATGTGGGGGTGGGGTCAAAGAGGAACAATGGTGTCCCGTCTGCCGCCTCCCGCCGCTGCAGCCACCAGTGCCGCAGCTGCTACTGTCACCGGGTCCACACATTTCGTCCCACTGCACTCGAGTGTGCCACCGCCATCAGCCCTCGCCCCCTGGGGCCTGCGTGGTCCGTCTCACTGTGCGCGAATGTGCAACCGCAGTCAGCCTGCCCCACACCCTGACTGGGTCCGGGCCACTTGCACACCTAGGTCGGGGGATCTGTCCTGCACAACCCTTCTCGCTGCTGGCTCCGCCCCTCTTACCATCCCCGTTGAACAGTTAGATGTAGTCGGACTTCCGTATAATTCAATTTTCTGTCCTTTGGCTGTGTCTTTGTTCTCCAAACCTTAGTTGTATTCAAACATGGTTGTGGGAGAAGGCACAGTGTTTCCACCTATGCCTCCATCTTGGTGGAAGTCCTGTCTTTCATCATTGTGTTTTAAGTGTTCGTTATAAATTCTGGATATGTTGCCCTGATCAGATACATAATTTGAAAATATTTTCTCCCTTTCAATAGATTGTCTTTTCATTTTCTTGATAGTGTTTTTTGATGAGTGGAAGTTTTATGTTTTGATGGAATCTAGTTATGTATTTATTGGTTTTGATTATTGCTTATACTTTTAAAAAATATGAATGCATTATTTTATTTTTAAACTAGGCCATTACATTTTATTCATAATTGTGATTTAAGTGGCTTCATAGTTCATTTTCAATTGAACTTATTGCATAGGGGTGACACTGAGTGGTTCACAAAACCATACAAGTTTTACATGTACAACTCAATATCATTTGCACACTGCATTGTGCAAAAACTGCTTCAAGCAGACTCCTTTCATCTCTATTTTTCCCCCTTTGCCCACCTCCACCTAGCTACCACCCACTTTTCCTCTGGTTATTATCACAGTGTTGTCTGTGTCTCTCTGATACACACACACATATACATACACACACATACATACACACACACATACACACACAGACATATAGGTTAATCCCTTCACCATCTTTCGTTTACTCCCCCAACACCCCTATACTCTGACAGCTGTCAGTCTGTTCCATGTATTCATACCTGTTTCGATTTTGTTCATCAGTTTATTTTCACTAGATCCCAAATGTAAGTGAAATCATATGGTATTTGTCTTCCTTTTCTTTTAATTTAAAAAATTATTTATTTTTAGATTGAGGGGAAGGGAGGGAGAAAGGCAGGGAGAAAAACATCAAGGTGTGGTTGCCTATCATGCACCCCCTACCAGGGACCTGGTCTGCAACTCAGGCTTATGCACTTACTGGGAACTGAATCAGTGACCCTTCGGTTCTCAGGCTGACACTCAATGCACTGAGCTACACCAACCAGGGCATATTTGTCTTTCTGTGATTGGATTATCTCACTTAGCATAATAATCTCCAGGTCCATCCATACTGTGACAAAAGTAAGATTTCCTTACTTTTTACAGCCAAGTAGTATTCTATTGTGTAAATGTACCACTGTTTTTTTTGTTTTATCCACTCACCTACTGATAAACAATTGGGATCTTTCCAGATCTTAGCTATTGAAAATAACACTGCAATGAACACAGAGGTGCATATATTCTTTCAAATTAGAGTTTCTCATTTTTTAGGATACCAGGTCTCTCCAGAAGGTTATCCAGCCATGTACTGTGAAAAACAGAGACATTTATTGAAGAAGATACAAGATACAAGAAACATTGTACAAAGGACAATGACGCCTCAGTCCCCTTCAAAGTAGGCACCTTGGGACCTCACACAGTTTTCTCAATCATCATCAGCTATCCTGTAGTATTTCCCTGAATCTCATCAACAGTCTGAAATTTCTTCCATTTTAAAGGTGATATTAGTTTTGGGAAAAAGCAGAAGTCAGAGAGCACCAAGTCTGGGCGGTAGCAGGGCTGAGTCACCTGAATGATTTGATGTTTCACTGAAATAGTCTGCATGAAGCATGATGCATGAGCTGGCACATTGACTGATGAAGCTGCTAATCAAGTTACCCATAGCTACAGCCTCCTGAATCATCCAAATAGCTTCTACAGGGGATTATTCAAGCCGAACGCAAAGTTTGATGCAGATTCATTGCTCTAATCATGCAGTCATTTTGAATGTGACAGCTACACAGTATACATGCTCACTCAATGCCATGTAGTGCCCCCATTGACTAATATGGTGAAGTCAGCATTGTTTAAGCATGCAAATTCCAGTCCATTCTCCTTGGCTGCCAGGTTACATCAATGCCACACAAACTGTTCTCATTATATTAACAATGGCTGGACTTTCCTGGTCAGACCTCATATATTCCAATAAGTGGGATCACTGTGTAAAAAGGCAGTTTCATTTTTAAGTTTTGAGAAAACTCCTCAATGTTTTCCACAGTTGCTACACCAGTCTGCATTCTCACCAACAGTGCACAAGGGTTTCCTATTATTCACCACATCCTCCCTAACTGGTGTTGTTTGTTGATTTATTGATGGTAGCCATTTTGGCAGGTATGAGGTCATATCTCAGTGTGGTTTTCATTTGTATCTCTTTTTTAAAATTTTTTAAATATTTTATTTATTTGTCTTTAGAGAGGAAGAAAAGGAGAGAAGGAGAGAAATATCAATGTATGGTTGCTTCTTGTGAGTCCCCTGCTGGGAACTGGCCTGCAACCCAGGCATGTGCCCTGACTGGGAATCGAACCACGATCGTGTGGTTCACAGGCCCGCAATCAATCCACTGATCTACACCAGCCAGGCCTAATTTGTATCTCTCTGATGATAAGTAAGGTTGAGCATTTTTGCATGTCTATTAGCCATTTTTATATCCTCTTTTGAGAAGTATCTACTCAAGTCCTTTGTACATTTTTTAATTGGGTTGATTGTATTTCTGGTGTTCAGTTGTACGAATTCACTACATATTTTGGAAGTTAACCCCTTTGGCAAATATACTATTCCACTCAGAAGATTTGCTTTCCATTTTTTTTATTGTTGTTCGATTACAGTTTTCCCCAAGTTTTTCACCATACTCTCACTTGCCCCACCCATCCCCTGCTCTAAAAACAACTCTCATCACACTCCTTCTCCCTGGGCCTTGATACATGTTCCTTGACTTGACCCTTCTGCTTCTTTCCCTATTATCCCCTACTCCCTCCCCTCTGGTCACTGTCGGTTTTTTCCTTATTTCCATGTCTATGGTTCATTTTTGATCATTTGTTTCTTTTGTTGATTAGGTTTCACTTAAAGGTATTTGTCTTTCACCACCTGGCTTATTGTGCTTAGCATAATACTCTCCTATTCCACTCATGCTGTCCTGAAAGGTAAGAAAGAGTTCCTTCTTTCTATCTTTTGGGTAGTATTCCATTGTGTGAATGTACCACTGTTTTTTGATCCACTCATTTACTGATCAGCACATAAGCTGTTTCCAGCACTTGGCTATTGTAAATAACACTGCTATGAACATAGGGGCACACAGGTTCTTTGAATTGGTGTTTCAGGATTCTTAGGGTATAATCCCAGTAGTGGGACAGGTGGATCAAAAGGCAGTTTCGTATTTCATTTTTTGAAGAAATTCTATACTGTTTTCCATGGCGGCTGCACCAGTTTACACCCACCAAGAGCACACCAGAGCTCCTTTTTCTCCACAACCTGGCCTGCACTTGTTGTTTGTTGAGTTGTTCATGATGGCCACTCTGACTTAATTTGCATCTCTCTGATGGCTAGTGATGCTGAGCATGTACTCTCTGGAGAAGTGTCTGTTCAGTTCCTTGCCCATATTTTAATTGGATTGTCTGTCTTCTTGGTGTTGAGTCATGTGAGTTATTTATATATTTTGAAGATCAAACCCCTGTCTGAGGTGTCATTAGCAAATATATTTTCCCATATGGTTGGTTCCCTTTTTATTTTGATGTTTTCTTTTTTATGGTTCTTTTTATTTTTTATTGTTTTTATTGTTCAAGTATAGCTGTCTCCATTTTCCCCACATCACTACCCTCCACCCAAAACATTTCCAATTCCTACCCTTGATCCTACCCCCCCTTTGGCTTTGTTCATGTGTCCTTTATATATGTTCCTGACAACTCTTCCCTCTTTTCCCCTCATTATCCCCTCAGCACAATTTACAATAGCCCAAGGCTGGAAGCAACCTAATTGCCCATCAGTAAATGAGTGGATCAAAAAACTATGGTACATTTACATGATGGCACTACACAGCAGAAAGAAAGAGGAAGCTCCTACCATTTGCCACAGCATGGATGTATCTGCAGAGCATTATGTTAAGTGAAATAAGTCAGGCAGTGAAAGACAAGCACCATATGATCTCACCAATAAGTGGAACTTAATCAACAAAACAAACAAGCAAGCAAAATATAACCAGAGACATTGAAATTAGAACAAACTGATGATGTTTTCTTTAGCCATGCAGAAGCTTTTTAATACGATGTACTCCCATTTGTTTATTCTTTCCTTTATGTCCCTATCTCTAGGGGACATATTGGTGAAAATACTGCTGCATGGGATATGCGAAATTTTCCTGCCCGTGTTATCTTTCAGGACTTGTATGGTGTCACAATTATAGTTAAGTCCTTTAACCACCTTGAGTTTATTTTGGTGCATGGTATAAATTGATAGTTTCATTTTTTTTTTTGCATGTAGCTGTCCAGATCTCCCAACACTGTTTGTTGAAGAGGCTCTTTTTACTTCATTTTATGCTCCTATACCTTTGTCAAATATTAATTGACCATTAAGACATGGGTTTATTACTGGGCTCTCTAGTCTGTTCTACTGATGTACATATCTTTTCTTATGCCAGTACCAGATTATTTTGATTACAGTAGACTTGTAATATAGTTTGATATCACATATTGTGATACCTCTTATTTTGTACTTCTTTCTCAAAATTGCTTATGCTGTATGGGGTCACTTATTTTTCCATATAAATTTTTGAAGTATTTGTTCTATATCTGTGAAATATGTTATTGGTATTTTCAAATGGATTACATTGAATCTATAAATTGCTTTGGGTAGTATGAACATTTTGATGATGTTAATTCCTCTAATCCATGAACACAATTATACCATATACCATGGTATAATTAAATATACCATATTGGTATAATTAAATATACCATATCCATGGTATATGCTTCCATTTATTTGTATCTTCCTTAATTTGGTTCCTCAGTGTTCTGTAATTTTCTGAGTATAGGTCTTTTACCTCCTAGGTTAGGTTTATTCCTAGGTACTTTATTTTTCTTGTTGCTACAACAAATGAGATTTCCCCCCTGGTTTCTGCTTCTGATATTTTGTTGTTGGTGTACAAAAATGCCTTCAATTTTTAAATATTGACTTTATATCCCATTGCTTTGCCAAATTCACTTATAAGGTTGAGTCAATTTTTGGTGCAGTCTATAGGATTTTCTATGTACATTATCATGTCATCTGTAAACAATGACAGTTTTACTTCCTGCTTCCAATTTGGAAACATTTTATTTCTTTTTCTTGTCTGATCACTGTGTCTAGAACTTCCAATATTATGTTGAATAGAAGTGGTGAAAGCGGACATCTTGTCTTGTTCCTGCTCTTTGGGGGAAAGATTCAAAGTTTTTGCCCTTTGAATATGATGTAGATTGTAGGTTTTTCACATATGGCCTTTATTATGTTGAGGTATGTACCCTCTATTCCCCCTTTGCTGAGGGTTTTTATCATAAATTGGTGCTGTACCTTATCATATGTTTTTCTGCATCTATTGATATGATCATGTGATTTTTGTCTTTTTTGTTTATGTGATGTACTACATTGATTGATTTGCAAATATTGTGCCATCCTTGCATCCCTTGGATGAAAATCACTTGATCATAGTGTTGGATCTTTTAAATTAATTGCTGGGTTCATTTTACCAATATTTTGTTGAGGATTTTATTGTCTATGTTCATCAGTGATAATGACCTGTAACTTTCTTTCTTTGTTGTGTCTTTATCTGGTTTGGGGATTAGGATGATGCTGGCCTCATAAAAAGAGTTTGAGAGTCTTCCATCTTCTTGGATTTTTTTGTGCAGTATAGTGTTTAACTCTTCCCTAAATGTTCTATAAAATTATCCTGTGAGGCTGTCTGGTCCAAGGCTTTTGTGTGATGGCAGTTTTTGATTACGGCTTCAATTTCACTAGCTGTTACTAGTCTATTCAGGCTTTCTGCTTCTTCTTGATTCCGTTTTGATAAATTATATGTTTCTAGAAATTTTCCCATTTCTCACAGGTTTTCACATTTCTTGGCATATAGTTGTTCACGGTAATTTCTTATAATCCTTTGTATTTCAGTAAATCACAATTTTTCCCCTTTGCAAAATTTCTCCCAAATTCAGCCCCCTCCTCAGAAGTCACCACAAATGCCATATTTTTATATATGATTCAAAGCTCATACTAGCATTTTATTTTTAAAAAATATTTTATTTATTTATTTTTTAGAGTGGGGAAGGGAGGGAGAAAGAGAGGCAGAGAAACATCAATGTGTGATTGCCTCTTGTGCACCCCCAACTGGGGACCTGGCCTGCAACTCAGGCATGTGCCCTGGACTGAGAATTGAACCAGCGACCCTTTGGTTTGTAGGATGGCATTCAGTCCACTAAGGCACACCACTAGGGCTCATACTAGCATTTTAGGCACACAGGTGTTCTATAAAATATGAGGTATTTGTATCCAAGATGTTAGAGGATTGAGTGGAACCTACACTATCCTCCTCCCAGGACCAATGTGGTACTACAGCTAAATGTGGAGAAATCATCCAGAATAAACAACTGAACAGCAGGAGGAGAGAAGTCTAATAACCATGGACAGACAGAAGAAACAGCTTCACCACAACTCCAGTGGTATGGAGTATAGAGGAGACGTGAGAGGGCTGGTTGGGCTCCCATGGATGGTAGCTGAGGTGCCAGAGGAATATTTTAGTGGCCCGGGTTCCTCTTGAGAAGCATGGGAAATAAACCCCAACTTGTGCTCCCTAGCCTAAAGCACCAAAGCCCAAAAAGTAACCACATAATACCCAGCTGTGAGGAGTGGAAGGGTTTCTCTCTGCCAGGGATATACAGCCAGAGATGCAGAGAGCCTTTTAAACGGCCAAGACATAAATACTCATTTGCAGCCACTTATCCTGGGCTCCAGCAAAGTGAGGACAGAGAGGACTAGAAATGCTGGAGGAGAGACTGAGGCCAGTGTGTTTGGGGAGAGAACTGAGAGAGCAGTTGCCAGGAACCTGGTGCTGAGTCATACCCCATACTTCAGGAGCCATCTTGCTCAGGCAGACAACTCTCCTATAAGTGGCATCAGCAGGAGAGGAAGCAACATCTCTGCTCACAGGAATTACTCTGTCACACACCCTGTGGTGCTTAAACCTGACTGCTGATTACACAGTGACCAGGTTAACAACTGAAGAAGTCAGCCACAGACCGCGAATCCCTGGTAGTCTCTAACAGGGTGCTTAAGGCCAGACTGGGACACCACCTGACACCAGCAGAGTCTACTGAGATGAAATCTACCATGGTCTTATGAATGATTTGTGATATTTTCTCTCCTGCATGTTTTTCAACATTCAATTTTTGTCCTTCAAGTTTTCACATATTTTACCCCATTTCACCTGCTTCTTTCCTCTTACTTTCATTTCAATTTTTTTCTCCCTTCACTACTTGTTTCCATTTTGTACTCTTACTATTTCTCCTACCTCTAGCCTCTCAAATCATTTTTTCTTGTCATTGGTAATCTCACATTCTAGTTCTCACCCTTAAGATACTTGTGTTCTCTCTCCAACTTCATCAGTTTTTGCTCATTATTTTCGACAGGGTGATTGTTGTTGCATTTTTTCAATTTATCTCTAGATCTTCACTATTTTGGTATTTCAATCTCAAATTTTTCTGTTCCCCTCTCCTACTCCATTCTGCCTTCCCCCTGCCAGTTTTTTCATCTCAATTTTAATTTTTTCCTGTAGTAGCCTGGATTTCATTCCTTACACTTAGTATTCCTCTCCCTCTATCATTTCAAAATTACTTCCCTTTCCTCTACACATCTGTTAAGCTTTTATTTCTTTCTCTTTTTCCCTCTTACTCCCAAAACACCTATATTAATCTTAGCTCAGTTGTTGTTGATAGTGCTGTGGTGGATCTTTTGATCCAATTTGGTTCCTATGATGTATTTACTTATTTACTTTTTTCCCTTTTTATTTCTCCCTCACTGTATTTTTTAAAATTTCTGATTAAACCTAATGCTATATGAGTCTCTTCTCTTCCTCCATTCTGTCTTCATTACTTTTAATTTATATTGTAAATTTTACTTTTTTCTCTCTGTTTCCTCCAATTCCTTATTCTTATTATCCCTACTCAGTGTACACTCTCAAAATCATTTTTCTTTTAGCTACTCATCTTATATTCATTTCTCCTTTCTTATAATAAATAGTCTTAATCTCTCTACACTCTTATTAGTACTGGTTCACACGCTGTTGATAGTGTAATTGTGGTTGGGGGCTATTTTTGCAGGTTTGGGTATGTTTCCTGCACTTTGTAGTTTAGTTTTAGTGGCACCAGTACAATAGTACTAAATACATGGTAGGCATAGTGACTCTCAGTCAGCCAGCCAGAGGGAAGGACCACCAAAGAAAGACCCCAAAACAACCAAAACCCAATTACAACCAGAGAACCCACAAAAATGGCATAAATGGTATACCAAGAAAATCAAGTTCAGGAGGTCAAGGAGACTACACCACTGAATCCCACAGTCTCCTACCACAGAAGTTCACAGCAGAAAGACAGGGAGTCAAAGCAGATCAGTCCAGGAAGCTGAAACAAACAATAACAGTCTCCCGTAAAATGGGGAGACAAAGAAACAACTCCCAATCAAAAGGAAAGGAAGAATCCCCAGAAAGACTGCTAAATGATATTGAGGCAACTAAACTATCACACATTGGTTTCAAAATAATGGTTATAAGGAAGCTCAATGAGCTCAGTGAGAACTACAAAGGAAGCTATAGGAAACTTATTGCTAATTACATCAGCATGAAAAAGGACATAGAAACCATCAATAAGAGCCAGAAGGAAATTAAGAATACAATTTCTGAATTAAAGAACACAGTACAAGGAATTAAGTACAGGCTAGATGAAGAAGAGGATCAAATGAGCAAGCTGTAGGACAAAGTAGGACAAAATTCCCAGACATAGCAAGAAAATGAAAAAAGACTCAAAAAGAAAGAAGAGGGTTTAAGGGAGCCGTAGGACAATGTGGAATGTAATAATATCTATATCATAAGAATACCAGAAGAAGAAAAGGAGGAAGGAATAGGAAATCTGTTTGAAAAAGAAATGACAGAAAATTACCCTAACTTGATGAGAGAAAAAAATCATATAAGTCCAGGAAGCACAGAGAGTCCCAATCAAAATGAATCCAGATAGGCCTGCTCTAAGACATATCACAATAAAAATGGCAAAATTTAAGGACCAAGAGAGAATATTAAAGGCAGCAAGAGAGAAGCTGCTAGTAACATACAATCAAGCCCTGATAAGGCTATCAGCTGATTGTTCATCTCAAACACTACAAGCAAGAAGGTAATGGCAAAAAAAATTCTAAGTAATGAAAAGCAAAGGTCTGCAACCAAGATAACCCTTCAGCAAAGTTCTCATTAAAAATAGAAGGTGAAATAAGGAGTTTCTCTGACAAAACAAAGGCTAAAAGAACACATCTCCATGAAATGAGCATTGCAAGACATGCTAAAGGGACTGCTTTGAGAAGATGAAGAAAATGGAGAGAGAGAGAGAAAACACAGGTGGAAAGGGGGAAATGGCCATGAATAAGTACCTATCAATAACCTTAAATGTACATGGATTAAATGTTCCATATAAAGGTATTGAGTATCTGAATAGATAAGACAACATGAACTGTATATATGCTGTCTACAAGAGACCCATCTGAGAACAAAATATCCACACACACTGCAAGTGAAGGGATGGAAAAAGTATTCCAAGCAAATGGACATAAAAAAAAGGCAGGGTGGGAATCCTTATATCAGACAAAACAGACTTCAAAACAAAGGCCATAAAAAGAGATAAAGGAGGTCACTATATAACACTTAAGGGAACAATCCATCAAGAATATATAACCTGTGTAATCATATTCACTCAACACAGGAGCACCAAATATATAAGAAAAATCTTGTAGGATTTCAAGAAAGATATTGACAGTAACACAATCATAATAGGGGATTTTAATAGCCCATTGTCAACAATGGGTAGATCTTCTAAGCAAAGACTCGACATGGATATTGTGGCATTGAACAACACTCAAGATGAAATAAATTACTTAATTGATATATACAGAACCTCTCACCCCAAAAAAGCAAAATATGCATTCCTTTCAAATGCACCTGGAACATTTTCAAAGATAGACCACATGGTACAAAACAAAACAAGCCTCAACAAACTCAAGAAAATTGAAATCATATCAAGTATCTTCTTGGATCACAATGGCTTGAAACTAGAATCCAACCTCAAGGAAAAATTCAAAAACATTCAAATACATGGAGAGTGAATACTATGTTATTAAATAATGAATGGGTTAACAATGAGATCAAGGAAAAAACAAAAAAAGTCTCTGAAAACAAATGAAAATGTACACAAAACAGCCCCAAACCTGTGCAACCCTGAGAGGGAAGGTCATAGCAATACAGGCCTACCTAAAGAAGACAGTAAATTCCAAATAAACAACCAAACCCTGCATCTACAGGAACTAGAGGAACAACAACAAACAAAGCCCAGAGTGAGTAGAAGGAAGGAAATAATCAAGAGTGGAGCAGAATTAAATGACATAGAGACTAAAAGAACAATTTGAAGCATCAGTAAATCCAGGAGCTGGTTCTTTGAAAAGATAAACAAAATTAACAAGCCTTTAACCAGACTCATTTAGAAAAATAGGGAGAGGACCCAAATAAATGAAAACAGAAATGAAAGAGGAGATATGACAACTGATACCACAGAAATACAAAGGATTGTAAAAAATTACTATGAACCACTATATGCCAAGAAATTTGACAACATGGGTGAAATGGACAAATTTACTGGAACATGTAAACTTCCAAAACTGAATCAAGAATAGACAGAAATCCTGAATAGACCAATAACACAAAGTGAAATTGAAGCAATAATAAAAAATATATACCAGGTACACAGAAACTCTGGACTGGATGGATTCACGGGCAAATTTTACAAAATATTTAGGGAAGAGCAAACTCCTATCCTCCTCAAATCATTCCAAAAAATTCAAGAAGAAAAGTCCTTTCATGAGACCAGTATCATTCTAATTCCAAAACCAGGTAAAGACACAACAAAGAAAGAAAACTACAGGCCAGTATCACTGATGAACATAGATGCTAAAACTATCAACAAATTATTGGCAAACCACATCCAGCAATAAATGAAAAAGATCATACACCATGATCAAGTAGGTTTCATCCCAGGGACACAAGGATGGTATAATATTTGCAACTCAATCAACATAATACACTACATGAAGAAAATGAAAAACAAAGATCACATGATCATGTCAGAAGATGCTGAAAAAGCATTTGGTAAGGTACAGTATCCATTTATGATAATAACCCTCAGTAAAGTGGGAATAGAAGGAGCATACCTCAACATAATAAAGGCCATGTATGAGAAAACTACAGCCAATATCATCAATGGGCAAAAACTAAAAGCTTTCCCCCAAAGAGCAGGAATAAGGCAAGGATGTCTGCTTTCACCACTTCTGTTCAACATAGTACTGGAATTCTACACACAGTGATCAGACAAGAAAAAGAAATAAAAGGCATCCAAATTTGAAAGGAGGAAGTAAAACTGTCATTGTTTGTTGATGACATGATAGTGTACATAGAAAATTATATAGACTTCACCAAAAATCTACTCAACCTAATAAGTGAATTTGGCAAAATACTGGGTTACAAAGTCTGTATTCAAAATCTGAAGGCATTGTTGTACACCAACACCAAAATATCAGAATCAGAAATCAGGGGAAAAATCCCATTTGCTATAGCAACAAGAAAAATAAAGTACCCAGGAATAAACTTGACCAAAGGGCAAAAAGACATGTACTCAGAAAAATACACAACACTGAAGAAAGAAACTAGGGAAGATACAAACAAATGGAAGCATATACCATGCCCATGGAGTGGAATAATCATCATTAAAAGGTCCATTCTACCCAAAGCAATTTATAGATTCAATGCAATCCCTATTAAAATAGCAATGACATATTTCATAGATTTAGAACAAAAATTTCAAAAATTCATGTGGAACCATAAAGGACCCCAAATGGCAGCAGCATGGAAGTATTCCCTGCTGAGGAAGAAGAACAAAGTAGGAGGCATCACAATATCTGATATCAAAGTATATTACACGGGCACTGTAATCAAAACAGCCTGGTAGTAGCATAACAACAGACACATCAACAAATGGAACAGAATAGAGAGCCCAGAAATAAACTCAAGTCTCTATGGTGAATTAATATTCAACAAAGGGGGCAGAAGCATAAAATGGAGTAAAAATAGCTTCTTCAACAAATGGTGCTAGAAGATTAGAGTGGTACATGCAAAAAAATTAAAGTAGACCAGCAACTTACATCAAACACAAGAATAAACTCAAAATGTACAAAGACTTAAACATAAGCCATGATACCATAAAAGTCCTAGAAGAAAACTTAGGTAGTAAAATTTCACATATCTCACACAGCGATATTTTCACCAATACGTCCTCTGGGGCCAGGGAAATAAAGGAAAGAATAAACAAATGGCACTACATCAAATAAAAATGCTTCTTTATGGCTAAAGAAAACATAATCAAAATGAAAAGGGATATAACCATAAAATATATTTGCCAACAATACCTCAAACAAGGGCTTGATGTCTAAAATATATAAAGACTCACACGACTCTACTACAGGAAGACAAACAACCCAATGAAAAAATGGGCAGAGGACTTGAGCAGACACTTCTCCATGGAGGACATACAGAGGGCCAAAAGACATATGAAAGGATGCCTAGCATCACTAGCGATCAGAGAGATGCAAATTAAAACCACAATAAGATACCACCTTGCACTTGTCAGAATGGCTGTCATTAACAAATCAACAAACTACAAACTCTGGTGAGGTTGTGGGGAAAAGGGAACCCTAGAACTCAGTTGATGGGAATGCAGACTGGTACAGATACTATGGAAAGCAGTATGGCATTTCCTCAGAAAACTAAAAATGGAGCTGCCTTTTGATCCAGCTATTCCACAGCTGGGATTATACCCTAAGTATCCTGAGACACCAATTCAAAAGAACTAATGCAGTCCTCTGTTCATAGCAGTGTTTTTTACAATATACAAGTGCTGGAAACAGCCTAAGTGCCCATCGGTAAACAAGTAGATCAAAAAAACTGTGGAACGTTTATACAATGGAATACTATGCAGCAGAAAGAAGGAGCTCCTCCTACCCTTCACAGCAGCATGGAACTGGAGAGTGCTAAGCTAAATGAAATAAGCCAGGCAGTGAAAGACAAATACCACCTATGATCTTACCTGTAAGTGAAATCTAATGAACAAAACAAACAATGAGCAAAATAGAACCAGAAGCATGGAAACAAGGAACAGACTGACAGAGACCAGAGGGGAAGGGCAAGGGGGATAAGGGAGGAAAAAATGAGAAGGGCCTAGTTCAAGAACAAGTATAAAGGACCCATGGATGTGGACAACAGAGTGGGGACTGACTGTGGGAGTGGGATGGGTGGAGGTGGGCGGAGCAGGGAAGAGCATCAGGAGAACATTGGACAACTATAATAGAACAATAAAAACGAATGTAAATTGCTCATTGCAGCATTTTATAATTTTTGCTTACAATCCTTGCTTAAGCATTGTTGCTTAATTCCAACATCTGAGTTCAGTCGTTGTTGATGTCTGTTGACCGTCTTTTCTTGTTCAATTTGTGATTTTTTTGTTCTTGGTATAATAAGTAATTTTAAATTGTATCCTTGACACTTTGTGTATCATATTCTGAGACTTGGAATTCTATTCAGTCTTTCTTTTTTGCAGATGGTGACCCTGTTTAGGTGTTGCTTGCTATTGCTGGTGCTGGAGGATTTCTGATACCTTCTCGGCTCTGCTTTCCCCAGGGAAGTGGGAAATGGAGTGCTTAATTATACTACATTCTTCGGGTGGAACCTTAACTGCCCTCCTAACACAGGGTGAGTAAGAAAAGGAGTGCTGACTACCCCAAAGTCTCATTGCTTCAATATGCCTCACTGATACCAGATAAAAGTGCAGGCTTAGCTTCCCTGCTGCAGCCCACTAACACATCCCCCTGGCTAAGAATTGGAGTACTGGCTAATTTTTCTACATATAGAATGGAAAATGACCTTTCTGCTCATCTTCACTGACACTACACAGGAGGGGAGTGTGAACACTACCTGATTCTGGGTGGAGGTTGTAAGTTCAGCTCCCTGCCTAGTGATGCCCACATGACCTTGACAAGGTAATTGGCTAACCTCCTGCTTTTGCTGTGTGGGGGACAAATCAACTTCCCATTTGTCCCTACTATTATTTCCTTGGTAGAGCAATTGGAGCTTTGCTGCTTACCGCCAAGAGACATGAACTTGGAAGAAAGATAAACACTTAATTCCATCCCACTGAAATTGCAGGTGGGATTGTTTTTTCTGTTTGTATTTGGCTATGCTTGGGAAGATATTACCAAAATGTTTGACTGTTAGGTTACCCTTTTCCTGGTGTTTCAATCAGACAGAACAGGCTTTTCTTGAAGCCTTTGTCTGTGATTGATGGAAGTAGTGAGTTGGAGGCCTCTGCAGTACTCTAAGATAAATGGGAGACAATAAAAAAATTACAGAGAACTCACCACCAGGTCATTCCTCAAGACCTGAGGTTTGTAGATAATTTGCCTTCTTTTTTTCACCTTAC
This sequence comes from Sturnira hondurensis, assembly GCF_014824575.4. Taxonomy (NCBI): domain Eukaryota; kingdom Metazoa; phylum Chordata; class Mammalia; order Chiroptera; family Phyllostomidae; genus Sturnira; species Sturnira hondurensis. Next base: position 518,679 of record NW_028093589.1, read on the forward strand.
AGAGAGCTCCTGTTTGTTTGTTGTGTTATTTCCAGAGATTTTTAGTTGTAAATGAGAGGACCTGGGAGGAATTGGGCTGTTCCATCTTGGCCAGAACTGAAAGTCCCTCAGTACCTTGAACGTGTCCACTTAAGGTATCAGGATGAAGCCCCTGATGGGTCCTTAGGTCAGGAAGATCCAAAAGCTGCAGATTCTAATAATGTACTTTTAAGACATGATAATTTACTCTGTGCTGACAAGCATGAGTTAAGTGTTTTTCTTAAATTTATTTATTTAATTAGAGAGGGGAAGGGAGGGAGAAAGAGAGTGAGAGAAACATCAATGTGTGGTTGCCTCTCACACACCCCCTACTGGGGACATGGCTTGCAACCTAGGTATGTGCTCTAGACTGGGAATTGAACCAGTGATCCTCTGATTGGCAGGCTGGCACTCAACCACTGAGCCACACCAGCCAGGGCTCAAGCATGAGTTAAAAGGCAGAAATATATTGTCTGGTAGAATGCAAAATTGGCAAAAGTCTAAAGAAAGTATTTTGCAGTAGTTATAAGCTATAAAATTGACCATTACCTAAACAAATAATTCTACCATTAACCTATCATAAAGAAATAATCATAGGTGTAATAGTGACTTAATTTAGAGGGCCTTCATTTTAAAAGATGCATACCAATTAATTGTGAACAATATAAATCCACAGTTATATGCCGATGGTTACTTGATGGTGTATTCATATATTAGTATGTCCCACTGTATATGAAATACATAAAATATTATTGAATGACATAGGAAGTTCTTAAAATATAACATGTTAAACATTAGCACATAGAATCTGTAACCAAACACAGAAGCAGTAGCAAATAACACAGTTACCTGTAATCTCAATGTTGTAGACATTGACTATGCATTTATGTGTTTATTATATGTGTGTATATATTTTTGGTAAAGTGTTTTATAATTTTGAATATAAAAATAGCCAATGACCATAGGAAAAATGTGAGAAATGCAAGAGAAATCTTTTTTTTTACATCAATGTATGGTTGCCTTTTGTGCATCCCCTGCTGGGAGTTGGCCTGCAGGGAACTGGCCTGCAACCCAGGCATGTGCCCTGACTGGGAATTGAACTGCGATCCTCTGGTTTGCAGGCCCGCGCTCAATCCACTGAGCTACGCCAGCTAGGGCCTGCAAGAGAAATCTTTACTGAATCTTTGCTTGATATAAAGATTCAGCAAGGTTTCCTTACCATGCAGCAAAATGATTCTATCAGTTAAAGTGATTTTGGAGGCAAGCCAGAGAAACACAACTCACAATAGATTATGTAGTAAATAAAATTATTTTCTCATGTAATGGAATGTCCCAAGTTTGGTCAAGACATGGTGTGATCAGGACATGCTTTTATCAAGGCACTCATGTTTTTCCTCTGGTCTTCTCTTAACTCTTTTTGCTATCAGACCCTAAGTCTGATTTCTCTTATAGAAGTGGCCAACCCAGTTACATGCTCTCTTATCAAGGGAAGAAGTAGAATTTCTTCCTACAACCATTGAACGAGAGTACAATTTTGTGGATCTAGATATATTTTTGAAATTATTGTAAATTCACTTTGATAAGAGGATGAGATCAACATGAGAAGCTTGTATTAATCAGAACACATCCATAAAGGACACATGGACAAAACCAAAGGAGGGTAGGATCAAGGGTGGGAAGTGGGGATGGCTGGGGTAGGGAAGAGTGGTGGTAGAAGGAATGGAATCAATTGTACTTGAGCAACAATAAAAAAAAGTTGGATAGAACAACTCTTAAAACACACACACACATCCAAAAAGTGTAGAATGTAGTTTCTCCACAAGGGAACAGAATTGATGATTTGGAGAACATCACAGTACCCACTGCAGGGTTCTAGGGTCTTTTACTATTTTCCTTCACTTTCCATTGATTGGTTTAGTGAGATTCCTCTCATTATTGGAATGAGATAGAATTCACATGGGAACATATGAAACCAGGACAGAGAGCCTGGAGATTTTAATGGCTTTGATATAGCATTTAACAACTACTAGAACAACATTTGCAAGAAGCCCTAGGTTCTTCAGGTTTCCAATAAAAGAACACTGGGAATAGGAAAATTTTCTTATATTTTATCCAAAGAGAGTAAACTAAAAATGGCATACATGTATAAAGCTATTTCCAAACTGTTTAGTGTCCAAAGCCTTTTACAATTAAGCCTCCACCTAATTTTCCAATTTTATCTCCTGTGACTCCTTTCAATTCATCATATTCTTTAGCTACATTGTACCAGTCATCATACCCAAAACAGAGCATGTGATTCTAAGCATAAAAAAGTTTTCCTGGAGCCAATATTTAAATGAAATAAAAGGAGAAATACTGGATTCATTGGCTTTTCCACCTTCATGCACATGGAAGAAGAATGTATCAATAGTTCTTTTCTGATTTTGATAGATCAATTTTACAAATATTTACTTAGGAACACAAATATTTACTTAGGAACCAATTGAAACATTATTACAAGGGAAAATTATCAAGTATGACAACCAGTTGGCATTAGAGATTTCTATCTCAAGGATACTTTTACTGGGCATGGCAACAATTTCTTAAAACACAGGCATTCTTTCATAATGCTTTATTTAAATTATACTTCCAAGGGCAGGTTTCTATTAACAGAGACAGAACAAATTGATAGCCACTCTGAATATTAACACAGGTTGCCACTTTGTGCAGGAATAATCAAATTGTTATATTTTCAAATGTTCTAAATTTAACATCTTATCAAATAAGTATATTTGAACTGGATGTTTCTGCAGAAAAAACTCTTTCCCTTTATAGCTGCAGGAGAAAGGAAATCCCCTTTATTTATTTTTGAAACTTGTTTTGTAAATTATAAACATTTACATTTTAAAAACCAGTCTTCAGAATTTTGTGTTAACAAATAAATAAATAAATAAAACAAAGAAAACAAGAGAGCTTCTAAAGTTAACTATAACTTGCAGAAATGGAGTTAAAGGGGAATACAATTTTACTAAACAATAAAGTTAGAAGCTGTCTGCTATATGCATTAATTATCTCTAATATAAATACCTGGAATACTATCCTTCCCAAACCCTTTTCTCACCTGGGGAACTTCAACTTTTTTTTAAATTCCAGGTAAAGTATAGTCCCCTCTTTGAAGGTTTTCAGGGATCCACAATGAATAATTAATTACTCTTTTGTCTAAGCACCATATGTCCCTATTTCAATCATATACCTATTTTTTCTCTTAAATGTTTTACAGGATACAAAACAATTACAAAATTGGTAAGGAGCATTCCCATGTACTCTTCACCTAGTTATTCCTATTGTTAACATCTTACAAAACCATACTATACTGATCTTAAAAGTACACAATAAACATCTACACAAAACCACTCAAAGTTCTTATTAGAATTTCACCAATTTCATTTTTTTTGCATGTAGCTGTCCACATCTTCCAACACCATTTGTTGAAAAGCTCTTTTTACTCCATTTTATGCTTCTGCTACATTTGTCAAATGTAAATTGACCATAGAGATATAGGTTTATTTCTGGGCTCTCTATTCTGTTTTTTTGATTAATGTGTCTGTTCTAATGCCAGTACCAGAATTTTTTTATTGTTGTTGAAATTATACGTGAAACAAAATGGTATTTGTCTTGTACTGCCTGGCTTATTTCACTTAGCATAAAGCTCTCCAGTTCCATCCATGCTGTCACAAAGGATAGGAGATCCTTCTCTCTTTCTGCTGTGTAATATTCCATAGTGTAAATGTACCATAATTTTTTGATCCATTCATTTACATATGGGCACTTATAACTGGAACCTAATCAACAAAACAAACAGGCAAGAAAATATGACCAGAAACATTGAAATTAAGAGCAAACTGACAGTAACCAAAGGGAAGGTGTGACAGGAAAATGGGGAGAGTAAGAGGAAGGGTTGTCAGGAACACGTATAAAGGATACAAGGACAAAGCCAAAGGGGTTAGGATCAAGGGTGGGAAGTGGGAATAGCTGGGGTAGGAGTTAGTGGTGTGGGGAAACTGGAGACAACTGTACTTGAACAACAATGAAAACTGAGAAAAACTGTTGTTCAAGCCCAGCTGTCTCCATTTTCCACCCAACACTCCACACCACCTCACATAATCCCATTTCCCACCCTCAATCCCAACCCACCTTTGGCTTTGTCTATGTGTCCTTTATACATATTAGTTGATGACCGTTCCCCTTCTTCCCCCGCCTCTATCCCCGTCCCTCCTCCCTTCTGGTTACTGTCACTTTGTTCTTTATTTCAACATCTCTCATTATATTTTGCTTGCTTGTTTGTTTTGTTGATTAGGCTCCACTTATAGGTGAGATCATATGGCATTTGCTTTTCACCACCTGGCTTATTTCACTTAGCATTACACTCTCCAGATCTATTCATGCTGTCACAAAGGGTAGAAGTTCCTTCTTTCTTTCTGCTGCGTAGTATTCCATGGTGTAAATATACCACATTTTTTCATCCACTCATTTACTGGTGGACACTTAGGTGGCTTCTAATACTTGGCTATTGTAAATTGAGCTGCTACAAACATTGCGGTGCATAGGTTCTTTTCAATTGGTGTTTAAGGATTCTTAGGCTACAATTGCAGCAGTGGACTGTTTTGGTTACAGTGGCCTTGTAATATAGTTTGCCATCAGGTATACTCATCTCTCTTACTTTGTTCTTCTTCCTCAAAATTGCTGCAGCTATTCAGAGTCATTTATGGTTTCATCTAAATTTTTGAAATGTTTGTTCTATATCTGTGAAATATGTCATTGGTATTTTAATAGGGGTTGCACTGAAACTATAGTTGCTTTGGGTAGTATGGACATTTTGATGATAATTCTTCCAATACATGAAGATGATATATGCTTCCATTTATTTGTGTGTTCCTTAATTTCTTTCTTCAGTTTTGTATAGTTTTCTGAGTATAGGTCTTTTATCTCCATGATTATATTTATTCCCAGGTACTTTATTTTTCTTATTACTATAGCAAATGGGATTTTTTCCCTGATTTCTGATTCCGATATTTCCTTGTTGGTGTACAAAAATGCCTTTGATTTCTGAATATTGCCTTTGTATTCTGCTTTTTTTCCAAATTCACTTATTAGGTCGAGTAGTTTGGAACATTTTCAAAGATAGACCACATAACAGGACACAAAACAAGCCTCAACAAATTCAAGAAAATTGAAATCATATCAAGCATCTTCTTGGGCCATACCAGCTAGAAACTAGAAACCAACTTTAAGGAAAAAACTCAAAAACATTCAAATTCATGGTGACTGACTAGCATGCTGTTAAACAATGAATGGGTTAATAATGTGGTAAAGGAAGAAATCAAAAGTTTCTGCAAACAAATTAAAGTGAACACAAAACAATCTGAAACATATGGGACACAGCAAAGACAATCCTGAGAAGGAAGATCAGAGCAATAGAGCCCTACCTAAAAATGATAGAAACATTTCAAATAACCCAACCCTACATCTACAAAAGCTAGCACAACAACAAAGCCCAAAGTGAATAGAAGGATGGAAATAACCAAGATCAGAGCAGAATTAAATGGCACAAAGAGTAAAAGAACAATTCTAAGATTGATAAATCCAGGAGCTGGTTCTTTGAAAAGATAAACAAAATGGACAAGCATTTAAGTAGACTCATCAAGAAAGAGAGAGGACCCCAATAAATAAAATCAGAAATGAAAGAGGAAGGATTTCAACTGATACCACAGAAACACAAAGGATTGTAAGAAACTACTACAAACAACTATATGCCAAGAAATTTGAAAACCTGGGTGAAATGGGCAAATTTCTTAAAAAATACAATCTTCCAAAACTGAATGAAAAAGCAGAAAGCATGGACAGACTGACAACAGCTGGTGAAATTGAAACAGTAATCAAAAACTCCCAACACGCAGAAGCCCTGGACCATACGGTTTCACAAGAGAATTCTACAAAACATTTAAGAAAGAGCTAAGCCCTATCCTTCACAGACTATTCCAAAAAATTCAAGAAGATGTAAGACTGCCAGCCTCTTTTTATGAGGCTTGTATCATCTTAATCCCCAAACTAGATAAAGACACAACAAGGAAAGAAAACTACAGGCCAATACTGCTGATGAACATAGACACTAAAATCCTCAACAAAATATTGGTAAAATGCACCCAGCAACACATTAAAAAGATCATACAGTATAATCAAGTGGGATTCATCCCAGAGATACATGGATGGTACAATATTCACAAATCAATCAAAATAATGTATCACATAAACAAAAGGAAAGACAAAAATCACATGTCATATCAATAGATGCAGACACAGCATTTGATAAGATACGACACAAATTTATGATAAAAACCCTCAGCAAAGTGAGAATAGAGGGTGTATACCTCAATATAATAAAGGCCACATATGAAAAACCTACAGCCCACATCATATTCAAAGGGCAAAAACTAAAATTTTCCCCCCAAGGAGCAGGAACAAGACAAGATGTCTGCTTTCACTACTTCTATTCAACATAGTATTGGAAGTTCTAGACACAGTGAACAGACAAGAAAAAGAAATAAAAAGTTTCCAAATTGGAAAGGAAACCTTTCCTTTGGTAAAACTGCCATTGTTTGCAGATGACATGATAGTGTACATAGAAAACCCTATAGACTTCATTTGTTAATCTTTATACTCCAGTTTAACTTGTGCTCCTCATATCCTGGTGTTTTATATTGTTTGTTTTAGAGTTATATGAGACATTATCATTCTAAGAATCTGGGTTGTACAGAAAGTTTCACTCTTAAGAGTGACACTCCTTCCCCATCTCTACTGTTCCATTTACATTCTCCCTCTTCACCAATCCTTTAAAACCCACTGAGAGACCCAAAATGACAAAGGAGTAAATGGAAGCTACACTAACCTCCTTGCTAGACTAATCTGGAAGTACAACTAAATTTTAGAGGAAGTCCTGAATAACCAACTGGACACTAGCTGGAGAAAGCCTTATAACCAAGCACAGGCAGAAGAAACCACTTCACCACCTCATGACTGGTAGGGAGTGAAGGTGAGGCATGGAAGAGTGGATTGGGCTCCAATAGTTGGTAGCTGAAGTTCTAGAGGGATATTTTAGTGGCTGGGTAGTTACCCCTGAGAAGTATGGGTGTAAATCCCAAACTTGGTTCCCCAGTCTACAACACCAGAGCTGGGAAAGGAACCCAGATAAAATCGAAGCTGTGAAGAGTAGTGGGGTTTCCGTCTACCAGGGAGAGATGGCTGGAGATGCACATAGCCTCTTAAAGGGCCAAAGCAAAAAAAATTTGCAGCCAATACCCTGGGCTCTGGCAGAGGGAGAGCAGAATGGACTAGAGATGCTTGAGGACAGTCTGAGGCTGGTGGCTGTGGGGAGGGAACTGAAAGTACAGCTACTAGGATCCCTGTGTTGAGTCATTCCCCATACGGTAGGAGCCATCTTCCTCAGGTAGAGCAGCACTCCTCTCCAAGAGGCATCAGTCCAAAGGGAAGCAATAGCCCCACCAATAGGAATTACTCTGCCGTACCCTGTGGAACTTTAGTCAGGCTGCTGAATACAGCTGGAGGTTGTTATCTCAGTGATTAAGTTTAATAACTAAGGCAGATCTCTAGGAGCTCTGAGAGTTTAGTCCACCCTCTGCCATGCCCAGTGCTTGTAAAAGCCGGCCTTGGTGCATAGCATGGTTCTTCCTATACACTAACAGGTCCAGTAGAGTGAGCCACATGCTCTGGATCCCTGATCGCTCCAAGCAGGTTGCCCAGGGCCAGTCACAAACAGTGTCTGACAAAGGACTGCATGAGAGTCTTTGCAGATCTACCTAATACATAGAAACAAATAAAAAGAAGCAAACAAAATGGGAAAACAAAGAAATAGACCCCAAATAAAATAATGAGAATTATCCAAAAGAACAACATGAAATGTAAGCAAGCAATTTATCAGATAGAGAGTTGTGAGTAATGATCATAAGGATACTCCACAACGTGAAGAAAACATATAGAAAGCATAAAAAAAGACAAGTCAGAAATCAAAAATGCAAAACCTGAAATAAATATAATACTGGAAAAAATAAACAACAGGATAGATGAAGCAGAGGATTGAATCAGTGGTTTGGAAGACAAGGTAGAAAAACACACTCAAGCAGAGTGGCAAAAAGAAAAAAAAATTTAAAAATCAGGAGAGTTTAAGAAACATTTTGGACAACATGAAGCATAACAACATCCACACCATGGGAATACCATAAGGAGATGAGAGTAAGCAAGGGATAGATATTTCTATTTAAAGAAATAATGACTGAAAATATCCCTAATCTGGTGAAGGAAAAAAACAGACCAGTCTAGGAAGCTCAGAAAGTCCCAAACATGTTGGACCCAAATAGGCCTACACTGAAAAACTTCATAGTTAAAATATCAAGGCTTAAAGACAAAGAGACACCAAAAGATGTAAGAGAAAAGCAGATATGTGCCTATAAGGGAGCATCAATTAGACTGTCATCTGATTACTGAACAGAAACATTTCAGGACAGAAGAGAGTGACATAAAATGTTTAAGGTGATGAAAAGCAAGGACTTGCAACCAAGGCTACTTTAACCAACAAAGCTAACATTTAAAATCAAAGGAAAAATAAGGAGCTTCCCAGAAAAAAAAAAAAACTGAAAGAACTTGTTAATAGCAAACCAGTACTGCAACAAATGTAAAAGGGCTTGTTTTAAGACAAGGGTTTTCAACCTTTTGGTATCTCTGGGCCACACTGGAAGAAGAATTGTCTTGGGCCACACATTAAATACACTGCAACACCTAATCACAAAAAAACCACCTTATAATGTATAAAATAAATTTATACGTTTGTATTGGGCTGCATTCATAATCATCTTGAGCTGCATGTGGCCCATGGGCCACAGGTTGGACACCACTGCTTTCGGTAGAAGAAGAAGAAGAAAAATAGAAAGAAAAGACAGAGGAAAATGGTCTAATAATAAAATGGTACTAAATATGTATCTCTAAACAATCACTTTAAATGTAAATGCCTTAAATGCTCCAAACAAAAGACACAGGGTAGCTGAGTGGACAAGAAAACAAGACACATATACATGCTGCCTCCAAGATACCCATCTCAGATTGAAACTAAAAGTAAAGGAATGGAAAAAAAGATATTTCATGTAAATAGAAAGGAAACAAGAGCTGGGGTGGTAATACTTATATCTGAAAAAAGTGGAATTGAAAACCAAGGATATAGTAAGACACAAAGAAGGACACTACATAACGATAAGGGAACAGTCCAACAAGAGGATACAACCCTAGTAAACATTTATGCACCCAACATAGGAACACCTAAATATGTAACACAAATCTTGATGGACACAAAAGAAGAAATCAACAGAAATACAGTCATAGTCAGGGATTTCAACACACCATTGAGTTCAATGGATAGGTCTTCCAAACAAAAAATCAACTAGGAGACAGCAGTTTTAAATATTGACACACTAGATCAAATAGATTTAATTGATATTTTCAGAGCATTTCACCCCAAACCAGCAAAATATGCACACTTTTCAGGTGCACATGGAATGTTTTGTAGGATAGACAACATGTTAGGACATAAAACATGTCTCAATATTTTAAGGAGATTGAAATTATACCAAGCATCTTCTCTGACCATAATGCTATGAAACTAAATCAATCACAAGAAGCTGCCCCCAAAGCACACAAACACATGGAAGGTACATAACATGTTATTAAACAATTAATGGGTCAACAATATCAAGGAAGAAATCAAAAGATACACTGAAACAAATGAAAATGAGCACACAACAATCCCAAATCTGTCAGGCACAGGGAAAGCAATCCTAAGAGGGAAGTTCATAGCATTACAGACCTATCTCAAAATAGGAAGAAAAAGTTCAAATAAACCATCTAACTTTATACTTAAAGGAAATGAAAAAGAACATCAAACAAAGCCCAAAGAGAGTAAAAGGAAGAAAATAATAAAGATCAGATAAAAAATAAATGAAATAGAGAAAAAAAAGATACAAGAGATCAATGAATTCAAGAGCTGGTTCTTTGAAAATATAAACATTGAGAAACCTTTAATCAGACTCACCAACAACAAAAAAAAAGAGGACCCAAATAAATAAAATCAGAAATTAAAGAGGAGAAATAACAACTGACACCAAAGAAATAAAAAAGGATGGTAAGAAAATATAAACAAATACATGCCAATAACTGGACAACTTAGATGAAATGGATAAATTCCTGCAAACATACAATCTTCCAAAACTAAATCAGGAAGAATCAGAGACTCTTAATAAACAGATTACATCTAGTAAAATTGAAGCAGTAACCAAACAAATCAAAACAAAACAAAAAAACCCTCCAACAAACAAAAGCCCTGAACTGGATGGCTAAATGGATGAATTTGACCAAACATTCTGAGAAGAATTCACACCTCTCCTTCTCAAACTATTTCAAAAAATTCAAGAGGAGGAAAGGCTCCCAAACACATTTTATAAGCTCAGCATTTTCTTAATTTCAAAACCAAATAAAGACACTATAAAAAAAGAAAATCGTAGGCCAATATCCCTGATGAACATAGATGCTAAAATGCACAACAAATACTAGCAAACTGAATATAGCAATGCTTCAAAAAGGTCATACACCATGATTAAGTGGGATTTATTACGGGAATGCAAGGTTCATAGAACATTAAAAAATCAATAAATGTGATTCATCACATAAACCAAATGAAGGATAAAAACCACATGATCAGCCCTGTCTTGTGTAGCTCACTGTATTGAGCGTGGACCTGAGAACCCAAGGGTCACTGGTTCAATTCCCAGTTAGGGCACATGCCTGGGGTGCAGGCCAGGTGCCTGGTGTGAGAGGCAACCACACATTGATATTTCTCTTTCTCGCTTACCCCTTCCTTTCCCCTCTCTCTAAAAATAAATAAATAAAATCTTTTTTAAAAACCACATGATCATCTCAGTAGATGGAAAAAAAAACATTTGATAAAATCCAGCATCGATTTATGATTAAAAACTCTCAGCAAAGTAGAAATAGAGGGAACATACCTGAACATAATAAAGGCCATACATGACAGATGCACTGCCAGCATAATAGTCATGGGCCAAAACTAAAAGTATTGCCCTTAAGATTAGAAATAATACAGGGATATCAGCTTTTACCTCTCTTACTCAACATAGTACTAGAAGTCCTAGCCATAGGAAACAGACAAAAAGAAATAAAAGGCATCCAAATTGGAATAGAATAATTAAAACTATCTTTATTTGCAGATGACATGATACTCTATATAGAGAACCCCAAAGATTCTACCAAGAAACTACTAGAACTGATATATGAATTCAGCAAAGTAGCAGGATACAAAGTTAATACCCAGAAATCAATTTTATTTTTATATGCCAACAACAAACTAACGGAAAAGGAAACTAAAAAAACAATTCCATTCACAATTGCTTCATAAGGAAGAAAGTACCTAGGAATAAACCTAACCAAGGATGTAAAAGTCCTGTACTCAGAAAATTAAAGACACTGAAGAGGGAAATTGAAGAAAATACAAACAAGTGGAAGCACATACTGTGTTCATGGATAGGAAGAATTAACATTACTAATATGTCCACATCAACCAAGCAATCTATATATTCATTGCAATTCCTATTAAGATTCTAATGATGTATTTCACAGAACTAGGACAAATATTTCAAAAATGTATATGAAACCACAGAAGGCCCCGCATAGGAACAGCAATCATGAGAAAAAGAATAAAGTTGGAGGAATCATGCTACCTAATAGAAACTATAATGTAAGTTCACAGTAATCAAAACAGCATGGTACTGGCATGAAAACAGACACATAGCTCAACTGAACAGAATAGAGAGCCCAGAAATAAACTCATGGCTTTATAGTCAATTAATATTCAACAGAGAAGCAAGCACATACAATGGGCTAAAGATAGTTTATTCAAAGAATAGTGTTGGGAAAATTGATCAGATACACGCAGAAAAGTCAAACAAGGCCACTTCTTATACTACACAAGAATAAACTCAAAATGGATTAAAGATTTAAACATTAGACCCGAAGCCATATAAACCCTAGAAAAAAGCATAGGCAGCAAAATCTCAGACATTGCTCATACCAATATTTTACTAGATATATCTCTCCAGGCAAGGGAAACAAAAGAAAAAAATAAAGAAATGAGACTACATCAAGCTAAAGTGTTTTTGTGTGGCAAAGGAAATCATCAACAAAATAAAAAGACAACTCACAGAATTGGATAATACATTCACTGAATCATCTGATAAGGGGTTAATATCAAACATTTATAAAGAATTACAAAAGTCAATACCAAAAAACAAACAATCCAATTAAAAAATGGGATAGACCTAAATAGAGACTTTTCTAAAAAGGACATATAGATGACCAATAGACATTTTAAAATGCTCAATGTCACTATTCATCAGAAAAGTGCAAATCAAAATCACAGTGAGATATTCTCTCACACCTGTCAGAATGACTATCATCAATAAATCAGCAAACAACAAGTGCCGACAAAGATGTGGAGAAAGGGAAACCCATTTGCACTGTTGCCAGGAATGTAGGTTTGTGCAGCCACTGTGGAAAGCAGTATGGAGATACTTCAAAAAATTAAAAATGAATCTGTGTTTTGACCCAGCTCTCTCACTTCATATATACAAAGGAACCCAAGACACTAACTGATAAGAACATAAGCACCTCTATGTTCATTGCAGCATTATTTATGATCACCAAAATATGAAAGCAGCCCAAATATCCATCAGTAGATGAGTGGATAAAACAACTATGGGACATTTACACAATTGAATACTAATCAGCCTTAAAACATAAAAAAGAAAATTTTACCCTTTGTGACAGTACAAATGGATCTGGAGAACATTATGCTAAGTGAAATAAGCCAGTCAGAGAAAGACAAATACCATGATTTCACTCATACATGGAATCCAATGAACAAACTGAACTAACAAGCAAAATAGAAACAAGACTCATAGTTTGAGAGGAGGATGACAGCTAAGGGTAGGGAGATTAGGGGGTGAAAGGATTGGGAAAAAAGGAAAAAGGGCTCATGGACATGGACAACAGTGTGGTGATTGCAGGGCAGGGGAGAGGGGAATATAAAGGGACTAAATGGTAATGGAAAAATACAATAAAATTAAAAAAAATAAAACCCATTGAATGTAGGGTATCAATCTCTCTAGTTTGTGTTTTATGCTATCTGTACTTATTTTGCACAAATGACCACACACCTGAAAATTTTGTGGATTCTACTTCTTTCTTACACAAATTATAACATATTGCAATGCTTGTCTGCACTTTTGTTGTTGTTGCTGTTCTTGTTTGTACTTTTCAGTATTTATACTGGAAATCACTCTATCACCTCATAGAGATCTTTTCTCTTCCTTCCTCCCTTCTTTTCTTCCTTCTTCCTACCTGCCTTCCTTTATTCTTCTTTTCCATTCTTCCTTCCATTCTCTTTTACAGTTTCATACTCCATTGTATGAATAATTATAGTTCATTCAACCACTTTCCTATGCATAGGCATTTAGGTAGTTTCCAATATTTTGAAATTACAAAAAATGTAGCAATGATTCATCTTGTCCATGTGTTTTCTTTTATTAGGAGTTTATCTTTGAATAGATTCCTAGAAATGTGATTGCTGGGTTAAAGATTAAGTTTACATGTAGTTTTATTAGATGTTGCTAAATTCTGCTCCAGAATTGTTATTCCCATTTCTATTTCCATTGGCTGTGTATGAAAGTGTATTTTCTTCACAGCCTCAGTAACAGTTGGTGTGCTTTCATTGTAATTTTTAGTTTTCCCACTATGACAGGTGAGAAATGCCATCTCAGTTTTGTTTCAAATTGCATTCCTCTAATTACTTGGCAGGGCAAGGCTACAGGGAGTTGGGAGAATGGAGCTAGTGTTTGTCCCTAGGCTGATGCTTTAAGGAGAGGAGTGGTCAACCTGGGAAGATAGCATATTTATTATGGGTGTTTGGGAAGAGGCACTCAGCCCAGAGACATTGAGTTTTCCCTCCAGGCCTCTCCCTGAAATCACACAATCCCTGTATGACTCCAGTTTACTCTGTGCCACTGTCCCTTTGCCAGAGCCCACAGTGAATACATGCTAAGGTTTTGTGTGTTGGCCCTTTAAGAGAATGCTTAGCAATGATAAAATTATTTCCTTTGTGGACATGTCCTAGCACATATCAAACACCCTTTGTTTATTACATATCAAATAAGTAAAATGGCTATACTGAAGTAGCTATAACCCAACTGCCCCCCGCCAAGCCATGCCAAAAAAAGTTGGTGTTTGGGTTTCTAGCAGTCTCTCATTCCACTGACAATGACAAATAAAATCCCTGCTGATTTTCACAGTCAGATGTTATGTGGGCTCATCTTCCTGGTGATGGTGTTCCAGGCTGGGGGCCCAGGTATACGGTTGAGACCCCTAGCTCCTAAAGGAAGACCTCTGTTACTTATATATCCCTCTGATTCTCAGCTGTCACAAATGGATGTGGGGCATACTAGTTTTGACGTGGCTTTTCCTTGGTGATAAGACTTCTGTTCAACCAATCTTCAGTTGATTATTCAGGTTGGTTGATTCATAATTTACTTGTAATGCCAATTTGATCCTAGGAGGTGAGTGTAACTTTCCACCTACTCTGCTGCCAGCTTGGATCCTCTCTAGATATATTTTTTATTTTAAAAAATATTTAACTTATTTTTAGAGAGAAGTGAAGGGAGAGAGGGTGAGAAACATCAATGTGTGGTTGCTTCTCTTGCAACCCATACTGGGGACTTGGCCTACAACCCAGATATATGCCCTGACTGGGAATCAAACCAGCGACCCTTTGGTTCGCAGGTCAGCACTCAGTCCACTGAGCCACACCAGCCAAGGCTCTGATATTCTTTTTTTTTAATTTTATTTATTTATCTTTAGAGGGAAAGAGGAGAGAAAAAGAGAGAAATATCAATGTATGGTTGCCTCCCCTGAGTCCCCTGCTGGGAACTGGCCTGCAACCCAGGCATGTGCCCTGACTGGGAATTGAACTGCGATTGTGTGGTTCACAGGCCCGCACTCAATCCACTGAGCTACACCAGCCAGGAAGGCTCTGATATTCTTATAAGTGCAATCATACAACCTGTCCTTTTGTGTCTGGATTATTTGACTTAGCACAATTTTTTCATGTTCATGTTGTAATATGTATCAGAACTTCATTTCTTTTACTAATATTCCATTGTATGTATATATATTATATATCTTAGTCCATTCAGCTCCTGTAACAAAACACTGTATGATGGGTTTTATAAAAGCAGAAATTTATTTCTCACAGTTCTAGAGCCTGTAAGTCTGAGATCAGGATGCCAGCATGGTTGGGTTCTGGTGAGGTCCCTTTTCTAGGTTATTTTTCATTTCTATGTATGTGTTATGTTTTTAGTATATGTTTACATCCATATTAAAGATACTGTCTTGAATATTTTTTAAAGATTTCATTCATTTACCGTTAGAGAAATGGGAAGGGAGGGAGAGAAGGAAACATCTATGTGCAAGAGAAACATCAATTGGTTGCCTTTTGGGCTGACTCAAAACTTAGGCATGTGCCCTGACTAGGAATTGAACCAGCAACCTTTCAGGAAGGATGCCCAACCCACTTAGCAACACTAGTCAGGGCTGTCTTGAATATTTTTTAAATTATTAATATTAGCTCCTTACACCCAGGTACAGATGGCTTCCTTTTGCTAGACTCCAACTGGGTAGTCATCAGACCCAGAGACTTATAGCACAAAGAAGTCACTAAAATTGTGGGATTCGAAGGTAGAGAGCATGACACAGCTTGCTGGGTAATTCCCATACCATAATGTTTGGAGACCTACTCATAAGATGCAGTTTTGTGGGTATCTGATATAAGGGCCAAATAGAATGCCCAAGTAACCACAAAGAGTTCTCAATATCCAAAGAATTCAGTTAGGTGCCAGGCCTCCTTTTTCATGGTAGGGGGAATGAAGAGACAATTTTTCTTTGACTGACTACAGGACTGAGTATTATAAACCTGCCTACATAGTACTGAGAAACATTGCTTGGCAAACAGGCTCCTGAATTTTTGTGGGGATTTTTGCCATTCTTCTAGATGTGTAGTATCATAGCATGGGCTGTTTAAACAGAGGCTTCTTCATTTACAACAATCAGGACATCATGTATATAGTGGAAGTTTTGAAAATGAGAATGTAGAAGCACTTGCCCTAAACCTTAGCCTATGAAACTGTGGCAAGTAGACTTTATGTAACCCTGAAGTACAAGAAACATATATTTGAAGGCCTGTTCACATAAATCCAAAAATATCTGATCCTTAGGTGCCAGTATCATGGGAAAGGTTTTGTTAATGTGTAAAACACTGTACTATGTGCCACTACTCTAGTTATCATGTTATCTGCAACAAGTGAAACTAGGAGAAACAACTGAATTTTATTTGACAACCCACTATAAACCTTCAGTTCCCCTTACACTTTTACACATGGTTGTCCTCAAACCTCTTACTAACTGTGCTTCCTTTAAGTATTTAATCAGAGCTGTAATTTTCTGTTTTTCCTCCTGGGTTTTTATATATTCAGAAGGGGTCAGGGAGGCTAGTGTTAGAGTGATTTATGTGTCCCACCAACCCTTCTCTACACACAGCTGAATCTTATCTGGCACTTACAGGCAGGACAATTCAAGCATCTGTTCCTAATATATACTCATATTTAGAGGTAACATTGAGAGTACATAGAATTGACCCAAAAGGGTCTACTCACAAGGGGATATTGGCTTCCTTTCTGCATTGTAAACCAAACCCAAACCAATTAGCTCACTTCTGATACCATTTCCTTCAGCAGGTCTTGGTAAAATAGTAACTTGAGGATCCATATCTAACAGGACCAAGTTTGATTCTGTCCCTTCACCAAAATTCCCCAGCATATTCAAACAGGTGCATATGACTTTCAATCATCCTAAGGACAGGAAGTGCTCAGCTCTCATGTACATTCATCACAAATTCTTATAGATTACCCTCAAATTCCACTAATTGGCTGGTGAGGTTCTCCTTCTTATTATTACAGAAAGTCATGTCACTATCAGCATTTTATTTTCATTGCTACAGGTATCCTAAACTATGAAAATTATGAAATATTACCGTTTTTGAGTTAACAAGGTAGCCTCATACAGTTTTTTGGGAGCCAGTAGAAGACAGGAGACTTCTGGGTCAGGGACAAAGGATAGTTTATTGTTCACAGTAATAGCAATAGTGTGCATATCAGAATTTTGCCCCAGGAAGCACAAGTCCCACTTTTCTCAGAGTGATGTACAATGGTCATATGACACCTACATTACAAGAAAGGGAACCTTAGTTTGGGAAGCTCAAACTTTTATAAAGAGTAGTAAGCACCCTTTGCTCTTGAAGGAGACATTATTTTTATTATATTAGAATAAGCATTCCTTCCCTATGATCCAGAGCAAATCTTCCAGACTCTAAAAATGCCTGCTCTTTACTTCAGAGAGAGATACTATGAGAGATATACTCTCTATCTGCCAAATCTGCTTGCTTTTTGAACAATTTTAACAAGATAGCTTAAAAGAAATAGAGTCTTTCTTTCAAGATGTACAGAAATATATCACATACGCAGAATTGGCTTTCAACAACATATGGGTGATACTGCTGGTAATATGCCATCTTTAAACTCATAAGGTAATGAATGACAAGTTTCTCTCTGACTTACATGATCACAAATAGTGCATAGGATCTCCCTCTTGCTTAACTGGTCAACACATACTTTCAAACTTTACATGTGTTGCTGCTCTGATGTGTGTGAAATCATTTTATCTTAATTTCCATTTTCTTCTTAGCAATGAAATTCATATAGTCCACAAATATTTATAAGCCAGATACTCTTCTAAAGACTTGGGATACATTAGTGAGTGTGAAGGAAGAAAAATCATGCACTTTCAGGGGTTACATTCTCATAAAACAATAAACATATTAACTAAGTTATATGGTATGTTGGAAGATTACATACATTATAAAGCTACAATAATGTAAAGGAGAGTTGATTAAGGTAATGTATGTTTATTGAGCAAATGATCTATTGTGAATTGGTTATTCATGTTTTTTCCCAAGTTCTCTACAGACTGCTAGTTTTTTCTCACTGAATATATTATTTATTTAATCATTTTAACTACTGAAGTTTGTAGCCTAATCTCATTTTACTCCACTATGTATATGATGATTTTGAAATTAGGGGTTTGCATATTTTCTTACATTCAAATTTATCAAACTTTTCCTTCAATGCCTTTGCATTTTTTGCCTTGAAATATATTCCCTATTTCCACAAATAAAAATATAAACATTTTCTTTTATTCTAAAAATTTTATAAATGTTACTTTCCAAATTTTGGTATTAACTATTTTTCTACTTGAAGTTTATTTTTTGTATAAAGTGTGATCAAGGGATTTAATTTTTGTGCTAAGGGAAAAAAATGAGATGAATCCAGCACCACTGATTGAATGTCTTTTTTCATTCATCTGAAATGTCACTTCAATTATGATTCCAGTTTCCTACATGCAAATCTGATTCTAAGTTCTTCCTTTGTTTCACTGACATATTTGAACTTGCTTTTTCATCCTTGCCCTCCATTCAAACTACTTTCCAGAGTTGGCAGTTATACTATTAAAATATAAAACAAATCATGTCACACCTCTGCTGAAAATACTGGCTCCCCATCACACTCAGTGTAAATGCAAAATTCATTCTAGCACCTCCAAAGCTTAGAAGCTATATGCCTCTCCCATATCCCCATCACCTCCCTAAATTCACTTCCTGATCTTCTCTACCTTTAGCTTCAGCCATGCTGGTATCCTCAGTTGTCCTTGAACATGCCAGGCTACAAGTGTCTTGGCGGCTCAGCACTTGTTGTTGCTCTACCTGGAATGCTCCTTCCCCAGACAGGCACGGGGCCAGTTCTCTCACTGCATTTAGGTCTTTACTCAAAAGCCTTGTTTTCATCTATCCAACTTCAGACTCCTGCCTGGCATTTACATCCCTCATTCCTTGCTTTCTTTTTTTCCCCTTCTTAACACTGATCACTGTGAAAATACTTTATATTTATTTATTGTATTATGCCTACTATCTGTCACACTAAAATAAAAGTTCCATGAGGCTAAGATTATTTTCTTAAGTTCCTGTGCCCAGAAGACTGCCTGGCAGAGAGCCAGCCTACCTGTACTAACTATTGATGGGATGCAGCTAAACCAAACAAAAACAATTGAGGGCCAAGTAAGCTAAAAGAGGGGCTAGAAAGTTTTCCCTTGGTCTCACCCTGAAGCTTATGTAAATGGAGCAAGGGGATAAGTGGGCATTCTATTAGAGTGAAACAGGCCACCTGGGGGCTTGGCCAACTTCAGCAAGCATTCTGAATTTATAAGGGGCTGAGCCCTTCCTCAGTCCCAGCTGTCTGTATACTTGTAGAGCCCTAATTGTTAGTTTATTATTTATGTTTTTTTCATGTGGACCAGAAATAAGAATTTTTCTAATATGAAACCTACCAAGTGTCTAAGTACCTAATTTAAACATAGAAATCAATAAAAATATGAAAATCAAAAAACAAGAGAGCAGGCTGAAATTGGCCCATGGGTGAACTACATGTGCATGCCAGACTAAATTGTGGGATGTATGAAAAAAAACTAACTCCTGCTATGGTGAGGTGGCCCGCCTTGTGTCATTCTCAGGGCAAAGGGGTTCAGGTCATGTAGGATAGAGAATGAAGAGGAATTACCAACTTCTTTCTAATCCTGTAAACTCCCTGTCTCCACCTTCTCCCAGGAGTTAGGGGAACCTGGGCAGTGGCAGTCATCAGAACTCTTTCCACTTTTCTGGTAAACCAGACAGAGGGTTTGAGGGGAAATTTCCCTAACAGGACTGGAGAGAGGTAAGGAGGGGAAGAGAAGGACATACCCATGTGCCAATTGACACATACACAGAGAGACTGTATTAGAGTTAATGTACCCTCTTACCATCAATCACACCTCTGTGTGACAAGAGTCGAAAAAATTCCTCACACCAAGCCACAAATACCAGCTTGACTGACCCATGCCATCTATTTCACCTGCAACCAGAGCTGCACACTCTCCCATCAGAGCTCCCCATGTGCTTGGGGGAGGGGCAAAACTGGCCAGGAGGTCCCTGTGAAGGGTTAGTAGCCACCCGATTTGTTGAATATAGCCCCCAAATGCTGCTTCTGGGGGCAGCAGACCTCAATCAGGTGAAGCACTGGGTGGAGCCACCTGCAGTTTCAGGCAACTACTAAAAGCAGCATGGACTTTCATGGCCCATTCCCTGGAGAGAAGCAGCAGCCTCCATCCTCTGATGCCCTTCCTCCATAGGAAGGCAGGGTACAGTCCAGCGGGAGGAAGAACAGTGAAGGGACTGCTAAACCTGAGCTCAACAAGGTTCGCAGGAATTGTTTGCACAGCATGGGGTAAAGGAACCAAGACCTTCGGGTCCAACATTTACTGCCCCTGGGTCCTCTGGGAACTGTGAGGCCACCCACAGCCACATGCTTAAGTGCGCAGTCAGAACGTGTGTTTAGGCTGAGGGTTGGGGGTTCTGCTTTGCGTTGTGTGGCATGAGTTCCCTGGAATAAAAGTTTTGGGTATAAACTTGGCTGCTGCTTAGCATTTGAGTCATCCCTGTCAATCCATCTGGTTTCTTTGACAGCAGTCACATCTTTTGTGCACAGAGGCAGGGACAGCATCATGCACACTGTCAGAAGTCCCCCTTTCCCCTGCACATTCCCATCTCTCATGGAGCCCCCTGCCCACACCTGCATTCTCACTCCCTGGGGTCAGTCTTTCTTCTTAGAATTCCTCCCTCCTCAGTGTCCCTGCAGCTTTGGCCCCCACACATGCATAGACCCTCTCTTTGAGTATCCTTTAGCCTCTCCCCAGATCCCTGACAACATCGTCTCCCCCCCACCCCCGCTTGCTCTGGACTTCTGAGCTTCTCTGTGGGCCCCACTCCACTCAGTTTACTGTTTTCCTCTAAACCCCAAGATCGCCCTCTCCCGCCTTTGTTCTTTACCTCCTTCCAGTTGGATGCCTCCCCCTCCTAAGACATTCCTCACCCAAGGAGACCTCCATTTCTGGCCCCTCCCCACCTCTTCCTGAGCAGTCACTTCCTCTTTCCCCTCCCCCCACAGCCCATCTCTAGTTCCTTCTCCTCCCTCCTCCCAAGACCAGGCCAGCTAAGCCCTATTCCATTTTTAGATGACTGATTATGATACTTGCTGAACTTTGTTCACAGCCTGAATTTACAGCTGTCCCTTCCTTTCATACCCCATCCACCAAACATGATCATATCTATTCAACATGATAAAGTCCTTCCATACATGTCATGTCAACATACATTTATATTTTTCAGAACAAATCAACAATTATGCTGGCAATGATGTTGGTTAGTAGGGACTCTAAAGCTTTCTATACATTAAAAAATTACATTTTTTGTGTGCCTCCAAACCACACATTTGCCTCCAAAAATGTGGCCAATTGTACCCTAACAGTTAGGACTTTTTCACCAAATCATAGACATAGATATGGAAGTCATCATCAAACTTGATGAAATACACAGAGGGTTTGGCTTCCACTTGGTGAATGACCATGCCGATCCGTTTGGAGCCATCTTCTTTGGTATATTCCACATGTTTACCTATCAGGCCATCTACAACTCCTCCTGGTTCCCTCTCTGCTGGAGGAGACTCACTGGACTCTGGCATGATACGGAGGTCTCCTTCTTTGTAATCATCTAGAAGCTGGTACATGTACAAGACAGGATCTTTCTCATAGGTGATATAAAACCAGGCTTTCATGATTGGTGCTTGGGCTAGGACCATCCCTCTCCATTCATCCTTTGAACCATGCTCACCCTCAAAAATATGTTCCACAGCTTTACCAATTATGGTATTTGCAAGGTGCAAATCTCTGACTCGAGAAAATGGCACCTTATCTGGAAGGATTTTAAGCTTTAAAATCCTTTCATCTTTGTGAAGTTCCAGTCCATAAACACAGTCAATTCCATCATATTTCACCAGATAAAGAGAAGGATTTATAGGCACCTGATCCAGAACGGTTCCTTTCCACTGGGTGATGGGCTCATCGCCTTCCTTCCATCCATGTGAAATTCTGCAGCCCACGATGTTTCTGCGGGGTTGGGATGAAGGTCTGCCCCTCTGCTTCTTTTGAGAGGATTTTTTCTTCCTCCTATTTGCAGATCCGGTGTGGCGACTGACAGCTTCTCTGATTTCTTGCCCTGCAGCTTCCTTTTTGTGGGGAGTCTTCATATCTGCAGGTGGAGGAAAGAGGCTAGGGAGAAACATTTAGTGTATTACAGCATGAAATTTTTTTTTCTCTATGGCAAAATCCCTGGGCACCAGGTACACTGCCACTCAAATTACTTAGATATGTCTAACAGGAATGCTGGTTATCAAGATATTATGGATGCTTGCCTGCAGTGCCCTCCCTCCAGGCTCCTTTGACTGTGATGGAGTTTTAGAGAGGTGGTGATTGTTTTGATTGAGGCCCCAGCAGTAGAGATCAGGGTCCTTTCCATACTGCCTGATCTTCTGTTGCTATCTTAGAGTCCCCACACCAAACACAAGTATTCATCATTTCTTAGATCTCACTCCATCTCTCCCATTTCCACTAGTGTATTCCACATGTCCCTTGCCCATCGCAGCCTGCTCTTCATCCCTCTTGCTTCCCATCCTAATGCCTTCTGCTTGGAGTTCAACCCCTCTCTCCTTCATCTTACTGTTCATCCCCATTTTCCCTCTGTGAGCCCACAAGAGACCTATTTCCATTTCTGGCCACCTTTGAACACCATCCAGGTGCTTTTTGGCTCCTCACTCTCACCCCAAGTGGCCAAGTCACTCTTCTCAAGTATCTCTCATGTCCCACCCCAGAAGTTACCCCAACTGTCCTGCCTGACACAAACTAACCCCCATCCTCCCGTTTTCTAGTCCAGTGCCCACCTTCCCGCGTCCAGCGATCGCGGGCCTCACGTGCCCAAATCACACACGTTGTTCCTGCCAGTGCTGTAAGCCTGTGTGGAAAGAGGATCAGCAGATGCCGAGCCGGGAGCTTGCTGAAACTGCCTGGAGAGAATCCGTAGACGAGGAGCGTGTCTAGGAGGCGGCCAGGCACGCCAAGAGGATGGTGGTTGTGTCTCCGGCACTGTGCTGACGGGCCCTCTTCTTCCCGGACGGCTGCAGACACCTCTCTGCCACATCAGGATCCCACCGGGCGCTACTGCTGCAGCAGTCTCCTCCCTCCTTCCGTAGCGCAGCTTCCTGCCAGGAGAGAGGCCTCCTCTTCCTGCCGAACAACGTGCGTCCCCCTCCCCCAACTCTCACACCCACCTCTAAACCGGGTTGGGCAAGCGCTGGTCCCCTCCTGGACCCACTCCTTCCTTTCCAAAATCCAGAGCACAACAACCCCCACACCCAGCCAGCCAGCCTCCCTTTCTCCAGTTCAGGGCCCCCAGGCTCCCCACCCCCACTCCACCCAACCCCCACATCAGTGCCCCTGCCCCATCTGTTTTCCATCTAGGAATTCGCCCTTTCCTTTACCCGGTGCTTTTCTGGAGTTATTCTTTATAGCAGAAACCTGTCTTTCCTTGCCATTTCAAAGGATTTGTGGTAGAATAAGAAAAATGCACTAGTGCTTAGTCTGCCATCTTGACCCAATCCCTAGGAAATTTGTACTCTCTGGTCATTCCCAGGCTTTATTTCTTGAATATATATTTTTCCATTTTTTCCCACTGATTGATAAAAAGAACTACATGCACAATGTGGACACTGTAAAATTCAGAAAATTCACTTGAAGAAAATAATCCACTTCTCATTCGCCAGAACTCAACAACAAAATATTAGCACTCATTATTTCATCTGCCTTTTTTCTAATCTCTCAGAAATCTGGGATCATTTTGAAAAATCATTTGTGAAAAATTATTTGTAAAATCATTGTTATGATACTTTGAAAACACAGTGTCTATTGCAATATTAGATGTAATATTCTCCAGTAAAATTAATTTTACCTGTTTTTATTGAAGTATTTAAAAGTAGAAATAAATTATTACCAATAAAATTTAATTTTCTATTATCCTCAAGCCCTGATCTTATTCCCTTCTCTTTCTCTAATGTTAATATTCATTGTTCGTTTTTGTGTATTCTAATAATCATATACACACAGAGATGAATACTATACATTTTCTCTCTCATTTATTTTTAAAATGTACATTCTGAGTGATAATTACCCCATACTCTTAGGAAAAAATAATAATTCTTTTTTAATTGCCTATACCAGACATTTCTGGCGCATGCACTGAGTCATTATGACCCCGCTGTAAGAGTATGATATCTCTACATGTTATAACCAAGAGTGCATTTAGTTAAACAATATTTTCTAAAACCTTTTTGTACTATGTAAGTCTATTCTTAGGATATTCAAGAAAATGTTTTTTCTTAATGATTACATTGTAAACAAACCTGAAATAGAACTCTGATGTCCCTCAATCTAATTTGCCTAAGCTTTATTTAAAACTTAGTTTTATTACAGGTATGTTCTTTTTTCTGGATCTTATTTTTATTACTGAATATTTAAAAAATTATCTGTGTTGTATTTCTGCCATTTCTTGCCACCTTCAAACTCCTGAAGATATGATATTTTGTCATCCATTGAACAATATTATTAAATGTCCTTTCTACTTTTGATATAATTTACATTCATTTCAAATTTCATTTTTAAAAATAATGCTGCAATAATATGTCCCTGTACTTGTCCCAGAATTTTTACAGTATATACACTGAAAGAAGAAATACCGAGTTGTATGTATAAACTCTTCAAAGTTCATAAATAGTGCCAAATTGCTACATTAATTGGCTGTACCAAATTATGGTATACTCAACATTATAGGTATTTCATCTTCTCCATATTCTAGACAACTCTGGATATATATCATCTTTCTGGTGTGTGCCAAAATAGTGAGGAATGGCAGCTCATTACATTTTTCTGATCATTAGTGACTTTCAACTTATTTTCTTGTTTTTTGGCCATTCAGTATTCCTGTAGTGTGAGTTTCTTTTCACATATTGCTTTTAAATTGTTCATATTTTTTATTCCCTTATACATTGTTGACTCTAAAATTAGTGAGTTGCATGTATTCTATGTAAAATTTGTATTTACACATAAAATATAAGTATCTATTCCATTTAAATTATTGGAATATGCACACAAAAATTATAAACCTTCACAACCAGAGTTGTTCCCCCCGACTGGTATTATGAGTTTTTATGAGTTATTATGAGTCTCCTTATTATGAGTTTTCTTTTTTGTCCCCTTATGTACCCATAGAAAATATATTTTGAATATCATTGAGTGTAATATACTATTAATTTTGACACACACTTTTTTGTGTGGCAATAAAAAAAAGAAAATGACCACCAACACAACCAAGATAAGGCATGAATTGTTAGACAGAGATCAATTTCAAAAATGTTAAAATATGAAAAATGAAGAAGAGGAGGAAAAGTAAAGAAAGCAAATGGAAATAATAGCATGCTACTTTTTATGACAACACATGTAAAATACTTTGTCTTTTTTAATTTTAAGTTTCTTTTATTGTTCAACTATAGTTGTCCCCATTTTTCCCCCATTACTTTCCCCTGCCCTACTCACAGCCCACCTCCCACATCCAATCCTCCCCACCCAGTGTCTCTGTCCATGGGTCCTTTATACATGGTTCTTGACTTGACCCTTCTCCTTTCCCCATTATTACCCTCCCTCCTCCCCTCTGATTACTGTTAGTTTGTTATTTATTTCCATGTATCTGATTCTATTTTACTCGCTTGTTTGTTTTGTTGATTAGGTTCCACTTATAGGTGAGATCATATGCTATTTATCTCTCACTGCCTGGCTTAATTCACTTATCAGTATACTCTCCACTTCCATTCATGCTGTCACAAAATGTAGGAGCTTCTTTCTCTCTGCTGTGTACCATTCCATTGTGTAAATGTACCACAGCATTTTGATCCACTCATTTACATATGGGCACATGTAGGCTGTTTGCAGAACTTGGATATTATAAACAACACTGCTATGAAGATAAGGGTGCATGGGTTCTTTGAATTGGTATTTCAGGATTCTTAGGATATAATCCCAGCAATGGAATTGCTGGGTCAAAAGGCAGTTCCATTTTCAGTTTTTTGAGGAAATTCCATACTGTTTTCCATAGTGGATGTGCCAGTCTGCATTCCCACCAACAATGCACTAGGGTTCCCTTTTCTCCACAACCTCATCAGCACTTCTTGTTTGTTGATTTGTTAATGATGACTATTCTGAGCTGTGAGAAGTGGTATCTCATTGTGGTTTTAACTTGCATCTCTCTGATGGCTAGTGATGCTGGCCATCCTTTCATATGTCTCTGAATCCTCTGTATGTCCTCCTTGGAGAAGTGTGTGTTCAGGTCCTTTGGCCATTTTTCAATGGGATTGTTTGTCTTCCTGGTGTAGAGTCACATGAGTTCTTTATATATTTTGGAAAGCAAACCATTGTTTGAGGTATCATTGGCAAATATATTTTCCTATACAATTGGTTCCCTTTTCATTGTGCTGATGTTCCCTTTAGCTGTGCAGAAGATTTTTAATTTGATATAGTCCCATTTGTTTATTCTTTCCTTTATAGTCTTTGCTCTAGGGGACATACAGATGAAAATATTGCTATGTGGAATATCTGAAATTCTCCTGCCTATGCTTTCCTCTAGGACTTTTAAGGTGTCACGACTTATATTTAAGTCTTTTATCCATCTTGAGTTTATTTTTGTGTATAGTGTAAGTTGGTGGTTGAGTTTCAATATTATGCATGTAGCTGTCCAGTTCTCCCAACACCATTTGTTGAAGAGGTTATTTTTACTCCACTTAATGCTCCTGCCCCCTTTGTTGAATATTAATTCACCGTAGAGACATTGGTTTATTTCTGGGCTCTCTATTCTCTTCCACTGATCTATGTGTGTGTTCTTATGCCAGTACCAGGCTATTTTAATTAGAGCAGCCTTGTAGTATAGTTGGATACAAGGTGTTATGATCCATCCTGCTTTGTTCTTCTTTCTCAAAATTGCTGAGGCTATTCAGGTTTGTTTATTGTTCCACATAAATTTTTGAAATGTTTGTTCTGTATCTGTGAAATACATCACTGGTACCTTAATGGGGATTGCATTGAATCTACACATCACTTTGGGTAATATGGACATTTTGATAATGATAGTTCCTCTACTATATGAACACAGTATATGCTTCCATTCATTTGTGTCTTCCTTAATTTCTTTCTTCAGTGTTATATACTTTTCTGAGTACAGGTCGTCTACCTCCTTGATTAGGTTTATTCTTAGGCACATTATTTTTCTTCTTGCTGTATCAAATGGGATTTTTTTCTTATTTCTGTTTCTTATATTTTGTTGTTGGTGTACAAAAATGCCTTTGATTTCTGAATATTGACTTTGTATCCTGCTGCTTTGCCAAATTCACTTATTAGGTCAAGTAGTTTTTTGCTGTATCCTATAGTGTTTTCTATGTACACTATCATGTCATCTGCAAAAAGTGACAGTTTTACTTCCTCCTTTCCAATCCGGATGCTTTTTATTTCGTTTTCTTGTCTGATCGCTGTCTCTAGAACTTCCAATACTATGTTGAATAAAAGTAGTAAAAGCAGATATCCTTATCTTGTTCCTCATCTTTTATTTTAGTTTTTTTTAAAATTTTTAAATTTTTTAAATTTAATTCTTATTCAAGTACAGTTTTCTGTTTTATATTCCCTGCCCTGCTCCCCACCCCAGTGCTCCCCACCTCCCTCCCATTTCCTCCCCCCACCTGAATTATTGTCCATGCGTCCTTTATACTTATTCATGTGAGTCCCTCCCCTTTTCCCCTATGATTCTCTCCGCTCTCCTCTCTGGACCCTGTCGGCCTGCTCCGTATTTGAGTGTTATTGGTCATATTTTGCTTGCTTGTTTGTTTTCTTGTTAAGATTCCTGTTAACGGTGATATCATATGGTATTTGTCTTTCACCACCTGGCTTATTTCACTCAACATAATGTTCTCTAGTTCCATCCATGATGTTGCAAAAGGTAGGAGTTCCTTCTTCCTTTCTACAGCATAGAATTCCATTGTGTAAATGTACCATAGATTTTTGATCCAGTCATTTACTGATGGGTATCTACGTTGCTTCCAACTCTTTGCTATCGTGAATTGTGCTGCTATGAACATCAGGGTGCATAGGTTCTTTTGGATTGGTGTTTCAGGGTTCTTAGGATATACGCCTAGCAGTGGAATTGCTGGGTCAAAAGGCACGTTCATTTTTAGTTTTCTTAGAAAGTTCCCTACTGTTTTCCATAGTGGTTGTACCAGTCTGCAATCACACCAACAGTGAACTAGAACCCTTTTCCCCTCAACCTTTCCAGCACTTGTTGTTTGTTTCTTTGTTTACGGTAGCCATTCTGACTGGTGTAAAGTGGTATCACATTGTGGTTTTAATTTGCATCTCTCTGATAGCTAGTGATATCGAGCATCGTTTCATGTGTCTCTGGCTCCTCTCTATGTTCTCCTTGGAGAAGTGTCTGTTCAAGTCCTTTGCCCATTTTTTAATTGGGTTGCTCGTCTTCTTTGAGTGGAGTCGAGTGAGTTCTTTGTATATTTTGGAGATTAAACCTTTGTCTGAGATATCATTGGCAAATATGTTTCCCAAATAGTTGGTTCACTTTTAACCTTGATACTGTTTTCCTTAGCCATGCAGAAGTTTTTAACTTTGATGAGATCCCATTTGTTTATTCTTTCCTTAATGTCCCTTGCTCTAGGGGACATATCAGTAAACATGTTGCTGCGTGGAATATCTGAGATTTCCCAGCCAATGTACTCCTCTAGGGCTTTAATGGATTCGCGGCTTATACTTTAGTCTTTTATCCACCTTGAATTAATTTTGGTGTATGGTGTAAGTTGGTGCTTGAGTTTCATTTTTTTGCATTTAGCTGTCCAGTTCTCCCAACACCATTTGTTGAAGAGGCTAACTTTACTCCATTTTATGTTATTGCCCCCTTTGTCGAATATTAATTGACTGTAGAGATTTGGGTTTATTTCTGGGCTCTCTGTTCTATTCCATTGATCCATGTGCCTGTTTTTATGCCAGTACCAGGCTGTTTTGATTACACTGGCCTTGTAATACAGTTTGACATCAGGTATTGAAGTCCCTCCTACTTTGTTCTTCTTTCTCAAACTTGCAGCTACTATTCGGGGTCTTTTATGGTTCCATATAAATTTTTGAAGTGTTTGTTCTATGTCTGTGAAATATGCCATTAGAACTTTAATAGGTATTGCATTGAATCTATAAGTTGCTTTGGGTAGTATGGACATTTTGATGATGTTAATTCCTCCAACCCATGAGCATGGTATATGTTTCCATTTGTTTGTGTCTTCCTTGATTTCTTTCTTCAGTGGTGTGTAGTTTTCTGCATACAGGGCTTTTACCTCCTTGGTTAGGTTTATTCCCAGATATTTTATTTTTCTTTTTGCTATATCGAATGGGATTTTTTTCTTGATTCCTGCTTCTGCTGTTTCATTGTTGGTATACAAAAATGCCTTTGATTTCTGGATATTGACTTTGTATCCCACTGTTTTGCCAAATTCATTTATTAGTTCGAGCAGTTTTTTGGTAGAGGCTATAGGATATTCCATGTACACTATCAGGTCATCTGCAAACAATGACAGTTTTCTTTCCTCCTTTCTGATTTGGATGCCTTTTCTATCCTTTTCTTCTCTCATCGCTGTGGCTAGAACTTCCAATACTATATTGAATAGGAGTAGTGACAGTGGACAACCTTGTCTTGTTCCTGATCTTAGTGGAAAAGCTTTTAGTTTTTGCCCATCGAGTATGATGTTGGCTGTAGGTCTTTCATATATGGCCTTTATTATATTGAGGAATGCTCCCTCTATTCCCATTTTTCTGAGTACCTTTATCATAAATGGGTGTTGTACCTTATCAAAAGCTTTTTCCGAAACTATTGATGTGATCATGTGGTTTTTGTCCTTGCTTTTGTTTATGTGGTGTATTACATTTACTGATTTATGAATATTGAACCATCCTTGCATCCCTGGGATGAATCCCACTTGGTCGTGCTGTATGATCTTTTTGATGTATTGTTGGATGCGATTTGCCAATAGTGTCTATGTTCATCAGAGATATTGGCCTGAAGTTTTCTTTCGTTGTTGTGTCTCCATCTGGCTTTGGAATTAGGATGATGCTGGCTTCATAAAAAGAGTTGGGGAGTTTTCCTTCCTTTTGGGTTTTTTGGAACAGTCTGTGAAGAATAGGTGTTAGCTCTTCCTTAAAGGCTTTGTAGAATTCTCCTGTGAAACCATCAGATCCAGGGCTTTTGTGTGATGGGAGTTTTTTGATTACTTCTTCAATTTCATCTGCTGTTATTGGCCTGTTCAGGTTTTCTGTTTTTTTTTTTTTCATTGAGTTTTGGAAGATCATATTTTTCTAGAAAGTTGTCCATTTCACCTAGGTTTTCAAATTTCTTGGCATACAGTTCTTTGTAGTAATTTCTTACAATCTCTTCTATTTCTGTGGTATCAGTTGTAATCTCTCCTCTTTCATTTCTGATTGTATTTATTTGGGTCCTTTCTCTTCTTTTCTTGGTGACCCTACTTAAAGGTTTGTGTATTTTGTTTATCTTTTCAAAAAACCAACTCCTATATTCATTGATCCCTAGAATTGTGCTTTTAATTATGCTATGTCATTTAATTCTGCTCTGATCTTGCTTATTTCCTTCCTTCAATTTGCTCTGGGCTGTCTTTGTGGTTGCTCCTCGAGTTCTTACAGGCGTTGGGTTAGGATGTTTGTTGGAAATGTTTCTATGTTCTTTAGGTGAGCCTGTATTGCTATGAACTTCCCTCTCAGGACTGCCTTCACTGTGTGCCATAAATTTTGGGTTGTTGCGAGTCCAGTTTCATTTGTTTCCAGAAACTTTTTGATTTCTTCCCTAATTTCATTCTTTACCTATTCGTTGTTAATAGCATACCATTCAGTCTCCATGCTTTTGGGTGTTTTGGGTTTTTTCCTTTGGGGTTAGTTTCCAATTTCAGTCCCTTGTGATCAGAGAAGATGCTTGGTATGATTTCTATTTTCCTGAAGTCGTTGAGACATGTTATGTGGCCTATCTTTGAAAATGTTCCATGTGCACTTAAAAAGTATGTGTATTTAGCTTCTTTGGGATGAAGAGCTCTATATATATATATCAATTAGGTCCATTTCTTCTAGAGTGTTGTTTAATGCTGCTATATCTTTTTTGATATTTTGTTTGGAAGATCTGTCCATTTTTTACAGTTGGGTGTTAAAATCCCCTACTATAATTGTGTTGCTGTCAATATCTTTCTTGAGGTCCTCTAGGATTTTCTTTATATATTTGGGTGCTCCTGTGTTGGGTGCATATATATTTACGATGTTAATGTCTTCTTGGTGGATTCTTCCCTTGAGTATTATGAAGTGACCTTGTGGGTCTCTCTTTATAGCCCTTTTTTTGAAGTCTATTTTGTCTGATATGAGAATTGCTACCCTGGCTTTTTTTCTTGTCCATTTGCTTGGAAAATTTGTTTCCATCCTTTCACTTTCAGTCTGTGGTGGTCTTTTGACCTGAGGGGAGTCTCTTGTAGGCAGCATATGTGTGGATCATGCTTTCTTAACCATTCAGCTGTTCTATGTCTTTTAATTGTTGCATTTAATCCATTTATGTTTAAGGTTATTATTGAAAGGTACTTATTCATTGCCATTTATGTACCTGTGTTCCTCTCTGTCTCTCTCTTTTCCTTCCTTTCCTTAAAGAAGCCCTTTTAGTAATTCTTGTAGAGCTGGTTTAGTGGAGGCATATTCTTTTAGACTTCTTTTGCCTTGGAAGCTCTTTATGTGGCCTTCTATCTTGATTGAGAGCCTTGCTGGATAAAGTAGCCTTGGATGTAAGCCTCTATTTTTCATTACTTGGAATATTTCCTGCCATTCTCTTCTTGCTTGGAATGTTTCTGTTGAGAAGTCAGTAACCAAGCTTATTGGGACCCCCTTGTATGTTACTTCCTTTTTCTTCCTTGCTGCCTTTAGGATTCTCTCTTTGTCTTGGAGTTTTGCCATTTTAATGATGATGTGTCTTGCAGTAGGCCTCTTTGGGTTCCACCTGCCTTGGACTCTCTGTGATTCCTGGATTTGTGTGGCTTTCTCTCTCCTCAACTTAGGAAACTTTTCCATTATTACTCTTTCAAGTAGGTTTTCTATCCCTTGTTCTTCTTCTTCTCCTTCTGGTATTCCTATTATTTGGATATTATTACGTTTCATATTGTCTTGCATTTCTCTTAGACTCTCCTCATTTTTTCTGATTCTCTTTTCCATTACCTGGTCCATCTGGGAGATTCTTTCCACCCTGTCTTTGAGCTCGCTTATGTGGTCTTCCGCGTCATCAGTCCTACTATTCACACCTTCTACTGTGTTCTTCAGTTCAGAGATTGTACTCTTCATTTCCTCTTGGCCTTTGCTGATGGTTTCTATTTCTTTTTTCATGTTGGTATAGTTTGCGGAGAGTTCATTGTAGCTCCCATATAGTTTCTGGTAGCTCATTGTAAGCTCTTTGAATTTCCTGATAACCAGGGCTTTGAATTCAATATCTGATAGTTGATTTGCCCCTAGTTCATCTAACATTCTTTCTGAGACTTCCTCCTTTTCTTTCATTTGGGGATTGTTTCTTTTTCTTCCCATTGTTTGTGATGCTCTTCTTGTTGGCCTCAGCTTCTTAAGTTGATCTGTTCTGGTACCCTGAGTTTATGGTGTGAACTTCTGTGGTAGGATACCTGTGAAATTCAGTGGTGCAGTCTCCTGTAGATATCTTGGAGTTCTCTCCTTCCACTACTCCTCTGGTTGGTTTCCAACTGGTCAAACCTTTTCTTCTGGTCTCACTAGCTGCAGCAGCCTGAGGGGCTGTTAGTGTGGCTTTTCTCGGGCATCGGTACGCTCAACTGGTCTCGCCAGTGCCCCCCCAAGATCCAGACTGGCGCCACTCTCCCACGCACTACTGAGAGCGGATTTTCTCCCAGGCTTCTCAGCCCTGGCCTGGTGTGAGGTCATGCGCTCCCAGCCTGGCGTGAGGTCATGCGCTCCCAGCCAGGCTTTCCTTTTCTCGGAGGCTTGGGTGCGGACCTTTCCCTGTGTTGTGGCTGAACACACAGGGCAACTCACAATTCACCCAAACTAACAGCAATAGCCTGACCCCTTGTGTTTCCCTGTCTGCGCCAGCTGAGTAGGGATGGAGCTGGTGACTGGCCCTCTTCCAGGGATGGAGCTGGCTCTGCCACAGTCTCAGGGAGCCTTGGGCTGCCAGCAAAGGCCCTAGAAGAGAGCCAGTCATCAGCTCCCTCCCTACCCAGCTAGGCACAGACTGAAAAATGCTGGGAGTCAGGCCATGGTTGCCAGCTTGGGAGAATTGTGAGTTGCCCTGTGCTTTCTGCCACAGCACTGGGAAATGTCCGCACACAAGCCTGCAAGACCAGGAAAGCCTGGCTTAGTGCTCACGCCCTCATGCCAGGCCAGGACTGTGAATCCTGGGGAAAAATCTGCCCTCTCTGGGGCGCTGGAGACTGGCGCCAGTCTGGATCTTGGGAGGGCACTGGCGAGACAGGTTGAGTTCACCGAGAAGCGAGGAAGGCCACACTAATAACCCCTCAGGCTGCTGAAGCTAGTGAGACCAGAAGAAAAGGTTTGACCAGTTGGAAACCAACCAGAGGAGTAGTGGAAGGAGAGAACTCCAAGATATCTACAGGAGACTGCACCACTGAATTTCACAGGTATCCTACCACAGAAGTTCACACCATAAACTCAGGGTACCAGAACAGATCAACTTAAGAAGCTGAGGCCAACAAGAAGAGCATCACAAACAATGGGAAGAAAAAGAAACAATCCCCAAATGAAAGAAAAGGAGGAAGTCTCAGAAAGAATGTTAGATGAACTAGGGGCAAATCAACTATCAGATATTGAATTCAAAGCCCTGGTTATCAGGAAATTCAAAGAGCTTACAATGAGCTACCAGAAACTATATGGGAGCTACAATGAACTCTCCGCAAACTATACCAACATGAAAAAAGAAATAGAAACCATCAGCAAAGGCCAAGAGGAAATGAAGAGTACAATCTCTGAACTGAAGAACACAGTAGAAGGTGTGAATAGTAGGACTGATGACGCGGAAGACCACATAAGCGAGCTCAAAGACAGGGTGGAAAGAATCTCCCAGATGGACCAGGTAATGGAAAAGAGAATCAGAAAAAATGAGGAGAGTCTAAGAGAAATGCAAGACAATATGAAACGTAATAATATCCAAATAATAGGAATACCAGAAGGAGAAGAAGAAGAACAAGGGATAGAAAACCTACTTGAAAGAGTAATAATGGAAAAGTTTCCTAAGTTGAGGAGAGAGAAAGCCACACAAATCCAGGAATCACAGAGAGTCCAAGGCAGGTGGAACCCAAAGAGGCCTACTGCAAGACACATCATCATTAAAATGGCAAAACTCCAAGACAAAGAGAGAATCCTAAAGGCAGCAAGGAAGAAAAAGGAAGTAACATACAAGGGGGTCCCAATAAGCTTGGTTACTGACTTCTCAACAGAAACATTCCAAGCAAGAAGAGAATGGCAGGAAATATTCCAAGTAATGAAAAATAGAGGCTTACATCCAAGGCTACTTTATCCAGCAAGGCTCTCAATCAAGATAGAAGGCCACATAAAGAGCTTCCAAGGCAAAAGAAGTCTAAAAGAATATGCCTCCACTAAACCAGCTCTACAAGAATTACTAAAAGGGCTTCTTTAAGGAAAGGAAGGAAAAGAGAGAGACAGAGAGGAACACAGGTACATAAATGGCAATGAATAAGTACCTTTCAATAATAACCTTAAACATAAATGGATTAAATGCAACAATTAAAAGACATAGAACAGCTGAATGGTTAAGAAAGCATGATCCACACATATGCTGCCTACAAGAGACTCCCCTCAGGTCAAAAGACCACCACAGACTGAAAGTGAAAGGATGGAAACAAATTTTCCAAGCAAATGGACAAGAAAAAAAGCCAGGGTAGCAATTCTCATATCAGACAAAATAGACTTCAAAAAAAGGGCTATAAAGAGAGACCCACAAGGTCACTTCATAATACTCAAGGGAAGAATCCACCAAGAAGACATTAACATCGTAAATATATATGCACCCAACACAGGAGCACCCAAATATATAAAGAAAATCCTAGAGGACCTCAAGAAAGATATTGACAGCAACACAATTATAGTAGGGGATTTTAACACCCAACTGTAAAAAATGGACAGATCTTCCAAACAAAATATCAAAAAAGATATAGCAGCATTAAACAACACTCTAGAAGAAATGGACCTAATTGATATATATATATAGAGCTCTTCATCCCAAAGAAGCTAAATACACATACTTTTTAAGTGCACATGGAACATTTTCAAAGATAGGCCACATAACATGTCTCAACGACTTCAGGAAAATAGAAATCATACCAAGCATCTTCTCTGATCACAAGGGACTGAAATTGGAAACTAACCCCAAAGGAAAAAACCCAAAACACCCAAAAGCATGGAGACTGAATGGTATGCTATTAACAACGAATAGGTAAAGAATGAAATTAGGGAAGAAATCAAAAAGTTTCTGGAAACAAATGAAACTGGACTCGCAACAACCCAAAATTTATGGCACACAGTGAAGGCAGTCCTGAGAGGGAAGTTCATAGCAATACAGGCTCACCTAAAGAACATAGAAACATTTCCAACAAACATCCTAACCCAACGCCTGTAAGAACTCGAGGAGCAACCACAAAGACAGCCCAGAGCAAATTGAAGGAAGGAAATAAGCAAGATCAGAGCAGAATTAAATGACATAGCATAATTAAAAGCACAATTCTAGGGATCAATGAATATAGGAGTTGGTTTTTTGAAAAGATAAACAAAATACACAAACCTTTAAGTAGGGTCACCAAGAAAAGAAGAGAAAGGACCCAAATAAATACAATCAGAAATGAAAGAGGAGAGATTACAACTGATACCACAGAAATAGAAGAGATTGTAAGAAATTACTACAAAGAACTGTATGCCAAGAAATTTGAAAACCTAGGTGAAATGGACAACTTTCTAGAAAAATATGATCTTCCAAAACTCAATGAAAAAAAAAAAAACAGAAAACCTGAACAGGCCAATAACAGCAGATGAAATTGAAGAAGTAATCAAAAAACTCCCATCACACAAAAGCCCTGGATCTGATGGTTTCACAGGAGAATTCTACAAAGCCTTTAAGGAAGAGCTAACACCTATTCTTCACAGACTGTTCCAAAAAACCCAAAAGGAAGGAAAACTCCCCAACTCTTTTTATGAAGCCAGCATCATCCTAATTCCAAAGCCAGATGGAGACACAACAACGAAAGAAAACTTCAGGCCAATATCTCTGATGAACATAGACACTATTGGCAAATCGCATCCAACAATACATCAAAAAGATCATACAGCACGACCAAGTGGGATTCATCCCAGGGATGCAAGGATGGTTCAATATTCATAAATCAGTAAATGTAATACACCACATAAACAAAAGCAAGGACAAAAACCACATGATCACATCAATAGTTTTGGAAAAAGCTTTTGATAAGGTACAACACCCATTTATGATAAAGGTACTCAGAAAAATGGGAATAGAGGGAGCATTCCTCAATATAATAAAGGCCATATATGAAAGACCTACAGCCAACATCATACTCGATGGGCAAAAACTAAAAGCTTTTCCACTAAGATCAGGAACAAGACAAGGTTGTCCACTGTCACTACTCCTATTCAATATAGTATTGGAAGTTCTAGCCACAGCGATGAGAGAAGAAAAGGATAGAAAAGGCATCCAAATCAGAAAGGAGGAAAGAAAACTGTCATTGTTTGCAGATGACCTGATAGTGTACATGGAATATCCTATAGCCTCTACCAAAAAACTGCTCGAACTAATAAATGAATTTGGCAAAACAGTGGGATACAAAGTCAATATTCAGAAATCATAGGCATTTTTGTATACCAAGAATGAAACAGCAGAAGCAGAAATCAAGAAAAAATCCCATTTGATATAGCAAAAACAAAAATAAAATATCTGGGAATAAACCTAACCAAGGAGGTAAAAGACCTGTATGCAGAAAACTACACAACACTGAAGAAAGAAATCAAGGAAGACACAGACAAATGGAAACATATATCGTGTTCATGGATTGGAAGAATTAACATCATCAAAATGTCCATACTACCCAAAGCAATTTACAGATTTATTGCAATTCCTATTAAAGTACCAATGGCATATTTCACAGACATAGAACAAACACTTCAAAAATTTATATGGAACCATAAAAGACCCTGAATAGCGGCTGCAATTTTGAGAAAGAAGAACAAAGTAGGAGGGATTACAATACCTCATATCAAACTGTATTACAAGGCCAGTGTAATCAAAACAGCCTGGTACTGGCATAAAAACAGGCGCATAGACCAATGGAATAGAACAGAGAGCCCAGAAATAAACCCAACTCTCTACAATCAATTAATATTTGACAAAGCCGGTAATAACATAAAATGGAGTAAAGATAGCCTCTTCAACAAATGGTGTTGGGAGAACTGGACAGCTACATGCAAAAAAATGAAACTCAAGCACCAACTTACACCATACACCAAAATTAATTCAAGGTGGGTAAAAGACTAAAATATAAGCCGTGAAACCATTAAAGCCCTAGAGGAGAGCTTTGGCAGGAAAATCTCAGATATTCCACGCAATATTTTTACTGATATGTCCCCTAGAGCAAGGGACATAAAGGAAAGAATAAACGAAAGCGATCTCATCAAAATTAAAAGCTTCTGCATGGCTAAGGAAAACAGTATCAAGGTAAAAAGAGAAGCAATAGCTTGGGAAAGCATATTTGCCAATGATATCTCAGACAAAGGTTTAATCTCCAAAATATACAAAGAACTCACTCGACTCCACTCAAAGAAGACAAGCAACCCAATTAAAAAATGGGCAAAGGACTTGAACAGACATTTCTCCAAGGGGGACATACAGTGGATCCAGAGACACATGAAAAGATGCTCGATATCGCTAGCTATCAGAAGGATGCAGATTAAAACCACAGTGAGGTACCACTTTACACCAGTCAGAATGGCTATCATAAACAAAGAAACAAACAACAAGTCCTGGAGAGGTTGTGGGGAAAGAGGATCATAGTGCACTGTTGGTGAGATTGCAGACTTGTACAACCCCTATGGAATACAGTATGGAATTATCTAAGAAAACAAAAAATGAATGTGCCCTTTGACCCAGCAATTCCACCATTAGGATTATATCCTAAGAACTCTGAGGCACCAATCCAAAAGAATCTATGCACCCCGATGTTCATAGCAGCACAATTTACGATAGCCAAGAGTTGGAAGCAACGTAGATGCCCATCAGTCAATGACTGGATCAAAAATCTATGGTACATTTACACAATGGAATTCTATGCTGTAGAAAGGAAGAAGGAGCTCCTACCTTTTGCAACATCATGGATGGAACTGGAAAGCATTATGCTGAGCAAAATAAGCCAGGTGGTGAAAGACAAATACCATATGATATCACCATTAACAGGAATCTAAACAACAAAACAAACAAGCAAGCCAAATATGACCAAAGACACTGAAATATAGAACAGGCTGAAAGAGACCAGAGGGGAGAGAGGAGAGAATTACAGTGGAAAAGGGGAAGGACTCACATGAACAAGTATAAAGGACACATGGACAATAACTAAGGTGAGGGGCAGAAATGGGAGAGAGGTGGGGACCACTGGGGGTGGCAGGGCTGGGAATATAAGATAGAAAACTGTACTTGAACAAGAATTTAAAAAAAAAAGAAAGAGTTGCTTATGTATTATCATTTTTTACTTTCATTGTCTCTCTAAACCCTCTTTCTATTCTAGTGTGGTTCCCCTACCCAGTCCCCCAGTATTCCATAAAACTGCCTTTAAGGTCATCAATGACCTCTAATTTTCATTAATTTTCTCCTTCACTGTTTATTAATCAGCAGCTTTTGATCATGTATTTTTCAATAAAAGCTTTTTTATTTGACTTTGAGGATCCTACTCTCCAGGTTTTTCTGGTAACTCACTGGGTATTTCTTTGTCTTTTTTATTCATTCCTCCTTATTATGCCCATGCCTTAATTTTGCTGTGTTCCTGGGCTCAGTCTGTAGACATCTTCTCTATTTACACTCTCTCCCTTAGTTATTTCATCCAGGCTTATGACTTTAAATATCATCTATGAGTTGTAAAGTCTCAAATTTGTATGTTTCAGCTGACCTCTCTCTGCACTCCAGACTTGTAAATTCAGTTACCTACTTAACCTCTCCATGGGGCTGCCTAAAAAGCCAATATATCCAATCTGAGAGTGTTATATTTCCCCTAAAACCTGCTTCACCTGCAGACCTACTTTCCCATCACAGTAAATAGGAACTCCATCTTTCCATGTGCTCAGGGTATAAATTGAATGTAAACCTTTCTCATAGCCCTCATCTAATTTGTCATGATTATGTTGGCCTTACTTTCAAAATTTGTCCCAAATGTGACCATTTTAAACATTTTCACTATTACCACCCTAATTTAAGGCATCCTCATTCTATAGCCAGTTTATTGCAAAGGCCTCCTTACTAGATTGATTACTTGTACTCATGTCCCTTTATATTCTGATCTCATATATCAGTCAAAACCTACAATGGCTCCCAATTTCACTTAGAGGAAAAGCCAAAGTACCTAGAGTTTCTAACAAGACTGTACATGGTCCAGCTTCTGCCCCTGTTCTCTTGTCTTTCTGATATTACCTACTATTCTCAGGTATCACATTGAAGTATAGTAGTATAAAATTTCTATTTTCTTAGGCCACATTAGGTCAAATATCAGTTATCCCAAATGGTTCAATCTATCATCTAACTGAGCTCCTTCTACATTGGAGTTGTTGGTGCTCCTTGAACAAGCAATATATTCTCCCCTTTCCAGAACTTTGCACTTGCATTACTTCTTTTTAAAGATTTTTAACATTTATTTTCAAAGAGGGGACATGAGGGAGAAAGAGAGGAAGAGTAACATCAATGTGTGATTGCCTCTCATGCGTCCCCTCCTGGGGACCTGGCCTGCAAGCCAGGCATGTCCCCTGACTGGGAATCACAGTAATGACCCTATGCTTCACAGGCCATCACTCAGTCCACTGAGTCACACCAGCCAGGGCTTTTTCCCCAACTCTCTTAATTCTCTGTTCCTTATATTCATAATGAGGGCTAACATGCAGACCTTACTTAAAACACCTACTTCAATACCCAGATCCTCTTTGTTTTGATCAACTCTTTCCTGTGCTACTTGCATTATTAGTTTGTGCTTAGTTCTTTTACAAAAACCACACCAATATTATTCATGTAATATGAAAAAAATTCTCACACATAAAATAGTTCAGTGCAGGTGTTTCCAGTCAATAACCAGAGTTCCTAAAATTGCTAATTCAAGGAAAAGGGCATCTCAATCTCATCATACCTCAACCATTTTCAATGACTTCATGATACTTCACCAGATACTCTCCATCTAGCTGGTCAACAACTGAAGAAAGGGAAAGGTAGGAAGAATTTTCTAGAGTAGCACTGTCCAGTGGAAATATTAGGATAAGTCATGTATACAAGGAAATCAAGACTGCTCAGTTGAGAAGAGACAGTCTCTTAACTATAGAACATTATGCTAAGTGAAATAATCCAGGCGATGAAAGACAAATACCATATGATCTCACTTAGTTGTGGAACCTAATCAACAAAAGAAACAAACAAGCAAAATAGAACCAGAAACATGGAAATGAAGAACAAACTAACAGTTACCACAATGGAAGAAAGAGGGGGGTAACAGGGAAAGAAGGGCAAGGTTCAAGTCAAGGAACATGTACAAAGGACCCATGGAGAAAGACAACAGGTGGGGAGAATTGAATGTGGGAGGTGGGGTGTTGGTAGAGCAGGGAAGAGTAATGGGGGGGATGGGGACAACTGTAATTAAACAACAATAAAAATTAATTAAAAAATAAATGGTGCCAGGGAAACTGAAAATTCATGTCCAAAAAATGAAACTGGACCTCTACCTCACGCTGTTAATAAAAATGCACTCAAAATGGATTAAAGAAAATGAAAAAATTTCATTGACATTGGTCTTCAATTTCATAGACATGACACTCAAAGCACAGAAACAAAAGCAAAAATCAACAAGAGGGACTACATCAAACTTAAAGGCTATGCACAGAAAAATTAACAATCAACAAAAAAGAAAAGGCAATCTATAGATTACAAGAAAACATTTGCAAACCACCGACCTACTAAGAGGTTCATCTCCAGGACATGTAAGAAACTCATACAACTCAGGAGTGCAAACAAAAACAAAAACAACCCAAATAGAAATGAGCAAAGGAAATGAATAGACATTTTTTCCAAAGAAGATATTTAAATAGCCAGTTGGTACATAAAAAGCTAATCAATATCACTGATAATAAAAATGCAAATCAAAACTAAAATGCGATATCACTTCATACCTGTTTAGACTGGCTATTATAAAAAAAGACAAGCAATAACAAGTGCTGGCAAGGGTATGGAGAAAGGGGAACCCTTGTTTATGGTTGGTGGGAATATAAATTGGTAACAGCACTAAGAAAAAATATGGGAGTTCCTCAAAATTTTAAAAATAGAAGAATCTTATGATTCAGCAATTCCACTTCTGGGAATACATTTAAAGTAAATAAATCATTATCTCAAAGAGATATCTGCACCCCTCTGTTCACTGTGATACTACTTATAATAGTTAAGACATGGAAACAACCTAAGAGTCCACTGATAGCTGAATGCATAAGATGTGATTGTGAATATAATATAATATAATATATAATATAATATAATATAATATATTATTCAGCCATAAAAAATAAGGACACTTGTGACAATAGGGGTGGACCTTGAGGGCATTATGATAAGTGAAACAAGCCAGAGAAATACAAATGCTGTGCAATTTTATATGAAATCTAAGAAACTCAAACTCATAGAAACAGAAAACAAATTAGTGATTGCCAGGGATGTAGGTAGTTGTGGGTGGAGAAATGGGTAAAGTTGGTCAAAGGGTACAAGCTTCCAGTGAAAAGATGAATAAGTTCTGAGAATGTAAAGTGCAGCCTGGTTACTATATTATGTATTGTATATTTGAAAGTTGCTAAGTGACTAGGTTTCAAAAATTCTCATCACACACATGCACAGAAACATGTAACTGTGTGAGGTGATGAATGTTTTTACTCAACCTTATTGTAGTAATCATTTTGTAATGTGTACATATATAAAATCATTACATTGTATACCTTAAACTTACATGTTATATGCCAATTATATCTCAAAGCTGAAAAAATAGATGAGTGACACATGTAGTTTAAAATGTATTCATTATTACATTAAAATGTATTAATTATTATTATATTACTTGTTTGAAACAGATAAAAATAAATTTAACAATATATTAAAACAAACATACTCAAAATAGTATAACTTCAGTGTACAATTAATATATATTATTAGTGATATATTTAAACTTATATTTCTTAGTGTATATTTTATATTTACAGAATATCTCACTTCAGACTAGTCACCTTTCAGATGCTCAATAGTCATATGTGGCTAGAGGCAACCATATTGTTTGGCATAGCTCTTTAGGGGATAGGACTTTAAATGGGACCTAGGTACCTAGGAGTAAATTCAACGAAGGAGGTAAGAGA
The DNA here is from genome assembly GCF_014824575.4 of Sturnira hondurensis. Lineage (NCBI taxonomy): Eukaryota > Metazoa > Chordata > Mammalia > Chiroptera > Phyllostomidae > Sturnira > Sturnira hondurensis. The sequence continues at coordinate 561,759 of NW_028093589.1, forward strand.
CCTGTACTTGGAAAACTATAGGACACTGAAGAAAGAAATTAAGGAAGGTACAAATAAGGAGAAGCATGTACCGTGTTCATGCATAAGAAGAATTAAAATCATTAAAATGCCCATACTACTCAAAGCAATCTATAGATTCAATGTCATTCCTATTAAAATACCAATGGCATACTTCACATATATAGAACAAATATTCCAAACCAAGAAATACTTTGAATTGCCTCAGCAATTTAGAGAAAGAAGAGCAAAGTTGGAGGGATTACAATATCTGATATATCAAACAATGCTACAAGTCAACTATAATAAAAGCAGCCTGGTACTGGCATAAGAACAGACATATAGATCAATGGAACAGAACAGAGAGCCTAGACATAAACCTATATGTCTCTATGGTCAATTAATATTCGACAAAGGAGGCAAGTGCACACAATGGAGTAAAGACAGTCTCTTCAATAAATGGTGCTAGGAGACTTGGACTGGTACATGCAAAAAGATGAAACTAGACCATCAGCTTACACTGTACACCAGAATAAACTCAAAATAGATAAAAGATTTAAATATAAGTCACGATACCATAAAAATCCTAGTGGAAAACAGACAATAGAATTTCAGGTATCTTGTGTAGCAGTATTTTTGCTGATATATCTCCTAGGGCACGGGGAACAAAGGAAAGAATAAACAAATGAGACTACATCAAATTAAAAAGCTTCTGCACAGCTACAAAAACCATCATCAAAATGAAAAGGGAACCCACTGTACATGAGAACATATTTGCCATTAATATATTGGAGAAGTGTTTAACCTCCAAAATATATAAAGAACTTATATGACTCACATCAGGAAGACAAACAACCCAATTTAAAAATGAGCAAAGGACCTGAATATACTTTTCTCCAAGGAAGACATACAGATGGCCCATAGACATGAAAAAATACTCAACATCACTAATCATCGGAGAGATGCAAATTAAAACCAGAATGAGTTATCACCTCACACCTGCTAAAATGGCTATCATTAATAAGTCAACAAACAACAAGTGCTGGGGATGATGTGGAGAAAAGGGAATACTTGTGCACTGTTAGTGGGAATGCAGACTGGTGCAGCCACTGTGGAGAATAGTATTGAGTTTCCTAAAAAAAAAATTAAAAACAAAACTGCCTTTGACCCAGCAATTCCACTTCTGTAAATATATCCTAAGAATCCTGAAACACCAATCCAAAAGAACTTACACATCTTTATGTTCATAATAGCACTATTTACAACAGCTGAGAGTTGCAAACAGCCAAATTGCCCATTAGTAGATGTGTGGATAAAAAAGCTGTGGTATACTCACAAAATGGAATAGTACCCTAAAGTGAATAAAAAAAGAAGGAACTCTTACCGTTCACAATAGCATGGATGGAACTGGAAACTATTATGCCAAGTGAAATAAGCCAATCAATGAAAGGCAGATATCCTATGATCTCACTTATAAATGGAACTTAATGAACAAAATAAACTAAGGACCAAAATAGAATCAGAGACATAGAAACATGGCATAGACTGACAGCTGTAAGAGGGGAGGGAGAAGATGGGGACTGGTTGAAAGAAGTGAAGGGATCAAAGGACATATATGAATGACCCATGTACATGGAAATGTGTTTGGGGTTGCCTGAGGAAGTGCATGGGGGCTGTATGGACAGGGACAAAGAAGAAATATTGGGATATCTGTAATAGCATAAACAATAAAATATTTCAAAATAAATAAATAGATAGCATCTATGATTTCTACCAAAATTCTATGAGGTAAAACTTAGACATAAAAATCTCAATCTAACTAGAAGGGATCTAGAAAATTCAAATTAGGTGACTATTTAGAGGAAAGAGGAGAAAAATCGATATCGGTGAGCATAACAATCTCTATCTCAGCACTAAGATAAAATATTGAACTCTTCATGGGTAATAGCAGAGATGTTCCTTTTCTCCTATTCGCTTACTTATTCAAACATTTATTAACATCAGTATTAAATTAGCCATGGCTGGTGTGGCTCAGTGGATTGAGTGCTGGCCTGCAAACCAAAGGGTCACTTGTTCAATTCCCAGCCAAAGAACAAGCCTGGGTTGCAGATCAAATCCCCAGTAGGGCATGTGAGAGGCAATCACACATTGATATTTCTCTCCCTCTCTTTCTACCACCCTTCCCCTCTGTCTAAAAATAAGTAAATAAAACCTTTAAGAAAAACATCAGTATTAATTAAAGACATTTCTGTATTCTCTGGGTAATCAACCACCTCATTTATTTTATTGCTCAAATTATTCCCACTGTGATGATTGGGAACATGTTAAGGTTGGTTTTTGTGTTCTTTTGACCACAGGGTTTATTACATTTTTACTTACAACACTTTCATACAGCAGTGAGAAACTTGGGCTGTATTATCTGCAATATTTTTACTTAATTGTCTAACCTGTGAACATGTAAAGTAGTTGCAGAATTACTAATTCATACTCATGTAAAAAAACAAATTTTCCAATTTACCAACCAAAATACTAATTGATGTCAGTGTACAGTTCTTTGTTTCTAGCCTGACAGTATTCAGATAAGATCATGTTTTCCAAAGTCACTGATTACAACTTAGTTTTTTCTTACTTTTAAAGTGCTTATGACATTTATTTGTAATATAGTTGTATTTATTTGTCAATGTCTGTATCTGGTTCTGCTGCTACTGTAGTTAATTTCTTTTAGTTTGCATGCAGTAAAATACTTTTTTCTTTCATGGCAGGATGTTTTTATTTTTGAGTAGAAATATGCTTTCCTATATTTTCAATCCATAGATACAATTCTTATCTCTGAAACAAGACACTGAATTATCTTGAGACATTTATTTTTCTTGTGTTTTATTCACTCAGATGTTTCTCCCACTTTAAGGAGCAATCACTTTGCTTGGTCCTTGCTATGTTTTGGGGACCTAAAACAATTCCTGGTACAGAGTAGGTGAAAAATGAATATGTGACTTTTTAAAATGAATTAATGTGTAAATGCCCTCACCTTACCATTCATGTTGAGTCTGATGATGATGAGTCTAATGAAAGATAAGACATTCAAGGGAGTTGGACAGAGGTCAGATTGTAGAATTACTGATAAAAGGGTGACGTATGGTATATGGGAGCAGACTAAGATCTTTAGGGAAGAAAGTAAAATAGACAAATGCAGGAAAGATAAGGAAATATAAGGACCAAACCCCTGGACCCTTACAGTAATGCACCATATGTTCTATTTTATAGATGAGAAAACTAAAGCTCAGAAAGCCCAGAGTCATAAAACTCAATTATTAGAGTTGAGGTTTGAACTCTAGTATATTTGTAGTCACTTGACCTTTTTGTTGTTAATTCTAAGAAAACTTTAATACTCAAAGGGAGGTGAGGTCACCAAGTAGAAAACATTTACTGGGTGTTTGCCTCATGTCTGGCATTGTGTAGGCATTTACAGATATCATATTCCATCCTCACAACAACCCTACGGGCTTGATACTCTTACCCCCATCTTACAGATGAGAAACTGAGGCACATAGAGGCCCAATAACAAGCTAAAGGTCCTAGTCATTAAGTGGTAGAGCTGGGATTGGAGCACAGCTCTCCCTGACAATGAACTCTGAGTTTTTAATCCTTTCCTTTATACCCACACATTTCATTAAAACCATGAAAGTTTCATTAAAACCATCAAGCCTCTGCTGCTGTTGGTCTCTATGGGAACCTAGTTGCTGAAATGTGTAGAGGAGAACACGCTCTAACCTAAGTGGTCTTTACAGAAAACAGAAGGAGGGGCACTACAGTGGAATGGGGCCAGTCATCCAAGTGTAAAAACAATTCTATTGGCTCCTATGTGAATGAAAAATATACTGCTAATGTTATTTTTTCATAGTCTTCTACTCACAAAATACACTTTTTTAATGTACAGTTCTATGGGGTTGATGAAAGCATGAAGTCCTATGTCTACCACCATCGCACCATACAGAATAGTTCCATGCCCTTTAAAAATTCCTTTATATTTATTTTTATGTATTTCTTAAAAGATTCTATTTATTTATTTTAAGAGAGAGGGGAAGGGAGAAAGGGAAATAAATATCAATGTGTGTATATAAAGGATACATAGACAACAACTGAGAAGGGTGGAAATGGGAGGGAAGGGGGGAGCACGGGGGTGGGATGGGATGGGAGTAATAGACAGAAAACTGTACTTGAAAAATAATTAAATAAAAAAATTGGAAAAAAAACTTAAAAAAAAATCAATGTGTGGTTTCCTCTCACCCGCTCCTTACTGGGAACCTGGCCCACAACCCAGGCATGTACCCTGACTGGGAGTTGAACCTGTGACCCTTTGGTTCAAAAGCCGGCACCCAATCCACTGAGCTACACCAGCTAGGGCCATATCTCCCCTTTTTAATCAACACCTTCTCCCAATGAAAGCCATTTATCTCTTCCAGTAAATGGAAACCACTCATCTCTTTCGAATCTGTATATCTTTTTATTAAAATTTCATTGTAAATGGAATAATAAATTATGTAACTTTGGGGGGTCTGTCTTCTTTCATTTAGCAAAATGTAAGGTTCATACATGATGTATGTGAATCAAGTTTATTTCTTTTATTTCTGAATAGTATTAAATTGTGTGACTGCATCACAGTTTGTTTACTCATTTACACTTTTCATGGGCATTTGAGTTGTTTCCAGTTGTTGGCTACTAGGAATAAAGCTGTCATAAACATTTGAGTGCAGGATTTTTGTGGACATAAATTTTAATATACTTGGATAAATAGATGAGAGTGGGGTTGGTGAGGTGTATGTTAAGGATACATTTTTAAAAACTGCTTATAAACCTACAGTCAAGATGGCAGAAAAGGTAAACTGAGATCATCTCCTCCCCCAATCACATTATAATTACAAATAAATTATAGAACAACCATCACTAAGAATCATCTGAAGATTAGCTGAACAGAATTCCTATAACTAGGGATATAAAGAAGAAACAACATTGAGACAGCTTGAAGAAGCAGACATATGCAGTCGACAGGTCTCACATCTACAGTATAGTGATTAAGAAATGGTAGGAATGCCACCAAAGCAGCAATTGAGGAGCAGTAGCCATGGCTCTGTGCTACCCCATGGCCATGGGCCACAACAAGGGTTACAAGGTGAACAAGAATGTGAGTGAGCCACCACAAGCTTCTCACTAAGCACACTAAGTTCATGCAGGACATGATCTGAGAAGTGTATGACTGTGCCCCCTGTTAGCAGTGTGCCACAGAGCTGCTCAAAGTCTCTAAGTGCAAGAGAGACCTGAAGTTCATCAAGAAAAGAATACAGGCACACATCCATGCAAAGAAGAAGAGAGAGGAGTTGAGCAATATCTTTGCAGCCATGAGGAAGAAGACAGCAACCAAGGACTGAACTCCAATCTTCTCTGTGTGCAATGAGACCTGTTTAAAAAAATAGAAATGGTAGGGATAGCCTGGCTGGTGTAGCTCGGTGGATTGAGCGTGGGCCTGTGAACTACACAATCGCGGTTCGATTCCCAGTCAGGGCACACACCTGGGTTGCGGGCCAGTTCCAAGCAGGGGACTCATGAGGGGCAACCATACATTGATGTTTCTCTTCTTCTCTCCTTCCCTTCCCCCCTAAAGATAAATAAATAAAATTTAAAAAAAAAGAAATGGCAGGGATATATGGGCTCCCTAGTCCAGGCACAATTGCCAGGAAGAGAAGTTCCCATAACATCTGGATTTGAAAATCATCAAGGATTGCATCTCAGAGAGACAAGGGCTGTGGGAGAATGAGACACAGTGATTTTAAAGGGCAGGTACACAAATTAACTTGCTCTAAGTTCTGTTGCAGAGGCAGCAACTCAAAAAGCACCAGGGGATTACAGAAAGAAATGAAATTGATTAACTTCAGAGTAATGCTTGGAGGGGCAGAGGTCAGGACAACTCTCTCCAGGCATTGAAGTACTGGCAAACACCACTGTTCTTTTGTTGAGCTCTTCTTCCACCTAACCAGACCCATGAAGGATACCAGATCTGAACTCTCCATTTGCCTGACTAACACTGTCACCCTACTTATTCTCTGAGGTCCACCCTCACCCAAATTGCTTGTCTTGCCCAACCCTCCTCCAGCAGCTCCTCCACAGGAGTTGCTTCCTCAACTCATTTTATGAGGCCAACATGACCCTAATACCAAAACCAGATAAAGACATAACAAAAAAAAAAAGAAAGAAAATTATAGGTCAATATCACTGATGAACATAGATTTTAAAAAACTCTTCAACAAAATATTAGAGATCCATTCATGATTAAAACTATTAGCAATTTGAGTACAGAGGGGATATACCTCAACATAATAAAGCCATACATAACAAACCCACAGGTGAAAACAGAAAAAAATTTTAAATCATATTTTATTGATTATGTTAGCATAGTTGTCCTATTTTTCTCCCTTTGCCCACTTCCACCCAGCACCCCCTACTCCCTCAGGCAATCTAATACCATTGCTCAAGGCCATAGGTCATGAATAGAAGTTGTTTGGCTACTACATTTCCTATACCGTACCTTACATTTCCATGGCTATTCTGTAATTACCTACTTGTACTTAATTCCCTCATCTCTTCACGCATTCTCCCACCTCCCATCTGGCAATCATCTGATAACTAAGAGTTTCTCTTTAACTTTAACCTTTGAACTTTTAATTATGATGTGTATTGGAGTGGGCCTTTTTGCATTCATCATAATTGGGACTTTCTGTGCTTCCTGGACTTGCATGATTATTTCCTTAACCAAATTAGAGATGTTTTCTTTCACTATTTTTTCAGATAGACTTCCAATTTCTTGCTCTTTCTCTTCTCCTTCTGGCACCACTATGATGTGAATATTGGAAGTCTTGAAGTTGTCCCAGGAGCTGTTTGTGCTCCCCTCATTTGGGGGGATTCTTTTTCCTTCTTGTTCTGTATGGTTGATTCTTGGATTCATCTACTCTAGTGTTGTTTCCCTGTAAATTGTTCTTTATTTCAGTTAGTGTATCCTTTGTTTATGTCTGGATTTTTTAATTCTGCTGGGGTCCTCACTAAGTTCCTTGAGCATTCTTATAACCAATATTTTGAACTCTGCATTCAATAAATAGTTTATCTCCATTTTGTTTAGTTCTTTTTCTGGAATTTTTATCTGTTCTTTTATTTGGGTCATTTTTCTTTGTCTCCTCATTTTGGCAGCCTCCCTGTGTTTGTTTCTATTTATCAGATAGAGCTGCTTTGACTGCATATTTTGGTTGTGTGGCCTAATGTAGTAGGTGTTCTGTAGGATCCAATGGAACAGCCTCCCTTATCACCCAAGCTGGGTACTCAAGGTGTACCCATCATGTGCGCTGAGTACACTCTCCTCTTGCAGTTGAGCTTTTGACCTGCTGTTGGCAGGTCAATGGGAGGGACTTACCTATGGCAGTCAGCTTCAAGGACTAGCTGTGACCACTTACCACCAACCTCTACCCTCTGTGTAGAATCAGGTGTGCAGGGATAGGGTGGTGGTGCTCCAATGTGGTCTTTAGCTGTCTACTGGGTGCACTGGTCCTGGGGTTTCCTGGGTGGTGCCAGCCATAGTCAGTCCCCACCTTTGTTTTTCCTGGGGCACCCATCCTGAGCTGTAAAGCAATCTGAGACGTCTGCTACTTTTGCTGCACTTAGAGATTCCCAGGCAAAGCTGAGATGTAAATCTAACCTGACTGCTGCTAGGTATCACTAAAGCCAGCTGTTGCTTCTTTGACAGGGTTTAGGAGCTGAGACCAGCCATTCTGATGAAAACGCATCTTTGGTGGGCCTGTAAATTGGGTGGGGCAGAGACTCTGGGGATCTCCAAGGCTGGACAGACAGTGTTAGCCAGGTTGATGGAGTCTCAGATATTGCCAGACACTTCAGTTTGTCCCTTGTATACCATTGGTGCCTTTCAAGTTGCTACCCCAGTGCTGGAGCACTGAGGAAGTGAGTCTGAGTAGGTGAGTCCATGTGTGGGTTCCTTAAGAGTAGGGGCTCCAAGAAGTTCCTTTCACCGATTGAATCCCTGCTGTTTTTTGCAGCCAGAAGTTGTGGACACTTATCTTCCCAGCACTGGAGACATGGGCTGGGCAGCCTATTGTGAGTACAGGAGTCCTCACTCTCTAGATATCCCTCCCAAATTTTTATCCACCTGGGTGTTGGACCAGCCCCTTTCATGTCTGCATCTTTCTTACCCATCTGGATGTATGTGGTTTCTTTAATTCTGTAGTTGTCAGACTCTGATTCAACTCAGTTTCGTAGTTGTCAGACTTCCTTTCAGCTCAATTTATGACATTCCTGAGTGATGGCTGTTCTATATTTTAGTTGTAATTTTGATGTGGTTGTGTGAAGAGGTGAATCATGTCTGCGTATGCTGCCATCTTGACCAGAAGTCTGAAAACCTTTTTTTTAAGATCAGGAAAAAGACAAGGATGTCTACTCTCACCCTTTTATTCAACATACTATTTAAAGATCTCACACATCAATGGAAAGAGAAAGAGAAATAAAAGTCATCTAAATTGGAAAGAAATATGTAACACTGTGATTATCTGCAGGTGACATGACAATATTTATAGAGACCCCTAAAGATTACACCAACTATTAAAACTATTAAACGATATTAGTAGAGTTGTGGAATACAAAATTGATATTTAGAAATTGGTTGCATTTTTATGCACCAATGAAAAACTATCAGAAAGAGAAACTAAGAAAATTATCCCATTAATAATTATATCAAAAAGAATAAAATACCTAGGAATACACGTAACCAAGGTGCCAAGAAACCTGTACTTGGAAAACTATAAGACATTACAGAAAGAAATCAAAGAAGACAAATAAATGGAAGGAGAAACCATGCTCATGGATAGGAACAATTATTGTTAATTTGTCCATATTACACAAAGCAATCTATAGATCTAATGCAGTCCCTATAAAAATACCAATGTCATTATTCACAGAACTAGCAAATAATCCTAAAATGGAACCACAAAAGACACCAAATAGCAAAACCAATACTGAGAAAGAAGAGCAAAGTTGAAGCTACCACACTGCCTGATATAAAATTATACCATAAGGCTGTAGTGATCAAATTAGCATGGTACTGGCATAAAAACAAACACACAGTTTAAAGGTTCAGAATACAGAGGTCAGAAATAAACCAACACATATATGATAAATTAATCTATGTTAGAGGAGGCAAGAATAAACAATAAAATAAAAATAGTCTCTCCAATAAATAGTGTTGAGAAAGCATTCTCCAATAAATAGTGTTGATATGCACAAAAATAAAATAAGACCCCTTTCTTACACATACAAAAGTGAGCTCAAAATGAATTATAGACTTACATGTAAGGCTTGAAATCATAATACTTTAAAGATACATAGGCAGTAAACACTTTGAGATTACTCATAGCAAAAAAAATTGAATATGTCACCTTAGGCAAGGGAAACAAGAGGAAAAATATACATATAGGCTACATCAAACTAAAAACTTTTTGCACTGCTAAGAAAACCATTAAAAATGAAAATGCAGTCTACTGAATGAAAGAAGATGTTCATCAATGCTAAATCTATTAAGGAGTTAATACCTAAAATAAATATGGAACTCATACAACCTAACACCAAGACCCACAAATAATCCTACTAAAAAATGAACAGAGGACCAGAACTGACATTTCTCCAAAGAGAACACACAGATGGCCAAAAGACATGTGGAAAGGTTTTCAACATTACTAATCATCAGATAAGTGCAAGTTAAAACCACAATGAGATATCAACTCATTGTGACATCTATCAGAATGGCTGTCATCAATAAATCAACAAAAATATGAATTAGTCTCAAACTGCTTTTAAAAAGTTTGAAATTCTCTTAAAGCATTTTTTCTTATAAGATGGAGATAAAAATTTCATTGCAGATAAAACCAAACAAACAATATTTTGGCAATGATATGAAGAAAAGGGAACCCTTGTGCTCTGTTGGTGTGATTGTAAATTGGTGTAATCATTATGAAAAACAATATGGAGGCTCCTCAAAAAAAATTTAAGTAGAATTACCATATGGTCCAACAAATCTACTGTTGGGTATTTAACCAAAAACATCCAAAACACTAATTTGAATAGATATATGCACCCCTGTGCCCACTGTGGCATTATTTACAATAGTCAAGATATAGAAGCAACCAAAAGTGTCCATCAATAGATAAATGGATAAAGAAGTGGTACATGTATACAATGTAATATTATTGAGCCATATAAAAGAATAAAAACTTGCCATTTATGACAACATGGATGGACCTGGAGAATAATAATACTAAGTAAAATGTCAGAAAATAATAAATATGATATTATTTCACTTACATGTGAAATATAAAAAAATAAACGAACAAAAAAACCAGAAACAACTTCATATGTATGAAAAACAATTTGATGGTCACCAGATGGGAGGGCAGTTGGGAGGAATTGATAAAAAAAGTTAAAAGGGGTTAAGAAGTACAAATGGCCAGTAATAAAAACAGTAACATGGATATAAAGTACACTATAGTGAATAATATTGTAGTAAATGTGTACAATGTCATATAGGTACTAAACTTATTAAGGTGGTCAATTTGTATGGTATATAAATGTCTAATCACTATGCTGTGTGCCTGAAACTAATATAATATTTTATGTCAACGGTAATTAAATTTTGTAATAAAAATTTTGCTACTGCTATGAACACAGGGGTGCATATATGAATAGACCTGGAGACTATTATGTTAAGTAAAATAAGCCAGTCAGTGAAAGGCAAATATCATATAATCTCTTTTATATGTGGAATCTAATGAACAAAATAAAGAACAAGACCTGGCTGCTGTGGTTCAATGGATGGAGCGCTGGCCTGCAAACCAAAGGATCACAGGTTCAATTCCTAGTCACGGCATATGCATGGGTTGTGGGCCAGGTCTCCAGTAGGGGGTGTGCAATACGCAACCACACATTGGTGTTTCTCTCTCTCTTTCTCCTTCCTTTCCCCCTCTCTAAAAAGAAATAAATAAAATAAAATCTTTAAAAAAAGAAAATAAAGAACAAGCAAAATACAATCAGAGGCATAAAAACATGGAATGGACTGACAGTTGTAAAAGGGGAGGATGGAGGGGGAAATAGTTGAAGGAAACTGAAGGTATCAGCCAAAAAAGATTATGAATAACTCATGGACATGGATAATGGTTTGGGGATTGACTGTGGGTGTGGGGGGTGGGTTGGATGAAGGGGGCAAAGGGGGAAATTGGAACAACTGTTATAGCATAAACAATAAAATATAATTTAAATTAAAAAAGAAAGTCATGTTATGATAGTGTACATAGAAAGTCCTATAGATTTTACCAAAATCTAATTGATGGAAAAAGTGAATTTGGCAAAACAGCAGGATACAAAGTCAATATCCAGAAATCAAAGGCATTTTTGTACATCAACAATGAAATATCAGAAAGAAAAATCAGGAAAAAATTCTCATTAGATATAGCAACAAGAAAAATAAAATACCTAGGAATAAACCTAATTAAGGAGGCAAAAGATCTGTACTCAGAAAACTATGTAAGCTGGCCAAGATGGAGGCATAGGTGGAAACACTGTGCCTCCTCGCACAACCAAGTTTAAAGACAACAAAGTTTTAGTAACAAAAATGCAACCCAAACACAGAAAATTGAACTGTACCAAAGTCCAACAACGACAAACCCTTGAGCCAGACCAGTAAGAGGGGCAGAGCCAGTGGCTGGTGAAGCAGGGTCATGCAGGAAAAGGTGGCCTGAGACCAAGGTGTGTAGGCAGTGGTTGGTGGATCCCAGGTGTGGGGTAGCAACGGGCAGACCCAGTGAGGGCATAGGGCGGCTGGTTGACAGCGGTCACACATCCGTGCACAGATAAACCAGGCAGAGGAGCAAGCTGTGAGACAGACCAATCAACCAGGGCCCCAGTGATGGGAATTAAAGCCTAAAAGCACCAATTGGAAAAACTTTTGGGGTTGAGGTGCTGGGCGAAGCTCCCAGCCTCGTGGAGAGTTTGTTGGGGAGACCCACAGGGTCCTGGAGGGTGCACAAGCCCACACACCCAGGAACCAGCACCAGAAGGGCCCAATTTGCCTGTGGGAAGCAGCAGAGGGGACCAAAATCTGAGAGAACACAATAAAAAACGTCATTGCCCCTCTCTGACCCCACCCCCACATACAGGGTAACAACCCAGCTACTGGGTCACCCTGCCCTGATGAACACCTTATATGTAACAGGTGCAAACAGACCAAAATATTATGGCCACAAGAAGGAGAACAGCTCAAAGCCCCAGAGCCAATACTTCTAAGCTACCAAGAGATAGCCAACCTATCAGATGCACTGTTCAAAACACTGGTGGTGATCAGGATGCTCACAGAACTGATTGATTTTAGCCACAAATTAGAGGAACAAATGAAGGCTAAACTAAGTGAAATGAAGGGAAATGCACAGGAAACAAATAGTGATGGAAGGGAAACTGGAACTCAAATCAAGAGAGTGGACCAGAAGGAAGAAAAAAAATGACCAAACAGAAAAGAATGAAGAGACAAGAATTCAAAAAAAAAATGAGGAGAGGCTTAGGAACCTCCAAGACATCTTTAAACATTTCAACATCTGAATTATAGGGGTACCAGAAGGAGAAGAGGAAGAGCAACAAGTGGAAAACTTATCCGAACAAATAATAAAGGAGAACTTCCCCAATCTGACAAAGAAATAGACTTCCAGGAAATCCAGGAAGCTCAGAGAGTCCCAAAGAAGTTGGACCCAAGAAGGAACACACCAAGGCACATCATAATTACATTAGCCAAGACTAAAATGAAGGAGAGAATCCTAGAAGCAGCAAGAGATAAGGGGACAGTCACTTACAAAGGAGTTTCCATGAGACTGTGAGCTGATTTCTCAAAAGAGACCTTACAGGCAAGAAGGGGCTGGAAAGAACTATTCCAAGTCATGAAATCCAAAGACCTACATCCAAGATAGCTCTATCCAGCAAAACTTTCATTTAGAATGGAAGGACAGATAAAGTGCTTCTCAGATAAGATCAAATTCAAGGAGTTCATCATCACCAAGCCCTTATTATATGAAATGTTAAAGGGACTTATCTAAGAAAAAGAAGATAAAAAATATGAATAGTGAAAGGACAGCAAACTCACAGTGATTAACAACCACACCTAAAACAAAAGCAAACCAAGAGGACAGCTAGATCAGGAGCAGAACCATAGAAATGAAGAACACATGGAGGGTTAGCAACCGGGGAGTGGGAGGAGGAGAAGGGGGGAGAAGATACAGAAAATAAGTAGCATAGATGGTAGGTAGAAAATAGATAGGGGGGAGGGCAAGAATAGTAGGGGAAATATAGAATCTAAAGAACTTGAGACACGTGGTCATAAAGTAAAGGGGGGAATGGTGGGGGAGGGGGTATGCAGGGTGGAGGGGAATGAAGGGGGGGAAGAGAACAACTGTAATGGCATAATCAATAAAATATATTTTAAAAAGAAGAAAAGAAAACTATGTAATAGTGAAGAAAGAAATTAAGGAAGACACAAACAAATGGAAGCATGTACTATGTTCATGGATTGGAAGAATTAACATCATCAGCATGTCCATACTACCCAAAACAATTTATAGATTCAATGCAATACTCATTAAAGTACCAATGGCATATTTCAGAGATATAGAACAAGCATTTCAGGAATTTATATGGAACTATAAACAATCCTGAATAGCTGTTGCAATTGTGAGAAAGAAGAACAGAGTAGAAGGGATCACAATACATGATACCAAACTGTATTACAAGGCCACTGTAATCCAAAAACAGCCCGATACTGGCATAAGAACAGACTCATAGACCAAAAGAACTGAACAGAGGGCCCAGAAATAAACCCAAGTCTCTAAGTTCAGCCAATATTTGACAAAGAGGGCAGCAGCATAATATGGAGTAAAAATAGCCTCTTCAACAAATGGTGTTGGGACATCTGGACAGCTACATGAAAAGCAATGAAACTTGACCACCAACTTACACCATATACAAAAATAAACTCAAGATGGATAAAATACTTAAATATAAGTCGTGACACCATAAAAGTCCCAGAGGAGAATATAGGCAGGAAAATCTCAACTATTCCATGCAGCAATATTTTCACCAATATGTCCTCTAGAGCAAGAGATATAAAGGAAAGAATAAACAAATTGAACCTCATCAAAATAAAAAGCTTCTGCACAGCTAAAGAAAACAGCATTAAAATTAAAAGAGAACCAACTGTGTGGGAAAACATATTCACCAATGATATCTCAGACAAGGGTTTGATCTCTGAAATATATAAAGAACTCCAGGAAGACAAGCAACCCAATTAAAAAATGGGCAAAGGACCTGAACAGACACTTCTCCAAGGAGGACGTACAGAGGGCCCAGAGACATATGAAAAGATGCTCAGGAGAATCACTGGCCACTAGAGAGATGCAAATTAAAACCATAATGAGATACCACTTCACACCAATGAGAATGGTTATCATAAGCAAATCAACAAACAAGTGTTGGAGCTTTTTGTATACTAACAGTGAATCAGCAGAAGCAGAAATCAAGAAAGAAATCAAGAAAAAAATCAACAAACAAGTGTTGGAGAGGATGTGAAGAGGGAACCCTAAGGCACTATTGGTAAGAATGCAGACTGGTGCAGCCACTGTGGAAAACAGTATGGAATTTTTTTCAGAAAACTAAAAACAAAACTGCCTTTTAACCTGGCAATTCCACTGCTGGGATTATATCCTAAGGACCCTGAAACACAAATTCATAAGAACCTATGCACCCCAATGTTCATAGCAACACAATTTACAATAGCCAAGTACTGGAAGCAGCCTAAGTGCCCATCAGTAGATGAATGGATCAAAAAACTGTAGTACATTTACAGAATGGAATAATATACAGCAGAAAGAAAGAAGGAGTTCCTACCCTTTGTGACAGCATAGATGGAACTGGAGAGCATTATGCTGAGTGAAATAAGCCAGGTGGTGAAAGACAAATACTATATGATCTCACCTTTAAGTGGAACCTAGTCAACAAAACAAACAAGCAAGCAAAATATAACCAGAGACATTGAAATTAAGAACAATCTTACAGTAATGAAATAGGAGGTTGGAGAGGATAATGGGGCGAGTAGGGGGAAGGATAGGGGAGTGGAATCAGGGGAGGGATGTGGGGATGTCTGGGGTGGGGGCAAGTGGTAGGATATAAACACAGACAGCTAAACTTGAACAACAATAAAACAAATAAAAAAATAAATCATGTCAATCCTGTTTAGTGCAAACTGTATTTGGAAGTATTGATTTTTTATGCTGTTGTCAATGGAACTGTTTTCTTGATTTCCATTTTGAATAGTGTATAGTATCCATTAGTATCTAGTTTGAATAGTTTATTAGTATAGAATCACAGTATATTTTTATATGTAGCTTTGGTATCTTGAAACTGATGAATATATTATATGTATATATATCTCAGTTTTGTAATTTGGCTGCTTTTTATTTCTTCTTATTCTTGCTTACTTACTATGTCTAGGACTTCCAGTACAATATTGAATAGAAGTGGAGAAAGTGGCATCCTTGTCTGACATCCTTGTCTGTCTTGATTGTAGAAAAAAAGCTTTTACCTTATTACGATGGAGAATGATGTTAACTGCAGGCTTGTCATATATGGCCTTTATGATGATAAGGTATGTATATTCATTCTATACTAAAGAGTTTTGTGATGAAAGGATGTTATATATGTTTTTTTAATATTTTATTTATTTATCTTTAGAGGGGAAGGGAAGGAGAGGAAGGAAACATCAATGTATGGTTGCTTCTCATGCATCCCCTGCAGAGAACTGGCCCCTGCCGAAACTGGCCTGCAACCCAAGCATGTGCCCTGACTGGGAATCGAACCGCGATAGACTGGTTCGCAGGCCCGCGCTCAATCCACTGAGCTACACCAGCCAGGGCTCGAAAGGATGTTATATTTTGTTGAATACTTTTCTGCATCTGTTAAGATAATTATATGATTTTTATACTTCATTCTGTTAATGTGGTTTGTTACTTTTATTGATTTATATATGTTAAACCATTCTTCATTACAATTATAAATACCACCTGATCATGGTATATGATCTCTTTAAAATGCTGTTTAATTCAATTTGCTGATATTTTGATGAGAATTTTTGCATCTATATTTGTCATGAATATTAGTCTACAGTTTCATTTTCTTATAGTGCCGTTTCATAGCTTTGGTATTAGAGTAATGCTGACCTCATGCAGTGATTTTGGAAGTGTTTTGACCTCTTCAAATTTGAAAGTTTGAGAATGATTAGTATTAATTATTTCTAAATGTTTGGTAGAATTCACCAGTACAGGCACCCGGGCCTGTTATTTTCTTTATTGGGAGGTTTTTGCTTACTGATTCAATATCTTTTCCTGTTATTAATCTGTTCAGATATCTTATTTTCATGACTCACTCTAGGTAGGTTGTTTGTTTCTAAGATTATGTCCATTTTCTAGCTTATTTAGTTTGTTGGCATGTAATTTTCATATTATTCTCTTGCAGTCTTTTGTATGTCTGTGTTATTAGTTGTGTGACTGTTCTTTTACTCTTTTGATTTTATTTACTTCAGTCCTTTTATCTTGCTTAGGCTAGATAAAATTTTGTCAACTTTCTCATAAAAAACACATCTTAGTTTCATTGATTTGCGTTTCTATTCTCTCTTACATTTATTTATACTGTGATATTTGTTACTTCCATTTCTGTCTAAATTTGTTCTTTATTTTCCAGGTTCTTGAAGTGCGAAGTTAGGTTGTTTGATGGAGATTTTTTTTCTTATGTAAGTATTTAGTGCTATTAACTTCCCACTTAGCACTTCTGCTGTATCCAATAATTACTGATGTTTTGTGTTTGTATTTTCATTTATTTACCTATTTATTTATTTTTAAAATTATATTTTATTGATTATGCTATTACAGTGTTCCCAATTTCTTCGCCTTTATCCCCCTTGCTTCCTCCACCCCCTAACCCTCTTGCATTCCCCCCTTCATCCACGTCCATGGGTTGTACATATAAGTTCCTTGAGTTCTGTTTTCTATACCATTTTTGACCCCTCCTTGTCTATTTTATGGCTACCAATTACGCTTCTTCTTCCCTGTACCTTTTCCCCCCTATTCCTCTGCTCCCCCTCCCCACTGAAAACCCTCCATGTGATGTCGTCCATTTCTCTGATTCTGTTCCTGTTCTAGTTGTTTGCTTAGTTTTTGTCTTTGTTGTTTTTCTTTCTTTTATTTTTTTAGGTTCATTTGTTGATAGTTGTGATTTGTTGGAATTTTACTGTTCACATTTTTTTATCTTCCTTTTCTTAGATAAGTCCCTTTAACATTTCATATAATAATGGCTTGGTGATGATGAACTCCTTTAACTTGACCTTATCTGGGAAGCACTTTATTTGCCCTTGCACTCTAAATGATAGCTTTGCTGGATAGAGTATTCTTGGATGTAGGTCCTTGCCTTTCATGACTTCAAATACTTCTTGCCAGCCCCTCCTTTCCTATAAGGTGTCTTTTGAGAAATCAGCTGATAGCCTTATGGGCACACCTTTGTAGGTAACTCTTTCCTTTCCCCCTTGCCACTTTTAAGATTGTCTCTTTGTCTTTAATCTTAAGTTACTTAATGATAATGTGCCTTGGTGTGTTCCTCCTTGGGTCCAACTTCTTTGGGACTCTCTGGGCTTCCTGGACTTCCTGGAAGTCTATTTTCTTCACCAGATTGGGGAAGTTTTTCTTCATTATTTGTTCAAATAAGTTTTCAATTTCTTGCTGTTGTTCTTCTCCTTCTGGCACCCCTATAATTTGAATGTTGAAATGTTTCGAGTTGTCCCAGAGATTCCTCAGCCTCTCTTCATTTGGGGGGGGGGATTCTTTTTTCTTCATTCTGTTCCAGTTGGATATTTATTTCTTCCTTTTGTTCCAAATAATCACTTTTTAAAAAAATTTATTTAATTATTGTTCAAGTACAGTTTTCTGTCTTATACTCCCATCCCAGCCATCCCCCCCCAGTGCTCCCCACCTCTGTCTCATTTCCCCCCACCTTAGTTTTTGTCCATGTGTCCTTTATACTTGTTAAAGACATTTTTATTTCCCTTTTCTTTCTTCTATGACCTACTGATTTAACTTTATTTTTATTGTTGACACAATTGCAGATGTCCCCATCTCCCTTCCCATTGCTCACTTCCACCCAGCCCTCCTCTTACTCCCCCTTCCCTCAGGCCATCACCACACTGTTGTCTATGTCTGTGATTACAGATATATGTTCTTTGGCTAAGCCTTTCATCTTCTTTCATCTGGTCCCCTCTTTCTGACTCCCCGCTGACTGCTGTCAATGCTAGTTTTATACTATGATGGTTGGAATAAATACCTAGCATGATTTCAATTTTCTTAAACTTTTTGACTTATTCTGAATCTTAATATATTTCTTACCCTTAATAATATTGCATGTGTACTTGATAAAACATTTATTTTGCTGCTGTTTGATTCAATGTTCTTATATGTCTGTCAAGTCCTTCTATTCCATCATTTTATTCACGTCTTCTGATTCCTCATTGATTTTTTTCTCTCTGAATAATTTATTCATTTTTGAAGGCAAGGCATTGAAGTTTCCTAGTATTGTATTGCTGTATTTTTCTCTTTTCAGTTTTTAATATTTGCTTTGCATATCTAGACACTCCATTTGGGGGTGCATATATATTTATAAATGTTATATCTTTATGTTTTAATGACATTTTCTCATTATATAGTGACTTTTTGTGGGTATTGTGACAGATTTTGACTAAAAATCTATTTTCTTCTGATGTAAATATAGCCACTTTTGCTTTCTTTTCGTTAGGATTTGCATGCAATATCCTTTTCTGTCCCTTCTTGTCAGGATATGTGTATCCTAAAGGTAGAGCGAGTCTCTTGTAAGCATCATATGGTTAAATTTTTTACATCTCTTCAGCCTCTCTGTGTTTTTTAATTGAGATGTAACAAGTTTATGAAAGTTTAAGGTGAAGAACATGTTGGTTTTATATATTTACATATTGTAATATTACTGCAGTAACATTGGTTAACACACCATATATCAAATTTATAATTCTTTGACGTTGAGAGCAGTTAAAATTTATTCTCTTACTAACTTTGAACTTTATAATATGGTTCTGTTGACTACAAGAACTATGTTGCATGTTAGATATCCAGAACTTATTTCTCTACTAGTTTTAAGCTTGTATGCTTAAACACATTGACTCAATTTTCCACCATCAAGGCATTGGTAACTACCATTCTAGTCTATGTGTTTACAAGCTGAATTCTTTAGATTCCACATAGTAGTGCTACCATACAGTATTTGTACTTTTCTGTCTGACTTTTCTTACATAGCACAATGTCTTTAAGATCCATCCATGTTGCAAATGGAAGAATTTTCTTTTTTCTCATGATTGAATATTACAGTGTATGTGTGTGACATCTTCTTTATCCATTTATCCATTGACAAACACTTTATTTCTACATCTTTGCTATTTGAAATAATGCTATAAGGAATATGGGTGTGCAGATATACCTTCAAAACAATGGCTTTAATTTTTTTAGATGTATACTGAGAAGTGGGATTCATGGATTATATGGTGTTTACTTTTAAAATTTTTGGATGAAATACTTTTTTCCATAATCGATGTACCAATTTACACTTCCACTAGTAGTGGATCAGGGTTTCCTTTTCTCTACATACCTGCCAAAATTTATCTCTTGTGTTTTTGATAAAAATCATGATAACAGGCATGAGGTATAGTTTTGATTTGCACTTATACAATGATTTTTGACATTGTCTTCTTTGAGAAAAATCTATTCAGGTCATTTGTGAAGTTTTTATTAAATTGTTTTCATTTTTGTTATTGAGTTGGATGAATTATTTACCAATTTTGGATGTATGTCCTTTATCACATATATGATTTCCAAATATTTTCTCACATTTTGTAGGTTTCTCATTTATTGATTATTTTTTTTGCTATGAAGAAGATCTCTAGTTTAGTGTTGCCCTATTTTTTTATATTATTTTTGCCTGTGTTTTAATGTCTTCTCCTAGAAATTACTGTCTAGAACAATATCAAGGATCGTTTTCCTAATGTAGTCTTCTGGGAGTTTTATACTTTTATGTCTCACACATAAGTATTTGCTCCAATTCAAGTTAAAAGCTCAAGAATCAATCTAAAAAAATAAGATTCAATAACATGCTACCTACAAGAGACTCACCTTCGCCTAAAAATATTCATGACTAAGAGTGAAAAGATGGGTGTACACCAGGTGGCTCAGTTGGTTGGAGAATCGTCCCATACACCAAAATGTTGTGGGTTCCATTTCTGTTAGGACACATACCTAGGTTGTGGGTTTGATCCCTGCTCATGTGTGTATGGGAGGCAACCAATTAATATTTCTCTTTCATGCAGATCTCTTTCTTTCTCTCTCTAAAAAAATCTATAAACATATCCTTAGGTGAAGATTTTTTTAAAGATTTTATTTATTTATCTTTAGAGGGGAAGGAAAGGAGAGAGGGAGAGAAACACCAATGTACAGTTGTCTCTCGTGTGTCCCCTGCTGGGAACTGGCCCGCAACCCAGGCATGTGCCCTGACTGGGAATCGAACCGCAATACTCTGGTTTACAGGCCCGCGCTCAACCTACTGAGCTACACCAGCCAGGGCTGAAGTTTTTTTAAAGAGTGAAAAAAATATTTCAAGCAAATGGTAACCCATAAAAATCAGGAGTAGCTATACTTGTGTTAAATAAAATCCATTTTAAAATAAAAATAGTAAAAAGAGACAAAAAGATCATTATAAAATAAGTAAAGTGATTCACCAAGAATATGTAACAACTGTATATACTGATGCACCTAACATCAGAGGACCTAAACACATAAATGAAAAACAAACCAAACTAGTAAGAGAAATAAACAATAATAAAATAATATTTGAGGACTTTAATACTCCACTCTCAATAATGGATAGGTCATCCAGACAGATAATCAATAAGGAAACAGTGAAATTGAACCACACTGTAGACAAAATGATCCTAACAGATGTATAAAGAACATTTTCTTAAGATTAGATACAACATTTTCTAGGGTACACCATATGTTAGGCCACAAAACAAGTCTTAGCAAATTCAAAATTATTGATAATATACCCAGTATCTTCCATGACCACAATGGTATAAAAACTAGAAATTAATCACAGGAGGAAAAGTAGGAAATTTGCATATACATAGAAGGAAGTTCAAAGCAATAAACACTTACATTAAAAATGCAAAGGGCTCTGCCCTGGCCAATGCAGCTCAGTTGGTTGGAGCATCATCACCCTGTACACCAAAAAGTTGGGGGTTTGATGTGCCCTGGTCAGGGCACATACCTAGGTTGCAGGTTCCATCCTTGATTGGGGCACATATGGGAGGCAACCAATCAAAGTCTCTCTTTCTCGCTTGCTCACTCACTCTCTCTCTCTCTTTCCCCTTCTCTTTTCCTCTCTCTCTAAAATCAATAAAAATATTAGTAATCTGATGAATGATCTGTCAATTTTGTTTATCTCTCCAGATAACAATCCCTTAGTTTCATTGACATTTTATGGCTGGTATTTTATTTATTTCTGCTCTGATAATTGTTATTTCTTTCCTTTTACTAACTTCAGGTTTAGTGAGTTCTATTACTAGTTCCTTGAGTTATAAAGTAAAGATTATTGTATTTGAGATACTTCCTTTTTATTAAAGTGTAGCTGATATAGGACATTATATTAGTTTCACATGTACACCACAGTGATACATTTACATAGCTTATAAAGTGAACACAATGATAATTAGTTGCCATACAAATTATTGAGATTTTTTTTATTGTACCCCTATGCTGTACATTACATTCCCATGACTTATTTATTTTATAACTGATCATTTGTATCTCTTAATCTCCTTCATTTTTTTGCCCATCATCCAACTCCCTCCCTGCGGTCAAGTATTAGTTTGTTCTCTGTATCTATGAGTCTGTTTCTATTTTTTTAATTTTATTTTTAGAGAGATGGGAAGGGAGGGATAAAGAGAGGGAGATAAACATCAATGTGTGTGAGATACATCAACCAGTTGCCTCTCACATGCCCCCTACTGGGGACCTGGCACAACACCCAGGCATGTGACCTGAGTAGGAATCGAACCAGCAACCTTTTGGTTCACAGGCAACCGGTGCTCAATCCAGTAAGCCAAACCAGCCAAGGCTGTTCCTGTTTTCTTTTGCTGGCTCATTTGTTTTGATACAGATTATACATAAAAGTGAAATAACATGATATTTGTCTTTCTATGTCTGACTTATTTCACTTAGCATAATACCTTCTAGGTCTACATAAGTTGCTGCAAATGGCAAGATGTGAAACTTTTTACTGCTGAATAATATTCCATTATATATATAAATATATATTCATATGTTGATGAACATCTAGGTTGCTCCCATAGCTTGGGTATTGTAAATAGTACTGTAATGAACATAGAGGTTCATGTATCATTTTTAATGAATGTTTTTAATTTCTTTGGATAAATATTCAAGATTGGAATTGGTAAGTAATATGGTAATATTATTATTTTTTTTAGAAATTCTTTTTTTAAATTTTATTTTATTATTTTTCGAGTACAGTTTTCTGTCTATTACTTTCATCCCAACCCCTCCCCGTGCTCCCCCCTCCCATTTCCACCCTTCTTAGTTGTTGTCCATGTATCCTTTATATTTATTCCTCTAAAGCCCTCCCCTCTTTCCCCTGAAATTCCCTCCCCTCACCCCTCTGGTCACTGTTCCCCTGTTCTCTATTTCAGTATCTTTGGTCATATTTTGCTTGCTTGTTTGTTTTGTTGTTTAGCTTCCTGTTAAAGGTGAGATCATATTGCAGATGACATGATAGTATACATGGAAAATCCTATAGCCTCTACCAAAAAACTGCTGGAACTAATAAATGAATTTGGCAAAACAGTGGGATACAAAGTCAATATCCAGAAATCAAAGGCATTTTTGTATACTAACAATGAATCAGCAGAAGCAGAAATCAAGAAAAAAATCCCACTCAATATAGCAAAAAGAAAAATAAAATGTCTGGGAATAAATCTAACCAATGAGGTAAAAGACCTGTATGCAGAAAACTACACAACATTGAAGAAAGAAATCAAGGAAGACACAAACAAATGGAAACATACCATTGTTCATGGATTGGAAGAATTAACATCATCAAAATGTCCATACTACCCAAAGCAATTTACAGACTTAATGGTAATATTATTTTTAACTTTTAGGGGAACCTTCATACTGTTTCCCAAAATTGCTATAACAATTTACAATCCTGCCAACATTGCATGAGAGGTTTCTCTTATTTCCTCTGGTAGGCCTCTATCACTGTAGACTTCTCTCTTAGAACTACTTTTGCAGCATTCTATAGGTTCTGGTATGTTCTTCTTTCATTTTTGTTTGTTTGAAGATATTTCTTGATTTCTCTTTTGATTTCTTCTCTGACTCATTGGTTCTTCAGGAATATTTTGCTTAATCTGCTCCTATTTTTTAATTTCCCAGCTTTCTTACTGTTATTAATTTTTTTATTCTATTGTGATCAGAAAATATACTTGGTCTAACATCCATAAAAAACAACAGAATCTTGTCATTTGCCACAACATAGATGGTCTTTATGGTATCATGCTAAGTGAAATATATTAGCAGAAAATGACAAGTACCATATTATTTATATGGTGGTGGCCAGAGGCAGGGTATGTATGTGGGAAAAATGAATGAAGAGAGTCAAAAGGTACAAAGTTGCGGTTATAAAATAAATAAATCACAGAGGTGTATTGTATAGCATTATTTTTACTGGCATAATTGACAAAACATTGTATAAGTTTTAAGGTGTAAGAAGATTTGATTTGATATATTTATATGTTGCAATATTATTACTATCCTAGTATTAGCTAAAACTTCTATTACATTACATGATTATAATTTCCTTCTGTGATGATAACAATTAAGATCTGGTTTCCTAGTAACTTTGAAGTTTATAATACACTATTGTTGTCTATGATCACCATGCTGTGCTTTCTGTCTCCTGAACTTATTCATCTTCTAGTTGCAAGTTTGTACTCTTAAATGTCTCCCCAATTTCACCACCACCCTGTCCTGGTGCCACCATTCTATTTTTTATATTAATGACTCTTTATTACAGCATTCCTGTATATTACACATCAGTGTTAGCTGTAGATATCATGTTGTACATTACAATTGTAGTATCTAGGTCAAAGTCTATTTTGTCTGGTGTAAATATAGCTACCCTTACTATTTATTTGCTTAAAATACATTTTCCATCATTCACTTCCAGTATACATGTGTCTTTAAGGCAAAAGTGAGTATCCTATAGGCAGCTTATCATTTTTAAATGTAGTTAGCCATTCTATGTCTTTTGGTCAGAAAATTTAATCAATTTCTATTTAAATCAATTATTTATAGTTATGGACTAACTACTGCCATTTTGTTCATTGTTTTCTGATTGCTTTGTAGATCCATTGTTCTGTGATTCTTACCTTGCTGTTTTGTGATTTGAAGACTTTTGGTATCTATATGCTTTGACTTCTTTTTCATTTTCTTTCATATACAGGTTTTTCCCTTGTGGTAACCATAAGGCTTACATAAAATATATTAAAATCATAACACCCTATATTAAACTAACAACAAATTAATTTTTATAGCATCCATAAACTGTACACTTTTACTTCTCTTTCCCTTTGCATTTTAGGTTATTAACCTTACAGTTTACATTTTAAAAAATATTTTATATCTAGTAATAGATTATTTGTACTGTTTGTTTTTTAACTTTCAAACTGAAGTGATAAGTGAATTATGTACCACAGTTACCACATTGCAGAGTTTAACTTTGACTATATATTTACCTTTACCATTTTCTGCTGCTTTCTTATGTTTTTATAATGTCACTAAGCATCCTTTACTTTCACTCAAAGAATTCTTTTTAGCATTTCTTGTAAGGTAAGTCTAGTGGTGACAAACTTTCTCAGGGTTGTTTGTTCAGAAAAGATTTTTGAACTCTCCTTAATTTTTTTTAAGATTTTATTTATTTATTTATCTTTAGAGGAGAAGGAGAGAGGGAGAAAAACATCAATGTATTGTTGCCTTTCATGTGTCCCCTGCTGGGAGTTGGCCTGCAGGGAACTGGCCTGCAACCCAGGCATGTGCCCTGACTGGGAATCGAACCGCGATCCTCTGGTTCACAGGCCCGCGCTCAATCCACTGAGCTACACCAGCCAGGGCCCTCCTTCATTTTTAAAGGACACCTTTACTGGGTATAGAATTCTTCATTGATAGTTATTTTAAATTTCAATCTTTTAAATATATCATATTCTCTCTTGGCCTGGAAAGTTTCTATTGATAAATGGACCATAGTCTTATGGGTGTTACCTACGTTTAACTTAACATTTTTCTCTTGCTTCTTTCAAAATTTATTCTTTGTCTTTCACTTTTGACAATTTTTCCCCTTTTATTGAATGTATTAGGGTAATACTGGTTAACAAAATTATACAGGTCTCAGGTGCACAATTCTACAACACATCACCTGTACAATGTATTGTCTATCATCATCCCAAGTCAAGTCTCCTTCCTTCACCATTTATCCCTCCTATACCCTCCTTCACCTCCAACTACCAACCTCCCCTGCCCCCTGGCAATCACCACACTGTTGTCCATGTCCATGATGTTTTTCTTCTTTTTTGGCTCAATCTCTCCACCCTACCCAGGCCCCCCACAGCTGTCAACCTGCTCTCTATCTATGAGTCTGCTACTATTTTGCTTGTTTTTTTCAATTAGATTCCACATATGAGTGAAATCATGTGGTACTTGTTTTTCTCTGACTGGCTTATTTCACTTAGCATAGTGCTCTCCAGGTCCATCCATGCTGTCACAAAGGGTAAGATTTCCTTCTTTTTATGGCTGAGTAGTATTCCACTGTGCAAATATACCACAGCTTTTTCCCTACTCATCAAGTTGTAATGTTTCTCAATGTAACATTATTCAGAGTCAATTTATTTGGGGTCTTTTGGACATCATTGATTTGGGTGTCCATTTCTATTCACAGGTTAGGTAGTTTTTGGTTATTATTGCTTCAGTATAATCTCTGTATTTTACACTTTTTTTCTTCACCTTGAATTCCCATAATGCAGATATTGTTTCTTTTTATGGTATCTTATAAGTCCTGTAATTTTTTTTTTACTTTTTCATTGTTTTTTGTTTTTATTTCTTTAGCTAAATAATTTAAATTTTCCTGTATTCTAGGTCACTGATTCTTTTTCCTGTATGTTTGTGTCTGGTTTTGAAGCTTTCCATTGAATCACTCAGTTTTGTTGTAATTTTTCAGTTCTAGGATTTGTTTGTTCTTTAATGATATCTGGGGGGTTGTGTTTTTTTTTAATTTAAATTATTTTATTGTTGTTCAATTCCAGTTGTCTCTATTTTCTCTCCATGCCTCCCCCTACCTCCTCCAAACCTCCCTCCCTCCCTTGCTTCCACCCTCCTCCTTGGTTTTGTCCATGTGTCCTTTATAGTAGTTCCTGAAAACCATAATCAATAAAAGAAAAAAGCAGACAAAATATAACCAGATTCATTGAAATTAATTGATATCTATTTTTGTTTAACTTGTTTTGCTTGTGAAATATATTTCAAATTTTGTTTAATTGTCTGTCTGTGTATTCTTATAGTTTACTAAACTTCTTTAAGAAATTTACTATTACCTGGCTTGTGTGGCTCAGTGGATTGAGTGCTGGACTGTAAAGTGAACGGTTGCCAGTTTGACTCCCACTTGGGGCACAAGCCTGGGATGCAGGCCAGGTCCCCAGGGGGTGGGCGTGCAAGAGGCAACCACACACTGATGTTTCTCTCCCATTCTTCCTCCCTCCCATCCCTTCTCTCTAAAAATAAATAAATAAAATCTTTTAAAAATAAATTTTATTGATTATGCTATTACAGTTGTCCCATTTCCTGCCCTTTACCCACCCTGCCCTGCATATCCTCTCCCATCTGCATAGCCCCCGCTAGTTCATGTCCATGGGTGGTACATATAAGTTCTTTGGATTCTACATTTCTGATACTATTCTTAACCTCCCCTGTGTATTTTATACCTACCATTTATGCTACTTGTTCCCTGTACCTTTTCCCTCATTCCCCACCACCCCTTCCCTGCTGATAACCTTCCATGTGATCTCCAATTCTGTGATTCTGTTCCTGTTCTATTGTTTGCTTAGTTTTTTTTTTTAGGTTCAGTTGTTGATAGTTGTGAATTTGTTGTCATTTTACTGTTCATAGTTTTGATCTTCTTCTTTTTCTTAGATAAGTCCCTTTAACATTTCATATAATAAGGGCTTGGTGATGATAAACTCCTTTAACTTGACCTTATCTGGGAAGCACTTTATCTGCCCTTCCATTCTAAATGATAGCCTTGCTGGATAGAGTCATCTTAGATATAGGTCCTTGCCTTTCAGGACTTTGAATACTTCTTTCCAGCCCCTCCTTTCCTGTAAGGTTTCTTTTGAGAAATCTTATGGGAACTCCTTTGTAGGTAACTCTCTCCTTTCGTCTTGCTGCTTTTAAGATTCTCTTCTTATCTTTAATCTTGGGTAATGTAATTATGATATGCTTTGGTGTGTGCTTCCTTGGGTCCAACTTCTTTGAGACTCTTGAGTTTCCTGAACTTCCTCAAAGTCTATTTCCTTTGCCAGATTAGGGAAGCTCTCCTTCATTCTGTTTACAAATAAGTTTTTGATTTCTTGCCCTTCCTCTTCTCCTTCTGGCACCCCTATGATTTGGATGTTGGAACACTGAAAGTTTTCCTGGAGGCTCCTAAGCCTCTCCTCATTTTTTTGAATTCATGTTTCTCATTCTCTTCTGGTGGAATGTTTATTTCTTCCTTTTATTCCAAACCCTTGATTTGAGTCCAGGTTTCCTTTCCCTCACTCTTGGCTCCCTGTATATTTTTTCTTTATTTCATTTTGCATAGCCTTCACTTTTTCCTCTCTTTTGTGACCATACTCAACCAATTCTGTGTGAGCATCCTGATTACCAGTGATAGGTTGGCTATCTCTTTCTTGCTTAGTTCTATTTTTTCTGGAGCTTTGATCTGTTCTTTCATTTGGGCCGTTTTTTTCTTGTCTTGGCAAGCCTGTTGTGTAGTAAGGGGTGGAGCCTTAGGTATTCACCAGGGTGGGGCAACCCACATGGCTGTGTTGTGGTGCTGTATGTATATGGGGGGAGGGGTCAGAGGGAGAACATGATGCTTATTCAGCTCTGTTGCCAGCTTTCATTCACTTCCTCTGCTACCCGCAATTAAATTGGGCCCTTCTAGTGCTGATTCCTGGGTGGGTGGGTTTCTCCAACAAACCCTCCTGTGATGTGAGGCTGGGAGTTTTTCCCACCGCCTCAGTCCTCACAGGTTTTTTTCAGTCAGAGGTTTTGTGGCTTTACTTTCCTGAGCTAGAAACCTGGATTGCGCAGTCTATCTTGCTCCCCAGTTGTTCCTCCTGGTTTATCTGCACACAAATATGGGACTGCTCACTTTGCCAGCTGCTGCCTCACCCTATCCATCAGCCACTGCCTTGCCACCAGTCTTCTCTGCCCAGCTGCCAGTCTCCACCACCGCCCCCCCCCACCCAGTTTGGATGAATGTTTTTTCTTTAACTCCTTGGTTGTCAGACTTCCATACAGTTGGATATTCTCTCAGTTCTGTATCTTTCAGTATTCTCTCAGATACATTGTGAGGAGGCACAATGTGTCTAGCTAAGCCTCCATCTTTTTCCCCACCATTATAGGGGTTATTTTGGAATTGATCATTATTTCTGAATAATAAGAGAACATCAGAGTAGAAACACACAAGGCTTCTATGGTTAAGGTGTTCAGTTATGAAGAGAACCCAGCTGTGAATTAATAGCTGCCTTTCAAAAGGGATATATCTAACATTCATGACAAAGAAAAGCTAAATCCAGAACCACAAGACACAGCCTCAGATAGAGATTGCTTCACTTTGCCCATAACTCCAGTTGAAAAATCATCAGGTACAGAGACATAAAGCTCAAAGTGGTCATTATAAATGTAGGGCACTAAAGATAGAGAGCATGACACTGCTTTCTGGAGAGTTTCCATTATATAAAGTTATTTTGGGTTGCACTCAAAAGACGCTATGTGTACTAGCTGTTATAAAGGACCAAGCAGAGAATACCCAAGCAATCACAAATTGTTTCCAATATTAAAAAGATTCAATTTGGTGCCAATCCTCCTTTTTAATGGTGTGGGCTGAGGAAACAATTTTTTCTTTGACTGCTTGATGATTCAGTATTGTGGAACACAGTTCCAAAAAACACTACTTGGCAAGCAGGTTCCCATTTTTTTCAGGTTTTCAACTATTCTTCCTAAGGAATGTGTGATAATACCACAACCAACACGTTTTGAGACTGAAGGTTGACTCCCATCAGAGTGTATAAGCATATTCACTAAATTCTGACCTAGCCAATTTTCAAAAATGACAATGGAGCTTAGGGAACCTTAAAGGACTACTACAAAATGTATTCAGAGGCCTAGTGAACAGTTGTTAATCCTCAATTGCCAGCAGTATGGGGGAAAATGTGCTATCAGTGTTCAAAAGAGTGTTCCATGTGCCACTAGTGTGTGTAATGGATTCAGTTAGAGTTACACTGTTGCAACAGCTGAGATTACAAGAGGAAAAATTAAATTTATCTGACAATGATCCATTATAAGTCTTCACTGAACATACATGGCTGCTTTAGAGAGATCTTGCATCTTCTGCTTCTTTTGCTTTCTTTAAGTATTTAATCAGGGCTGTAATTTTCTTTTATTCCTCCAGTAATTCTATATTCTTTGCGTTAATCCACCCAGGGCTAGGCAGAGAGGCTGGTGGAGGAGCAATTTATGTTTCTCACTAGCATTTCTCTACATAAGGCTAAATTTCATCTAGCATTATGGGACAGGAAAATATGAATATCCATTTCTACCATATATTCACATGTAGAGGTAACACCAAGAATGTACAGAATTGGCTCAAATGGTTTTACTCACAATATTGTGTTTGAGTTTCCCTACTCTAAACCCAGCCAAACCCATTAAGTAATTCTAGATGCTGAACCTTCCACAGGTCCTGTAGAATAGTGACTTGAGTACCTATATCTAACAGAGCCACAAACATTTGATTTTCTCCCCTCACCATAATTCCTCAATCTACTTAGATGGATGCATACGTCATTTGATCTCCATTGGAGAAAGAGAGGACTCAGCCTCATCTAATTATTTTCCTCATAGTAGTAGCTGTGGTTGAGTTAAAGGAGAGGGAGGGTTCCGGGAGCATAGAGGTAGAGGGAAGCCCTGTGCTATTAGAAGGGCTTTGCATTATATGTGAGACCTGAAACCATAAAACTTCTAGGCAGTAAACACTTTGACATTTATTTTAGCAATATCTTTTTAAAAATAATGTATTTAATTATTGTTCAAGTAGTTTTCTGGTTTTTACTCCCAGCCCAGCCCACCCCCCAGTGCTCCCCACCTCCCTCCCATTTCCACCCCCCTTACTTGTTGTCCATGTGTCCTTTACACTAGTTCCTATAAATCCTTCCCCTTTTCCCCTGAAATTCCCTTCCCTCTCCACTCTGGAGAGGCCTGTCAGCCTGTTCTGTATTTCAGTGTCTTTGGTTATATTTTGCTTGCTTGTTTGTTTTGTTGTTTAGCTTCCTGTTAAAGGTGAGAATATCTTTTTTGATATGTCTCCTCAGGCCAGGGAAACAAAATAAAAAATAAACAAATGGTACTGCATCACACTAAAAGGCTTTTTCAGACCTGGCTGTTGTAGTTCAGTGGATTGAGCTATGGGCCTGCGAACCACATGATCGCAGTTCGATTCCCAGTCAGGGCACATGCCTGGGTTGCAGGCCAGTTCCCAGCAGGGGACTCACGAGAGGCAACCATACATTGATATTTCTCTCCTTCTCTCCTTCCCTTCCCCTCTAAAGATAAATAAATTTTAAAAATCTTTAAAAAGGTTTTTCACAGTGAATAGATCCATCAGCAAAATGAAGACAACTTAGTAAATGGAAGAAGATATTAACAAATGATAAATTTAATAAGGAGTTAATATCGAAAATATGTAAGGAAATCATAACACTAAAAAAAAAACCCCAAACAATCCAATTTAAAATGGGCAGAGGACCTGAATAGAGGTTTCTCCAATGAGGACACACTGATGGCCAACAGGCATATGAAAAGATGCTCAGCATCACTAATCAATAGAGAAATACAAATTAAAACCACAATGAGATATCACTTCACACCTGTTAGAATGCCTGTCATCGGTAAATCAATAAGCAAGTGCTAGTGAAGATGTGGAGAAAAGGGAACCCACATGCACTGTTGGTGGATATGGAGACTGGTGCAGCCCCTGTGGACAGCAGTACAGGGAGACCTAAAAAAGTAAAAAAATAGAGCCACCATAAGACCCAGGAATTTCATTTTGGGGTATTTTCCCAAAGAAAACAAAAACACAAATAAAAAAATGATACATGCACCACTATGTTCACTGCAGCATTATTCATTATTTACAATAACCAAGATAAGGAAGACAAATACTCTATGATTTCACTTATATGTGGTATGTAAAAAGTGAAAGAAAATATATGAATAATCAAAACAGAAACAGACCCATAAATATAGAGACCAAGTTAATAGTTGCCAAAGGGGAGAGGGTGGGTGGGTGGGTGAAATAAAAATAATAAAGAAAGGAAGGAAGGAAGGAAGGAAGGAAGGAAGGAAGGAAGGAAGGAAGGAAGGAAGGAAGAGGGTTACAGGATCATAGAAGGAAAGAGCGATTCTGTACCTTTAGAAAGGCTTTGCATTTTCTTTCAATTCTGTGTGACATAGTGGTTGCTTATATCTCGTTCAATCAAACTTTCCATGTTTTTGGATGACTCAATGTTCTATATCAGGTAGCAAAAATCCTCATTTCGAACATCATCTATTTTAACCTTAGGCAATGCTTTGACTCAGCAAGCACAATCACATTATTTTTCAGTAAAACTGGGTTTCACAAACACACTGGCTGACTTGGCTCACACAGTAATAAATTTATATGAAAAATTCAAAATAACATAGGGTGCCTGCTAGCTCATTACTAAAATAATACATATTTTCTCATGTGATTTCAAGATAACAGCTAGGAAAGTTTTCCAGGGCAGGTGGGATTTATCAACAAGAATTTATATACATTTCTTTGATTCAGTTTCTCATTCTTTGGTGGGTAACTTCATTAGTAAAATTTTGGGCAGTAAGAGCCCAAATACTATTCAGTGACCCATTTATGATATGTATAAGAGATTGGTTGTGTTAGAAAATCTCCTCAAGAGGGCCAAAACTCCCTTAAGCGGACAGTAGCCACTACAAAAACCTACCAACATAGCAAAAAGTAATTGAATTATTTGCTGTTATCTCTGAATGTATTTAAGGTTTGAATGATCATGCAATAGAAGAGGTTAATCATAACACAGCCCAACTGTTGACATTTTTAATTTACAAGCATTTTTTTGCCCAGTCCTCACATCTCTAACTTCAACTAGCAAAAGTTCTGCCCATGATTCTTGTGATTTAACTTTCTTTATCACACAATGTCATTGTATGTCTCTCACAATTATCTGAAGAGAGACAAAAATATTTACTTACCCAGGATCAATCTTAGTATTTTTTGTTATGATGGAGTGAGCCTGAGGTTAATAAAGAATGCCTCACCAAGAACTGAACTCACAAACAATGCATGGTTCCAGGGTCTGTCTTTGAATCTACTCCCTGGTACGTATCCTACAATCACTTCCTTAGTTCTTCATAATTAACAATTTATTATTCACAGCAATAACCAGCAATAGCCAGAGTAAAAGCAATTTCACCCAAAATCCCTGAGCCTCACTTACTATAAGGTGATGAAAATTGGGCACCTGACACATATGTACACAGTAGATAGCATTAGAAGAAATGAAACTTCAGGTTAATTAACCTCATCTTTTATAATGGGCAGTAAACATGCCTTCTTTTTGCTCTTGAAGGAGACATTGTACTTATAATATTGTAGTAAGCATTCCTGCCCAATGCTTCAAAGAGAATGACTATCTCATCTTACAAAATGCTTGTTCTCCAAAAATTCTTCAAAGGAAGGTAGCAAATGACATTCAGTGGCCGCTTGCAAAATGTGTAGAAACATAAAAAATCCAAACAGAATTGTCTTCCAATGATGTATCAATAAAAAGTAAAATTGCTGTAAATATACCATCTTCAAACTTACTATACAATGGCAAATTTATCTGCATTTGAACTCACACCAACAATGTATAGATTTTCCCACTTTTTTATCTAGTTAGCAACACATTTCAATTCATACATATTGCTGATCTCATACATATAAAACTATATCTCATTTTAATTTCCATTTTTCTGATTACTAGTGAAACAAATAAAGTCAAGAAATATTACTGAGCACCAAATATGAAGCAGATATTATTTTAAGTATCTAGTATACATAAATGAAAAAAAGAAGGAAGATCACATACTTATGTACTCTATATTCTGACAAAGGTAAAAACAATAAACTTATTAAATAAGTCTATTAAGTAGCACCTTAGAATATGACATACGTTATAGAAAAGAGTCCTGGCTGGTATAACTCAGTGGATTGAGAACCAGCCTGTGAACCAAAGGGTGGCCTGTTCCACTTCCAGTCAGGGCACATGCCTGGCTTGCAGGCCAGGTCCCCTAAGGATATGCGAGAGGTAGCCATAGGCTGATGTGTCTCTCCCTTTCTTTCTCTTTCCCTTCCTCCCTGTCTAAAAATAAATACATAAAATCTTTTTAAAAAACAGAAAAATGGTATTTTTTTTAAAAAGAAAAGAAATGAGGTAATGGAGAACAGATTGAGAGAATTCATGTTAATTGATCATATGGTCTATCTTGTAAATGGTTTTTTATTATTTTTGCTAAATTCTCTATAGGCTGTTTGTTTGATTCTTACTAAATATATTTTATTTGTTTCATTCATTTTGACAATTGAAATGTATAGTGTAATCTCTCTTTTTGCTTAGTGTTTTATGGGATGATTTTTAAAATGAGAAGAATTGAGGTGCTCAGCCAAAATGGAGGCACAGGTAAAAAACACTTCACTTCACACAACCAAAAGGATAACAACCAATTTAAAAACAAAAACAACCAGAACTGCCAGAAAACCAAACTGCATGGTACTCCAACAACTAAGGAGTTAAAGAGACATTCACCCAGACTGGTAGGAAGGGCAGACTGGCAACTTGGTGGAGAGGACATGTGGCAAGGCAGCAGACCACACAGGAGAGGCAGGGATGGTGGACTGGGCAGTCCCACATTCGTGCATGGATAAGCCAAGAGGAATAACTGGGGAGTGACACAGACTGTGAAACCCTGGTTTTCAGAGCAGGGAAACTAAAGACTCGACTTCCGCCAAGATGGAGGCATAGGTGGAAACACTGTGCCTTCTCCCACAACCAAGTTTGAATACAACAAAGGTTTGGAGAAACAAAGACACAACCAAAGGACAGAAAATTGAATTATACGGAAGTCCGACTACATCTAACCGTTCAACGGGGACAGTAAGAGGGGTGGAGCCAGCAGCGAGCAGGGTCGGGCAGGACAGGGCCCCCAACTCAGGCGCGCAGGCAGCCCGGAAACAGTTGGGGTGCGGGGCAGACTGACCAAGGTCGCACATTCCCGCACAGTGAGACAGACCACGCAGGCACCAGGGGGCGAGGGCTGACAGTGGTGGCACACTCGCGTGCAGTGGGACGAAATGCGTGGGCTCGGTGACGGCAGCAACTGCGGCACCGGTGAGGGCCGCGGTGGCAGGCGGCAGACAGGACGCCATAGTCCCTCTTTGAACCCGCCCCCACATACAGCGTCACAACCGAGCGACTTAGTTGCCCTGTTCTAGTGAACACTTTAGGGCTCTGATCCTGCTATGGAACAGGCACGAACAGCCCAAAAGATGGTGCAAGAAGAACTCAAAGTCCCAGAGCCAATAACTCTAAGCGACCCAGAGATTGCCAGCCTCTCAGAAGCACAATTCAAGACACTATTTATCAGGATGCTCACAAAACTGGTAGAATATAGTCACAAATTAGAGGAACATAGTCACAAATTAGAGGAACATATGAAGGCTAAACTAATTGAAATGAAGGGAGATGCACAGGAAACCAATAGTGATGGAAAGGAAACTGGGACTCAAATCAATGGAATGGACCAGAAGGAAGAACAAAACATCCCACCAGAAAGGAATGAAGAAATGAGAATTCAAAAAAATGAGGAGAGGCTTAGGAACCTCCAGGACATCTTTAAACGTTCCAACATCCGGATTATAGGGGTACCAGAAGGGGGAAAGAAACAGCCACGAGTGGAAAACGTATTTGAACAAATAATAAAGGAGAACTTCCCCAGTCTGGCAAAGGAAATAGACTTCCAGGAAATCCAGGAAGCTCAGAGAGTCCCAAAGAAGTTGGACCCAAGAAGGAACACACCAAGGCACATCATAATTACATTAGCCAAGACCAAAATGAAGGAGAGAATCCTAGAAGCAGCAAGGGATAAGGGGACAGTCACCTACAAAGGAGTACCCATCAGACTGTCAGCGGATTTCTCAAAAGAGACCTTACAGGCAAGAAGGGGCTGGAAAGAAGTATTCCAAGTCATGAAATCCAAAGACCTACAGCCAAGATTGCTTTATCCAGCAAAACTTTCATTTAGAATGGAAGGACAGATAAAGTGCTTCTCAGATAAGGTCAAGTTCAAGGAGTTCATCATCACCAAGCCCTTATTATATGAAATGCTAAAGGGACTTATATAAGAAAAAGAAGATGGAAAATATGAACAGTGAAAGGACAGCAAACACACAGTTATTAACAACCACACCTAAAACAAAAGCAAACCAAGAGGACAGCTAGATCAGGAGTGGAACCATAGAAATGAAGAACACATGGAGGGTTAGAAACAGGGGGGTGGGAGGGGGAGAAGGGGGGAGAAGGCACAGAAAATAGCATAGATGGTAGGTAGAAAATAGATAGGGGGGAGGGCAAGAATAGTGGGGGAAATATAGATTCCAAAGTACTTGAGACACGTGGTTATAAATAAGGGGGGGAGAATGGTGGAGGAGGGAGTGTGCAGGTGGAGGGGAATGAGGGGAGGGAATAGAACAACTGTAATGGTATAATCAATAAAATATATTTAAAAAAATAAATAAATAAATTTGCAAAGAAAAAAAACTAAAGACTCAAAACCTCTGGCTATAAAATCCTGTGAGGGCAGGAGAAACTCCATCTCACAGGAGAGTGCATAGGAGAGGCCCATGGGGTCTAGAATATACAAAAACCCACTCACCCAAGGAAACAGAACCTGAAAGGGCACAATCTGCTTGTGGGAAGTGAGGGAAAGTGGGTCAAAAGCTGGGCAAGCAGCATTGTTCCCTCTCTGACCCCTTTACCACAGACAGTGCCACATGCAGCAAAGAGGGTTCTCCCACCCAGGGGAATAACTACAGCTCCACCTCTAATGACACAACAGTTGTGTCAAGAAAAAGAAATATGGCACAAATGAAAGAACAGATCAAAACTTCAGAGAAAGAACTAAGTGACAAGGAGAGAGACAACCCATAAGATGCAGAATTTGAAACACTGGTAATTAGGATGCTCACAGAAATGACTAAGTTTGGTCAGAAAATGAAGAAAGAAGTGAAGGCTATACTGAGTGAAATAAAAAAATACATACAAGGAAGCAACAGTGAAGGGAAGGAAACTGGGACTCAAACCAATGAGTTGGAACAAAAGGAAGAAATAACACCCAACTGGAACAGAATGAAGAAACAACAATTCAAAAATTAGGAGAAGCTGAGGAACCTCTGAGACAACTATAAACAGTCCAACATCAGAATCATATGGGTGCCAGAGGAGAAGAGGAAGAGCAAGGAACTGAAAACATATTTGCAAATAATGAAGGAACACTTTCCCAATCTGGCAAAGGACATAGACTTTGAGGAAATTCAGGAAGCTCAGAGAGTCCTAAAGAAATCAAATACAAGAAGAAACACACCAAGGCACAGCATCATTAAATTACCCAAGATTAAAGACAAAGAGAGAATCTTAAAAGCAGTAAGATGAAAGAAGAGAGTTACCTACAAAGGAGTTACCATAAGACTATCAGTTGATATCTCGAAAGAAACCTTGCAGATCAGAAGGGGCTGGAAAGAAGTATTTGAAGTCATGAAAGGCATGGGCCTACATCCAAGATGACTCTATCCAGCAGAGCTACCATTTAAAATGGCAGAGCAGACAGAGTGCCTCCCAGATAATGTCAAGTTAAAGGAGCTCATCATCACCGAGCCCTTATTATATGAAATATTAAAGGGACTTATCTAAGAAAAAGAAGAAGATAAAAAATATGAACATTAAAATAACAAACTCACTACTATCAACACTGAACTGAAAAACAAAAACCAAGCAAACAATTAGAACAGGAACAGAATCACAGAAATTCAGATCACATGGAAGGTTATCAGAAGGGAAGGGGAGGTGGGGAATGGGGGAAAAGGTACAGGGAATAAGAAGCATAATTGGCAGGCATAAAATTAACAAGGGGAGGTTAAGAATAGTATAGGAAATGGAGAAACCAAAGAACTTAAATGTATGACCCATGGGCATGAAAAAAGCGGGGAGAATGCTGGTGGGAGGGTGAATACAGGGTGGAGGGCGATAAAGAGGAGAAAAAATTGGGACAACTGTAATAGCATAATCAATAAAATATACTTTAAAATAAATAAAAATGAGAGGAATTTGTGTATTATTGCCATCAAATTTGTCAAAATTTTCATCAATATCTGTGCTATTTGTTTCTTTAAATATGTTTCCCCTATTCCCATAATAAAAACTGTAAACATTCTCTTCCATTTGAATCTAAAAATTTTTTAAATGACACTTTCTAAATTTAAGCATTAATCAATATCTACTTAAAATTTATTGTGTATAAGGTGTGAGGAAGAACTACGTTTATAATTCTGCTTATGGAAAACAGAATAATCCAGCACCATTTATTGAATAAAAACACGTTTCCATTTTTGTGAAATTTCATCTCCATTATGATTCGGTTTCCAACATGCAAGTCAATTTCTACACCTTTTCTCTGCTTCACTGTTATATTTCCCTTCCTTTTTTGATCCCAGTACTCTACACAAAATAAAATTTCCAGAGTGATCCTGCTAAAATGTGAGACAAATCATCTCACACCTCACTGAAAAGAATCAAGTGGCTCCCAGACACACTCAGTGTAAAAGCAAAACTCTAATACCTCCCAGGCTTAGAAGCTATATGTTTCTCCCTAAACTCACTTCCTGATCTTCTCTACCTTGCACTCAGCTTCAGCCATGCTGGTATCCTCAGTCATCCTTGAATATGTCAGGCCACAAGTGTCTTGGGGGCTCAGCACTTGCTGTTGCTCTACCTGGAATGCTCCTTCCCCAGACAGGCACAGGGCCAGTTCCCTCATTGCATTTAGGTCTTTACTCAAAAGCCTTGTTCTCATCTATCCAACTTCAGACTCCTGCCTGGCATTTACATCCCTCATTCCTTGCTTTCTTTTTTTTCCCCTTCTTAACACTGATCACTGTGAAAATACTTTATATTTATTTACTGTGGTTTGGTTACTGTCTGACATACTAAAATAAAGGTTCCGTGAGGGTAGGATTATTTTATTTCTCTCTTTTCTTCATTACCATATCATAAGTACTTGTGCCTAGAAGACTGCCTGGCAGAGAGCCTACATGTAGTGACTATTGATTGGTGGGATGCAGATAAATCAAACAAATAAATTTGGGGTCAAAGTGAGCCAAAAGGTGAGCTAGACAGTTTTCTCTGTGTCTTGCCCCAAAGCTAGACACACAATTGCCTCCAGGGGACAAGTGGAAACTTTATTTGAGTGAAACAGGCCAGCTGGGGGCTTGGCCAACTTGACAGAGCATTCTGCGTGTATAATGGGATGAGCCCTTCCTCAGACCCAGCTGCTTGTATCCTTGTTGGAATGCAGGCCCTAATCCTCAGTTTACAGTTTTTTTTAATAGGTGAGCCAGAAAGAAGAAATCTCCCAAATATATAAGTAGCTATATAAACATAGAAAACTATGTTAGTATAAAATAAAACACCAAGATCAAACAAAACATGGCAGCTGACTGAAGGTGGCTCATGGGTGGCCTACTTCAGGTGTTTGTCAGACTCAACTGTGGGAAGTTTGGAAGAGAATTAATCCCTGGTACGGTGAGATGGGCTTGTCTTGTGTTGTTCTTGGAGCAAATAGCTTTGGGTCATGTTGGGTGGAGAATGAACAGGTATTACCTTTCAACTCATGGAGCTCCTTGCTTACACCTTCCCCTGCTATTCATGAAGTGTGGGGAACTTGGGCAAAGGGTAGTCATGAGAACTCTTCAAGTGTACTCTTCTTTCGAGTGAATGCAAGGGTATATTTTGGTGAAGTGTGGGATGGGTGAACTACAGAGAAGTTTTTGAGAGAAACTTATGTGGCATGACTAAAGGAAAGGCCAGGAGGACAGGAAGAGAGGAACATAGACCCATGTAGCAGGACACCATATCTCTGAAGGACTGTATGAGGGTTAATGTACCCTCTTGCCACCAAGCACCACACCACTGTGTGGCAATACAGAGTTGAAGGAATTCCTTACACCAAACCACAAATCCCAGCCTGAACGCCCCATGCCATCTATTTCACCTGCAACCAGAGCTGCACACTCTCCCATCAGAGCTCCCCATGTGCTTGGGGGAGGGGCAAAACTGGCCAGGAGGTCCCTGTGAAGGGTTAGTAGCCACCCGATTTGTTGAATATAGCCCCCAAATGCTGCTTCTGGGGGCAGCAGACCTCAATCAGGTGAAGCACTGGGTGGAGCCACCTGCAGTTTCAGGCAACTACTAAAAGCAGCATGGACTTTCATGGCCCATTCCCTGGAGAGAAGCAGCAGCCTCCATCCTCTGATGCCCTTCCTCCATAGGAAGGCAGGGTACAGTCCAGCGGGAGGAAGAACAGTGAAGGGACTGCTAAACCTGAGCTCAACAAGGTTCGCAGGAATTGTTTGCACAGCATGGGGTAAAGGAACCAAGACCTTCGGGTCCAACATTTACTGCCCCTGGGTCCTCTGGGAACTGTGAGGCCACCCACAGCCACATGCTTAAGTGCGCAGTCAGAACGTGTGTTTAGGCTGAGGGTTGGGGGTTCTGCTTTGCGTTGTGTGGCATGAGTTCCCTGGAATAAAAGTTTTGGGTATAAACTTGGCTGCTGCTTAGCATTTGAGTCATCCCTGTCAATCCATCTGGTTTCTTTGACAGCAGTCACATCTTTTGTGCACAGAGGCAGGGACAGCATCATGCACACTGTCAGAAGTCCCCCTTTCCCCTGCACATTCCCATCTCTCATGGAGCCCCCTGCCCACACCTGCATTCTCACTCCCTGGGGTCAGTCTTTCTTCTTAGAATTCCTCCCTCCTCAGTGTCCCTGCAGCTTTGGCCCCCACACATGCATAGACCCTCTCTTTGAGTATCCTTTAGCCTCTCCCCAGATCCCTGACAACATCGTCTCCCCCCCACCCCCGCTTGCTCTGGACTTCTGAGCTTCTCTGTGGGCCCCACTCCACTCAGTTTACTGTTTTCCTCTAAACCCCAAGATCGCCCTCTCCCGCCTTTGTTCTTTACCTCCTTCCAGTTGGATGCCTCCCCCTCCTAAGACATTCCTCACCCAAGGAGACCTCCATTTCTGGCCCCTCCCCACCTCTTCCTGAGCAGTCACCTCCTCTTTCCCCTCCCCCCACAGCCCATCTCTAGTTCCTTCTCCTCCCTCCTCCCAAGACCAGGCCAGCTAAGCCCTATTCCATTTTTAGATGACTGATTATGATACTAGCTGAACTTTGTTCACAGCCTGAATTTACAGCTGTCCCTTCCTTTCATACTCCATCCACCAAACACACCCACTCTGTTCAACATGATAAAGTGCTTACACACAGCATGTCATGTCCACATACATTTGTATTTTTCAGAACAAAACAACAGTTATGCTGGCAAAGATGCTGAATTAATGGGGACCCTTAAGCTCCCAATACACTGAAAAGCAACATCATTTTGCATGTCTACAAAGTATACATTTGTCTTCACAAATGTGGCCAATTGTACCCTAACAGTTAGGACTTTTTCACCAAATCATAGACATAGATATGGAAGTCATCATCAAACTTGATGAAATACACAGAGGGTTTGGCTTCCACTTGGTGAATGACCATGCCGATCCGTTTGGAGCCATCTTCTTTGGTATATTCCACATGTTTACCTATCAGGCCATCTACAACTCCTCCTGGTTCCCTCTCTGCTGGAGGAGACTCACTGGACTCTGGCATGATACGGAGGTCTCCTTCTTTGTAATCATCTAGAAGCTGGTACATGTACAAGACAGGATCTTTCTCATAGGTGATATAAAACCAGGCTTTCATGATTGGTGCTTGGGCTAGGACCATCCCTCTCCATTCATCCTTAGAACCATGCTCGCCCTCAAACATATGTTCCACAGCTTTACCAATTATGGTATTTGCAAGGTTTGCATCACTGACTTGAGACGATGCCACCCTGTCAGAAAGAACTTTAAGAGACAAAACTCTCTCATCTCTGTGAAGTTCCAGTCCATAGACACAGTCAATTCCGTCATATTTCACCAGATAAAGAGAGGGATTTATAGGCACCTGATCCAGAACGGTTCCTTTCCACTGGGTGATGGGCTCATCGCCTTCCTTCCATCCATGTGAAATTCTGCAGCCCACGAGGTTCCTGCGGGGTTGGGATGAAGGTCTGCCCCTCTGCTTCTTTTGGAAGGTTTTCTTCTTCGTCATGTTTGCAGACCCAGTGGCCCGACCCGCTGGTGCCCTGGTTTGTTGCCCTTGGGCTTCCTGTGCGTTGGGGGTCTTCATGCCTACAGCGGGAGGAGAGAAGATAGGAGGAGAGAAGGTAAGAAGACATTCGTTATGCCTTAAGGCGAAGTTTTCCCCACAGCGATGTCTCTGTGCACCCCGTGCTGGCTACTAAATCTTCCCTATGAGCCTGGAACTGATGCTGGAGATCCCGGTGGTGTGCCTGCAAGTGCTCTCTCCCTACCCCGCCCCCCCCCCCCAGGTTCTTTCAGGCTGCAGGGAAGGGCAGCAGCGGCAGTGGTCCTGGCTGGGGTTAGGAACTCCGCAGGGGCCGGGGTGGGGGCATAGACTACCTCCTTGTTCAGACCCTGCTGCCTCCACTGCCCGCCACTGGTGCCCACTCTCTAAATCGCTTGCGAAGAGCCTATCCCTCCCCAGCTTTGACCCGCACACAGTCACTGTCCTCCAGCCCTGAACGCCCCAGCCTGCTGCCCATACACCCCCTGACAACCCCCACTTGCTTTCTTGGCACCCAACGCCCTCGCTCCAGTTTCTTGCTTGTCTCCTTAAAGCCACCCCCTTTCCTATAGCCCATCGCACTTTCGCAGCCCAGCCCCACTCGGACTCGGTGCCCACCCCTATCTCCTGCAAGAGTTCACCCCATCTCCCTTCTCCATCCTGGTACCCACCAATGGCCTTGGCTTGCCTGGCGTCCACCGCTCGGGATCGCGGGCCTCACGTGCCCAAATCAGACACTTCTCTCCTGCGTGCGCTGTGAGCCTGTGTGGAAAGGGGACCAGCAGGCGCTGAGCCGGGAGCTTGCTGAAGCTGCTTGGAGAGAATCCGTAGACGAGGAGCGTGTCTAGGAGGCGGCAGGGCTCGCCAAGAGGATGGTGGTTGTGTCTCCGGCACTGGGCTCGCGGGCCCTCTGCCTCCTTGTCGGCGGCAGACTCCCCTCTGCCACATCGGGATCCCACCAGCAGCTACTGCAGCAGCAGTCTCCTCCCTCCTTCCGCATNGGTTTTCTGAGGAAATTCCATATGTTTTCCATAGTGGTTGCACCAGTCTGCAATCCCACCACCAGTGCACTAGGGTTCCCTTTTCTCCACAGCCTCTCCAACATTTGTTGTTTGTTTCTTTGTTTATGATAGCCATTCTGACTAGTGTAAAGTGGCATCTCATTGTGGTTTTAATTTGCATCTCTCTGATAGCTAGTGATATTGAGCATTTTTCATGTGTCTCTGGATCCTCTGTATGTCCTCCTTGGAGATGTGTCTGTTCAAGTCCTTTGCCCACTTTTTAATTAGGTTGCTTGTCTTCTTAGAGTGGAGTCGTGTAAGTTCTTTGTATATTTTGGAGATCAAACCCTTGTCTGAGGTATCATTGGCAAATATGTTTTCCCATATAGTTGGTTCTCTTTTCATTTTAATGCTGGTGTTTTTAGCCATGCAGAAGCTTTTTATTTTGATGAGATCCCATTTCTTCATTCTTTCCATTATGTCCCTTGCTCTAGGGGACATATCAGTGAAAATATTGCTTCATGGAGTAGCTGAGATTTTCCTGCCTGTGTTCTCCTCTAGGACTTTCATGGTGTCATGGCTTATATTTAAATCTTTTTAACACCTTGAATTTATTTTTCTGTATGGCATAAGTTGGAAATTGAGTTTTCTGTTTGTTTGGGTTTTTTTTGCATGTAGCTGTCCAGCTTTCTCAACACCATTTTTTGCTCTATTTTATGCTGCTGCCTGCTTTGTTTAATATTAATTGACCATAAAGACTTGGGTTTATATCTGGGCTCTCTGTTCTGTTCCATTGGTCCATATGTCTGTTCTTATGCAAGTACTAGGTTGTTTTGATTACAGTGGCCTTGTAATACAGTATGATACCAGGTATTGTGATCCCTCCTGCTTTGCTCTTTTTTCTCAAAATTGCTGCAGCTATTTGGGGCCATTTATGGTTCCATATAAAATTTTTAAATGTTTGTTCTATATTTGTTAAGTATGCTATTGGTACTTTAATGAGAATTGCATTGAATCC
The DNA here is from genome assembly GCF_014824575.4 of Sturnira hondurensis. Classification (NCBI taxonomy): domain Eukaryota; kingdom Metazoa; phylum Chordata; class Mammalia; order Chiroptera; family Phyllostomidae; genus Sturnira; species Sturnira hondurensis. The sequence continues at coordinate 605,958 of NW_028093589.1, forward strand.
ATAAATTGCTTTGAGTAGTGTGGACATTTTGATGGTTTTAATTCTTCTGATCCATGAACACGGTATATGTTTCTATTTGTGTCTTCCTTAATTTCTTTCCTTAGTGTTTTGTAGTTTTCTGCATACAGGTCTTTTACCTCCTTAGTTAGGTTTATTCCTAGGTATTTTATTTTTCTTGTTGCTATATCGAATGGGATTTTTTCCCCTGATTTCTGTTTCTGATGTTTCATTGTTGGGATACAAAAATGCCTTTGATTTCTGGGTACTGACTTTGTACCCTACTGTTTTCCCAAATTCATTTATTAGGTTGAACTGTTTTTTGGTGGAGTCTATAAGATTTTCTAGGAACATGTCATGTCATCTGCAAACAATGACAGTTTCATTTTCTCTTTTCCAATTTGGATCCCTTTTATTTCCTTTCCTTGTCTGATTACTGTGGCTAGGATTTCCAATACTATGTTGAATAGAAATAGTGAAAGTGGACAACCTTTTCTTTTTTCTGATCTTCGTGGGAAAGTTTTTAGTTTTTGCCCATTGACTTTGATGCTGGCTGTAGGTCTCTTCTATATGACCTTTATTATATTGAGGAATGCTCCCTCTATTCTCACTTTGCTGAGTGCTTTTATCATAAATGGGTGCTTTACCTTATCAAATACTTTTTCTACATCTATTGATATGGTCATGTGATTTTTGTCTTTGCTTCTGTTTATGTGATGTATTACATTTACTGATTTGCAAATATTGAACCATCCTTGCATCACTGGGATGAATCCTACTTGGTTATGGTGTCTGATGTTTTTAATGTGTTGCTGAATGCAGTTTGCCAATATTTTGTTGAGGATTTTAGAGTCTATGTTCATCAGTGATATTGGCCTGAAGGCCAATATTTTCTTTTCTTTGTTGTGTCTTTATCTGGTTTTGGGATTAGGATGATGCTGATTTCATAAAAAGAGTTTGGGAGTCTTCCATCCTCTTGGATTTTTTGGAATAGTCTGTGAAGGATAGAAGTTAGCTCTTTTTTAAATGTTTTGTGGAATTCTCCCGTGAAACCATCTGGTCCAGGGATTTTGTGTGTTGGGAGGTTTTTTTTTATTACTGCTTCAGTTTCATCTGCTATTATTGGTCTGTTCAGGCTTTCTGCTTCTTCTTCATCCAGTTTTGGAAGATTATATTTTTCTAGAAACTTGTCCATTTCACCTAGGTTTTCACATTTCTTGCCATATACGTCTTCTTATTAATTTCTTACAATCCTTTGTATTTATGTGGTATCAGTTGTAATGTTTCCTTTTTCATTTCTGTTGTGTTTAATTGGGTCCTCTCTCTTTTTTTTCTTGATAAGCCTCCTTAAAGGCTTGTCAATTTTGTTTATCTTTTCAAAGAAGCAGCTCCTGGATCTATTGATCCTTAGAATTGTGCCTTTAGTTTTAGAGACAATTTTAAATGGGTGTATATGGCAAAAGGCAATCATATAGAGCAGCAAAATATGTTGAATTGTAACATAAGTTGGCAATGCAACCTAGCATCTAAACACACTTTCATTGTGTCTCCCATTCTGCTTTTGTGAACAACTTAAGGGTAGCCTTACAGAGCACTGACATGGTGTTAGATTGATTGTTTTAGGACCAGACACCCAACTAGTCAGAGCCAATTAGGTACAAACTCTGGATACAAGGTGGACATGAGTGAACTCAAGAAAATGTGATCAAACTGCTCTTTTCACACTACCATCATCTGGAGACTGAGGAAGAAAGCAGTGCCGAGAAAAGATCAGAGTGAAGCCAAGAAAAAGAGGGAAACTGTTGTCTTAATGACACATTTACCTGTAGGTGGTCATGGTCACTGACTTCCAATTTATATCCCCTTCTAAAAGGTTGCTCTAAGCTAATCATGGTAATAGTATCTCCCCTATAAGTGATTGGTTGAGTATTTGGCATATGATAGAATCCTGGACAATTAAATGTAATCTGTCAGTTGGGGTACTTCTGAAAAAAAAAACCTTTACCATTAAGAGAAGCAGGAATTGATATTTCTCTTTCTTATTTAGGATAACGCTATGTCTGTACATAATCCTTGGAATCTCTGTAGCCAGCCTTAGGGTGGAACCAGCATAATGAAGACAGCAGAAGAGAGAATGGGAATACTCTGAGCTCTTTGATCATTTATCTAATGATCATATCATTCCTGTATTCTTACATTTGATCCCAATTTACAAGATAAGAAATTTAGTTATGGTTAAAGCAACATGAGTCAGGGTTTCTATTACTTGAAATAAAATAAAAAATGACAAAGTGTCTGGTTAGTAAATGTATATTTTTCTGTACTTAATATATAAAAATATATACATAAAAACAGGAAGCTTTAATAGGATTAGGAATAAGTAAATTTGAAAATAGCAGTTAAATTCAAAATTAGAAAAATATTAACATTTAACTTAAGTGTATTCATTGATTGCCTGGTTTTTGAATTTTATTTATTTATTTTTAATAATTATTTTATTGTGTTTCAATTACACTTGTCTGCATTTTCCCCCAACCACTCCCCCCTGACCCCAGCCAAACCCACCTACCTCCCTTGCTTCCACCCTCTCCCTTGGTTTTGTCCATGTGTCCTTTATACTAGTTCCTGAAAACCCTTCCCTTCATTGTCCCCTCCCCTCTCCTCTCTGTTTATTGTCAGATTGTTCTTAATTTCAATGTTTCTGGTTATATTTCGCTTGCCTTTTTCTTTTGTTGATTATGTTCCAGTTAAAGGTGAGATCATATGATATTTGTCCCTCATCTCCTGGGGGAGATGTCACTTAGTATAATGCTCTCCAGTTCCATCCATGCTGTCACAAAGGGTAGGAGATCCTTCTTTGCTTCTGCTGCATAATATTCCATTGTGTAAATGTACCATAGAGTTTTTTAAAGAGATGACATCTTTTTTAAAAGATTTTATTATGGGATGGGATGGGAGTAATAGACACAATATCGTACTTAAAAAATAATTAAATAAATTAAAAATATATATTTTAAAAAGTAAAAGATTTTATTTATTTATCTTTAGAGGGGAAGAAAAGGAGAGAGGAGAGAGGGAGAGAAATATCGATGTATGGTTGCCTTTCATGCATCCCCAAGTGAGAACAGGCCTGCAATCCAGGCATGTGCCCTGACTGGGAATTGAACTGCGATCCTCTGGTTCACAGGCCCAAGCTCATGTACCATGGATTTTTGATCCACTTATTTACTAATGGGCACTTAGGTTGCTTTCAGCACTGGGCTATTGTAAATTGTGCTGCTATGAACATTGGAGTGCAGAGGTTCTTTTGGATTGGTGTTTCGGGGTTCTTGGGATATAATCCCAGCAGTGGAATTACAGGGTCAAAAGGCAGTTCCATTTTTAGTTTTCTGAGGAAATTCTATATTGTTTTCCACAGTGGTTGTGCTAGTCTGCATTCCCACCAACAGTGCACTAGGGTTCACTTTTCTCCACATCCTCTCCAACACTTGTTTTTTGCTTTGTTTAGGATGGCCATTCTCACATGTGTGAAGTGGTATGTCATTGTAGTTTTAATTTGCATCTCTCTGATGAATGGTGATGCTGAGCATCTTTTTATATGTCCCTAGGCACTCTGTATGTCCTCCTTGAAGAAGTGTCTGTTCAAGTCTTTCATCCATTTTTTAATTGTTTTTTTTTCATCTTCCTGGAGTGGAGTCTTGTGTGTTCTTTTTACACTTTGGAGATCAAACCCTTGTGTGGGGTATCATTGGCAAATATGTTTTCCCATATAGTTGGTTCTCTTTTCATTTTAATGCTGTTTTCTTTGGCCATGCAGAAGCTTTTTAATTTGATGAAGTCCCATTTGTTTATTCTTTCCTTTATGTCCCTCGCTTTAGGGAATGTATCAGTGAAGATGTCACTTTATGGAATGTCTGATGTTTTCCTACTGATGTTTTTCTCTAGGACTTTTGTGGTGTTATGACTTATATTTAAGTCTTTTATCCTTCTTTGAATTTATTTTTGTACATAGTGTAAGTTGGTGATCGAGTTTCATTTTTTTTCATGTAGTTGTCCAGATCTTCCAACACCATTTGTTGAAGAGGCTATTTTTGCTCTATTTTATGCTTCTTCCCCCTTTGTCAAATATTAAGTGACCTTAGAGACTTGGGTTTATTTCTGGGCTCTGTATTCTATTCCATTGATCTATGTTTTTCGTCTTATGCCAGCACCAAATTGCTTTGATTAGAGTGGACGTGTAATATAGTTTGATGTCAGATGTTGTGATTCCTTGTACTTTGTTCTTTTTTATCAAAATTGCTGCAGCAATTCAGGGTCATTTATGGTTCCGTACAGTCATTGAGTGACTTTTAATGAAATTTATTTCGTTATATAAATTATAATGTTTATAATTTATATATGCAAATTAACATTTAATGTACATATCAGTATAACCAAATATTTTTAAATAATTTTACCTGGCTGGTGCAACTCAGTGGCTTGGGCCTGAGAACCAAGGTTCACTGGTCCGATTCCCAGTCAGGGCACATGCCTGGGTTGCGGGCCGAGTCCCCAGTGAGTGGTATGCAGAAGACAACCCCACATTGATGTTTATCTCTCTCTCTTTCTCCTCCCCTTCTCCTCTTCTAACAATGAATAAATTAAAATCCTTAAAAAAATAATTTGAAACCCATTTTTCCAGAAAAGGAAAACATTAAAAATGATTTTTTTTAAGTTATTTTGAAGTTCCAAGATGGCAGCAGATTAAGTAGAAGTTACACTAACCTACTCCTAGGACCAAACTGAAATTACAACTAAATTATAGAAAAATCATCATGAATAACTAATTGAAGAGTAGCTGAAGAGGAATCTTATAACCAAGGAGTTAAAGAAGCCATGTCACCAAGAACTTACAGAAGCCATATCAACACTTGTAGGAAGTGTGGAGACACAGAGGGCTGGCTAAGCTGCCCTGGGCAGCAGCTGAAGTTTGGGAGGAATATCTCAGTTGTGGAAGATTTCTCCCTGAGAAGTGTGGAGTCTAAACCTTAAGCTGGGCTCCCCAGCCTAGAACACCAGAACAAGAAAAGGCACCCACATACCATCCAGCTGTGAAAAACAGCAGGCTCCTGTCTATCAGGCAGAGATTGATATAGATGCAGCTACCCTCTTAAAAGGCCAACGCACAAAATTTTGTTTGAGACACTTACCCTGGGAGATAGACGTGGGAGGACAGAGTGGACTAGAGCCACATGAGGAAAGTCTGCATTTGGTGGTTCTAGGGAGAGAGCTGAAGGGTCAGCCACCAGAATCCCTGTGCTCAGTCATTGCTCCATACTGCTGAAACCATCTTTCTCAAGCAGAGCACTTCCTTCCATGTGGCATCAACCTGGCAGAAGTAATATTTCTACCTACAGGAATCTCTCTTTCCCTACCCTGTGGAACTAAAGCCCTGCTGAGGGGTACATCCAGAGGCTCTTCCAGTGACTAACTCTAATAGGCAGCCTGTAATTGAGGATAGATCTCTGGGTACTTTGAGACTTTTGGTGATCTACCCCTGAAACCAGTGCTGGTAAAATCCAGCCTTGGTGTGCAGCTTGGTCCTTTCCACAGGCACCTGGGCCCACTAAACAGAACCACAAGCTGTGCATCTCTGATAGTTCCAAACAGGTTGCCCAGGGCCAGCCACAGGCAGAGTTTTACATAGGTCTGAACCAGAGTTTTTGCAGATCTACTTAATACATAGAAACAAACAAAGAGGGGAAGCCAAAATGCAGAGACAAAGAAACAGGCCCCAAATGAAAACACAAGAGAATTATTCAGAAGAATAACTAAATGAAATGAAAGCAAGCAGTCCATAGAGCTCAAAGTAATAATTATAAGAATGCTCAATGCAATGAAAACAGACATAGAAACCATAAAAAAGATCAGTCAGAAATAAAGAGTACTATATCTGAAATAAATAATAAACTGGAGGGAATAAACAGTAGGTTAGAAGAAGCAGAAAATTGAATCAGCTATTTTGAAGACCAGGCAGGAAAAAACACCCAATCATAGAAGCAACAAGAAAAAAAGAATTTTGAAAATTGAGGATAGTTTAAGGAACCTTTGGGACAACATGGCATAACAACATCTGTGTCATAGAGGTACCAAAAGAAGAAGAGAGAGCACAAGGGGTCAAGAACGTATCTGAAGAAATAATGAACAAAAACTTCCCTAACATGGTGAAGGAAAAAGACAAACAACTCCAGGAAACACAAAGAGTCCCAAACAAGATGGACCCAAAGAGACCCACACCAAAATACATCATAATTAAAATGGCAAAGCTTAAAGATATGGAGAGAATATTAAAAGCTGGAAGAGAAAAGGAGTTGGCTACCTACAAGGGAGCTCCCATAAGACTGTCATCTGATTTCTCAACAGACATATTAGGCCAGAAGGGATTGGGATGAAATATTCGAAGCAATGACCTACAACCAAGGTTACTTTATGCAGCAAGGCTATCATTTAAAATTGAAGAGGAAATAAAGAGCATCCCAGACAAGAAAAAGCTAAAGGTGTTTGTTACCACTTATTAGAACAAATAAGTGGTAACATACACCTTTGTTAGAAGTATTAGAACAAATGTTAAAGGACTTGCTTTAAGAAGAATAAAAAGAAAAAGAAAAAAGAGATGATCATAGTAAAAAAAATGAAAGGGCAATAAATATATACCTATCAATAATGACTTTAAATGTAAATGGCTTAAATTTTCCACTCAAAAAGCAAAGGGTAGTTGAATGGATAAGAAAATATAAACTATATACATGCTGTCTTCAAGAAACCTACCTGAGTTCTGGCTGGGGTGGTTGAGTTGACTGAGCATTCTCCTGTGAACTGAGAGGTCACTGGTTTGATTCCCAGTCAGAGTGCATGCTTAGGTTGTGGGCCAGGTCCCCAGCTGGGGCTATGCAAGAGGTAACTGATGGATGCTTCTCTCATGCACTGATGTTTCTTTACTTCTCTTTCTCCCTCCTTTCCACTGTCTCTAAAGAGAAATAAATAAAATCTTTATTAAAAAGAAACCCACCTCAGAACAAAAGATAGACACAGACTAAAAGTAAAGGGATGAAAAAATATTTCATGCAAGTGAAAAAAAAGCTGGGGTAGTAATACTTATATTTGACAAAATAGACTTTAAAACCAAGACACAAAGAAGAACACTACATAGTGATAAAGGCAACAATCCAACAAAAGGATATAACTCTAGCAAATAGTTATATACCAAATGTAGGAGCACTTATATATGTAAAGCAAATCTTGATGGACATAAAAGGAGAGATTGACAGAAATACAGTCATAGTAGGGAATTTTAACACTCCATTGACTTCAATGGATAAATTTTTCAGACAGAAAATCAACAAGGTAACAGTGGCCTTAAATGACACACTAGATCAAGTGGATTTAACAGATATCATCAGAACATTTCACCCCAAAGAAGCGGAATATACATACTTTTTAAGTGCACATGGAACATTTTCTAGAACAGACCACATGTTAAGACACAAAAATAATCTCAATAAATTTAAGAAAATTAAAATCATATCTAGCATCTTCTATGACTATCATGCTATTAAATTAGAAATCAGTTGCAAGAACATGGAAAAACACACAAAGACATAGAAGCTAAATAACATGTTATTAAACAATGAATGGGTTAACAATATGATCAAGGAAGAATTCAAAAGATACCTTGAAACAAATAAAAATGAGACCACAACAACCCAAAATCTGTGGGACACAAGAAAAGCAATCTTAAGAGGGAAGTTCATAGTTTTACTAGTGTAATCAAGACACAAGGAAAAGCTGAAATACACAATCTAACTTTGCACTTAAAAGAACTTGAAAAATAAACAACAAGCAAAACCCAAAGTAAGTAGAAGAATGGAAATAATAAAGATCAGAGCAGAAATAAATAAAATAGAGTGTAAAAAATACAAAAGGTTGATAAATCCAAGAGTTGGTTCTTTGTGATCATGGAATCTCCCCTGCTATGTAAATATATGAAGAGTTGGTTCTTTGAAAAGATAAACAAGATTGACAAACCTTTAACTACACTCACCAATAAAAAGAGAGATAAGACTCACATAAATAAAATCAGGAACAGGAGAAAATACAACTGACACCAAAGAAATACAAAAAATTATAAGAAAGTATTATGAATAACTATATGACAACAAATTAGATGATATGAATGGAATAGGTAAATTCTTAAAAAACAATCCCCCAAATTGAGTCAAGAAAAAACAGAAACAGAGTACAACTAATGAAATCTAAGCAGTAATTTTTCAAAAAAACTTGAACTTGTAATGGATGGGTCCACAGGTGAATTTTTACCCAACATTCAAAGAACTAACACTTATCCTTCTCAAGCTATTCCAAATATTTAAGAGGAGGGAAGATCTATCTTGGGAGGGAAGACTCCCAAAGCTCATTTTATGAGACCAGCATTATACTAATTCAAAAGCCAGATAAAGAAACCCAAATGAAAGAAAATTATAGGCTAATATCCCTGACAAACATAGATGCTAAAATCCTCAAGAAAATATTTTTTGGCTTTAAACTTTTTAATTATTTTTCTTTCTTTAATTTATAATTTTATTATTTAAACCTAGAGACATCCTCAAGAAAATATTAACAAACCGATTACAGCAGTACACCAAAGGATCATACACCACAATCAAGTGGGATTTATTCCAGGAATGCAAGGTTGGTACGATGTTCACAAATCAATAATTATTATACACCACATAAACAAAATGGAAGATAAAAACCCCATGATCAAATCAGTAAATGCAAAAAAAATTTAATAAAATCCAGCACCCATTTATGATAAAAATGCTCAGCGAAAACATACAATGGGCTAAAGATATTTATTCAATAAATGGTGTTGGGAAAATTGGACAGATATATGCATAAAGATGAAACTAGACCAACTCCTTATGCCACACACAAGAATAAACTCAAAATTGATTAAAGAATTAAATTTTAGATTTGAAACCATATGAATCCTGGCCAAGATGGAGGCATAGGTAGAAACAACCAAGTTTGAATACAAAAAAAGTTTTTGTATTCACACAACCAAGTTTGAATACAAAAAAAGTTTTGGAGAACTAGGACACACCCAAAGACCAGAAAACGGAATTATACAGGAGTCCGACAACTACGAACCATTCAACGGGGACGGTAAGAGAGGCGGAGCCAGCAGTGGAGCTGGGTCGGGCAGGACAGATCCCCCGACCTAGGTGCCTAGGCAGCCCGGAACCAGTCGGGGTGCGGGGCAGACTGACCAAGGTCGCACATTTGCGCACAGTGAGACGGACCACGCAGGCCCCAGGGGGCGAACCCAGTGGTGGAAGGCTGATGGCGGTGGCACACTCGCGTGAAGTGGAACGAAACGCATGGGCCTGGTGACGGCGGTGGCTGCGGTGCTGGTGGGGGTCGCGGCAGCAGGCGGCAGAGGGAAGCCATTGTCCCTCTTTGACCCCACTCCACATACAACGTCACAACCCAGTGACTGAGTTGCCCTGCTCTGGTGAAAACCTAGGGCTCTGATCCTGCTATGGAACAGGCACGAACAGCCCAAAAGATGGCGCAGGAAGAACTCAAAGTCCCAGAGCCAATAACTCTAAGCGACCGAGAAATTGCCAGCCTCTCAGAAGCACAATTTAAGACACTATTTATCAGGATGCTCACAGAACTGGTAGATTATAGTCACAAATTAGAGGAACATAGTCACAAATTAGAGGAACATATGAAGGCTAAACTAATTGAAATGAAGGGAGATGCACAGGAAACCAATAGTGATGGAAAGGAAACTGGGACTCAAATCAATGGAATGGACCAGAAGGAAGAACAAAACATCCCACCAGAAAGGAATGAAGAAATGAGAATTCAAAAAAATGAGGAGAGGCTTAGGAACCTCCAGGACATCTTTAAACGTTCCAACATCCGGATTATAGGGGTACCAGAAGGGGGAAAGAAACAGCCACGAGTGGAAAACTTATTTGAACAAATAATAAAGGAGAACTTCCCCAGTCTGGCAAAGGAAATAGACTTCCAGGAAATCCAGGAAGCTCAGAGAGTGCCAAAGAAGTTGGACCCAAGAAGGAACACACCAAGGCACATCATAATTACATTAGCCAAGACTAAAATGAAGGAGAGAATCCTAGAAGCAGCAAGGGATAAGGGGACAGTCACCTACAAAGGAGTACCCATCAGACTGTCAGCGGATTTCTCAAAAGAGACCTTACAGGCAAGAAGGGGCTGGAAAGAAGTATTCCAAGTCATGAAATCCAAAGACCTACAGCCAAGATTGCTTTATCCAGCAAAACTTTCATTTAGAATGGAAGGACAGATAAAGTGCTTCTCAGACAAGGTCAAGTTCAAGGAGTTCATCATCACCAAGCCCTTATTATATGAAATGCTAAAGGGACTTATATAAGAAAAAGATGAAAAATATGAACAGTGAAAGGACAGCAAACACACAGTTATTAACAACCACACCTAAAACAAAAGCAAACCAAGAGGACAGCTAGATCAGGAGTGGAACCATAGAAATGAAGAACACATGGAGGGTTAGAAACAGGGGGGTGGGATGGGGAGAAGGGGGGAGAAGGCACAGAAAATAGCATAGATGGTAGGTAGAAAATAGATAGGGGGAGGGCGAGAATAGTGGGGGAAATATAGAATCTAAAGAACTTGAGACACGTGGTTATAAACTAAGGGGGGGAGAATAGTGGGGAAGGGAGTGTGCGGGTGGAGGGGAACGAAGTGGGGGAATAGAACAACTGTAATGGTATAATCAATAAAATATATTTAAAAAAAGAAACCATATAATCCTACAAGTAAACAAGCAGTAAAATCTCAGGTATGTCTAGTAGCAACATTTTTTTCTGATATATCTTCTTGAAGTTGGTCCAAAAATTTTGGGTTATTGTTAAGCTGGTGTATCTCCTTGAGTGAGAGAAACAAAAGAAAAAATAAACAAATGTGGCTACATCAAACTAAATTTTTTTTCACAGCAAAGGAAATCATCAACAAAATGAAAAGATAACCTACTGAATGGGAGAACATATTCACTGATACATTAGATAAGTGGTTAATATCTAAAATTTATAAAGAACTTTTAAAACTCAACACCAAAAAACCCCAAACAATCCAATTAAAAAATTAGCAAAGGGCCCTGTCTGGTGTGGCTCAGTGGATTGAGGGCCAGCCTGTGAACCAAAGGGGCACAGGCTTGATTCCCTGTCAGGGCACATGCCTGGGTTGCGGGCCAGATCCCCAGTAGAGGGAGCTCGAGATGCAACCACACATTGATGTTTTTCTCCCTCTCTTTCTCCCTCCCTTTGTCTCTCTAAAAATAAATAAATAAAATCTTTTTTAAAAATCTAAAAAGAATAGGCAAAGGACTTGAATAGACACTTCTCCAAAGAGGACATGCAGATGCCCAACAGATATATGGAGAACATCACTAATCACCAGAGAAATTCAAATTGAAACCACAATGAGATATCACCTCACACCATTTAGAATGGATATCATCAATAAATCAACAAACACCAAGTGTTGGAGAGGATGTGGAGAAAGTGGTACTCTCGTGCACTGTTAGTGGTAATGCTGATTGGTGAAGCCACTGTGAAAAACAGTTTGGTGTTACCTCAAAATGTTAAAAATGGAACTATCTTATGACCCAGTGACTCCACTTCTTAGAATTTATTTTAAGTTTATTTAAAGAAAACCAAAACACTGATTTGAAATAATATATGCACCCCTATTTCATTGCAGCATTATTTACAATTGCCAAGGTTTGGAAGCAGCCCAAGTGACCATCAGTAGATGAGTAAATAAAACAGCTGTGGTATATTCACACAATGGAATACTAGTCCTCTGTAAAAAGGAAGAAAATTTTACCTTTGCCACAGTATAGATAGACCTGGAGAACATTATGTTAAGTGAAATAAGCCAGTCAGGGAAAGGGAAATATCACATGATTTCACTTATATAGGCAATCTAATGAACAAACTAAATTAACCAGCAAAATAGACACAGACTCATAGATAACATGCTGATAGCTCTGGAGAAGGGGTTAGAGGAGGAGAGGGATTGAGCAAAAAAGAAAAAGAGAAAGAACTCACTGACAGGGACAACAGTGTGACAATTTCAGGGGTGGGGGATGGAGGTGGCAGTGAGTATAGGGTTGATAAATGACAATGGAAAAATACAATAAAATAAAAAATATGAAAAAATTGTTTTTATAGAGCTTGACTTTTATCTTTTGCTTGATAGGATAAAAGTTTTAACTGCCTGCCAGATTTCACCACTTGACATAATAATTAGTGGGTTGAATAATTAAATATATGCCATTTTAATTTCATTCTCAAAGCCCAAGTCACATACAAGGGCCTTGGAGACAAAATATATAAGACAATCAATGCCAGCCAATAGACACACACAGGCCACTTCTCATGATATAACTTCAGGAATGAGCAATGCATTGATAGTTGTCCTGTCACAGCCATCTATTTACAATGTTTTTGTAGCATTGATCTTGCATGCATTTGTTTATCTTCCATGAACTCAGTGTCAGTGTTATTCTTGTGATATCCATGAAAACGTAAAGAGAATAATTAAATTCTAAAGAATAAGATTTTGTCAGATATAGTTGAGCTTTTGAGGGCCACAAACCATTGCAATAGCTAAGATATTTTTTTGTCTTCCACTCAAGGATCAATTTTCTCCCCCTTGTGGGTAATATCATGCTAGTTGAGAGTACATGATCTAAGATTTGCAGAGTAAAGCAAGAAGATTGGATGGTATATCAACTGCACTAGAAAAGCTTTGGGGAGTTTAAACTAGGAGAGTGATATAATCTCATTTATATTTTTAAAAGATTACTTGTACTGTTACACAGAGAATTGAAAGAAATTCAAAGAGACCTTAATTCCCAACACCTAGTGTAATCATACTTAAGGCCTTATTTTCTTTTCCAAATCATTTAGTTTTTGAGACAACACCCTTCTCCCTTCGTGCTACCAAAGCATCAGGTCATGTGCTTACTGCTTTTATGTTCAGTTCTCTTTATTATTATTCTCTAGAGACATTACTCACAATCTTTAAAGCTCAGCTATACATTTAAAAGGAGGCTGTCATATTTTACCTGAGATTTAAAAGTGACTTTAGTGAAAGAGTGTTCCTCTATCACATTTTAGACTTTTTAAAGTGGGTTTATTAGCCACCTTTGTGGTCCATCAGTGGTATATATAGTTATCTCCCTTCATGATGGAGACAAGCAGGCTACAGGGAGCTTATAGGGGAGTCAGAGCACCCTTGCTCACACTTTGTGAGGACCCTCCTTTAATATCTACTGTTGCTTCTTTAATGAGTGAGATAGAAGTTCATGGTTTATCCAGAAGCCTCTTGAATTGATTTTTAAAAGCACATTAAAGCTACAATGAAAATATTAATCCTTTAAACTATAACCCATTGCAAATTATTCTCAGGTATGTTGTACAAATATTAACTGCACAAAGTTAAGAAGTGATGGGTGAAATGGGAGAAGGTAATCAAAATGTACAAACTTCCAGTTTTAAAATAAATAAGTCACAGGAATGTAATGTACAGCATGGTGACTATAGTTAATATTGCAGTTCATATTTGAAAGTTTCTAAGAGAAACTATATATTTGAAATTGAAACTATATATGGTGATGCATTTTAACCAGACTTACTATTGTAATTATTTCATAGTATATACAAATTTCAAGGGCTCCATTCCTCAGTTGAAGGATACATGAATTGTTTCCACTTTTTTGCTGTTATGAACAATGCTGCTATGAACAAACTGTGATGTGAACATGTTTTCAGTACTCTTGAGTGTATGCCTAGGAGTGGGGTTGCTGTTGCTTAGATCTTAAGTGTATGTTTTGGTGCATTTCATATGAAGCCCTTTTCATACATAAGGTTTTGGCCTGGGTGTGGGACTTGGGTGAGCAGTCAGGAACTTATCTCCCAGCAACAGTGTGGTGGATCCAAGTCAGCTGGAAATCCCCACCAGGATCCCACCTGCCTTTCTTTTGTCCTCTTTCCCTTGCCCTGAGGGGCTCAGTGGTTTCTTCAATTCAGAGATGCCATCTATTTTTAAAACAAGTCACAATTTAAAAAAAATAACAAGTCAGAGGATGGGGCAAAAGAGGTGCCACGAAAGTTTCTTTGGACATTGATTGTAAAATACCTCTTGATTTTAAAAATGTTAAATTGTTGGGGGAGAAGGACTATTGCATTTTCGAGCTGGGGAGATTATAGCCTTAAATTTAAAGGTTACCCCTAGAGTCCAGCCCAGCATATTTTTAGAGAAGGAAAAGGAGGGCTGGCTCCATAGCTTGAGTAGCAGCCACGGGCAAACCCTTATGTTGAGGCTTCCGGAGAAAAGTGTAGACCGAAGAGTGACAGACAGGACTGCGCTGTGGTCCATTCATGGAAAATCTCTGAACTGGCTTCTAGAGACATTCAGTGGAGGCACAAATTATTCAGTGAGATATCAGACACTAGAGATTAAGAATCTGTTCCTTAATGCTCTATACCATGAAGAGGCTTAGGAGCAACAGGTAGCAGAGCCCAGAGAACTCTGGCCTCCAAGCCAAACATTTTTCTTTCCATAATGCCACAAATCACCTCTCTTCCCTGGCCTTGGTTTTCTGATTTGTGACCAGCCAATTATTTTAAATTCTATGTTGCTTAAATCCATGACAGACATCATTTGGGGTACCTGCTCCCAATTATAATTATAGTACATTTTAATTCTCACTTAATTGAATAGAAAGACAGGAAATATTCTAAGGGGTGGACCTCACAGCAACAATTTACAGTTTTTTATTAGTTTTTTATGCTCTGGTATGTCACTTCATCAACAGTGTACATCAAAACAAAGGCAGTAAGAGCCCAAATCCTTCATCTACTTTTACCCTTGGAAATTTGTGTGAATCGAGGATATTAGAACATGTACTATTGTCATTGATACCTACTGTATTTCTCTTCCACCAGTTTCCAGTCTAGGATCAAATTATGCAACTATGCTTCAAAATATAGCCAGAATTCAAACATTCCTTATTATATGCATTATCACTGGACTAATTTAAACGACTGTTAACTGTCACCTGGATAGAATATTGGATAGTCCCACATTGATCTCCCTTTTTTCCTCCTTGTGCCTCACACAGACTACTCTCCCCAGTGTCCAGAGTGATCCTGTGAAAATGTGAGACAAATCATCTCACACCTCACTGAAAAGAATCAAGTGGCTCCCAGACACACTCAGTGTAAAAGCAAAACTCTAATACCTCCCAGGCTTAGAAGCTATATGTTTCTCCCTAAACTCACTTCCTGATCTTCTCTACCTTGCACTCAGCTTCAGCCATGCTGGTATCCTCAGTCATCCTTGAATATGTCAGGCCACAAGTGTCTTGGGGGCTCAGCACTTGCTGTTGCTCTACCTGGAATGCTCCTTCCCCAGACAGGCACAGGGGCAGTTCCCTCATTGCATTTAGGTCTTTACTCAAAAGCCTTGTTCTCATCTATCCAACTTCAGACTCCTGCCTGGCATTTACATCCCTCATTCCTTGCTTTCTTTTTTTTCCCCTTCTTAACACTGATCACTGTGAAAATACTTTATATTTATTTACTGTGGTTTGGTTACTGTCTGACATACTAAAATAAAGGTTCCGTGAGGGTAGGATTATTTTATTTCTCTCTTTTCTTCATTACCATATCATAAGTACTTGTGCCTAGAAGACTGCCTGGCAGAGAGCCTACATGTAGTGACTATTGATTGGTGGGATGCAGATAAATCAAACAAATAAATTTGGGGTCAAAGTGAGCCAAAAGGTGAGCTAGACAGTTTTCTCTGTGTCTTGCCCCAAAGCTAGACACACAATTGCCTCCAGGGGACAAGTGGAAATTTTATTTGAGTGAAACAGGCCAGCTGGGGGCTTGGCCAACTTGACAGAGCATTCTGCGTGTATAATGGGATGAGCCCTTCCTCAGACCCAGCTGCTTGTATCCTTGTTGGAATGCAGGCCCTAATCCTCAGTTTACAGTTTTTTTTAATAGGTGAGCCAGAAAGAAGAAATCTCCCAAATATATAAGTAGCTATATAAACATAGAAAACTATGTTAGTATAAAATAAAACACCAAGATCAAACAAAACATGGCAGCTGACTGAAGGTGGCTCATGGGTGGCCTACTTCAGGTGTTTGTCAGACTCAACTGTGGGAAGTTTGGAAGAGAATTAATCCCTGGTACGGTGAGATGGGCTTGTCTTGTGTTGTTCTTGGAGCAAATAGCTTTGGGTCATGTTGGGTGGAGAATGAACAGGTATTACCTTTCAACTCATGGAGCTCCTTGCTTACACCTTCCCCTGCTATTCATGAAGTGTGGGGAACTTGGGCAAAGGGTAGTCATGAGAACTCTTCAAGTGTACTCTTCTTTCGAGTGAATGCAAGGGTATATTTTGGTGAAGTGTGGGATGGGTGAACTACAGAGAAGTTTTTGAGAGAAACTTATGTGGCATGACTAAAGGAAAGGCCAGGAGGACAGGAAGAGAGGAACATAGACCCATGTAGCAGGACACCATATCTCTGAAGGACTGTATGAGGGTTAATGTACCCTCTTGCCACCAAGCACCACACCACTGTGTGGCAATACAGAGTTGAAGGAATTCCTTACACCAAACCACAAATCCCAGCCTGAACGCCCCATGCCATCTATTTCACCTGCAACCAGAGCTGCACACTCTCCCATCAGAGCTCCCCATGTGCTTGGGGGAGGGGCAAAACTGGCCAGGAGGTCCCTGTGAAGGGTTAGTAGCCACCCGATTTGTTGAATATAGCCCCCAAATGCTGCTTCTGGGGGCAGCAGACCTCAATCAGGTGAAGCACTGGGTGGAGCCACCTGCAGTTTCAGGCAACTACTAAAAGCAGCATGGACTTTCATGGCCCATTCCCTGGAGAGAAGCAGCAGCCTCCATCCTCTGATGCCCTTCCTCCATAGGAAGGCAGGGTACAGTCCAGCGGGAGGAAGAACAGTGAAGGGACTGCTAAACCTGAGCTCAACAAGGTTCGCAGGAATTGTTTGCACAGCATGGGGTAAAGGAACCAAGACCTTCGGGTCCAACATTTACTGCCCCTGGGTCCTCTGGGAACTGTGAGGCCACCCACAGCCACATGCTTAAGTGCGCAGTCAGAACGTGTGTTTAGGCTGAGGGTTGGGGGTTCTGCTTTGCGTTGTGTGGCATGAGTTCCCTGGAATAAAAGTTTTGGGTATAAACTTGGCTGCTGCTTAGCATTTGAGTCATCCCTGTCAATCCATCTGGTTTCTTTGACAGCAGTCACATCTTTTGTGCACAGAGGCAGGGACAGCATCATGCACACTGTCAGAAGTCCCCCTTTCCCCTGCACATTCCCATCTCTCATGGAGCCCCCTGCCCACACCTGCATTCTCACTCCCTGGGGTCAGTCTTTCTTCTTAGAATTCCTCCCTCCTCAGTGTCCCTGCAGCTTTGGCCCCCACACATGCATAGACCCTCTCTTTGAGTATCCTTTAGCCTCTCCCCAGATCCCTGACAACATCGTCTCCCCCCCACCCCCGCTTGCTCTGGACTTCTGAGCTTCTCTGTGGGCCCCACTCCACTCAGTTTACTGTTTTCCTCTAAACCCCAAGATCGCCCTCTCCCGCCTTTGTTCTTTACCTCCTTCCAGTTGGATGCCTCCCCCTCCTAAGACATTCCTCACCCAAGGAGACCTCCATTTCTGGCCCCTCCCCACCTCTTCCTGAGCAGTCACCTCCTCTTTCCCCTCCCCCCACAGCCCATCTCTAGTTCCTTCTCCTCCCTCCTCCCAAGACCAGGCCAGCTAAGCCCTATTCCATTTTTAGATGACTGATTATGATACTAGCTGAACTTTGTTCACAGCCTGAATTTACAGCTGTCCCTTCCTTTCATACTCCATCCACCAAACACACCCACTCTGTTCAACATGATAAAGTGCTTACACACAGCATGTCATGTCCACATACATTTGTATTTTTCAGAACAAAACAACAGTTATGCTGGCAAAGATGCTGAATTAATGGGGACCCTTAAGCTCCCAATACACTGAAAAGCAACATCATTTTGCATGTCTACAAAGTATACATTTGTCTTCACAAATGTGGCCAATTGTACCCTAACAGTTAGGACTTTTTCACCAAATCATAGACATAGATATGGAAGTCATCATCAAACTTGATGAAATACACAGAGGGTTTGGCTTCCACTTGGTGAATGACCATGCCGATCCGTTTGGAGCCATCTTCTTTGGTATATTCCACATGTTTACCTATCAGGCCATCTACAACTCCTCCTGGTTCCCTCTCTGCTGGAGGAGACTCACTGGACTCTGGCATGATACGGAGGTCTCCTTCTTTGTAATCATCTAGAAGCTGGTACATGTACAAGACAGGATCTTTCTCATAGGTGATATAAAACCAGGCTTTCATGATTGGTGCTTGGGCTAGGACCATC
Organism: Sturnira hondurensis; assembly: GCF_014824575.4. Lineage (NCBI taxonomy): Eukaryota > Metazoa > Chordata > Mammalia > Chiroptera > Phyllostomidae > Sturnira > Sturnira hondurensis. The sequence continues at coordinate 624,531 of NW_028093589.1, forward strand.
CCTCTCCATTCATCCTTAGAACCATGCTCGCCCTCAAACATATGTTCCACAGCTTTACCAATTATGGTATTTGCAAGGTTTGCATCACTGACTTGAGACGATGCCACCCTGTCAGAAAGAACTTTAAGAGACAAAACTCTCTCATCTCTGTGAAGTTCCAGTCCATAGACACAGTCAATTCCGTCATATTTCACCAGATAAAGAGAGGGATTTATAGGCACCTGATCCAGAACGGTTCCTTTCCACTGGGTGATGGGCTCATCGCCTTCCTTCCATCCATGTGAAATTCTGCAGCCCACGAGGTTCCTGCGGGGTTGGGATGAAGGTCTGCCCCTCTGCTTCTTTTGGAAGGTTTTCTTCTTCGTCATGTTTGCAGACCCAGTGGCCCGACCCGCTGGTGCCCTGGTTTGTTGCCCTTGGGCTTCCTGTGCGTTGGGGGTCTTCATGCCTACAGCGGGAGGAGAGAAGATAGGAGGAGAGAAGGTAAGAAGACATTCGTTATGCCTTAAGGCGAAGTTTTCCCCACAGCGATGTCTCTGTGCACCCCGTGTTGGCTACTAAATCTTCCCTATGAGCCTGGAACTGATGCTGGAGATCCCGGTGGTGTGCCTGCAAGTGCTCTCTCCCTACCCCGCCCCCCCCCCAGGTTCTTTCAGGCTGCAGGGAAGGGCAGCAGCGGCAGTGGTCCTGGCTGGGGTTAGGAACTCCGCAGGGGCCGGGGTGGGGGCATAGACTACCTCCTTGTTCAGACCCTGCTGCCTCCACTGCCCGCCACTGGTGCCCACTCTCTAAATCGCTTGCGAAGAGCCTATCCCTCCCCAGCTTTGACCCGCACACAGTCACTGTCCTCCAGCCCTGAACGCCCCAGCCTGCTGCCCATACACCCCCTGACAACCCCCACTTGCTTTCTTGGCACCCAACGCCCTCGCTCCAGTTTCTTGCTTGTCTCCTTAAAGCCACCCCCTTTCCTATAGCCCATCGCACTTTCGCAGCCCAGCCCCACTCGGACTCGGTGCCCACCCCTATCTCCTGCAAGAGTTCACCCCATCTCCCTTCTCCATCCTGGTACCCACCAATGGCCTTGGCTTGCCTGGCGTCCACCGCTCGGGATCGCGGGCCTCACGTGCCCAAATCAGACACTTCTCTCCTGCGTGCGCTGTGAGCCTGTGTGGAAAGGGGACCAGCAGGCGCTGAGCCGGGAGCTTGCTGAAGCTGCTTGGAGAGAATCCGTAGACGAGGAGCGTGTCTAGGAGGCGGCAGGGCTCGCCAAGAGGATGGTGGTTGTGTCTCCGGCACTGGGCTCGCGGGCCCTCTGCCTCCTTGTCGGCGGCAGACTCCCCTCTGCCACATCGGGATCCCACCAGCAGCTACTGCAGCAGCAGTCTCCTCCCTCCTTCCGCATAAGACTAAGCTCTTACTTTTTTGTCAGTAAAGAGGCCTCCTTTTTGTGCTGTACACTGCACGGGCAGTCTTCTTTACCTAGGATAAAAGCCTAGACTTGTCCTCCATGATCCAAAATTCACACCTGTGCGACCTGTTGGTGGTCCTTTTTTCTTCTTTTCCTACACACTTCCATCCTCTCAGGCTCCCTAGCTCCACCCCTCAGTTCTCTAGTAGAGTAGTTTTCCATTTTCAACACATTCCTCACATATTTGCATACACACATATTTTCACAGAAACACCTTACGTTACTCAAAACGTATATGGATAAAGTAATCCTTTATATTCATTCATATATGTGCATACATAAGTACATTTTCTACATATTTTGGCAGATATTCATATTCCGAAACAGGTAATTCCAAATATACACCTCTACCCAGTTACAACAAACAGGCATTGTTCTCGGTATATACATTCAGACACACACACATACATAATAAGAATTTCTTGAAAGTAAGTGTAGTCCTCTCTTAAATTTGGAGACCTAATTTTGGAGAAATAAACTCTCTAACCTTAGAGAGTTATTCTCAAATACAATTGTAATTTATAGCAAACCCTATCTAGTTTTGCATACAGTGGCATCCATTTTTGAATATTTTTGTATTCTTTTTTTTACTTACAGTTTTTTGTCCATACTGCACCATAATCTTGTAAAATATCAGTATTATTATGGTGGTGTATCAGGCAGAACATCATCAGTTACATGCAAGTCGAGAGCTATCTCAAACTGATTTAAAATAAAATGAATTTATTGGCTACTTATTTGAAAAAAATCTAGTAATTCTTAGATTTGACTTAATCAAAGTGCTCAGTGTTATGGGATGCATTCTGTTTCTTCCAAATTCATGTTGAAGTTCTAGCCCTCAACACCTCATAATGTGAAAATATTTGGATGTAGGGTTTTTAACGAGGTAATTAGGGTAAAATATGGTCACACAGTTTGGCCTTAATCTAAAACCAGTGGTATCCTTTTAAGAAGAAGAGATTTGAGTTCTTTATATATTTTGCAGATCAAACCCTTGTCTGAGGTATCATTTGAAAATATGTTTTCCCATACAGTTGGTTCCCTTTTCATTTTACTGCTGTTTTCTTTAGCCATGAAGAAGCTTTTTAGTTTGATTAGGTCCTATTTGTTTATTCTTTCCTTTATGTCTCTTGCTCTAGGGGACATGTCAGTGAAAATATTCCTACATAGAATATCTGAGATTTTCCTGCCAATGTTCTCCTCTAGGACTTTTATGGTGTCACAACTTATATTTGAGTCTTTTATGCACCTTAAATTTATTTTTGTGCATGGTGTAAATTGGTGGTCGAGTTTCATTGCATGTAGCTCTTCAGATCTCCTAGCACCATTTGTTGAGGAGGCTATTTTTACACTATTTTATGTGTCTGCCCCCTTTGTCAAATATTAATTAACCATACAGACATGGGTTTATTTCTGGGCTCTCTGTTCTGTTCCTTTGGTCTTTGTGTCTGTTCTTATGCCAGCACCATATCACTTTATTTACAGTGGCCTTGTAATATAGTTTGATATCAAGTATTGTGATCCCTCCTACTTTGTTCTTCTTTCTCAAAATTGCTGTGGCTACTCAGGGTAATTTATGGTTCCATATAGATTTTTGAAATGTTTGTTCTATATCTGTGAAGTGTGTCATCGGCATTTTAACAGGGATTGGACTAAATGTACAAATTGCTTTAGGTAGTATGGACCTTTTGAGGATGTTAATTCTTGGAATCCATGAACACAGTATATACTTCCATTTATTTGTGTCTTCCTTAATTTCCTTCTTCAGTGTTATATAGTTTTCTGAGTACCAGTCTTTTACCCCCTTGGTTAGGTTTATTCTTAGGTACTTTATTTTCCTTGTTGCTATAGCAAATGGCATTTTTCCCTGATTTCTGATTCTGATATTTCATTGTTGGTACATAAAAATGCCTTTCATTTCTGAATACCAGTTTTGTATCCCACTGTTTTGCCCAATTTACACATGACTCCAGTCTAGGAAGATAAACAACCCTATGAAAAAAATTAGCAAAGGACCTGAAATGACAATTCTGCAAGGAGGAGATACAGAGGGCCCAGAGAAATTTGAAAAGATAGTCAGCATCACTAGCCATCACAGATATGCGATTTAAAACCACAATGAGATACCACTTCACACCAGTCAGAATGGCCATCATAAACAAAGAAACAAACAAGTGCTGGAGAGATTGTGGAGAAAAGGGAACTCAAGTGCACTGTTGGTGGGAATGCAGACTAGTGCAGCCACTGTGGAAAACAGTATGGAATTTCCTCAGAAAACTAAAAATGGAACTGCCTTTTGACCTGGCAACTCCATTGCTGGGATTATACCCTAAGAATCCTGAAACACCAATTCAAAAGAACCTTAATGTTCATAGCAGAACATTTCACAACAGCCAAGTGCTGGAAGAAACCTAAGTGCCCATCAGTGAATGAGTGGATAAAAAAAATCGTGGTATATTTACACAGTGGAGTACTATGCAGCAGAAAAAAGAAGGAACTTCTACCTTTTCCAATGGCATGGTTGCAAATGGAGACTATTATGATAAGTGAACTAACCAGTCAGTGGAAAAAACAAATACCATATGATTTCACTTACAAGGGAAATCTAATGAACAAAATAAACTAATGAGCAAAATAGAACCAGAGGCATGTAAATATGGAACAGACTGACAGTGGCCAGATGGAAGACGGGAGGGTAAGAATGGTGGAAAGTAAGGGGAAGGGACTAGTCAAAGAATGTGGATGAAGGACCCACAGACATGGACAACAGTGTGAGGATAAACTGTGAGATTGGAGGATTGGCTGGGTAGATGTGGGTGAAGGGGGAAATTTGAGACAACTGTAGTATAATAACAATAAAAATAAAATAATAAAATAAAATATAACATTTCCCCAGGAAAGCAAATCTACTAAAGCTTTAAAAATATTCTAAAAAAGAAAAACATGCAAATAATGAAAAATAATGAAATGGAATTCATCTCAGTACAGTCCAGTTCTAGGCTGCAGGCCTCTCCTTCGGGATCTACCCCGGTAATGTCAGATGGTGGCCTAGTGTAGCTCTAGGCAGCCTGTTCAAGGCTACAAGTTATCCACAGTCTGTGGATGTCTCCTTCAAGCTTATTTACATCTAGGATGGTCCTTACTGCTTTGCCCCATTGGCTTTTCATCAGTACAAGGCCCAGGGAGTGAGGGTCACTCAACATCAAAAAGCACTACAGCTACCTCTTCCACCTGGCTCTATCTGAGGTCCTGCCATTATTCTTAGCCTCGCTGCTGACTCATCTGTTTCTGATAGGGCTTCAGGTGCTATCTGGAGGATGGAGCCCCTGGATCTCCCCTTGGAGACACTGTTCAGACTTCAGGGAAGATGGTGTGTATGTTCCCTGGCCCTAAACCATAAGTCTTGTTCTGCCCCAGATTATTTCCAATAATGAATAATTTCTCATGAGTTAGTTGTTTGTTTCATGTTAGAGGCAAATCTGTGTAAAAGGGGAAGCTCTTTTTTTCCTGGTGCTGATGGCACCTCTGTATAAGACTTGAGGCTGGGTGGGGTCCTGCGTTCCCCTTGCTGCAGCAATTTTAGCACTCTCTGCCAAGCTGGTTTCAGTGGAATAGGGCCTGAGGGGCCAGAATGTCTTGTCACAACTGAGGAAAGGTCAGAAAGGTCCCTCTTGCTATCTCCCTTTCTTTCCCCTGTGCAAATGTGCCCAGCAGGGGGCTCCGGAGCCTGGGAGGACTGTTTAGCAGGAGGGGGATGGGTATGCCTTTCCCTTCCCAGGTGTTTTTAATCTGCAAGGATTAAATTGGGAGTCTGGAAGGTCTGGCTGGCTGCAAAGAATCTCTGGCACTCAACTCTTGCACATCTACCTCTCTGCCCGTTACCTTTGCAGGACACATAGTCCAGAACTCTGCGTGCTGTGCATCTCCCGGCCTGCTAGCTAAGCTGGGCAGGGTCCAGCAAACCCTTTGTTGCACAGCTCTCTGAACTCCCTGCCCAATTGGATTCAGTAGGAACTGCATTTTCACTCTGGTCTCTTTGCTAGAAGTGCAGCTGCATGTGAGGCCTTTGCCCAGCCACATTTCAGCTCCTTTTTCAAAAGTATGTGGTACCCATACTGTAGTACTGAGTCACTGTCTGATTCTCTGTGCATAACCCATCCCCTAAAAGCAAAATGCCTCTCACAGTCATAGCTGGCTGCAGCCTGCCAGTGCCTCTGACAGATTGAGGTGTGGCAACCTGATTGTTTTTAGGAGATTGAGTCCCTATATAAAACTCTGCAGGTTGGTGCTCCCATTATGGACATGCTGTTCACTATGTGTGTAGCGTGGGTCTCATAGATTTCATATATCCTCCCATGTTTCTCCCAGTCAGAGTTGTAGATCCCTGTGTGGGACTAGTGCCCACTGCTCCAAGATCGGAGAGAGCTCCAAAGCTGTGATTTCTGCCTTGTCCCTCCATTGCCGCAGGTGTCATGCACAGGGTATTTCCCCTTCAACTTATAACATTTCTTTACCGGATGGTACAAATCGTCTCCTGTACTCCTTGGCTTCAAAACTTCATATTAGCTAAGATTCTGTTTATTGATTGGGTTAATTGTTGGAAGATCAGCTGAAAATCTAAGTTGGGGGCAAGAGTAAGTGGACTCAGCTTCCACCTACTCAGCCTCCATCTTAGGGTCTGCAAATTCCAAAGTTTTTAAGGCAAGGTATATTTGTCATACAATATCTTATTTTTTTGGTCTCATTTATTATTTTCTCAAACTAACCCTCATGTCTTGCCATTTACCTTTGAGAGCCCATTGCCTACAAGTTTCAGATTCCTGTCTTTCTTTAAAACAGTTATTATACCTCAGATTCACCCAGAAATCTTTATAATGCCACAGCAATGTCTTCATTTCCCACATATTAACTGGACTATACATGTATTCATAAATTTCAGTTAAGTTCATCAAGATGAGTGTATATAATGGAATTACATGTTGCTGTAGTACAAACTCTATCTGGAAGAAAACAAGAACTATATACCATATCCACGGTTTTCGGTCACTGGACTGGCAATATACTTCTAAAGCAAAGTTTTTAGGGGCCAGTTACAGTGATCTTTAACAAAGGGGAAAGGTTGTTGATGTCCAAAACTATCTCTGTAATTGCCTTTTCATACCATATTTAGTTCACTTTCCTTGGTTTGCTGCACCTGGAAATAAGGGAAACTTCTCATCATGATAGAATTGTCCATTGAAGGACTGACTTGAGCTGGGATTACTGGTCTGAATGTGGTAATTGTACACTCTATTCAGTAGTCCCATTGGAATAATGTGTAGCCAGTCAATGTGTGCTTGTGGACTTCTTAATCATATGTTTAGTTCCTTAATGACTACTTCTCACCATGAAGCTGTGATAGAAAAGTATATCCAATACAGAATCGAAGTCTTTTTTATTTATTATACATGAGCAGACACAACATAGATCTATAATACCTTGGCTTTTTGTTGGAGAGATTGACTCAATGAATATAATCACAAAGCCATGTGTAGGGGGACATTCTATATGTTGGGTGTTTTTCACCACAGTTCATTAACTATAATGCATTAAGAAAACAGTGCTTCCCTGGATAGTGTAGCTCAGTGGATTGAGCACTGGCCTGTGAACCAAAGGGTTCCTGGTTTGATTCCCAGTCAGGGCACATGCTTGGGTTGCAGGCCAGGTTCCCAGTGTGGGGTGCATGAGAGGCAACCATACATTGATGTTTCTCTCTCTCTCTTCCCATCTGTCTAAAAATAAATAAATAAAATCCTTAAAAAAAACAGTGTTAATGAGCCCTTTTGTTCTAGCTATATATTACCTCTTTCTCACCCTATCTTATATTGAGCAATCCTAGTATGGCTTGGCAAATGGGTTGTGCTTACAGATTTAATTGTGTTCCTTTAAATTAATATGTTGAGGGGAGAAAGAAGGAGAATGGAGGAAACTGGGGGAAGGGTCATCAAGGAACATGTATAAAGGGCACATGGACAAACCCAAAGAGGGGTAAAATCAAGGGTGGGAAGTGAGGATGGGTGGGACAGGGGAGAGTGGCTAGGGGAAAATGGAGACAACTGTACATGAACAACAATAAAACTAATAAATAAAAATTAAAAAAATTAAAATGTTGATGCCTTAACTCCATATGTGATATTTGGAGATGGAGCCTGTAGTAGATAATATGAATTAGATGAAGTCATAAGGCTAGAGCCTTCATGATAACATTAGTGTCCTTATAAGAGGATGCAGAGGCACCAAAGCTCTGTGTATACCATGCAAGGACTCAGAAAGTAGGCAGCCATCTGAAAGCCATAAAGAGAGCTCTCACCATGAACCAAATTGCCTGACACCTTGATCTTGAGCTTCTAGCTCCTAGAATTGTGAGAAATAAGTTTACATTGTTTAAACCACCCAGTATATGGTATTTTTGTTGTGGCAGCCCTAGCAGACTAATACAGATTGTGATCTTGGTGATGGGACATGAACAATTAATTATCCCTCTGAACAATTATATATCCTTGCTGGAAAAGGATCAGCAAGCCCCTTTCCAGGCATATATGTCTGTGCTGGGTCTTAACCTCTTTCAAACAGCCAATTTCTTTAAATATCACACCAATTGAAACTCTTTGCTAAATTCACAAATGTACCTGTTTCCCATTGTTGGAAGTACTGGGGGGTTGGATTCTCAGTGTGTTAAAATCTTCTTTCCCTTCAGTTGTAGGTTATCCCCTGATTTATATAGAGAGAACTAAGCTAAGAATTGGAGTTCATCATCAAGAATCTAAATTGTTCATTCTACCCTGCCCAAGAGATTGGGATAGTGAGCTTTGTGCGTACACACCTCAGTACTTAAGATACTTCAGAGTTGAACTCAGGGCTTTTGGATTCTCCAGCAGAAAAAAAATCATTTCTACTGAGGTAGAGGTAGGTCATTCACCTATTTTGGGAGACAGTGCCTGGCCCAGTGAAAGCAATTTCTCAAAGAAGCAAACTCAGAAGTATTTGGTAAAAGGCCAGAATGTGCCTCCTGTATTTATATCTGTAGACTATGAAGGAGCTCCTGAAGGGGCGGTCCAAGATCAATGATTTCAGCTAGAGTAGGGTCCTCACAAGTCTTGGACTCATTAATTCATCTCAACAGAGTTTGTCTGTGGTCAAGAAAATCTGCAAAAAATGATGGGAACATACCAAATCAACTCTTTAGGGTACCACTGACTCTAGCCTTCCTAAAGGTATTGTTAGTCAGAGGCAAGTACACAGAGGGGACTGAGGTCTATAGAGATAGAATTTGAAAGAGCTACAACAGTTTCTTAATCTTTCTTGGTATTCTGAAGCCACTAGAAAAATCTCTTTAAGAATCACTTTTCACCTAGATAAGATCTTTGTAATTTCCTTCAGTGATTATATTTTAGGAGGTCGTTGTATTTGGCTTGATTGTAAAGCAATTTTTTAAAAATAATATGTGAAATTGTGAATTGACAGGTGTACAAGTGTAGTGATTTTAAGTGATTACTAGAAAAAGCTCCATTGAACAGACGCTATAACTGCTCGTATTGATATTTCTGATTAAAATATATCTTTATACAATAGCTGCCTGCATTACAACTCTGGTTGAAATAACTTCAAACATCATAAAATAATAAATACTTGTTTAAAGTAGTTTAAATTATTTGTTGAAGTATATTCAAAATATTTAAAAGTAATTGGCTCCCCTTGGAAATGACTTCACTCTTTTTCCGTAAATGATAATAGTTAATATCCTAGGTCTAGACTCTAGACTGTACAGCCTAAGCTCTCCTAGAATTCAAACTTTAATGTTACCATGAATTATCTGGAGATCTTACTAAAATGCAGATTATGGTTAAGTAGGTCTAGAGTAGGGCCTGAGATTCTGCATTTCCAAAAAGCTTCCAGGTGATGCCCATGCTGCTGGTTTATGGACCTCACTTTGGGTAGCAAGGGGTAGTTTACATTAGATAGCTCCTTGACCAAACATAACTGGCATAGAATGTCTCCTAAAGAGTTTCATTTGATTAGTATTTTATCTTCTCAATCTGGAAAAAAAACTAGTTCTGGAAACTATTAAAAACTAGAAGAATTTATTACCTGAGTTCCTCTAGCTATTGCACCAACATCTGAGATGTGTTATGATATGCCTTATTTTATAAGTATATGCATATTCTTTGAGTACATGAGACACAGGAGTGATGGGTATCTACAAATGAAAGTCATTAAGCTTAAATGTATTGGTCTCATGTAATTCAATATCTTAATTGTGCTTTAAAATTGTGTCTCTTCCAACAGCATGGATGAACCTGGAGGGTATTATGCTAAGCAAAGGAAGCTATTCAGAGAAATCACAAATGCCATGTGATTTCACTTACATGTGGAATCTCATGAACAAAACACACTGATGACCAAAACAGGAACAGACTCATAGATACAAAGAGCAGACTGATGGTTGTCTGAGGGGAGGAGGGTTTGGGGGCTGGGTGAAGTAAGTGAAGGAATTAAGAAAAAAAAGACAAAGGACACAAACAACAGTATGGTGATTACTCTAGTAATCACCTCTAGGGAAAGAGGGTTGGAAGAACTAGAAGAGGGTAAAAGGGACATAAATGGGGATGGAAGGAAACTTGATTCTGTGTGGTTTGATAAACACAATACAATATACAGATCATGTGTTACAGAATTTACACTTGAAACCTATATAATTTTATTAACCAATGTCACCCCAATAAATTCAATAAAATTTAAAAAAAGTTTGATTCATGCTCCCACTGAAAGTAATATGAAATACTAATGCACCCACTCACACATTTTAGGGTGGCATCAAAATGTTTTCATTACAAGTTCATGTACTTGCAATGAATGGGTTTCTGTACTGTTATTACTGATATTTTTAAATAAATGGTTACATCAGTCTTTTAAATTGATCCAGTGAAATAAAAAACCATGGCTGGCCCTGGCTGGTGGCTCAATGGATTGAGTGCCAGCCTGTGAACAAAAGGGCCACTGGTTTGATTCCCAGTCAGGTCACACGCCTGGGTTGCATGCAGGATACCCAGTTGGGGATGTGTGAGAGGCAGCCACACATTGATGTTTCTGTCTCTTTCTTTCTCCCTCTCTTCCCCTCTATCTAAAAATAAATAAGTAAAATCTTTAAAATAAATTTCTAGAATAGAAGGGCAGATAGGGTGCTTTCCAGACAAGATAGAGTTAAAGAAATTAATCATCACCAAGCCCTTATTATATGAAATGTTAGAGGGACTTATCTAAGAAAAAGAGGAAGATCAAAACTATTAACATAAAATGACAACAAACTCACAACTATGACAACTGAATCTAAAAAACAAAAACTAAACAGGCAATGAAAAGAGAAATGGAATCACAGAAATAGAGATTGCATGGAAGTTTATCAGTGGGGAGGGGAAAGGGGAGAATGGGGGGAAAAGGTACAGGGAATAAGAAGCATAAATAGTAGTTACAAAATAGACAAAATTTTGTAGGAAATTTTGTAACCTCCACCTCAAAATAGGTGGAGGTTAAGAATAGTATAAGAAATGGAGAAGCCAAAGAACTTATATGTTCAACTCATGGGCGTTGAGGGGGGGGAATGCTGGAAGGTGGAGGGTGCAGGGCAGAGGGGCATAAAGGTGAGAAGGAAAAGGGATAACTGTACTAGCATTATCAATAATATATATGTAAAAAAGAAATTTAAAATAATTCTGTTTTTGAACTTCAATTTCTATTCTACGCTTATCACAAAATTTTTTCCTAATGTGATATACTTTTATGCCCAAATATTTTCACTGTTTAATACTGCTTTGCAACAAAAACAAATAAACATATTAAAATTTAAAACTTTCAAATTGTCTAGTGATCATAAAGTACTGAGTTAAAATTTTTCTTTCAGATGAGTTATTGCAATTATTGCATACAAATATTTACAATATTTGTATGCAATAATACATAACAGTATTATAAATATATATATTTTTTAAAAATCATGAACATTAAGTGGAAATGCATTTTGATGTGGCTTGTACTTTTCTTTTTTCCTCAATACAATGAATTCATATGCCCATTTATGATTATAATTTATTGCTAGAATGAGACAGAATTCAGAATTAATACTAGCTCTACCTCTCATTTGTATAAATTTAAATGCAGAAAATACTTCTTCACATATATAAAAATGGTACTAGAAGGAAATATGATTTAAAAATATCAGTAAGTTTTCTAAATTTCAAGAGATATGGCAAAAATAATTAGTGATCTTTCATAAAAAAATTTTTTTAAACAAGCCCTGGCTGGTGTAGCTCAGTGGATTGAGTGCGGGCCTGCAAACCAAACAAATGCAGTTCGATTCCCAGTCAGGGTATGTGCCTGGGTTGCAGGCCAGTTCCCAGCAGGGGACACACAAGAGGCAACCATACATTGATATTTCTCTCCCTCTCTCCTTTCCTTCCTCTCTAAAGATAAATAAATTAAAATTTAAAAAAATTCTTTTAAACAATCTGCTAGTGAGACAACTTAAAGGCTTCCTTTGATTTTGTTGAAAGCAATTAATTGTAAACCACCCAACTTGAAAAATTATCTGTTACTCACTCAGTCAATCAGTTTTTCTCAAAATTAATATTTTAAAAATAGTTTTACATTTACAGAAAATTGTAAAAACTGTATAAAGTTCCCGTGCAATCTACATCCAGTTCATCTATAACTAACATTTTAACATCAGTATTATACATTTGTCACAATTAATAAACAAATACTGATACATCATTGTTATCCAAACTCATACTTTATTCAAATTTTCTCAGTTTTTACCTAATGTTCTTTCTCTGTTTCTGGATTCCATTTAAGATGCCACATCACATTTAATTGCCTTAGGATCCTCTTGCCTGTAACAGTTTCTTAGACTTCTTTTGTTGACCTTGAAAGTTTTGAGGAGTATTTATATATGCTGTGGAATACCCACCACAATTGTAGTTTGTGAAATGTTTTTCTAAATAATTAGATCTGAAGATATGGGTTTTGGTAGCAAAAACATAAACATAAATTTCTATTCTCATCACATTATATCAAGGGCACATACTGTCAAGTATGTGACTTATCAACAGTGATAAGTATACTGTCAAGACTTATCACTGTTGATGTTAACTTTGATTACCTGATTGAAGTAGTGTTTATCCAGTTTCTCCATTGTGAATTTCAATCTTTTTCTCCCATTATGCCTTAGAAGAATGTCACTATTTATAGACCACTTTTAACAAGTGGGAGTTATGCTTCACCCCTTTAATCTACAATATTACTTAAAATTTTTCTGAATGGTATATTTGTGTTTCTTTCTTTCTCTCTTCATTTATTTATCACTTATTTGTTTCAGTATAGGTTCATGGGTATTTATTTTATACTTTGGGTTATAACCAAATACTACTTTATTTTGCTGATCTAATATCGAGAGTTATTTGGTTCACTCCTGTGTCCTGTTAACATATTCCCATCATTTTGGCTTTTGTTTTTGAGCAATTTCTTTCTGACAGTATAAGAAGTCCAGGCTTAACTTATATATTATATGTCCCAATCCTGGAATCAGCAATTTCTCAAGAGAGCCTAGATTCCTTTTATTTTAAAATGGTATTAGATTATTATCAAAAAGTAGCCCTGGCTGGTGTAGCTCAGTGGATTGAGCGCGGGCCTGCGACTCAAACGATAGCGGTTCGATTCTCAGTCAGGGCACATGCCTGGGTTGCAGGCCAGTTCCCTGCAGGCCAGTTCCCAGCAGGGAACGCACGAAAGGCAACCACACATTGTTGTTTCTCTCCCTCTGTCCTTCCCTTCCCCTCTAAAGATAAATAAATAAAATCTTTTTAAAGATTATTATCAAAAAGGCAAGAAAAACAAGTGCTGGAGAGGATGTGAAGAAAAGAGAACCTTCACACAATGCTGGTGGGAATGTAAGTTAGTGCAGCCACTATGGAAAACAGTATGAGATTCCTCAAAAAATTAAGAATAAAACTACTATATGATACAGCAATCCCTCTTTTGGGCATCTACCTGAAATTTTTGAAAACAATTATTTGTAAAGGTAAATGTATCCCTATATTCATTTCAGCATTATTCACAATAACCAAGGCATGGAAACAACCTAAGTGTCTATTGATGGATGATTTGATAAAGAAGATGTGATATGTATATATACAATGGAGTACTAATCATTTCATAAAAGATGAAATATTTCCATTTGGGACAACATGATGGACCTTGAGGATATTTAGCTAATGAAATAAATCAGATGGAAAAGGGCAAGAACAGTACAATTTCACTCATATATGGGACATAAAACAAAAAATAAGAAATAAACAAAATACTCAAACTCAGATACAGGCAACAGAATGGTGGTTACCAGAGGGGAAGGGTGCTGAAAGGCTGCGGAGGATAAGGTGGTCAAATATGTGGTAATGGAAGGAGACTAGACTTTGGGTAGTGAGCACACAATAGTAGTATACAGGTGTATTATAAAGTTGTACATCTGAAATTAATATAATTTAGCCAATGTTACCTTGGTAAATTTAATTCAAAAATTGTGTTAGAAACAAGATTTGGGTACTTGGTGTGCTTACGGGAATGTCATTTCTGCTGCGGGAATGTCATTTCTTCTAGGATCTTTAGCTGGTAGAGAAAGGAAATATATGCGTGTGTCTGTATTTATAAAATATGTAACCATCTGCACCTAAATTAAGCTAAAACAAAGTTATACTAAAGTATTCAAATCAAAATAATTACTGTGTGTACTATTCAGTTCTTGCTTGTCTGTAACTTCTCCCTACAATAACGAGAAACCTGACTCCCAACATACACCTAATAATTTTTTAATTTTTCAATTCTAATATATGTATATATTGATTTCAGATCTGCTCAGCCTGAAACTTTGCAGGAAAATATTTTATCAAGTAGAATACACTGTTTATGCACCATACCATTTGCCTTTAGTTTTATGGGTTACACTCATCTCTAAAGTTAAGTAGGTCAGCAAATTTTCTCCATACTCCCTTCAGTGTAATTCACATATTTGTAATACAGTTGGATTCTTGTGTTACAGTTTGCATTACATCCTAGGATCCTCTAATTCTTTTTTTTTGTAATTCACATACATTAAAGTTCATTCTTTATAAAGTTCAATGGGATTTTGACAAATGTGTCATGTATCCATCTGTATTAAGTTACTTGGCCTACCATAACAAAATATCATGGACTGGGTGGCTAAAAGAATAGAAATTTATTTTCTCATGGATCTGGAGGTTAGAATTACAAGATAAAAATACTGTTAGGGTTGGTTTCTGGTGAGACCTATCTTCCTTCCTCTTGCTTCACATATCATTTCTTCTCTGTTTTCTAGAAGGATGCAGGCTCAGTCTGGGCTACAATAATCACAGATTCCCAGTTTTCAGCTGGGAAACTGTCCGGCTGTCAGAACACTGTCTGGCTCACAGGCTCCACTCTGTGGGGTTGTGCCAGGCTGGCCCCAATTTGCTACCGTGCTTTTCACCCCTTTGACTAATCTGTGAGGTTCACTGAGTGGGAGCAATTTGCCCACACTCCCTGTTTGTTGGCCACTGTGCACACGAGGTCCCTGCATGGTTCACTTCGGTTTCCCTTTTGGAAATAGTCTCTTTGGGTGCTGCTGCTGTTCTGAGCCATTGCCTGGCTTTCCACACACTCCAACTCTCTGGCAAGCCCAGTATCTATCTGGGTCATGGCCAGTTGGCCCACCTCGTCTACCAGTTATAGGTGCCACCAGGATCCCCCAAATTATCTGGTACTGCCCCAGCGGGTGACCAGTGCCCCAGCTTGGTTATGCCACCAGCAGTGTCTTCTTTTTTTCTTTTTATATTGTTTGGTGTAGTGTTTAAAAACACCATGGGTTTTTTGGTGTTAATTCTTCTTTATTCATTTATTAGTTTTATTTATTATTTCTGACAGTTTTTTTGTGAAGTCTTTGGTTTTCTACATATGAGATCTCATCATGTGGAATTAGTTATCATTTTACTTCTTTCATATGTGAATATCTTTGATTTTTTCCTCTTGCCTTATTTCTCTGGCTATGAATTTCATTCAGTATTATATTGAATGCAAGTGGCAAGAATGGGCAGGCATTCTTATCTTGTTTCTAGACATAAAGGAAAAGCTTTCAATGTTTCACTATTGAGTATAATTAGGCTTTTTACACATGGCTTTTATTATGCTGAAATAACTACTTTGCTGACTTTTTAAATAGAAGTGTGTTCAATTTTTAAATGCTTTTCTGTATCTGTTGAGATGACCATGTGACTTTTATTTTTGTCCCTTTACTGTGATATGACATTGATTGATTTTAGTATGTTGCACCATTTTTGTTCCAAGGTCATAGTGTACTATCATTTCAATGTGCTGTTCAATGAGATTTGTTAGTATTTTGATGATAATTTGCATTAATATTTACAAGGGATATTAGTCTGTTGAGCTCTCTGACTTTGGTATTATGGCATTACTGGCCTCAAAGAATGAGTCTGGAAGTATTCCTGTTTTCAGACATGGACTGGCCAGATGCAGGTCTGTCTCAGGCCAGCCTGTAGTGTGTGGGCCCTTGACAGCATGTAGGAAAGATTTCACCACACAAGTCCACGTGATTTTGAAAGTACATTTATTATTTAGCTGGAGACAGTGAAACAAAAGAAAGGGCTTTCGGAAGAAGCAACAGGAGAGCAACAGGAGATAGCCTACATGGTGCTCTATGCTTTGGCTCCCTAGAAACATTATAAGAAAATAGTGAGCCACGGCAGGCCTGCTTTCAGCTCACTGGGAAGTTAGAGAAAAGGGGGGCTTAGAGACATGATCAGGGGGTAAACCTGGATCCAGCTGCCACTGCCCATGGCTACCCTGGCTGCAAGTCTTGTTGGGACCCTTACAGTCTAGGAAGTAAAAAGTTCATGCCCTGAAAAGTACATAGGCGAGCTCTAGAGCAAGCCGCACTAATATCCTTTGTTTCGGGGGTTTTGTCTCCTGTGGGTGAGAATGTTAGGGCGGGGTTTCAGTAGAATATTCATCAGCTTTCCATGTCCATTTTCAATATGCTGGTGCATCAAAATGAGCATATAGGGGAGTTTGGGATTGTTCTTTGATCTGCATTATTGTGTTATTTTAATCTTGGGTATGTCTAGCTTTAATGGAGTTTTTGTGATTTGTTCCCTTGATTTTATCTGTCCTTGGATTTAGCTAGCACAAATGATATTAATTGGGTCTTTGTTCTCTATCTCTCCCCAACCCCAACCAGGGTGACTTAAGCTAGGTGTCCTCTGGTTAATGAGGAAAAGTACAAACCACTTGTTTTCAAGTGTCCTTGATTAATAAAGAGTAGGTCTTGCGATTCGCCAGCTGGCTGCAAGTTGTTCAAATTGTTTGGCCTTGTTTAATTTTCTTATTTCAGTTTCCCCATTTAACTTGCCCAGGAATTTTACCAGCTTCTTACTAGTCTGCCTCATTCATACTTCATTTTTGGGGGAATATTTTTAGGAGAATTTTCATTTTTCCTTCTTTAAATGTTTAGAAGAAGTGGGGGACGGAAAACTGTACTTGAACAATAATTAAATTAAAAAAAGAATATAACAGTGAAAGCATCTGGTCTTGGGCTTGATTTTTGTTGAGAGATTTTTTTTACTTTTATTGTTGTTTAAGTACAGTTGTCTGCATTTCCCCCCCCCCACTCCCCACCAATCCCAGCCGTCCCCACCTCCCTCCTCTGATTCCACTACGCCTTGGTTTTGTCCCTGTGTCCTTTATAGTTGTTCCTGAAAACCCTTTCCCCTTTCTGCCCCATTACCCCCTCCCACCTCCCCTCTGGTTACTGGTTACTCTAGTTGTTCATAATGTCAATGGCTCTGGTTATATTTTGCTTGCTTGTTTGTTTTGTTGATTAGGTTCTACTTATAGGTGAGATCATACGGTATTTGTCTTTCACCACCTGGCTTATTTCACTTAGCACAATGCTCTGTTGAGAGATTTTTTAACTATTGATTCAATCTCCTCACTAATTACAGGTCTGTTCACATTTTCTATCTTTTTATGATTCCATATTGGCAGTTTAGATGCTTCCATGAATTTATTCACTTCTTCTATGTTACCCAATTTGTTTGTGTATAATTGTTCCTAGTATACTCTTGTGATCCCTTTTTATACTACGGTATCAGTTGTAATGTCTCATCTTTCATTTCTGATTTATTTGAGTCTTCTCCCTTTTTTTGGCATAGCTAATAGTTTGTTATTTTATTTATTATTTTAAAAAACAATTATTAGTTTTGCTCTTTTCTATTGTTTTTCTTGTCTGTTTTATTTATTTCTGCTCTAATATTTATTTATTTCAGTTAATTTGGGGCTTCTTTTTCTTGTTCCTTAAAGTGTAATTAAGATTCTATCTTATTTTTAATATAAATATGTACCACTACAATCTTGCCACTTAGTCTTGCTTTTGCTGCATCCCATAAATTTAGTATACTGTATTTTCATTTTCATTTGTTTCAAGATATTTTCTTTTTTTGAAATTTTTATTTTTATTTAATTCTTGTTCAAGTACAGTTTTCTGTCTTATATTCCCAGCCCTGCCCGCCCTCCACCCAGTGCTCCCCACCTCCCTCCCATTTCCGCCCCCTGCCCTTAGTTATTGTCCATGTGTCCTTTATACTTGTTCATGTGAGTCCATCCCCTTTTCCCCTATGATTCTCTCCCCTCTACCCTCTGGACCCTGTCAGCCTGTTCCGTATTTGAGTGTCATTGGTCATATTTTGCTTGCTTGTTTGTTTTGTTGTTTAGATTCCTGTTAATGGTGATATCATATGGTATTTGTCTTTCACCACCTGGCTTATTTCGCTCAGCATAATGCTTTCCAGTTCCATCCATGATGTTGCAAAGGGTAGTAGTTCCTTCTTCCTTTCTGCAGCATAGAATTCCATTGTGTAAATGTACCATAGTTTTTTGATCCAGTCATTTACCGATGGGCATCTAGGCTGCTTCCAACTCTTGGCTATCGTAAATTGTGCTGCTATGAACATCGGGGTGCATAGGTTCTTTTGGATTGGTGTTTCAGGGTTCTTAGGATATACTCCCAAGAGTGGAATTGCTGGGTCAAAAGGCACGTTCATTTTTAGTTTTCTTAGAAAATTCCATACTGTTTTCCATAGTGGTTGTACCAGTCTGCAATCCCACCAACAGTGAACTAGGGTCCCCTTTTCCCCACAACCTCTCCAGCACTTGTTGTTTGTTTCTTTGTTTATGATAGCCATTCTGACTGGTGTTAAGTGGTATCTCATTGTGGTTTTAATTTGCATCTCTCTGATAGCTAGTGATATCGAGCATCTTTTCATGTGTCTCTGGATCCTCTGTATGTCCTCCTTGGAGAAATGTCTGTTCAAGTCCTTTGCCCATTTTTTAATTGGGTTGCTTGTCTTCTTTGAGTGGAGTCGAGTGAGTTCTTTGTATATTTTGGAGATTAAACCTTTATCTGAGGTATCATTGGCAAATATGTTTTCCCAAGCTGTTGCTTCTCTTTTTATCTTGATACTGTTTTCCTTAGCCATGCAGAAGCTTTTAATTTTGATGAGATCCCATTTGTTTATTCTTTCCTTTATATCCCTTGCTCTAGGGGACGTATCAGTAAAAATATTGCTGCGTGGAATATCTGAGATTTTCTTGCCAATGCTCTCCTCTAGGGCTTTAATGGTTTCACGGCTTATATTTAAGTCTTTTATCCACCTTGAATTTATTTTGGTGTATGGTGTAAGTTGGTGCTTGAGTTTCATTTTTTTGCATGTAGCTGTCCAGTTCTCCCAACACCGTTTGTTGAAGAGGCTATCTTTACTCTATTTTATGTTACTGCCCCCTTTGTCAAATATTAATTGACTGTAGAGATTTGGATTTATTTCTGGAATCTCTGTTCTATACCATTGGTCTATGTGCCTGTTTTTATGCCAGTACCAGGCTGTTTTGATTACAGTGGCCTTGTAATACAGTTTGATATCAGGTATTGTGATCCCTCCTACTTTGTTCTTCTTTCTCAAAATTGCAGCTGCTATTCAGGGTCTTTTATGGTTCCATATAAATTTTTGAAGTGCTTGTTCTATGTCTGTGAAATATGCCATTGGTACTTTAATAGAAATTGCATTGGATCTGTAAATTGCTTTGGGGAGTATGGACATTTTGATGATGTTAATTCTTCCAATCCATGAACACGGTATATGTTTCCATTTGTTTGTGTCTTCCTTGATTTCTTTCTTCAGTGTTGTGTAGTTTTCTGTATACAGGTCTTTTACCTCCTTGGTTAGATTTATTCCCAGATATTTTATTTTTGTTTTTGCCGTATTGAATGGGATTTTTTTCTTGATTCCTGCTTCTGCTGTTTCATTGTCGGTATACAAAAATGCCTTTGATTTCTGGATATTGACTTTGTATCCCGCTGTTTTGCCAAATTCATTTATTGGTTCTAGCAGTTTTTTGGTAGAGTCTATAGGATTTTCCATGTACACTATCATGTCACCTGCAAACAATGACAGTTTTGTTTCCTCCTTTCCGATTTGGATGCCTTTTATTTTATTTTCTTGTCTGATCGCTGTGGCTAAACCTTTTTTTAAAGATTTTATTTATTAATCTTTAGAGGGAAAGGGAAGGAGAGAAGGAGAGAAATATCAATGTATGTTTGCTTCTCTCATAAGTCCCCTGTTGGGAACTGGCCTGCAACCCAGGCATGTGCCCTGACTGGGAATCAAACTGCGATCTTGTGGTTCACAGGTCCGTGCTCAATCCACTGAGCTACACCAGCCAGGGCTAGAACTTCTAATACTATATTGAATAGAAGTGGTGAAAGTGGGCAACCTTGTCTTGTTCCTGATCTTAGTGGAAAAGATTTTAGTTTTTGCCCATTGAGTGTGATGTTGGCTGTAGGCCTTTCATATATGGCCTTTATTATATTGAGAAATGCTCCCTCTATTCCAATTTTTCTGAGAAAAATCATAAGTGGGTGTTGTACCTTATCAAAAGCTTTTGCCACGTCTATTGATATGATCATGTGGTTTTTGTCTTTGCTTTTGTTTATGTGATGTATTACATTTACTGATTTGCGAATATTGGACCATCCTTGCATCCCTGGGATGAATCCCACTTGGTCGTGGTGTATAATCTTCTTGATGTATTGTTGGATACGATTTGCCAATATTTTATTGAGGATTTTAGCGTCTATGTTCATCAGAGATATTAGCCTGTAGTTTTCTTTCTTTGTTGTGTCTCTATCTGGCTTTGGAATTAGGATGATGCTGGCTTCATAAAAAGAGTTGGGGAGTTTTCCCTTCTTTTGGGTTTTTTGGAATAATCTGTGAAGAATAGGGGTTAGCTCTTCCTTAAAAGCTTTGTAGAATTCTCCTGTGAAACCATCTGGTTCAGGGCTTTTGTGTGATGGGAGTTTTTTGATTACTTCTTCAATTTCATCTGCTGTTATTGGCCTGTTCAGGTTTTCTGATTCTTTTTCATTGAGTTTTGGAAGATGATATTTTTCTAGAAATTTGTCCATTTCACCTAGGTATTCAAATTTCTTGGCATACAGTTCTGCATAGTAATTTCTTACAATCCTTTCTATTTCTGTGATATCAGTTGTAATCTCTCCTCTTTCATTTCTGATTGTGTTTATGTGGGTCCTCTCCTTTTCTTAATGAGCCTACTTAAAGTTTTGTCTATTTTGTTTATCTTTTCAAAAAAATAACTCCTGAATTCATTGACCCTTAGAATTGTGCTTTTAGTCTCTATGTCATTTAATTCTGCTCTGACCTTGCTTATTTCCTTCCTCCTACTTGCTCTGGGCTGTCTTTGTTGTTGTTCCTCGAGTTCTTGCAGGCGTTAGGTTAGCTTGTTTGTTTTGTTTCAAGATATTTTCTAATTTCACTTTCATTTCTTCTTTAACCCAATAGTTGTTCAAGAGTGTATGTGTAATTTCCACATCTTGTGAATTTTCCACTTTTTCTTTAGCTCTGATTTCTAGTTTTATGCAATTTTAATTAAAAGATACATGATGTGATTTTAATTTTCTTAAATTTGTACAGACTTGTAACCTAACGTGCAATCTATTTTGATCAATGTTCTGTTTGCTTAAAAAGAATTTGTATTTATGGGACCTCATCAAATTAAAAAGCTTCTGGAGGGCTAAAGAAAACAGCAGTAAAATGGAAAGAGAACCAACTAACAACAACAAAAAAACCCTCTTTCATTTGACAATGAATTTTGGGTTAGAACATCATGAAGCCTATCTATACCTAGGTACAGGCTTTATTCTAATATAAGATGTTCTAAATATTCAAAACGGGTTAGGGAAAACTGCAACTTTCCTCTGGAGACTTCATGTTTCTTTAAGGCCAAAAGTCTTAATGGGTAGATACTGTTTTCTTTTTTTTTTTAAATATATTTTATTGATTATACCATTACAGTTGTTCTATTCCCTTCTTCATTCCCCTCCACCCGCACATTCCCTCCCCCACCATTCTCCCCCCTTAGTTTATAACCACGTGTCTCAAGTTCTTTAGATTCTATATTTCCCCCACTATTCTCGCCCTCCCCCTATCTATTTTCTACCTACCATCTATGCTATTTTCTGTGCCTTCTCCCCCCTTCTCCCCCTCCCACCCCCCTGTTTCTAACCCTCCATGTGTTCTTCATTTCTATGGTTCCACTTCTGATCTAGCTGTCCTCTTGGTTTGCTTTTGTTTTAGGTGTGGTTGTTAATAACTGTGTGTTTGCTGTCCTTTCACTGTTCATATTTTTCATCTTCTTTTTCTTATATAAGTCCCTTTAGCATTTCATATAATAAGGGCTTGGTGATTATTAACTCCTTGAACTTGATCTTATCTGAGAAGCACTTTATCTGTCCTTCCATTCTAAATGAAAGCTTTGCTGGATAAAGCAATCTTGGCTGTAGGTCTTTGGATTTCATGACTTGGAATACTTCTTTCCAGCCCCTTCTTGCCTGTAAGGTCTCTTTTGAGAAATCCGCTGACAGTCTGATGGGTACTCCTTTGTAGGTGACTGTCCCCTTATCCCTTGCTGCTTCTAGGATTCTCTCCTTCATTTTGGTCTTGGCTAATGTAATTATGATGTGCCTTGGTGTGTTCCTTCTTGGGTCCAACTTCTTTGGGACTCTCTGAGCTTCCTGGATTTCCTGGAAGTCTATTTCCTTTGCCAGACTGGGGAAGTTCTCCTTTATTATTTGTTCAAATACGTTTTCCACTCGTGGCTGTTTCTTTCCCCCTTCTGGTACCCCTATAATCCGGATGTTGGAACGTTTAAAGATGTCCTGGAGGTTCCTAAGCCTCTCCTCATTTTTTTGAATTCTCATTTCTTCATTCCTTTCTGGTGGGATGTTTTGTTCTTCCTTCTGGTCCATTCCATTGATTTGAGTCCCAGTTTCCTTTCCATCACTATTGGTTTCCTGTGCATCTCCCTTCATTTCAATTAGTTTAGCCTTCATATGTTCCTCTAATTTGTGACTATAATCTACCAGTTCTGTGAGCATCCTGATAAATAGTGTCTTGAATTGTGCTTCTGAGAGGCTGGCAATCTCTGGGTCGCTGAGAGTTATTGGCTCTGGGACTTTGAGTTCTTCTTGCGCCATCTTTTGGGCTGTTCGTGCCTATTCCGTAACAGGATCAGAGCCCTAAGGTGTTCACTAGAACAGGGCAACTAAGTCGCTGGGTTGTGACGTTGTATGTAGGGCGGGGTCAAAGAGGGACAATGGCTTCCCGTCTGCGGCCTCGGCCCCGGTGCCGCAGCCACCACCGTCACCAGGCCCATGCGTTTCGTTCCACTGCACGCGAGTGTGCCACCGCAGTCAGCCCTCCACCACTGGGTTCGCCCCCTGGGGCTTGTGTGGTCCGTCTCACTGTGCGCGAATGTGCGACCGAGGTCAGTCTGCCCCACACCCTGACTGGTTCCGGGCTGCCTGTGCGCCTAGGTCAGGGAATCTGTCCTGCCCGACCCAGCTCCACTGCTGGCTCCGCCTCCCTTACCGTCCCCGTTGAATGGTTCGTAGTTGTCGGACTTCCGTATAATTCCGTTTTCTGGTCTTTGGGTGTGTCCTAGTTCTCCAAACCTTTGTTGTGTTCAAACTTGGTTGTGGGAGAAGGCACAGTGTTTCCACCTATGCCTCCATCTTGGCGGAAGTCCCCTAGATACTGTTTTCCTGTGAGAAGGCATGAGAGGAAGAACAAAGAAGCCAGTCATCCACATGTTGCAATGAAGCAGAATGCCTAGCACAATTTATATCTTCCAGATCAGCTTTCAGGATTTGTGGAAAATAAAAAGGCTCTTAGTAAAGCCCTGAGGCACTATTGTCCAGGTTAATTGTTTCTATGTACAAATGAAGGTAAAAAGGCATTGGCTAACTTCAAATGTAATACTGAATAATGTGCTGCATAAGTCAGTTACACTAAAGGTTTTACTTTCACTTGTGATGGGTGCTAGCAACATATGAGGGTTAGGAGCAGCAGGGTGTCAAGGGCTAACAATGTTGTTTATTGCCCAAGGTCTTAGACAAGTCTCTATCTTTGTCCTATGGTTTATCTCACAGGTAAAATAGGAGTTCTATAAAAGCTAATGCAAGAGATACAAGGCCCTGAGTTTTGCAGTCTTCAATTATGGACTTCATACATTGAAAGGCCTCTTTACTTATGAGCTATTGATTGATTTTAGGAAGGAATTTTGAAGATTTGAATCTTGGTCAGAAGTGCATTATGGATTCTCACAATATCAGTTGAAAATTTTGCTCATAAAGAGTAAGGCATATTTTGCTTGCTTGTTTGTTTTGTTGATTAGCAAGCAAAATATAACCAGAGACATTGAAATAAAGAACAAACTGACAGTAATCATAGGGGATGGGGGAGAGGGATAATGGGGCAAAATAGGGGAAGGGCCACCAAGGAACGTGTATAAGGGACAGATGGACAAAGCCAAAAGGGGGTAGGTTTGAGTGTGGGAGGCTGGGATGGGTGGGGTGAGGGGAGTGGTGGGGGGAAATGAAAACAACTGTACTTGAACAACAATAAAAATTATAAAAGTAAAGTATAGTATATATATATATATATATATATATAAGCATATGGCAGGTGATCCAATAGGCACAAATGAATAGTGCTCCTAGGTTCATTAGTGGAAGAAAAATTGGCTAAAGTTAATTTAATTCACTTGAGTGGGCACTTTCAAAGCCACTCTCAAGCTCTAAATTTACTTCCCTATTTTAGGACAAAGGAATTCTGGTATGAAGCTTTTCTAAGAAGTCTTGGCCTAATAAATGAATAGGGGGAAAAACAGCTAAAGAGGAAAGGGTTAGTATCTCTTAAAGTGCCTATAAAAAGAGTAAGTTTAAATACAAGGACTTTTTAAGGTTTATTAGCCATCCCCACTATTTGAACTGTTTTATGACTTTGAGCCAGGGGGTGCTTTATAGAAATGGGTTTGAGCATTGAGAGTGTAGCTCTGGTTTCAATAAGGACTTACTGTAGATTTATGCCCAATGAGGAGAGAGATGCTTGAAACCTATTAAGAAGGAGGATTTGGACAAGCCCCTGTAGTTCCTCAGAGCCTCATCATTTGAAATTAGGAGGCCATTTAAAAGGCTGGTTAGGTCTGCAGCCATAGCACCCTCCACATGCCTGATCTCATCTGAAAGGCTGATTAGAATTCCAAGGGCACTTGAAATGGTTAAATTTGTGACAATTTCTTTTCCAATGTTCTGGCTCTTTGCAATAATAGCAGAAAGTGGGTTTTTTGGTTTTACATAGGGTCCTTCATTTCATTTTGTATAGGAGTTGAAAATTTAAAATTTTAACAATCTTACTTCTAGGTGAGTCCTCTAGTGTGTGGGCAAGATGATATGACACATTAACTACATCTGGAGTAGACATAATTTCCCATTCAATTTTGATTCTTTTGAGTGAAAGAAAAAATATCACTTCAGCCTGTTAATAAACATAGAGTTGAAGTCTACCTGAGTGGAATCAGCATCTGAATTTTCTTTGAAAACAATCTGAAGTCAATTATACTAATTATGAACAGGTTCATCAGGCTTGTTGTCATTAACAAGGCTTTGGGGAAACCATAGATACTGCCCAATGAAGGTATTTAGCAATTTCATGAACTTGATTATATAATAAATCAGTAGGGTAGTCTCTCAGTTATAATGTTAGAGACTCTTTAGGATCTCCCTGATTGTCAGTTTTCATTCAATGTCCAGCCTGAACCTCACTAACAAGACTGTAGACTAACTGACATAAAGCTGATAAACCAGGTTTATAGATTTGAATAACTATATTAACCCCTCAGAAAATCTGGGAGGATCCTACCTTACTTTAGGAAACTCTAAATGATGCCTCACAATTTGGTCTTTGCCCAGGAAACATAAGAAATCTAAGATTTATTAGTATACTCAGAAGGATGAAGTGTAAAAATTCAGGTACTGATAAGTTCAGAGAAGGAGGAAGTTGGAAAAGATTCAGAGGAGGGGAAGGATGGCAGAGGAGGCAGAGCCAGAGCCCTGGGCGGGGCAGGCAGGGCTGGGAATATAAGACAGAAAACTGTACTTGAAAAAGAATTAAATAAAAATTAGGAATTATTGAAAAAAAGAAAAAATAAACATTTATTTGCCTCAGTTACTTTTAAAACTTTATTTTGCGAAGAGACAACAGAGTCCTGGCAATGTTTGGAAGCCTCAAAATACCAAATCAAAATATATGTTCCATTTAGTTTTGCCAGTTCTAGAGCTATGATTGTCCCATTCAATTTTTAAAAAGGTAAGTATGGTGATCATATAAGTTCCCTATATATGTCATTGGTATTCTGAATTTACCTTTGGTCAAATAAGTACATTTAGTTAGATATGAGCATGAAGATTTATCATAGCTCCTAACATAAAATTGGCCAGTGTCTCTGCAGGGGAGGCACCCTGAAAGTATTTAGATAACTGACACCCCATTTTCAGAGACTGTTCTCCAAAGCAAACTTCCAAAAGAGTCTAAACAAGCCAGGCAGCTTAAATAGCTTAAAGAGTTTAAATAGCCCAAACAGCTTGGAAGCTAAATGCCAGTCAGTCCAACTTAGAACAGTGTTTGAAATGAGACAGTCTGGTCTAGTACTAAACTAAAAGCTAGCCACTTTCATTAGAAACAATTTCGTTCCAAGGGAATCAGGCTAAAGGATAGTCAGTCTCAAGAAACAGTCTCATCCTGAAGGAGTCAGGGCAAAGAGTCATATTAAGTACTTGCAGACAAAGAGAGCCTATACAAGAAAAGCAGGACACCTCTTAATAAATCCTAGAGAGCTGCAGAATGCAAAGAGAGAAGGATCTTTGATCCAGTTTAAGGGAAAAATTTTTCCTTTAAACTGTCGAGTGGGCAAGAAAAAGGGCAAGCTAGAAGGACCCCATGGACACCTCACCTGTTTTTTTCTCCAGCCCTAGAGTTATTGGGGCAGACAATCCAAACCCCCTTATGAGCCACTAAATATATTTACCTGAATGAAAATGTCAGCCAGATATTCCTCCAATAAAAAGAGTTTATTTATGAAAAGAGAGAGAATTGCAATTGAGAACATGCAGCCATGATGAGCCACACACGAGTTTATTAAAACTTAGAGGAAATTATTTTATAGAGAAAAAAGGGAAGTTTCTTTTAAGGAGAACTAATTATATATTCTATATATGATACATATTAATATATTATATATTATATATAATCTGATGCTAGATACCTGATTATATATACTATAATCAGATTATATATAATATAACATACTGTATATATAAATAATCTCCAGGTCTATTCACACTGTCACAAAAGGTCAAATTTCCTTCTTTTTATAGTCACACAGTATTCCATTGTGTAAATGTAGCACAGTTTTTTGATCCACTCATCTATTGATGGACACTTAGGCTGCTTCCAGCACTTGGCTGTTGTAAATTGTGCTGCTATGAACATTGGGGTGCATAGGTTCTTTCAAACTGGTATTTCAGGATTCTTAGGGTATAATCTCAGCAGTGGAATTCCTGGGTCAAAAGGCAGTTCCACTTTTAATTTTTTGAGGAAATTCCATACTGTGTTTTACAGTGGCTGCACCAATCTGCATTCCCACCAACAGTGCACAAGTATTCCCTTTTCTCCACATCCTTGCAGAACTTGCTGGTTGATTTATTGATGACAGCATTCTACCATTGTGACAGGTGAGAGGTAATATTTCATTGTGGTTTTAATTTGCATCTCTCTGATGATTAGTGACATTGAGCATTTTTCACATGTCTGTTCATTGATTTATTATTATGTTTTAGCTAGTCTAATGTTGAACTGCTCTAATGTGCTTTCCAGTTCAGTTACTGTATTCTTTACCTTTGTGCCTTCTGTTTCTTCCTTTCATATATTTTATTTTTGTTGAAGTTCTCACTGTGTTCTTCCTTCTTCTGAGTATATTTATGAACATTATTTTGAACTCTCTCAGGTAAGCTACTTATCTCCATTTCATTAAATTTTTATGGTTTTATCTTATTCTTTTGTCTAGAACACATTCCTCTCTTCCTTTTGCTTCACTCTCCATGTACATTTGTAATTGTTAGGTAAAACAGCCACTTGGTAAAACAGCCACTAGGTAAAAGAACCTATCAGTCCTGATAGGTTGGCCTTCTGTAGACAATGAACTATATATAATTTAAAATAATCTAGTTCTTCATTATCACTTGAACCTTTGTGATTATTCAAGAAGCATATTTTATTTTTAATAGTTTCCAGTAGTTGAGGGTATGCAAGTACAAATCTATGTCCCAAAGGGGAGGATCTCAGTTCCTTCATTCAGGCTGAGTGAAAACCAGACCCTTGGACAGCAGTTTTTACAGATTGAAAGTATAAATAGCTCTCTGAGACTACAAGCATAAGCTTTGCTGGCCACCAGAGCCAGGTAATCTAGAGTTTTCCTGTGGACAATAGTTGCAAATGCAGGTCTCCAGATGAGTGTATAACTGCCTTTGCTGGAGATACCAATGACTTGCCATCAGGTAAAGGGAGAAAATAAATATGGGAACCTCTGGCCCGTGTTTCTTCAGGGCACTTCCATAGCCTCTAGATGTGTGCCAAACCTGAAGTCTGCCCCTAGACCAAAGCACCAGGACAAAAAATTATGCTTCTTTCACAGAAAGGCTGGGGATATATTTCAATCTACTATCTGTGAAGTGCCCTTGGTGTGGTAGCCTTCCAAGAACTGTCTCAGTTTGTTACTGTCCTGTGAGATTAAGAACACAAGGTCCTCTGACCACCAGAGACAGATGATCAAGGGGTATCCCACTGGTGGCAGCTCCAAAAACTAGGGCACTGTACATTAAAAAAAAACTGGGGCACCAAACACAATTGCTTGCCTCAAGAGATACTTGCAGTCTGGGGCATGGCAGATGGAGAGCTCAAAGATAGTGTTCATCCTCTGAGGTCTCAGGAAAGATTCACAGTCAGCCCCTGGTTGTGCGCTTACTTAAAGTACTGCCCTTCTGGCTGCAGCTATGATGATAAGCTAATAGATTCCTTTCACAGAAAGACTTAGCTTCTTGGTCTGGTGCCTCTTGCTGTGCCTTGCAAATGATAGCTCTTCATACACTTTCACATTTGCTTACAATCATATGGGACTTGCTAGTATAAGCACAGCTGGTTACCAGAAAATGAGGTGATATGGAGGTATTCCCTGGAGGCATAAACTCCTTTCTGGAAGATACCAATGAGTTATCTATAACAAGGCAGAGAGACAGCACAAAGATTTTATCCACTGACTTCTGTTTTGTGATAGCACCCCTATAGTTCCTTATAGTTGTGCCAGATCAGAAACCTTCTCCTAAAACCAAATCCCCTGAAGAAGAAAATATGCCTTTCTGAGAATGTCTGGGGTATGTGTATGTCAGCTGTCTGTGTAGTGCTCATAGTAGTAATATTCCAAGAAAAAACTGACTTTATGATTATTATAGTCCCATGGACCAAATATGCAAACCACCTTGGCCACCAGAGCCCAGCTATCAGTGGGTAGTCCCTGGGTGGCAGCTGCAAAAATGCGGTCACCATACATAAAAACCAAGACACTAGAAGTGTGTAGGTGTTCCCCTCTGGAAGATATTGGTAGCAGAAGGAGATCACAAAGATGGTACCCACTGGCTGGAATAAGGCAGCAGAGGAATGCAAAATGGCACTTGCTACAAAAAGAAAAAAATAAAACAACAGAAAACCAAAGTGTCCTGGTTGGGTTGCTCAGTTGGTTGGAGTGTTGTCCTGTACACCAAAATGTTGTGGGTTTGATTCCCAGTCAGGACACATACCTAGGTTGCAGGTTCAATCCCTGGTCTGAGCCCATATGTGAAGCAACTCATCAATGTTTCTCATATCCATGTTCCTCTCTCTGTCTCTCTCTCCCTTCCCCTCTCTCTAATATTGATAAACATATCTTCAGGTGAGGATTAAAAAAAGAAAGAAAAACTTTTAGAAAAAAAACGAAAGTATAAAACAAGAATAGAAATTTTTAAAACATGGTGTCTGCTAGCTTTAAGTACAGGGAGAGATCAGAAGATGGATGACATCTACTAGATGGACTATGAAAGATGGAACCCACCCAAAATGATAAAAAGAAAAAAAGATGATGCCTATTGGTTGTAGCAAGACAAAGAGAGCAAAAAAATAGCACCTACCATCCTCTGTACTGGAGGCTCCTACCTTCCAGACCAATGCTTGAAAATGAACAAATTAGTATTTTCACATATATTCTGGGTATTATATTTAAAAGTTGCCTGTGTGTTAAGCTCTGGAGTGAGGGAATCTGCATGTGAGCCTCTTAAGAACCATTTCTCACTTTGCCACAACACTGAGGGTCTCATATGTACAAGTCCTATTGGTCTTCAAAACCAGATATTGTAAAGGCTCATCTCTCAGGTACCAGCCTTAAAATCGGGTATACCTGCTATGGGGTACTATTTATTTCCTTTTCACAGAGAAGCTCCAGGTTTTGTGGGATACCATGCAGAGGGTGGGATTGTGTCTCAGCCTTTCCCACCCACTTTGATGTGATTTCCTTCATTTTCCCAATGTGAAGGGCCTGGTTCTCCAGTTATTAGTTTTTTTTACCCCCAGAGAAAATTGTTCCATATAAAGTTGTAGATTATCAATTCTGTCTGCGGGAAGGGCTGAATTTAGAACCTTCCTGCATCATTATCTTAAACCAGAAACTTCTTTGTTTCTTGATGATGTTGGCATTTATGGTTATGAAATGCCCTCTTCCAACTGTTTTGCTGCATATCATCAATTTTGACATGTTGTAGTTCCATTTTCACATCTCAACATTCTTTTAAATTTCTGTTTGGATTCCTCATTTGACTCATTGGCTATTCAGTAGCACATTGTTTAATATCTACATTTGCTAATTTTCCAGTTTTTTCCTGTCATCGACTTCTAGTGCCATGCCATTGTGGTTTGAAAGATGACTGATATTATTTCAATCTTAAATTTGTTAAGGCTTGTTTTGTGGCCTAAAAAATGATTTATCCTGGAGGGTATTCCAAGTGTACTTGAAAAGTATGCATATTCTGTTGCTTTTGCATTGAGTGTTCTGTATATATCTGTAAATTCATATGGTCTAACATGTCCTTCAAGTGCAATATTTCCTTACTTATCTTCTATCTGCATGATCTACCCATTGATGTAAGTGGGGTATTAATGTCCCATACTATTGTATTGCTATTTCTCTGTTTCTTAATATTTGCTTTATATATTTAGGTGTTCATATATTAAGTGCATAGATACTTAGAAATGTTATCCTTTTGTTGGATTGTCCCCTTTATCATTATGTAATAATCTTTATGCCTCTTACTATAGACTTTGTATGAATGTCTATTTTGTCTTATATATGTGTAGCTACCCCAGCTTTATTTTGCTCTTCTCTTTCCATCATTTCATTTTAAACTTTTGAGTATCCTTACATCTGAAAGAAGTCTCTTTTAGGCAGCATATATTTGGGTCTTTTTTTTTTATCCATTCAGCCACTTTATGTCTTTTGATTGGAGAATTCAGTTCACTTAGTTAAAGTAATTATTGATAGTAATGAACTTACTGCCATTGCATTCATTGCTATTGGCATTTTTATACTTTATCTTTTCCTTTTATTTCTTTCTCTTTTCCTCTGTAATTTGATGATTTTGGTAGTGATAGGCTTAGATTACTTTCCCTTTATATTTTGTAACTGCTATAGTTTTTTCTTTGTGGTTACAATGAGATACATAAACAATTTATACTTGTAACAGTTTAAGTTGGTAAAAACTTAATTTTGAATATATTTTAAAGCTCTAAATTTTTATTCTCTCTTCATGAATTACATTTTTGATGTTATGATTTAACTTTGTTGTTTCTCCATTAACAAAATGTTATATTTACAGTCGTTTTTACTATTTTTGTCTAACTTTCACACTAGCTTTATAAATGTTTAACTCACCACCTATACACTAGTAATTTTGAATTTTACTATGTATTTACCTTTACCAATTAGATTTATACTTCCAAATGTTTTCCTTTATAAATTAACACTCTCTTATTTCAGCTGAGAAAAGATATGAGGGCAGACCCCAAAATAACGGGAATTATCATCTGAAGGGTGGACCTCTTGTAGTACAGGCTTCTCCTGCTAGGTGAACGTTCTAAGAACTCTTCTGTATCAATGTACCAGCTGGCATCATTGTGAGAGGCTGTGTTCATCTTTAGTGAATTTTTTGAAGACTCTTTCAGTGCTTTTACCCTCTTCATGATGGGTGATTTATGAGCACACCTGCCCATGCTACACTGAGTGTTCAGCAGTTTTTGACCTAAAATGGCATGACACCCATGTTCCACCCTCCTATGCACCCGATCTCATCCAGAGCAACCCCTTTTTTGTTTCCCCAAATGAAAAAAGTCCTCAAAGGGAGACGTCTTGCTGATGTAGAAGAGTTAAAACAAAAATGACAGAAACACTAAAAAGTATCAAAATCAGTAAGTACAAAAACTGTTACGAGCAGTGGAAGCAATGTTTCAGTAGGTGTATTGCATCAAATGGAGAGTACTTTCAAGGTGACCGGAGTTAAAAACATGTAAAAATAAATACACAAGTTTTTATAAATAAATTCTGGGTTTTTTTCAGAGGTCCTCTCTTGTACTTTATTATTTCTTGTAAGTTCACACTACTGGCGATGCATTCCTTTGGTGTCAGCATGTTTGGAAAATTGTTTATCTCTCCTTCATTTTTGAAAAATAAGTTTTCTGGGTAGATTTTCTTGGTTGGAATTTTCCCCACCACTTCCTATATATTGTGCCCCTCCTTTCTGGCCTGTAAAATTTCTGATGAAAAAGTCTTCTGATGGTGTTATAAAGGTTCTTTTCTTTTTTAAAAATATTTTATTTCTTTTTTAATCTTTTTTTGAGAGAGGGGAAGGGAAGGAGAAAGAGAGGGAGAGAAACATCAATGTGTGGTTGCCTCTCATATGCCCCCACTGGGGACCGGGCCCACAACCCAGGCTTGTGCCCTGACTGGGAATCGAACCGTGACCCTTTGGTTCATAGCCCGTGCTCAATCCACTGAGCCACACCAGCTAAGGCTAAAGGTTCCTTTCTATGTAACAAATTGTTTTTCTCTTGTTGATTTTAAGATTCTCTCCTTGACTTTAACTTAAATACTTTAATTATAATTCATCTTAGTGTAGGTTATTATTTATTCACTACATTTGGTACTGTCTGGCCTTCTGTGATCTGGATGTGTCTTTTCTTCTCCAGGTTAAGAAAACATTTCAGCCATTATTTTTTCAAATATGTTTTTGTCCCTTTCTCTGAATTTTCTCTTTCTGGTATCCCTATAATGTGAACAATGATATACTTTATAGTGTTCCATGAATCCCTTAAGCTATCCTCTTATTCATTCATTTTTTTTGCCACTCTGATTGGATGGGTTCCACTGTCCTGTATTTCAATTCACTGATTCTTTCTTCTTCTTCATCTGGCTGTTAATGTATCCTTCCATTTTATTTTTCAGTTCAATTATTTTATTTTTCAATTCCACACATTGAATTCTTTGTCTTTGACTTCTAGTTAGTACTTTCTTATATTCTCTCTCTGTTGAAATTTTCACTTTGTTCTTCCACTCTTTTTCTGAGCTCAGTGTGTATTTTTGGACCATTATTTTGAACTCTTTTGTTAACTAACTCACTTATCTCCTTTCCAAAAAGCCTTTTTTAAAAATGTCCATTATTATTCACTCAGTTGGTGTCAAACATTCTTAGGAGTTTTTTTAAAGATTTTATTCATTTATCTTTAGAGGGGAAGGGAAGGAGAGAGGGAGAGAAATATCAATGTGTGGTTGCCTCTCATGTGTCCCCCGCTGGGAACTGGCCTGCAACCCAGGCATGTACCCTGACGGGGAATCGAACTAAGGGATTGTGGTTCCCTTAGTTTGCAGGCCCGCACTCAATCCACTGAACTACACCAGCCAGGGCCAAAAAGCCTTTTTTTTATGAGGATTTATTTTGTTATATTGTTTGGAATACATTCCTTTGTTATTCATTTAACTTGTCTTTGTTTGGTTTCTGTGCATGAAATACAACAGCCCTCTCTCCTAGTTTTTAAGAAGTGGCCTCATGTAGAGATAAACATAATTGTTCAACTTTGCCCTAAACTCATGGTTGTGTCTCAAATGTTTGTGATTGCCTCATCAGCCTAGTTTATTTTCCATAGTTCAGACTGTGCCAAGACTTGTCAGTGTCTCAAAGAGAAGGATCTCAGTCAGCACCCAGATTCAGGTTGATTGGAAACAAGACATTCAGACAACATATTTTACACTATTCAAATATATTTATTCGAGGGGAAGACTGATAGATTGTTTTCTTCTTTCCTGTCTACTCTGTCTCACCTGAGCCCTATGGTAATAGCCAGTTAAATTCCATTACCATTAAACCTATAAAAACAAGCCCTGTTGGCCATTAGATACAAACTATATAGGGTGGCAAACACAAAAGCTGAAGTACCGAATATGCACACAAGCTCCTTTCTAGGAGACATTAATGACTTTGACTGAGGCAGAAGGAGAGCACGAAGATGGCACCCACCAGACTTCCCAGTCTCACCAGAGGATTGTAGTTAGCCCATAGATGTGTGTTTAATTAGAATCTTGCTCTTCTGGCTACAGCTATGAAGATGAGGTGTTAGACCTCATTCACAAATACCAGTAACCTGAAGTAAGACAGGAAAAGAATGCAAAAAAATTTCCTACTGGCTTCCATCCAGAGAGCACCTCAGTGGACTACCAGAAGTATGCCAATCCAGAAGCCTTCCCAGCTAAAATCTACAAGGTAAGCCTCTTTCTCAGAGAGACTAAGAGTGTTTTAAATCTCTGTGCCTTGGGGATGATAGCTGGCCACAAACTGTCTCTTTGTTTGTTATAGTCCATTGGGACCCATGAATAGAAGGACCTCGCCAGCCAAATTAGTCAATCAAGGGGCACATCTTGATCAACAAACACAAACCCAGGGCATCAGATGCTTGTACAAACTGAGGTTACCAGGTGCATGTAGAAGCTCTTTTCTGGGACATACCAGCACTGTGGACACCTCAGATGTAAAATATGAATAGAGCACCTGCCATCCAAGGTCTCCACAGAGGATTGTAGTCAAATAAACACACTTAGATGTGTTTATTTAGGAGCGTACCTCCAAGGCTGCAGCTATGAAGATAAGCTAAAAAGTATATTTTACAGGCAGACTAGGCACCTTAGTCTGTTCCCTCTAGCTGTGCTTTGGACTTGAAGGCCAGTGAAAAACTTTCTTTGTTAGAGTCCTGTGGTAACTGTGAGCATAATCTATGCTAGTCACTTACACAGTCTAGTATTTTAGAGGTATCCTCAGCAGCAGATGGTAATAATTAGGGCACCTGATGAATATGCAAGTTCCTTTACAAGATATATCAGTCCCTTTACAAGATATATCACCCTGAAGTGTGGCAAAGGGGAGGGCAAACATGGAAACTACTGACCTCTATCTTTGAAGAGTATTTTAGTAGATAACTTGATGTGTGTTGAGTTAGATGCTTGTCTCTCATACTAGTGCTTTAAGGTAAGCATATACGGTAAGCCTCTTTCACAAAAAGCCTGGCTGCTTTTCAGTTGGCAGCCTCTGTGCTGAGTTCCAGGCCCTGGGGTGTGTTAGTTTTCATGTAAGCTTCTCAAGAACTGCTTCTTACTTTGCCGTAGGCTTTTGAATCGTGTGGACACAAGCCTCTTTGGCTTTCAAAAATACATGTCTTGAGGGTATCTCTCCCGGGTGAAAGTCTTAGAAGTTGGGGTGTCAGATGTGGGATTCAATGCCTTGGCTCCTCAGGGAGAGTTTGGAATTGTTAGTTTCCCCCTTATTATGGGCTGCTGTGCTATGGATGGCATCTAGAGTGATATTTTATTTCAGCATTTCCTACTCTAATTAATGTGGGTTTTTTCCTGTTTATCCAAAGTGTAAAAGTGGCTCAGCTAGTTTTTTTGTTGTGTTTTGTTTTGTTTCTTGGAGGAAATTGTTACTTATGTAGGTGTAGCTTTGGTGTGTCCATGGGAAGAGGTGACGTCAGCATTCTCCTACAGTGTTCTCTTGAATTGAAATTCACAATAAGGTTTTATATTAAATTTGTATTGTTTTTTATGATACCAGTAGACTTGAGATGTTGTGTACATGTAAAGTGATACCTAAATTAAACATTAAAATTAAAAACTAGACAAAGATACATACTCAAAATTTATAGAAAATTCCACTGAAAAATATAGAACACCCTAGGTCACAAAATCTGAACATATTTAAAAAGTTGAATAACGTGGAGTGTATTCTCTAACTGCAATGGAACCAACATAGAAATAAATAACAAATAGAAAACCAGAAGTTCTCCAAACACTTAGAAAATAAACAGCACATTTCTGAATAATCTATGCATCAAAGAGGAAGCCACAAAGGAAATAAACAAATACATTGAATAGAATGGAAATAAAATTACAACATACCAAGATTTGCAGGACACAGGTAAAAGCAGTGCTAAGAGAGAATTTTATAGCACTGAATGCATACATTAGAAAAGAAGGACAATATCAAATGCATAATCTAATCTTGGTCCTCAAGAACTTAGAAAAAGAAAAGAAAAAAAGAAGGAAAACCAGTGTAAGAAACATATGGCAAAAAATAAAAATAAATGCAGAAATCAGTGAAATTGAAAACAGAAAAATAATAGAGAAAATCAACAAAACAAAGATTTTTTTTTAAAATCAATAAAATTTTAAAACTCCAAGAAGGCTTATAAAGAAGAGAGAACACAAATGGCTAATATCAGAAGTGAAATGAGGGATATGGCTACAAAACCTACAGATCTTGAAAGGATAAAAAGGGAGTAATATGAACAAATCTAAATTCATAATTTTGACAAATACCTGAACTAGAACACTTACTCAAAAATCACAATCTAACTCAGCTCGCCCAAATAAAATAAATAATTTGAATAATGCTATAATTTAATAGTTAATTGAATTCATCATTTTAAAATTTCCTCTAAAAGAAATATCCAGACCCACTTAATTTCAGTGGAGAATTATAGCAAATGTTTAAAGAAGAATTAACAACAATTCCACACAATCTCTTCTAGAAAATAAGGGAGGAGGCAGCACCTCCTAATTAATTTTATAAAGGTATTATTACTCTGATACCAAATTCAAATAAAGAGAAATATCTCTTGTGTATATATTAGATGCAAAAGTCCTTCATAAAATATTAGCAAATAGAGGGAAAGAGGATGGCAGCCAAGTAGGTGGATGCCAAGTCCACTTGCTTTTGCACCCAACTCAGACATCTGGCTGACCTTCCGAAAAATAAACTGAACATTCAACAGAATCTTAGCTGATACGAAGTTTGTAAGCCAAGAGTACAAAAGATGCTTCACAACAGGTGGTAAGGAGATTTTATAGGTGGACAGGGAACTACCCCAAGTGTGGCATTTGTAGCCACAGTGCCTGCAGCCACAGAGCCTGAATAGGCAGAGAGCCTGGTCAGATATCACAGCATGGCTCCCTCCCCTCCCAAGGCAGGGAATCCCCAGACCCAAGCCAGAAGGGACTTAGATACCCACACCAGAAGGGAGGTCCAGGCTATACACACACACATAAATAACAGCACAAGCATAGTGGCAGCAGCAAACACCAAAGGGGAGAGTGCCAGAGAGTGAGAGAGATATTATCTGCACCTGAGTCTGGTGGAGGAGGTGGGCCACATGGCCAGCTGTGACTTTGATAGATTCTTACTTTTTTGGAAAAGTGGTTATATGGAAAGCTGGTCAGTGACACAGTGCTGCAGTGGGAGTGCCCAGAGAGGCTTTTTAAAAGGGGGGTCTGAAGCGTGCCAGCAAAGGGCAAGGGCTGAGGGCTCAGTTTGCTCCCACTCAGTGCAGCTGGGAAGATTGATGAAAAAGGTACAAAGTGAGGGGATTTCTGCTGCACAGTGTGGAGAGTGCGGCCTCTGTATGCTGTGAGGGCCATGGGCTAGGAACAGTGCACCTGTGACTATTTAAAGCCAGATAAAGCCCCCATTTCCTGGTGGAACCTCCCGGAAGGTATGGTTGCACCCAGCCCCCACCTCATGCAAGAGCAGGAGAGACCTGAAAAACCGGTTGGGCAGGCTCAAGAACACAGTAGGGTGCATTTCTGCAATAGTCAGCAAGAGGAATGCCTATAGGGCCTGTTATATGCAAATTGCGAGTGAAAGGAGTCCACAGAAACTGAGAGC